>NW_020954577.1:45309816-45522939 GCF_900497805.2 Vombatus ursinus | reverse complement strand
AGAGAGAGACAGAGAGGGGGAGAGAGAGAGAGAGAGAGAGAGAGAGAGAGAGAGAGAGAGAGAGAGAACCATAATTCATGCTTCTGTTTTAATCATAGGATATTAAAAGCAGCTAAAGTACCCTGAAAAGAAATGGGAGCAGGGTCAGATTTTATATTCTTGGGCTCAAAGATCACTGCAGACAGCGACTGCAGCCATGAAATTAAAAGATGCTTGCTCCTTGGAAAGAAAGCTGTGGCAAATCTGGACAGCACACTAAAATGCAGACATCACAGTGCTGACAAAGGTCTGTATCGTCAAAGCTACGATTTGTCCAGTACTAACGTATGGCCGCAAGAGCTAGACTATAAGGAAAGCTGAGCGCCGCAGAATTGACACTTTTAAATCATGGTGCTGGAGAAGACTTTTGAGAGTCCCTTGGACAGCAAGGAGATGAAATCAATCAATATTTAAAGAAATTAACTCTGACTATTCACTGGAAGATTAAATACTGAAACTGAAGCTTAAATACTTTGGCCACATAATGAGAGGATGGCACTCCTTGGAAAAGACCCTGACGTTGGGAAAGATGGAAGACAAAAGGAGAAGGGGATGGCAGAGAATGAGATGGATAGGGAGTGTCATGGAAGCAACGAACACAAGCTTGGACAGACTTCCAGAGATGGCGGAGGACAGAAGGGCCTGGTGTGCTGTGGTCCATGGGGTCACAAAGAGTCAGAAATGACTACACAACAGTAAAGTACCCTGCTAGCTAAATAGTCCAAAATCTATAGGATGGGAATGAGAGGGTCCCTATCAGTGTTCAGAAATCTGTACCACTCCACCTAGATTGCTGCCTTGGGTGATGCCCGAGATGTCTCCAAAGAGCTTTCTCACTCATCACAGGCTATTTATTTTCAAGAACTGTTTTGATTATTTGGTTTCCATGGCCGATATCAATTTTGCTTAGGATCTTCAACTGAAGTCTATAGTTCTGTCTTTGGGGCCCAATAATTCACATCTTGGGCATGGTTTTCTTTCCTAGCTTGCTGCATGAATCCTTGATTCTATCAAGGAAAGAAAGCAAAATTCACCTTGCCTAACCAAATGAATCCCAGTCCTCTGGCTCACAGCTGAAGACAAATCGGGCTGATTCTGTAGGCAAGGCCATGTAATCCATCTATGAATTAAACCAGCCCTGAATATTTGGGACAAAAATGGATAGGCAGCAGCAGTTTCCAATATCCTAAAATAGTGGACCTTCTCCCAAATTTGATGCTATTTTGTTATTTTGAAAAGGCAGGATTTATTTTAGCGCTGGAATTCACCTCATGAGACGCTGGTTTCATATTGCAATCATTTGCCATTGTGTGTGTGTGTGTGTGTGTGTGTGTGTGTGTGTGTGTGTGAGAGAGAGAGAGAGAGAAACAGAGAGACAGAGAGACAGAGAGAGACTTGTGTGATCCTGAACAGAAAAATGTCCACACTTTCCCACACTGGTTATTAGAAACATCTGAGCAGTTCACAGCTCTAGTGCAGTTGCACTGATCTAACCCAGCAAATTCTGACTTTCCTTCACTGGGTTTTTTCCAAGTTCGTGTAACACAGATGCCAAGGGTAGCCACATCCCATGCCCAAGGTCCTTCCCATTTCATTTGAATCTGCACATCCCATATTGAGGTAAAGTGTATACGACATTTACATTTTCCTGAGCTTACTGCCGCTACGGAACAAGAAAGGGGAAAAACAGGCACGACATTTGATGAGAGTCCAACCTACCAAATCTCCCCAAAGTAAAAAGCAGGGCTTTTCAAAAATCACATCATATCCATATTAATAGATTTGAGATACGGAACCTGGAAAGAATCTCAGAGCCGTGGAGTCCAACCCTCTTATTTTGTGGATAAGGAAATTTAGGCCTCGAAAGATAAAGTGACCTGTCCAGAGTCACATGGCTAGTAAGCGCCAGAGGCAGGATTTGAACCCAGGTCTTCTGGACTTTAAGTTCAGTGCCCTAGCCACTATGCCATGCTGCCTCCAAAGAAAAGAAGTGACAAGGAACAGAGAGTCATGCATCCATGGCATCCCAACACCTGTTTGGAAGACTATTATTCCAAAGGAAGAGTTTAAACGTGTAAGATGTAATAGAATCAGGCTACAGTGGAAAGAAAAGCAGCTAGGTGGCACCATAGCACACAGAGCACTGGGCTTGGAGTCAAGCTGTGTGATCCTGGGCATGTCATTTCACCCTGTTTGCCTCAGTTTCCTCATCTGTAAAATGAGCTGGAGAAGGAAATTACAAACCACTCCAGTATTTTAGTCAAGAAAACTCCAAATGGGGTCACAAAGCGTTGGACATGATTGAAAAAACAACCGAATCATGACATGGTGGAATGGACTCTAGGGTTAGTGTTGAAGACCTGGGTTTGAATCCTACCTCTCCCACTTAGTACTTGTGTGATTATTAACGAGCCTCTCCAGGCCTCAGTTTCCTCATCTGTTGAATGAGGAGGTTGAACAAAATTACTTCTAAAGTCTAAATCCTATGATTCCCACGCTATTATTCAAATATGGGATGCACAAGAGAGCCATCAGACAGCTCACGGCAGGGTCCCATGACAAGCTAGCATTCGTACAAAGTGAAAAAACAAATAGATAGAAGATAAACCAATCCGATAGGAAGATGCTGGGGAAATGAGCAAAAGCAAGGCACATGACTGGTCACATTCAATCTTCATTAATGGGGTAGCCTTCAGTGAGGACGGCTCCATTGGGGAAGAAGTCCCGGAGTTTCCATGGGATAAAAGGCAGGCGCTGGGCCTGGGCCCAGAGTTGAATAATGGGAAGAGATCAGCAGAATCCCATTTGGGGAAACGTGTGATGCCTTCAGGGGTCCCCAACTGCTCCCTCCCACAAACTCCCATCTCTATATTCTCCCTGTGAGGCTGAACAGCTATTAGTCATGGGCATGATGTTCTCAGAAGAAGCTAAATGAGAAGCGATCCAGAGAAGCGGAAAGAAAGGTGGTGGGGAGAGGCAACAGGGAAGTGGATGTAGGAATCCTAGCACCTCAGGCAAAGTGGGGGCATTTGGGCCAGGTACTCAGGTTTTATTGGAAGGGTTCCGAGGGAGGCTGAGCTACCAGGAAGTCCCCTGGGGCATGGGACAGCCTTGGGAAACGTTGGCTTTCACTCTCACTGTACCGAGTGTGAGGTCCTGGGGGCCACTCGTTGGGTACAGTCATGCAATGGGAGAAGTCCTAAAAGCCCAACAAATATTTATTAAGCACCTACTGTGTGCCGGGCAGGGAGTCTGGCCTGGGTTTCACTTAACAGCTGGTGACCCCTGACACTACAACCCGTTGAAAGGAGACGGGATGGGGGTAGCAGCCTTCTGTCAGACCCTGGTATTCTAGAAGAAAACGCGGCAGACACTGGAGTGGGGAGCAGAAGACTGGGGGAGGTAACTGGCCCAGGAAAGAGCAGAGGTGTCTGCTCTAGGCAGGGGCTAGTGGTGCAGGGGCTGTGGCAGATTGGAAGGAAAGTCTCTCCGTTTGTGTCCTAGTCTCCTCAGCCCCAAACTCTCCCATCCTGATGTGCCAGACTCTTTGGCCCACCCCACCCCCTGGGTTTCTATGGCAACCCCTTCTCCCCGTCTTGGGCAGTGACACTGATGCTATTCTGTAAACCTCCTTTGTTTGCCTTGGATATTAATGGGACAGCGGAAAGAACGCCAGCTCTGGAGTCAGGGAAGGTAGGTACAGGTCCCTGCTCTGACCCAATCTGTATGGTGACCTTGGGCAAGTCATTTCACCTCCCTGGACCTCAGTTTCCTCATCTATAAAATGAGGGGGTGGGGCTGTTTGACCTCTGGGGCCCCTTCCAGCTCTGACTCTAGAGACCTGTGGTGAGGCCGTCTGACCTCTCTAAGACTCAGCTGAGCTGACGGACCTCTGAGGTAGTTTCCAGCCTTACCTAGGGTTAGTTGGGAGCTGAGGCAGAGAGGATCCTGTCTCATCACAGTCTTCAGAGCTTAGATTGTTCGCTTCCCTGGGCTAGTTCCCTTTCAGAAGACCATCTGCTGAGGCTATAAATGTGGGAGCAGAAACCGTGGGGGGTTCATGGGAATCGCTGAGGCTTGGCCTCCCAAAAGCTTTGCTGTGAGATTTCTGCAGAAAGGGAAATTTTTTAAAATGTGCTGCTAGAACAGAAGAGTGAAGAAAATATCTTATTCAGATATTCAGAAAAGAAGAAATGAGAGTCCTAGTCAGATTAGAAAAGACATAATTAATAATAATAATAATAATAACACAATAGAAAGTGCTTCATACATATTCTCATTTTATCCCCGGAAGATTAGATGCTACTATTAGCCCCATTTTAAAGATAAGAAAACTGAGGCAAACAGAGGTGAAATGACTTGCCCAAAATCTCACAGCTGATACATGGGTTCTCAGGGCCGAGATTAAATACCATGGAGGGACTTTACAATCTGCCTTAATGGAGGCCCTGGGTCCATCACAGGCCAATGTCCTATCTAAAAGACGAGACAAGATCCAGGAGATCTTGCATGTCATTTAGACTAACACCATAATTTTCAAACAAAGAAACTTAGGCCCAGAGAAGTTCAATGACCTAAGATGATAGGATCAGAGATTTAGAGCTGGAAGCAGGAAGCAGCCAGCTCATACCAGCGCCTAAGAGCCAGTTGTTAAATACTCAGTTTGAACATTTCCTATAAATCAGGGCTTGATTTATCACTTGTTGTCTAGATTTAAGAAAGCGATGGAAAAATGTTGATGATGCAGATTAAGTTAAAGTGTGTTGAGTGTACATTTTTTTTCCCCAGAAACACAATTGTTAAACATTTACTAGCATATCACTGGCTTGAAGGAACCTCAGAGATTAAGTTATTTGCACCCAGTCATACAGCTAAGTAGGAGCAGAAGTTCATGAGCCCAAATTCATGATTACAGACAGGTAGGGATAAGTTAGAGAATGTTTCTTTTTTTTAATTCAATTTTATTTTATTTTCCATTCCAGATTCTCTCCCTCCTCATCCCTCAACCACTGAAAAGGCAAGAAAAACAAAGCCCATTGCAAACATGAATAGTCATGCAAAACAAATTCCTTCATTAGGCATGTCAAAAAATGAAGAAGAAGAGGAAAGGAAGGAAAAGTAAACCTGCTTCAGTCTGCACGGAACCCATTAGCCCTCTGTCTGGAGGTAGGTAATATGTTTCCTTGCTAATCCTTTGGAATTGTGGCTGGCCATTTTGTTGGTCAGAGTCACTAAGTCTTTCAGAGTTGATCATCCTTACAATATTGTTATTATTCTAAAAGTTATTCCTGTTCTGCTCACTTCACTATGCATCAATTCATAAAAGTATTCTCAGGTTTTTCTGAAACCACGCCTTTCATCATTACAGTAGTATTCCATCACAAGCAGATACCACAATTTGTCCAGCCATTCCCCAGTCAATAGGCATCTCCTCAATTTCCAAATCTTTGCCACCAGAAAAAGAGTAGCTATAAACATGCATTTTACATATATTTATATACATATATATTTATATACATATATATTTATATACATATATATTTATATGTGTATATATATATATACACACATACATATATGTGTGTGTGTGTGTGTATACACACACACATATAGGTCCTTTTCCTCTTTCTTTGATTTCTTTGGGGTATAGACCTAATATCAGTATTTGCTGGGTTCAAGGGTATAAACAAGTTTAGTACCTTTCAGGTGTATTTCCAAAGTGCTTTCCAAGATAGTTGGAGCAGCTCACATCTCCACTAACAGTGCATTTGAAGTACTGTTTTCCCACAGACCTCTCCAACATTTGTCATTTTTCTTTTTTGTCAATTTTGCCTTCTGATGAGGTGGTATCTCAGAACTGTTTTAATTTGCATTTCTCTAATTATTAGTGATTTAGAACATTTTTTTCACTTGGCTATTGACAGTCTGGACTTCTTCTGAAAACTGCCCATTCAGATGCTCTGCCCATTTATCAAGTGTGGAACACCTCTTAGAGAACATTTCACTAAAGGGAGTTTTAGGATCAGAGTTGGAGCTGGGGAAGAACAAGAAAGAAAAATATCATCTTACATTTGTGGGGCACAATTTTTCTTTTCTTAATTCTTATTTTTATTGATAGCTTTTGGTTTTCCATCACATTCTTTCTAGCCTATATACTTTCCCCTCCTCCAATGCAGACAGTCTTCCATTGGAACAAAGATTTTTAAAAAAGAAGGACCACAGTTGAGCACAACCAACCAACATAGGCTTTGTCTGACAGAATATGCAATATTCCACATCCATCATCTCCCACCTTTGCCAAGAAGAGAATGAGAAAATTAACTTTTCATAGGTCTGTAAATTTGTATTCGAAATAAGGGGCAATTAGAAACTGTTAGGGATTTCTGAATAGAGTAATAGTTGAATCATTCCCCCAAAGTCACAAAGCTAATTAAGGATAGAGCTAGAATCCTTCTAACCCTCCATGAGGTGACCTCCTCCATGAAACCCTTTCTTATCCTCCCCAGGTAAAATGTTCTCACCCTCCCTCGATTCAGAGTGACAATGTCTCCCAACTCCTTGACCCAGGTCTCTTCCCCATTAGACTGACTGACTGACATTAGCCTGGATGTTTTCTCCATTCTGACATATCCTGGTCAGCATTCAGGTTTACAGAGTCACTCGAGAGTTAACTGCTCAGCCAAGTCTTAAAATTTATTTTTATGCTGACATAGCATTTCTAAGTGAGAAAACAAAAAAAAAATACCAAATCACAGCTTAGCCAAGTAGAACATTAATAAAACCAGAAGGGAAAAAAAATTGCTTAGTGGTTCCATCTTTTAGATTCTGTGCAATTGATTTTTAAACATTTATAGAGCAAGACTGAGAACCCCATATCTTAAGAATGTGGGACCAAGGGCACCATGTAGGACCACCAAAGTAGATGTTTCTTGTTCACATTATGCTTCTACTCAAAGAACTAATTAAGAGAAAACCTTTTCTCTTTGCTCCTTAAAACAATGGCCAATGGACCTCTGTGACCAATCCAACAAGTCCACTTCAGCCAACATTTAATTAGTGCTCATAATGCACTAGACATTCAGTCCCTAACCTGCCACCACCACCAAATCCCTCATCTTAAGCAGCATTCTACCTGAAAGATCAAAGTTCATAAAAGTCTAGATTTAGAACTGGAAGGGACCTCAGACGTCCTTGGATCCAACCCCCTCCTTTTTCAAGGAGGAAACTGTGGCAGAGAAAACCATGTCCATTGGTTTAATGGACAATGGCTCACCCACTCTCAGCAAGAGGATCTTGGACCAGCCTCATCTCTTCTCTAGTCTTTAGTTTCCCCATCCATAAAATGAGGGAACTGAACCACCAAGGTTCCATCTTGGATCCAGGCACTGGTACTGCAAGATTCTAAACTAGTCGTTTCCCTTTCGGGGCCTCCTCAGGTTCCTCATTGGTAAAATTAGCAGGTTGGCCTAGATGATCCCCAAGGTCTCTTTTAGATCTGAATCCCATGATCCTGCTTGAGAAAAATGTTCCTACTTTTATGGCACAAAAACTCCCTGAGGTTGGTGGTGCAAGTGTTTTCTCCATCTTGCAGATCTCAGAGCCCAACCAGAATCCTACCATGTGGTCATGCTGCCTTTGATTGGAGACCACCATTGGGAATGCACCCACTCTGTCTAAGGCAGCCCATTCTTCTTTGGTGTAGCTTTATTGTTAAGGAGTCTTTCCTCACACGAACCTAAATCTTCCTCTTCCCCTCTTCTCCTAGTTCTGCCCATAGGAGCCAGGAAGATGGAGCCCAATCCCTCCCACATGGCTCTCCTTCAAATTCCGAAAGACAGTAATCAAGTCTATCCCCAACCAAGCTGTCCATTTTCCTACTTCCTTCAACCAATTCTCACATGACTTCAACTTGACATGAGGGAAAGAGAGGAACAGGAACACATACACAGGTAAATAGGAAATGCAAAAAAAGAAAACAGAAAGTAATTGGTAGGGGTTGGGGAGGAAGTGCTAATTATAGGAGAACAGCAGAAATGGTGGGATTTGGAACTTAAGTTAGGGCCACCAGGATTCTGGCTCTATCACCAATTAACTTTGTGACTTTGGGGAAATTATTTGACCATTCATTCCCCTTTTCAGAAATCTATAGCAGCTTCTAAAGTTCTCCCTTCAAACAGGAATGTTTCAGCAGTGTTTTCATTCTTTATACCTCCTATGAAAGAAAATATAACAGTGCTTTGAAAAGTTCTCTTCCTTCTTTACAGAAGTGGGGGCCTATAGGTTTGGTACATATGCTGACAGGGAGTACAAGAGGTAAAAGTGAAAAGAGAGGTGTGTTTTTGTTTAGCAGAGAGCACATTCCAAGGAAGGGGGACAGCCTACACAAAGACATAGGGACATGAGATGGAATGTCATAAGGGAAACAGCAAAGAGGCTGGTTTAGGAGATAGAGAGGTAGAGTAAGGGGAGCGAGTCTGGAAAGACTGATTCTTTGGGACATTTAAGCCTTAAACAAATTCTCTGGCTATTAAATGACAGAACCTAGATCTGAACCTAGGTCTCCTGACTCCAAGTTCAGGATTTCTGTAGTGTCTGTGTACCCAGCAATATGGAAGATACAAAAGTATAAGACATAATCACAACCACAATAATAGATAGCTTTATGTAGCCCTTTACAAATATTATCTCATTCTATCCTCAGAACAACCCTGGAACATTGCTATGTGATGTTATTATTATTATTATTCCCATTTTATGGGTGAGGAAACTGAGGAAAACAAAGGTAAGTAACTTGTTCAGGGTAACACAGCTATAAGCATTGGAGGCCAGATTTGAACTTGGGCCTTCCTGACTCAAAGTTCAGAATTCTATCCACTGTGCAGCCAAGAAACTGTTGATAAGATCTTGAGCTGGGCCTCAATTTCCTCATCAAAAAAAGAAGAAGGCTGGTCTGCTGGTCTAGGAGGTGATCTCTAAAGTCCTGTGCCAAGGCCAGGGTTGGGGCTTTTCCTCTGCTCATTTCAGGCAGAGTGACCAATATTCCGAGTCTTGCCTGGGTGGTGATGTGCATAAGAATTAGCGGCTTGTTTTCTTTTTAAAGAATTTACGGCCATTTGTTATCCATTTTGAATTGGATTCAATGATC
Organism: Vombatus ursinus; assembly: GCF_900497805.2. NCBI lineage: Eukaryota > Metazoa > Chordata > Mammalia > Diprotodontia > Vombatidae > Vombatus > Vombatus ursinus. The sequence goes on along the minus strand of NW_020954577.1, from coordinate 45,513,755 downwards.
CTGCAATGGGAAAACTGGATGAAGTCTGTAACGCACACTGTGTGCTGGCTGATTAACAAGAGCGAGGAGGAGGGGGAGGGGGCCAGAATGAGCCACAGTGGCTGTGGCCGCCATGAAGACAGAAATCAGCAGAGCCAACAGACAGGTCGTTATGGGATCATCGATTTAGAGTTGGCCGTCTGGCCCATCTCCTTCATTTTTTAGATTTTGTTTTCAATTAACAACCATTTCTTTTCTATGTCCCTTCCTCCAAAAACAAAGTCCTTGTACCCAGTTGAGGACAAACCAAGCAAAACAAATCCCACACTGGCTACACCCCCCAAAGGAGGTCCTCATTCTGCATCTGGCCCGGGAGGTATGTCAGGAGTTGGGTAGCTTCGTGCTCCATCTTCACTTGTCTGGGATTGAGGCCCAACCCACTCATTTTACAAATGAAGAAACTGAGGCCCAGAAACAGGTGGTAGAACTAGGGTGCGTGATTCCAGTGGGTCATAGGAAAGATGCTAGAAAACTTTGCTGATGCGCAGTTTTTTGTCTCCACGATAAAATTTTTGTCCCTCAAGGGAGAGGAAAGATTGTAAATTCCTATGAGTCAAGGACCATTGATTTTGTAGAGTGTCCAACTCCTTAATGATAATGATGGCTCTGTGAGGTCTGCCAACAACTTTGCACACATCATCTTGTCTGAGCCTCACAGAAATCCAGTATGAGAGGTAAGGCAGGCATCATTATCCTCACTGCACAGATGGGGAAACTGAATCTCAAAGAGGCTAAGTGACTTGTCCACCGTCATACAGCCGTGTGTCAGAGGCAGGATTTGAACTCTTCTTTCTGATTTCAAGTAAGTCTGATATTCTATCACAATATTCCAGTTACCTCAGAAGAGTTCCCAGGTGACCCAAAGTGCCAGGCTATGATAATAAATCAATGCCAGTTTGAAACAGGTCCAATGAAGTCCTCCCTGAGTCCTCCACATAATGGTGACTGCCCGGGGGCCACCCCAGATGAAGGAAAAGACCTCTCTTCATGTTCCAGAAAGGAGATGGTGGCTGAAAACACAAGGGTCATTGTGGGGGACAAATTAGAATGCGGAGAGGAGAGGTTAATGACCTATCCACATTTAAGGGCTCTTATCTCCTCTCCAGGATGTAGCTCTACATTCTCAAGAGATGAATATTAGGAATTCTGAGAAGCGCTGCAAAAGTTATATGAACTGATAAAGGGCCAGGAAAGCAGAGGCCAGCGCCCACGGTGCATATAATGTGAATGGAGACCTCATAATTCAGCTTAAATCCAAAGACCAGTCTCCAGTCCAGCAGTCCTGGGATGAAACACAATTCCTCCTCTCAGCAGAAGGGTGCTGAACTGCAGGTCGAGAATACTGTATACACTCTCAGCCCAGGCTCCGTGTGCACCGATTTTCTTTGTGATAGGAGAGGGTCGGTCCAATGGAGGCATAATTATCGGAAATTGACTGTAGTATAAACAGAACAAAAGGCATCAATAAAAATATTTTTAAAGGATTTCTACTCTACTCCAGTTGCTCTTCTGGCTATAAATAACAATCCTCCTCAGCCCTTGCATGGAACATTCCCATGAGAATCACAAGGTACAAGTAATCAAGCATTGTTAGCTCCATTATTTATTTATAACTTACAGACAGAGAAATCAGCTCTGGGAAACTGAGATTAAGTGACTTGTTCAAAGTCAGATGCTGAGTCAATGAGAGAATTAAGGAAGACAAGTCATGAGCCAGTGACTTGTCTACAAGAACAAATGCCCTTTCTACTTGTATAGTAAATCTTTTTTTTTTTTCATCCTGGTCCCTATGAACCCAGCAAATAGACTTTCTTCCCTTCTTCACAAACCCGTGATTCCATTGATACGGGGGATCCCTCCCCTGACATGGATAGCAATCCCTCTGGGACACGGTAGCCATGATAAGGCGTCCATCAGAACTGGGACATTCCATCAGACAGGATTATAGGATCAGAGATGTAGAGCTGGGAGGGACCTTAGACGTCACTTAGCTCAACACTCTCATTACAGAGGGGTAAACTGGGGGCTCAAGAGGGGAAGACAGTAGGTCAAGAGGAAACAAGCCTGGAACCCAATCCAGGGCTCTTCTCAACTGAACCACAAGAGGAATGGAACTCGATGCTTTGATGGAGTTGTGATCTGATCGGTCAACCAACAAATCAACAAGCATTTATTAAGCACCCAGCTATTTCAGAGTCTCATTTCCAGCCCCGGAGGGGCAGCACTGATGACTCTTGTCAGGTCATCTAAACTGAAGGACAGGAAATTTTATCACCCAGAAGCCATAAGACACAGGTAAGAAATGAGCAGTAAAAAAAAAAGAAAAATGCCACGAGCTGCAGATCAGGAGGAGGAGATTTGGGGGGGCATAATTGCACTAAGACATTATCAGTCAATCAATAAACATTTATTAGGCACTTACTCTATGCCAGGCACTGTGCTAAGCACTGGGGATACAAAATGAGGCAAGAGACAATCCCTGCCCTCCAGGAGCTGACAGTAGGAAGAAACTAAAAGAAGGAAGGCCCTGGATTAAGAGGGGGTGAGGAAGGCTTCTTGTAGGAGGTGGGATGTTAGTTCAAAGGAAGCTGGAGAAGTCAGTAGTCAGAGCAGAGGAAGGAGAACAAGAGAAAATGCCCAGTTAGGAGATGGAAGGTGGCAGAATAAGGGACAGCAGGGTGGTCCAGAGGACAGCCCAGCTGCACGCATGGTTGCACTGGGAGATAGGGTGTCCTGGCCAAGGAGAGTCCGACCTTCAGGATGTGCAGAGAAGGCGCCACCAGGAGAAAAGTGCCATGGGACTTGGGAGAGTCCGATGGTGGCCGCCCCTAGAGGACCAGAAAAAGAGACCTAGAAATGGTCATCACCACCTGAAGGAAGCCGAATCTCAGCCGCCGCCCCGCCCCCCACGCACACACCCAAATGGCATCACCAGAGGACAAAGGCCTTCGAGGAGAGACAGGCTCTCTCTACGTTACTGGATTCCAAGAGCCTAGCAAGGCCTTTTGTGCTGGTCCACCCAGATGCATTCCCCCATCTGCTTCCTGAGCTGTGAAATTATTTTTAATAAAAGAACAAAGCCTCTCATTTCCACAGTGAGAGATAGGGTTTAAAACGTGGAATAATGGAAATTTACAGAATCACATACTCAGTGTGGAAAGATGCCTCTGAGGTCAGGACACACGTGGCAAATCAAGTCAAGAAAACAAGTATTTGTTAAGTGCTTGCTATGTGCCAGGCACTGTGCTAAGTGCTGGAAATACAGATAGAAGCAAAAAGAAACACAGTCCCTGTCCTCAAGGAGCTTACACTCTAATGGAGGAAGACAGCACATAAAAAGGAGTTGAAAACCAGGGAAGGGGGGAAGGAAAGTCAGGATTGGAGCCCAGAGAGTAATGAAGGTGCGACTATGGCTGGCCTGGCGCTTTGCTTAAGATGGGGATTCTGGGAGGGATTGGCCAATCAGAGGCAGGCACCACAGGGTGGAGGGCTCTTCCAGGGTGAGAAGGCTGCTGGGTCCTGGTAGAAGAATGTCCCAAAAGTCAGGAGTGAGGCCGGGAGAGGAGTGAAGGAGTGACCGAGATCCCTTCTACGCTGTGCCCAAGGAGCGGTCGTGTCTCCTCTGTTTGGAAATCTCCAGGGACAGGGAACCCACTGCCCAGGTCCTCCGTCCTGCTTTTGAAGAACTCTAATTATTAGGAAGGTTTTCCTTACCTCAAGCCTCAGCTTGTCTCTTTGCAGCTCCCCACCCATTGTTCCTAACCTTGCTCTCTACGATGCCGAGCAGAACCAGTTTTAATTCCTTTTTAACATGAGAACCTTTTAAATAGTTTTTTTTCCTCCCACCTCCACACTTTTGCTCTGACTGTCCCTCATGCCTGGAATGCCTTCCCTCCTCCTCTTCACTTCAGAGGATCCCTACAAGATACAGCTCAAGCACCACCTTCTATGTGAACCCTTTCCTGCTCCCTTCCCTAAACCGGGAGAATGCCCCTCCCCAAACTACCTTGTTTTAAGTAATTTTTATTTATTAGTATTTATTTTCTTTAAATTGATTTTATATATGCTTATGTGTGTGCTCATTTCCCTCATTAGAATGTAAATCTCTTAAGGGCAACTAAGTGGTACAGTAGAGAGAGCACCGGCCCTGGAGTCAGGAGGACCTGAGTTCAAATCCAGCCTCAGACACATAACACTTACTAGCTGTGTGACCCAGAGCAAGTCACTTAACCCCAATCGCCTCTTTAAAAAAAAAAAATACAGTATGAAATTAAGACCCTTCCTCATGCTGGTTGTGCTCCTCCGCTTTATTAATAGCATTGGGAGAGGCCCTGTGATTTCACTGCTGTAGGAATTACCACATGAGTATATTCCCCTCTACTTGTGTAAATTAACACTTTCTCTGTAACTTAAACTCTTTCGGCTGGGCACTGAGAAGAACTTAAGTGATTTGCCCAGGGTGACACAGCCAGAGGCAGGATTGGAACCCAGGTCTTCCTGATTCTAAGTCCAGTGCCCTACACCATACTGCCCCTTTCCAAGACGAGAAAACTACTTAGGTGAGGTTATTTCATGACTAATCTACAAGCTGGGCTTCAGAAACATGATTTGAGAATTAATTCCCAGAAGAGCAGGCTGGTTTTTTGTTTTTGTTTTTGTTTTTTGGGTTTTTTTTTTTTTTAGGCAATTGGGGTTAAGTGACTTGCCCAGGGTCATACAGCTAGTAAGTGACAAGTGTTTGGTCTGAGGCTAGATTCGAACTCAGATCCTCCTGACTTCAGGGCCAGTGCTCTATCTACTGCGCCACCTACCTGCCCTAGGAGCAGGCTGGTTTTTAAAGAGGCAGGAGAACTAGAGAGCAAATCACCAACATTTGCTGGATTATAGAAAAAGCAATAGAGTTCCAGAAAAACATCTCCTCCTGCTTCAGTGACCAGACTAAAGTCAAAGACTTTGCAGATCACAACAAAACATGGCAAGTCCTCAAAGAGATGAGAGTCACAGATCCTCTTACTCATTTCCCAAGGAGCCTGTATCAGAACCTGTATGTGGGTCAAGAAGCAACAGTTAGAACTGAACATGGAACAAGTGATTGGTTTAAGACTGGAAAAGGAGTTCAACAAGGCTGTGTATTGTCACCTTATTTGTTCAGCTTATATGCAGAGTGCATCGTGTGAAATATCCAGCTGGACGATCCAAAAGCCAGAATTCAGGTTGCTGGGAGAAATACCAACCATCTCAGATACGCAGACGCTACCACTCTGATGGCAGAAAATGAAGAGTAAAGAATTAACAAGTCTCTCGATGAGAGTATAAGAGGAGAGTGTAAAAGCTGGCTTGAAGCTTAACATTAAAAAAAAAAAACTAAGATCTTGGCAACTGGTTCCATCACTTCCTGGCAAATAGAGGGAGAAGAAATGGAAACAGGGTCAGATTTTTATATTCTTGGGCTCAAAGATCACCACAAATGGTGACTGCAGCCATGAAATTAAAAGGCGATTGCTCTTTAGAGGGAAAATTATGACAAATCTGGACAGCATACTAAAAGGAAGAGGCATCACCTTACTGACAATGGTCCATAGAGTCAAAGCTATGGTTTTTCCAGTAGCAAAGTATTGCTGTGAGTTGGATTATAAAGATAGTTGAGCACCACAGACTCAATGCTTTCAAATGGTGGTGCTGCAGAAGACTTTTGAGAGTCCTTGGGCAGCAAGGAGATCAAATCAGTCAATGCTTAAAGAAATTAATTCAGATTGTCCACTGGAAGGTCAAATACTGAAGCTGAAGCTTAAATACTTTAAGCCCCATAATGAGAAGATGGGACTCATTGGGAAAGACTCTGATGCTGGAAAAGATTGAAGGCAAAAGGAAAAGGGGACAGCAGAGGATGAGATGGACAGAGAGAAACATGAACTTGGCCAGACTTCGAGAGATAGTGGAAGACAGAAGAGGCTGGTGTGTTACGGTCCAGGGGGCCACAAAAAGTCAGACATGATTGAACAACTGAACAAATATTTTTCTCCCTTATGGTTGTCAGCTTTTAGTGACATATATATGTTAGAAGTGACTAAGTTCAGAAAAAAGTTTAGCCATTTCATTAAGACAGAAGCTCCTATAATGCTTTTCCACGAAGGTTTTCTTAAAATTCATTTAAATTCCATGGAGAGTGACATTTATTTCTAAGCTGCAGATGAGCTAAACTTATCTCAGCTTATCAATGACCTAGATAAAATCTGGTGCCCAGAAAGAACCAAACACAATACTCAAGATGTGCGACTGAGTAGAGTTCAGTGCACCTGTCAGCTACCTAGCCCTGGCACAATGCATCCAAGACCCATGGCCAGGACTGCATTGGAGCCAGCTTGAACCACTGGAGCTGATTGTTAAATTTTCAGTATGAGCATTTACATGCTCAGAAATCAGCAAATGCTACACCTCAGGACTTGATTTATTATTGTCTTGATGTTTGTCTAGACTTGAGAAAGTGATGTCCGGCTTCAAGACACTGGACACTTACTAGCTGTGTGACCCTGGGCAAGTCACTTAACCCTGATTGCCTCACCAAAAAGGAAAAAAAAGTGATGGAGAAACTTTTAATAATGAAGACTAAACATAAAAGTGTATCCTGTATACATTTTCCCCCCAGAGAGCTGGTTGTTAAACATTTATCAGTACGCCACTGGCAGTAGCTTTTTGACCACCGTATCACAGTGCTGATATATTGACTTTTCACTCTGTTAAAAATCCTAAATCTTTTTCAGAGGAAATTCTGTCTAGCCATGCCCCCCAACCCCCATTCCCTCTCTTGTAATGTTAAAGGTGACATTTTGACTCCAAACATAAGTCTTTCCACTTGCACAATATTCTAGTCTCTGATCTTTACAATCTGATCATCATCTCACTTGTTAATTATCCCTCTCAGCACATTTGGTAAAACATGCCATCTAGGGCTTTATCCAGGTTATTAACATGAAAGGTTAAACTGCTTCGGGCCAAACACAGCTCCAGGGGCACCTTCACTCTGCCCAGTGGAACCCCAGTCCCCTGAAGGGTACCCTTCCCTACCCAGTCCTCAGGCTACACTCAGGGTTCTGTGTCCTGTCCCAAGGCCATTTCCCTACAAGACGGACTGTCCCCAATACACTAGTTGACCTGGGGACTCAAACTAGGCAAGACATCCAGTGACAAAGTGGAGAATGGCATCCTTTCCCACCCCCCATAGTACGCCCATAGCTGGCTCTGCTGGTCCCCATCAGGCTTTCCAGCGTGCCCTCTATGATTACTCCCCTGACACCGGGAGCGCTTCCTGACGAAGCCCCTTCTCTGGGGCTGCTCGCTGAAAGCTGCCTCTCTCCTGAAGATGGCTATCTTGGTATCTTCTCCAAAGTCGGGTATCTCTCATGCCCCGACGGACGTCTTGGTCCCCAGTGGTCTAAACAGCTTCCTCCGTCCAGAGTTCTGCCTCCGTGTTCCCAAACCTCTCTAGCCCACAAGTCTGCTGCAGTCACACATAGGAGTGACTGACCTTGGATTCTCTCCTAACCTCCACCCTACATTGAATTTGCCGCTGGTGTCAGAATTCCTAGTTATAGCTCTGGTGCTTGGTGGTAGTCCCTCTATGCTCCAAATAGAGGAATGAAATTCCAAGGTTCCATGTTCTCCCTAGGTATCTTTTGAGAAGTACAGAGATTTCTCTCCTGGAGAAATGAGGTAAAGTAACTAGATTGCAATGGATAGAGTGCTGGACTTGGAGTCAGGAAGACCCAAGTTCAAATCACACCTCAGACATTTATTTATACCTGTGTGACCCTGGGCAAATCACTTAAATTCCCTCTGTCTCAATTTATTCATCTGTAAAATGGGGCTAATAATAGCATAGAATGAGATAACCTATGTAAATCACTTTGCAAAATTTATAATGCTGTTTAAATGTTAGCTATTCTTAATCTCCCTCATTAGAGGGCCCACTCCTTGAGGGCAGGGAATAGATTTGCCTTTCTTTATACCCTCAGACTTTAGCACAGTGCCTGGAACGTTGTTATAGTTCATTCAGTCATGTCTAACTCTTCATGACCCCACAGACCATAACACACCAATACTGCCCATGAGGTTTTCTTGACAAGGATACTGGAGTGGTTTGCCATTTCCTTCTCCAGTGTGTCCCCATTTTACAGATGAGAAACTGAGGCAAATAGTGTGACTTGCCCAGGGTCACACAGCTAGTAAGTGTCTGAAGCCAGATTTGAACTCAGTTCTTCCTGACTCCAGGCCCAACTCTCTATCCACTGAGCCACATAGCTGCCTCCTGGCACACAGTAAGCACTTAATAAATACTCGCCAACTTGTCTAAGGAAAACTTCTAAACCAATGACTCCCAAGCTTACAGTTCATCACACTAAATTATTTCTTATCATAAGTAAAGAAATATAATTTCTATAGACTAGGAAAATAGCATGGTATAGTGCTGACTTTAGAGTGAGGGGATATGGGTTCAAATCTTAGCTCTTCTCCTTGTTTTTTTATTAATTTATTTTGATTTATCAGCAATCACTTCCATAAGCTTTTGAGTTTTAAATTTTTCTCCCCCTCCCTCCCCAAGACGGTGTGCAATCTGATATAGGCTATTCAGCCCTTCTCTTTGAAACCTGTGTGATCTTAAGCAAAGTCACTGCACCAACTGGGGCCTCATTTGGAAAATGGGGGAATTGGTGAACTGAGCATTTATTAATGCCTACTGTGTGCCAGGCAAAAGACAGTCCCTGTTCTCAAGGAGCTCCCAGTCTAATGGGGGAGACAAGATGCCAATAACTGGGTACAAAGAAGAGATGACCGGAGACAATGGACAGAGGGGAGGCACTCGGATTGAGAAGGACTGGTGAAGGCCTCCTGCAGAAGGCCGAGCTTTGAGCGGATGTTGAAGAAAGCCAGGAAGCCGGATGGCGGAGGTGAGGCGGGAAGAGCGTTCCAGCCATGAGGGCAGTTGGGCCACAGAGGCGTGGAGGGGGGAGCGATGACCGAGGTCTTCTCGTGAGGACTCTCCAACTGGGAGAAGAGGAGGAGGCTGTTCCGGGGACGCCACGCCCAGCGCAGCCCAGCCCTGCCCTGCCCAGCCCCGTCGCCTGCCTCAGACAGGGCAGCATGCCACTAGACCGAGCGCCTTGGGAGAAGGGTCGATGGTGCTCCTGGCCCTTGGCAGGGCGGCTGCTGCGGAGCGTGGAGGCCAACGCCTTGCCTCTTCCCCCTGTGTTGTTGCCCAGGCAATGGAGCTGGGTGATTTGAGGTAACGCTTATTTCTAAGAGCAGGGAACGGTTGCAAGCGAGTTCTCTTCCCTCCCACCCACCCATTTTCTCACAGAAGGAGAACAGTTGTTATTTTATTTAGCGCCTAGAGCCTTAGCATCTGCCCCCTTGTAATTTGGGAATCCGCTCTCACAGAGCTCGATGGTGTTCACAATGGCCATTAATCTCAAGGCTCGAGCCTCGTTAAGATGACAGGAGGTTACACACTGTGACCAGAAGGGATTGGTCAAAAGTTTCCTCCTCCGTGTGTGGCTCGCTCAGGGCATCACAATGGGGAATGAGTAGGCAACGTCTGTAACTTCAGTAGCCCCAGGAAGCCGCTTGGCCTTATGGAAAGAGGGCTGCATTTGGAGTTGAGGATAGAAGTTTGAATCCTAGCCCTGTCACTTAGAACCCGAAGTAAATCATTTCACCTTTATGACCCTCAGCTCCCTCTTCTAGAAAATGACTAGAATGACTTCTGGATTCCCCTCCTGATCTGAATCTATGATCCCATGTCTCTCTGGGCCTCAGTTTCCTCATCTGTAAAATGGAGTGATTAGACCAAGTGACCTCTAATGTCCCTTCTAGCAAATAAATAACATGTTTTCCATACAATGGTTACCATTTTCAAATGAATAAATGAATAGAAAAAGCTGTATTGAATTTTTTCTGTGTGTCAAATAATGGGAATGAAAAAAAAAATAAGCCAATCCCTTCTCTCAAGGAGCTCACATTTTAATGAAGGAGACAACAGATATGAGAGGTATATACGATGGAGGGAGTGGCTGTTGTGATTAATAAAATACAAACTCATATAAAAATGTTAATGAATCTTCCATCCCTTTTTGCCATCACATCGTCAAGCCCTGACAAGGACAATGACTGAACTGCAATGGCAGGAAGACCGGAAGCCAGCCTGGGTCTTGGGAAGGACGTCACGAGCCGTTGCTTCCCAGGTATCCGAGTTCTTTTCCTATGAAGCACCTTTTCCCAAGTGGATCTAAGCTGAAAAGGACAGACTCTATGCATTTGCACGGGCTGTTTCTCGTGCCTGGAATTTTAGCTCAATGTTTGGGAGGCTCCGAAGCGAAGTGTGGGAGAGAAGAGGTATTAGACTGACTACCAGACTGAGGGTCTACAGAACCGCTGTGCTGACCTTGCTGTTGTATGCCCGTGAAACCTGGACAGTCTACCAAGCGTCGGGCCAGGAAACTGAATCGCTTCCATTTGAATTGTCCTAGGAAGACTCTGAAGATCACCTGGCAAAATCAGGCACTGAAGTCCTTTCTCAAACTGAGCTGCCACGCATTCAAACTCTGCTGAAGAGAGCGCAACTCCAGTGGGCTGGCCATGTCGTTCAAATATCAGATGTACACTTGCCAAAAAGACTATTTAATGGAAAACTTTCACAGGGCAAGCACTCACATGGTGGTCAGAAAAAGTGATACAAGGCCACTCTCAAGGTCTGTCAACTTTGGAATTGATTGTGTGACATGGGAGACACCGGCGCAGGATCGCTCACTCTGGTGTGCCCACATCAGACAAGGTGCTGTGCTCTGAGAGCAAAGGAACTGAGGTGACTCAAGAGAAACACGAGATGCACAGAGTTAGAATTAAGTTCCAATGTATCTGACTGTGGCTGATCAAACCAGTGAGAGTTCGGAATGCTCTACCACAGGTCAGGCACAAATAGTCCTTGTGAACATTTGGGGTGGATTCTCTAACATAGTGATGTCATTCTGGTCCTCCGAGAACCAAGGACAATAACCAACTCTCATGCCTGGATCTCTCTCTCTCTCTCTCTCTCTCTCTCTCTCTCTCTCTCTCTCCCCCTCTCCCCCTCTTCTTTCTCCCTCCCTCCCCCCCTCCCTCTCTCCTCATGTTTTTCTTTCTTTCTCTAACTAGACAAATGGGTTAAACCAGGCTGAAGGTAACCGATGGGCCTCACACTTGCTGATAAGTTAGGAGCGTCCACCCCAAGCATGGGAAGACTTCCCCTGATGGAGTGGGCAAAGGAGAACAGCTTGTTCCAACGGCTGAAGCAGGCGCGGTGGAGTGCCGAGAGCTTGGTCAGGCACCAAAGATGCCAGGGTCATCCGCTGCATCCCGGGCCATGGCCAGCTGTCCTGACTTGTGTCCTGCCACTGGACTTCAATGACTCCGGAAGAGAGAGTGGGGCTGACGGCTTGGTGCAGCTCCGCCTCACTTAAATCCAATTCACTGGAGTCAAGACATCACCCTGGGGGGGTCACCGGTCCTCTTCAAAACCAAAGGATGAAAAAAATAAAATAAAAAAATAAAAAAACACAGCATGAACAACCATAGCCCTCTCTTACTCTTGGATGTGGATAAAATAAGCAAATGGGCAGCTAGGGGGTGCCATAGTGCACAGAGCCCCAGGCCTGGAGTCAGGAAGACTCATCTTCCTGAGTTCAAATCTCGCCTCAGACATGACTAACTGTGTGACCCTGGGCAAGTCACTTCACCTTGTTTGCCTCAGTTTCCTCATCTGTAAAATGAACTGGAGAAGAAAAGGCAAACCACTCCAGTGTTTTTACCAAGAAAACCCCAAATGAGGTCATGGAAAGGTGGACACAACTCAACAACAACAATAAAAATAAACAAATATTATCTTAACACAGTAGATAAAGCTCTGGGCTCAGAGTTAGGAGGAAATGGGTTGAAATCTTACGTCTGATACCTATTTGTTATGTGATCCTGGACAAGTCACTTAATCTCTCAGCCTCAGTTACCTTATCTGTGAAATGGGAAGAATCTGTTGTGACAGATGTAAAAAATTAAATAAGCGCCAGTTATTATTATTCATTTTATTTTGACCATGTTCATTTGGAATATGTATTCTTAACCACCCTCCATCCCTCCCCCACCCCAAAGATTTATGGATAGATTTTCAGATCTATGAACTTAGAAATTATATCTTTGGGGGTTTTTTGTTTTACTAATCTTTGGTTTCCTTTGTAATCCTATGTGTTTTGTTTTATGCATTTAGGAACATTATCTGAGAAGAGGTCCACAGGCTTCCACAAACTGCCAGGGGGCTCCAAAGAGGGTAAGAGCCCCCTGGTTTAGAAGCTTGTTGTTAAGCCTAAATGACACACGAAAAGTAGCCTCAATTAAAATTCCTGCTCCTAAGCAAAACGAGGTGATCCATCTCTTCGGTCCTCACCTGCAAAATGAGGGCGTTGAGCTGGATGACTCTGAGATCTCTTTGGATTTTATACCTTTAGGGAGAAAGCAAAGGGCCGAATCTGGAATTTCACTGGCTTGAGGAACTTCCAGAGGAGAAAACTCCTGCTACTGATGCTGATCAGTGCATTCTCTGCACCTTCATCTTAAAGAATTGCCTAGAGCCTTGAGATGTTAAACGACTTACCCAAGGTCACACAGGCAATATGTTGGAGGTAGGATTTGAATCCAGGTCATCCTCATTGAGACTAGCTCTCTAACCATTATACAATACTGCCTCTCCTAAGATCATAGATCATCAATTAGGACTGGAAGGGACATCATACAATCATCGATTTAGAGCTAGGAGAAACATTGCCGGCCATTTAATCTGACTCATTTTACAGATGTGGAAACTGAGGCATAAAGAGGTTAAAAGGTTTGCCAAAGATCATCTAGGTCCACAGAGGAGCTAAATCCACAAGCCTGTGGTTTCAGAAAAAGTTCCCTCCCCTCCCCTCCAGACAGTAATTGTTATTAAATGCCTAACACCCTGCTTAATCAGTGTCTATTCAGTTGCGTTTAATTTAACAAGTCTCTAATGGAGAGAGATACCCCCAATTTAAGCGATTCTGCCTAGGTGTTCCTTAAATTTGCCCAGTATTTTTCAATCATGCCCAGGCATATCAGAGAAGGGATTGTGGCCAAACATCCCCCTCCCTTCACCACACACACACACACACACACACACACACATACACCCCTCCATTTATATGAGTTGTACTTAATCTGTTTCTCTTAAAATAGCATAAAATGTAAAACTGAGTTTTAGACATGTTACCATTCTTACTTGATGAGAATATTTTAAGGGGAAAGAGCATTGCATTTGCAGTTAGAAAACCTGTGTTTGAAGCCCAGCTTTGAAGCTCACAGCCTGGGCAACCTTGGGACTTGAGTTTTTTCATCTTTAAAATGAGGGGCTTGGATTAGAGGACCTCAAACTCAGGACAGCCCAGCCTTTGGAACCAAAGGACCCCAGTTCGAATTCTACTTCTGTTATTTATGTGTGTGACCTTGGGCAAATATTTGCATCATCAGACAGAGCTAGAAGTTACAGGGACAAGCAGAAAGGAGTTTGTCAATGAAACCAGGAGTGAGTCATTCCACTCAAACCAATGAGGCTCGGAGTGGGCAGTAAGAATTTTCCCAGGCAGAGAAAAAAAAACCTGGGGCCAGGGAGGTTAAAGGTATGTGTCTGAGACATCTCCTTGGCCAGAAGCCATAAAGGGAAGGAGGATTCTAAAAGCAGGACCCGGGGAATGAGGACTGTGTTAACTGAGGCAAACTTCAATTCAATTCCAGGCAACAAGCAGTTATTAGGCTCCTATTACCTTGGCCCCAGTTCTTCCTCTTTGCACCTCTTCTTTCCTGTCCCTCCAATGCGTCAATACAAGAAGATCCCTAGGAGCATCCCTGAGATGCCAAATGTGCCCCAGTGTTGTGGCTCAGGAAATACCAGCACTGAGTAAAAACAAAATCCTTTATTAAGCTCCCACTCTGTGCTAGGCACTGTGCTAAGCAGACGTGATACAAAGGAACGGAAAAAACAGTCCCCGCTCTGAAGGAGCTCAATCTAACAGGAGACAACAAGCCCACTGTGTACAAACCAGTGAAAGAGAGGAAAAACAGGAGATAACCCGCAGAGGGAAGTCACTAGCATTCAGTCTTCCTATAGAAGGGAATTTTAGCTGGGACTTGAAGGAAGCTGGGGAAGCCAAAAGGTGGAGAGGAGGGAGGACATTCCAGGCATGGGACACAGCCAGAAACTCCTGAATCCTCAAACTGATGCTCGAAATTGACCTCCCTGCCCCCCTAAGTAAACTATGGGCATGAAGGGGGAGTAGGGAAGGGCCGAACTTCTCTCTGCTGACTGAATAACTGCTAGGGTAGTCCCAGCCATGGTTCCCAGTGAGGAGTTAAAGGGTTAGACCCCAAGGTCAAAGGCTGAAGAAGAGGTGTCTTGACCCTCCCTAGGAGCTGAGATGGCATTATTTGACACACAGAAAAAACTCAATACACCTTTTTCTATTCATTTATTCATTTGAAAATGGTAACCATTGTATGGGAGACATGTTCTGGGAAATTCACCAACACTGTACATTACAGAGGAGTTGCTAATTTAGAGGCCAGGAACAACCCTACACATTTAAACTGTCATTTTCTTCCCCTTTATTCCCCTTACCTATAATGTCATTGACTTCTGGCAAGTTCCAATTCTAGGGGCAGCTAGGTGGTGCAGTGGATAGAGCACCGGCCCTGAAATCAGGAGGACCTGAGTTCAAATTCAGCCTCAGACCAAACACTTGACACTTACTAGCTGTGTGACCCTGGGCAAGTCACTTAACCCCAATTGCCTTAAAAAAAAAAATGGAAAATTGGGGCAGCTAGGTGGCGCAGTGGATAGAGCACCGGCCCTGAAGTCAGGAGGACTAAGTTCAATTCCAGTCTCAGACCAAACACTTGACATGTACTAGCTGTGTAACCCTGGGCAAGTCACTTAACCCCAACTGCCTACAAAAAAAAAAAAAGTTCCAATTCTAATTAAAAAAAAAAAGGCACTTTGGAGTCCTGAGACTCATGAACATTCTTTGAACAACAATCTCTTTACCCAGAAATTAACAGCTCATTTATTCCTTAATTATTGCTCATTTTAAACTTTATAGTCAAGTTCCCACTTATTAGAATATTTTACCCAGTTCAGAAACTTGCCATCTTAGAAAACTGAGGTAGATCTTGGAGAGAAACAAATATGACCTGGGGAAGGGGCAGAGAAACATGGGACACACATGAAAATGATGAAGAAACTGGGAATGTTAGACCTGAATAAAAGGCTAACTGGACTAAAAGCAAGCAGGCCTGGGTTTGAATTCCCACTCCCCTCGGCCCACCCCCAGCTCTGTTATTGACTAACCTGGGAGAGAAACATTACCCTCTGAACCTCCATGTCCTCGTTTAAGAAGAGAAAGTTGAACCAAATGATCTCTCTCTAAGATCCTTCGTTTTAATTATTCTATTCAATTCTGCTTTCCTGAGAGTGTATTGTAGAACTTCAAGAATGGATTATTGAATGTTCTTTCCCTACAAGTCACTGAAAATGGAATACATTTATCTTCCTGTTGTGATCCAGGTGTAAACCACCTCTAGGAAGAAGGGGCATGGGTCCAGAGAGTCAGTGAAAAACCTGATCTTTGGCCCTTTAAGTGTTAAAGGACAACTCCCTAGGAAAGGACACTCACATGCATGCATACACACACGTGTATATACACACACACACATATACACACACACAGTGATCAGAGCAAAAAAAAAAAAAAAAAAAAAAACCATTCCAAGAATCAACAGCCCATGACTCAAGGCACTTCTTTGTTGATAACAGTTAATGTCAAAAGATAATCACAGCAATCGCTGTAAAATGGAATTCAACCTTAGGCTCAAAGACATTAGGAGAGGCTTGTGGTCAGCCATGGAACACTTTTACCCATGAAGTCTTTAAAAGCCTCCAAGCCCGCACAGTAACTCCTGCACTTTTGTACAGGACATTCCTATTTATTTCAGTCCTTTTTTTCACCACACATTTTCCCTTGACAATCTCTATTCCCAGGGCTTCAAAAATATCACCTCTCAGCAGAGCATTCCTACATCTCTATTTCTCTAGAGACAGACTCTTTCCCTGGCTTTAGATGAACATTTCAGAAAGACCACTGGTCATCTCCACTGCCAACTCAAATCGGTCCCAAACTGAATTCTCTCTTCTCTCCAATTCATTCTCCCCACAATGGCCAAACTGATATTCCTAAAATACAGCTCGGACGATGTCACCCCCCTCTTCAAATCTTCAGTAGCTCTGTATTGCCCCTAAGAGAAAACACAAAATCCTCAGCCTAGAATTGAATGCCTTCCATGATCCGGCAACCACCCACATTCTGGTCTTATTTCACATTACTCTCCATTAACAATGTCACATTTAGAAAGCAGTTCTCTGGACCCAGTTTACAGAAACACCCTGGGTTCTGGTCAAACTGGCCAGCCTGCTGTTTGCTATGCTTCATGCCTTTGACAGACTCCTTCTCTCCTTCCCTTTGTCTTTTGAGAATCCCTAGTTTTCTCCCCATGGCAGCTCGGGTCCTACCCTCTACACAAGACCTTTCCTAATCTCACCCAATGATTAGATGGGGGTTTCCCTCTTGAAATGACTTTGTATTTATTTCATCTGTTTACCGAGGAGAGCCCAAGGAGCCATTGCTGTTGATTCTGCCATCTCCACCCCAAATCTGCTCCTCCTCCTCAAGCTCTCATTTCTGTTGGTGATGATTTCACCATCATCCTCCTCATTGACCATGCTGGCAATCTTAGCGGCTCTGTCACCTCCTCCTCCCTCTCCCACTGAGGGATGCCTCGTCCTAGTAATCCTAGCCCCATAATATCCCTCATGTTTCTTTCTCTCCATTCCCACCTTCACATTCACTGGCTGTGTGACGATGGACAAGTCTCATACGCTTTCAGTAGCTCAGGTACCTCTCCGAGGCTGTAAGGTAAGGAGGAGTGTCCAATGTGAGTTAGTGGAGAGATCCCCCCACAAAGAGTTTAATCACAAGTCCAAATAAATAACAGCTAATGTTTACACAGCGATTTAGAACCTGCAAAACCCTTTACACATAGTAGCTCTCTTGACCCTTACAGCTGTGGAAGACAGGTACTACAGATGTTAGTACCACCATTTTACAGAAAACAGTTTCGTGGAGATCAAGCGGCTTATCCAGAATCACACAGCTAGAAAGGCAGGATTCAGATCTGCCTCTCCTAACTCCAAGTTCATCATCGTCGCCTTGCCACTCCAATGACTCTGGAGGAGACGATGAGGCCGATGACTTCAATCCAATCAAGACATCAGCCTCAATGACACCATTGATTCTCTTTGAGAAGGAAGGACCAACCAAAAAAAACAACAATCTCTCTAACAAATGTGTGTGTGTTCGTATTACCTGGTCTTTAAATAGGAAAAGGAAGAAGAGAAAGAAGAAGGGAAGGGGAGGAATTTGGATGAATCTGGCTTATCCAAGAAACTTGTTCTACAGTCGGTGAGATATCTAGGGGCAACAGCAGTTTTCACATCCAAGGTAAGTGGATTCAAAATAGCAACAGAGAAAAAATTACACGTATGCACATATATGTGTATTATGTGTATGTGTGTGTGTGTGCGCGCGTAGTGTGTATATGCCACCAAGTTTGTCCGTTGACTAAATTTGTGACTTAGCTTTTAAATTTCTAAAGCCAAACTTTAAAACAGAGATGAAAAACCATTTTTTGGTATCAGGCGCTCCTCTGGCAGTCTGGCGATACCCGTGAACCTCCTCACCAGAATTAGATTTGTAAATGCATAAAATAAAACAGAAGATTGCAAAGGAAACCAATTGTACTGACGTAGTTATCCAAATTTTTTTAAACCAAGTTCACACACCCCAGGTTAAGAACTCCAACTTTAAAGCACGCTGAAGAGCACAGAAAGCTGGTTAACTTTTATTCAGGGCTTTTGTTCAGTATTTCATATACTAGGGTGACATATTTAGAATAGGAATCAACATGAAAATTTAAAAAAAAAGCTACTGTGGGTACTAGTGGAGCAGCTGAGCTATCCTTCTATTCTCCTTTTTTTTTTTGCTTTTTTTTTTGCTTTTTTGGTGAGGCAATTGGGGTTAAGTGACTTGCCCAGAGTCCCACAGCTACTAAGTATCAAGTGTCTGAGGCCACATTTGAACTCAGGTCCTCCTGACTCCAAGTCCAGAGCTCTATCCACTGCACCACCTAGCTGCCCCTATTCTCCCTGTTTCTTTCTACATGATTAGGCCACCTCCTTGTCTTTTCATGTATTTTATCCATGATCTGTTGCAGGGGCAGACCCTACCCCCAAGCAGCTAGTTTTTCCTTAAGAGATATTGAAGGCATCCTCAAAATTTATTTAACTCAGGGGACTCATGCCATCAATATGTCAGTGGTATGCATACTTAAGTATAAGAATACCAGAGGAGAAGAATCATATAATTCTTGGGTTTGTCTTGGCAGGTAGACTTCCAAGTATTGTATATTATCTGCAGTAATTTCAAATGGAATTTCTCTTTCTAGAAAAAAAACTTTCCAACAGAGTTTTCAAAAAAAAAAAATAGAATGGGATTTTTTGTAAGGTAGTGAGTTCCCCATCCCTAGAAGTATTCAGAGTAGATAACCATCCATAGGTAGATTGTAGAAAAGATTTCTTCTTGGGTTAACAGGTAGGATCAGATGTATCCTCAGGCCTCTTCCACATCAGATTCTATAGTCCAGTAGAAATGAAGCTTGGGGCATCCATAGGGAGGCATTGTGGACCAGAAGGGACATAGATTTTTCAGGTAGCCAGGTAAGGAAAATTCGTCCTGGACTAGGAATAAAAGCAGACCGGAGCTAAAAAGAGAACACTGACTGCTCAGTGAGGGAGAAAGACAAGAGAATCTGGACCAGGGACAAGACTGGCCTCTGGTGGCCAAGGAGAAGTACCTAGAACCCAAGCACTCAGTCTAATAGCCCTGGTCTTTAGTTGCAGTTTGGCTGTGTGACTCTGGTTAAGTCCCTCAGCATCTTTGGAGCTCATTCTCCCCATCTGCAAGATAATAGTGCCAGGCTAGATAAACTCTGAAGTCATCTTCCGCTCCCATGCAGGTGGACTGCTGGTTTTCTTTTCATTTGTACCTTCAACATCAGACGTGGAGCCAGGAAGACCTGAATTCAAATCCAGCCTGGCATGAGCAAGTCACTTCACTGCTGTGAGCCTCAATTTCCTCATCTACAAAATGGGGATAACATAGCACCCACTGCATAAGGTTGTTGTGAGGACCAAATATGTGTAAAGCATTTTGCAAACTTTAAAGGCCTATGTGTGTTTGCTATTATTATATATTATTGTTATTGTTATCATTATATCACTGTAATCCAGGTTTCCAGTCTGTCCCATTCACATCATTCTCTCCACCAATAAAAATCTTATGCAAATCCTCCAGGCTTGAAACCTGGTTTAGTTCCATAGATCCTAACGGATGGAAAGCTGGCCTCTGCCCTGCCCCGGCACACCTTGACTGTGTGGCCCTGGCTGGGCAAGTCACTTGGCTTCTCAGTGTCCTGGGCAACTTTCTATGCTATCAGTAGGGACTGAATAGTAATGGTAGAGGGAACTTCCTCATTGGGAGGAGTTCCCTCTAGCAGTAAAATCACAGGCTTGGTCCAAAAGCAAATTTAAAGATCTCTCACCACCTATACTAAAAGACTGACCTAAGCATAGTGCAAATTTCTCACTGAGAACAAGTAAGGAGATGGCATTGCAGCCCCCAACGAGAGCCCCAAGCCTCCTGAAAGTGACGATCAAGCCAGGATCCTGTTATAATAGCATAGAAGAAGCCAGATAGAAATAACAATGTAAAAAGAGGGGACTGCTCCCCATCAACCACCGTGTCCCCCAGTAAGTATCATGCCACATTTATTTTATTTTCCTGTGTCCTGACCTGGGATTTCACTGCTGCGGGGACCAAGCTGGTGTGACAACCCCCTCTACTGACACAAATTTGCAACTCCTCTGTAACGTGCAGTGTTGGTGAATTTCCCAGGACCCTAAGAGACGAAGGGGGGTAGCCTGGGGTAGCAGACAGAGTGCTGGACATGGAGTCCGGAAGTCCTGCCTCGAACACCTACGAGCTCTGTGACCCCGAGCAAGTAAATTGACTTCCCAGAATAAGCTACAATGGAGCTGAGAGAGGGGGACTTCCAGACCCGTGAAATGTAGAGATTGGCAAACATCCGACCTTTGGGATCCTTGCCCTGTTGTACCATACGTACCCACTAAAAATGTGGACAGCAAAGATATCCTGAGTCCTGTATCCATTCCAAAGCCTGGCCCCTTTCAGGTGTTATTATTTCAGGTATAAACGTCTTAGCACTTACTAATCGAGACAGAAGCTAGAGGGGTGCTGAATGAATCAGAGACGCCAGATGCTGGGCAGTGCTGGCATCTCCCTTCTCTCTACTGCCAGGGCATCTCGTGACCTTGGACGTGACATCCCTCAAAGGCCAGAGCATCAGAGCAGCAGCCACTCTGATGAACTGAAGTGAATTCTCAGTTATTTCCTGCCTATCGGGAGACAAAGAAAAGCCTGATCCACGAAATTCAGGAATCGTTTGAAATTCCTACAGATTCCTTCCTCCAGGAAACATTTTTCCTTTCACTGTTTTGAAATAACAGGAATCTGAATTCTGCCTCCTCTCTGTTCTCTCCTTCACTGACTAACAAAATAACTGCAGATATTCCTCAAAAGAACCAAAGGCAGAGGCCTAACAGAGGGGAATCTATAAGATGCAGAGTCAACCACAGCTTTGCTCCAGGATGACAAAATTTGGAGCATTTGCTGTATTGCAGCTACATAGAAACACTGAATTTAGCACCTAGTGACTAGGAATAATTGATTAAAATAACAAAAGTAGATAACAAAAATAACCAAAAGACTACCACATTCCTCCTCCTGGCTGATGACAACCCAGCTGAGGTCTTCTACAGCCTGGCCCTCCTCCTCTTCAGCCCTTTCCTCCCCAAAGCCTCCACGACTGTGTCCTCAACGTAGCCCAGGGTCGTCTGAGAACATGTTTCATGTCCCTTGTTGTGGATCTGAAATTTCTGAATCTGAAAATTCTGACTGAGGGCTCTGCAGAGAGGCGCCTGTCTAGAAGTAGTCTTGGTAAGTAAGCCAAAGGGGTCACCTGCCTGACACCATGATTCTCTCAGTCACTTCACATTCATCTCGTCAGGAACTAGGGTGGGTTTCTCTGTGTTAAAATGTTAAAAATAAATAAAAGACAAAATCAAAAATCCTTCTGCATCTCTCCTGAAGAAATAGACTGGGGTCCTACATATGGGGAAAACAGCTGGACTGAGCCAAGGATACGCAGAGGACATGCCTGATGGAGGCAACAATTTCCAGGGTATTGAAAGGTTGATTCACAGAGCAGCTAAAGGGGGGACATAAGTTGGGAGCCACAGTTTCTTACAATCTCTAAAGAACTGAAATTAAACAAAGCTCCCCCGAAAGGCAATGGAGGGGCCTGGGGTGGACATGAAGAGGCTGTGCCACATTACAGAGAATTGTACAGGGGAAGCAGCCTGAAGGATCACCTCAAAAAAAAAACGTGTGATAAGCAAAAAAGATGAGCTGATGCCATGAGGAGGAAAAGGCCCAGGCAGCGGACACCCTGAGTGCTCTGAGCGTATCCCCGAGATGTCAGGAGAACAGGAGAAAGACCTTAATCACATTGGGCACTTCCCCTTGGGACAATTATTTAAAGACCCGGATGAGAGTACCGAGGGATGGGCAGACACGGGTGGGCTTCCACCTGCTTCAGAGAATAATACCAGCTGAGGAAAAAATGCATCCCTATCACGTTCATCTCATGTTCAGCTCAAAAAAGACTGGTCTGGTGGTGTTTAAAGTGAATTGGAGTATTATTATTATTAATACTATAAATAAACACTTACATCCCACTTTAAACACCCTTTCATTAGATCCTCACAAAAACCCTGGGAGATAGATACTACTATTAGCCCACTTTACAGATGAGGAAACTGAGGCAGGCAGCATTTAAGTGACTTGCCCAAGGTCACACTGCTGATAAATGTCTAAGGCTGGATTTGAACTCAGGTCTTCCTGACTCCAAGTCCAGGGCTCTATGTATTGCACCAACTAGAAAAGAGATCAAGGATTCTCTTATCAAGAGATCAAGAACAAGTTGTTTGTATTTTTTCAAAGAAATGCAAAATATCAACTGACCACCACACAGAAAAAAAAAAAGTATTTAAAGGGTTGACCTCAGAGTCAGAAGACCCGAGTTCCTGCTTTTCTCACCTTTTAGTGCTCTTTCCACTGATTCAAGGCTTCTTAAGTCCCACCTCTGACTGTTTAACTGAGCAAATCACTAAACCTTTTAAAGCACCAGGCAACCACTTTCGACGTAGTTATGCTAAATCTTCACTGGCAGAGGGAATGCTCTTATCTAGAGTTCCCAACACCAACAAAATCACAAGTCTGGACAAAAATTAAATTTAAAATATTCCAAATCACTAATAAGAGAAATTCAAATTAAAATAATTCAGATTTCATGTCATATTCATCAAACTGGCAAAAATAACAAAAGAAGGAAATGGTCAGTATTAGAGGGGCTGGAGAAGATCTTTATGTTAGGGGAAAAAAACCTTGAAAATAAAATGGGTGCCCTTCCACCAAGGACTGACTAGGGGAAGAAATGTGTGTGTAATGAGAGGATGTGCCAGAGTTGTGGGACAAGCAAACAATCAACTGTGCCACTTTAGCAGGAACACATGGGCAGGTTAAAAAGGATGTCCAAGCCACCCTCCACTTACATCTAAGCCTTCTCTTTCCTTGGTTCTGAAAGGGAATGATAATAATAATAATAATTGCTAATATTTATATAGTATTTGAAGGTTTGTGAAGCACTTTGCATATACTATCATTATAATTAGGGATGTACATGGTTCTTCACTTAGAATTTATTCATGTCTAGTATTCATTAGCCCACTGTATGTGCTCAGAGTCATAGCTAGGGATGGGTGATCAGGGATGGGCTGTGGGCACCATCAGCTCTTATGCTCCTTCAGCAATACAGAAATGATGGGACTGAGCACCTAGTCAGCAGGAATCATTGGCCTTGACTGGAAGCTGCAAGATGGCAGACTTCCTGCCCATCCCATGGTGCGCCGCTCCCTAGAGGAGCTCCTTCCTAGTGTGGCTACAGTCCACCTACCCACCCACAAAAAGGTTCCCAACCTCTGAGTGGCAGTGCCACTCAGAGTCTCCAGTTATGGCAACCAGAATCCAAGTGTGTCTGCTGCACTGCCCGCCCTTCACAGAAGAGTGTCTCCATATCTTCCCTTATGTGACCTTCTGATCTAGAGTCTCTCTCCTACAAAACTGAATTTGTCTTTAAAAAATGGATTTGAGGGCCTGACCCAGGCACCAAAATCACTAGTTATGGTTCTGCATGTGCATAAAACAAACAACTCAAGAGATTGCAGCATCCACTTGTGCTTATAAACAAAACTGCCATCAGGCAAATAACAGGAAGAAAAGAGCCTGGAGATTTTCATCATCCTATTTGATTTGAAATCCCTGCTATCTAAGGAACAAGATGCAGCTTGGCCATTTTTTATATAAGTTATATATACTTTTAAGACTTACATTCTTCAAGTCTGGGACTTGTCTCCTACCATCTAATTGCTGGAAGGGACAACATAAAAATGCATTTATGGCCCCATAGAAATAGAAGCAGCCATCAAAGAAGTAATACCGATTAAGGAAATAAACATATAATTGAATGAGATTGCATCGGTCTCGGTGCAGTGATCAGAGATATAGTTTCAGAAGAGCCAGGCTGCAGTTACAGCAAGCAAACAGACAGACTATTTCCTGCCAGCATTTGGGAAAATGTTTTCAAAGCCACCGATCCTTTTCTGGAAATGCATACACAGAAGTTCTTTAAAATGGGGGGGGGGGAGGGAATAGAGTCTAATGGGCTTAAATCCAAAAGGTTACAATTCACTTGTTACTACCCTCAGCATAGGATCAGATATAGAGATAGATGGAGCCTGCAAGGTCAACACCCTCATTTTTCAGGTGGGAAAACCAAGGACCAGAAAAGTAAAGGCATTTTCCCAAGTTCACACAAAGAGTTCAAGTATAGATCCAGGATGTGAAACCAGATCCCCCTGCCTCTTTTGGTATTGTATAAATGAATATGACAGAAAGGTTCCCTCATGATCGGAACTCCTTCTGGAAGATCCTAGAATTCAGAGCTGGAAACAACCCTCTATCAAATTCAACCTCCATTTTATAGTTGAGTCAGAGACCAAAAAGTCATAGGGTCATTGATTTCAAGCTGGAAAAAAGCTTAGAGATCATGCCATCCAATCCCTGCATTTTACCAATGAGGGATTAAGTGACTTGCCCAAAGGAACACAGGTCCTTCTCCAAATCCAAATCCAGACAACAAATGGCTTTCAAATCCAGGTCATCCAACTAATCCAGAATCTTTCTTTCATACCCCACAGAATCAGAGAATTTGAGAGATGGAAGGGACCTCAGGAACCATTCTAGTCCAACCCATGCACCAAAGGAAACCCCACTAGGACATACTCTACAATTGGCCAAGTCTCTGCTTAAAGACCTACAAGAAATCAGAACCCAACCCACCATCTTTCCAAGGCTGCCCATTCCACTTTTGGCCAGCTAGAATTGTCTAGAAGTTTGCCCTGATATCAAGCCAAAATTTCCTTCTTTGTATGACTGCTCTTTAAATAGTTAAACACCACTATCACAGCAGACAGTTAATTCACATTTATTAAGCAGCTACCATGTACCAGATACTATGCTAAGGGCTGGAGACTCAAAGAAGGGCAAAAACAAAACCAGTTCCTGCTCTCAAGAAGCTCACAGTCTTATGGGGGAGACGGCAGGCAGACAGCTATGTACAAACAAGACATGTCCAGGATAAACTGGAGGTAACCTCAGGGGGAAGGCACTAAGATTAAGGAGGACTGGGAAAGGCTTGTTACAGAGATGGGATGTTGGCTGAGGCTCAAAGTAAGCCAGGGTAGGGCAGCTAGGTGGCACAGTGGATAGAGCTCCAGCCTTGGAGTCAGGAGGACCTGAGCTCAAATCCAGCCTCAGACACTTGACACTTACTAGCTGTGTGACCCTGGGCAAGTCACTTAACCCCAATCGCCTCACTAAAAAAGCAAAAAAAAAAAAAAAAAAAAAAAAAGGAAGCCAGGAGGGCATTCCAGGGATGGGAAACAGCCAATGAGGCACTTCGAGGTGGGAGACAGATGGTCATGTTCAAGGAACAGCAAAGACAGTGCCACTGAATCAGTGCTCAGAGGGGAATAAGGATTAAGACCAAGACTGAATTTTCTTTTGTCCAGCTAAGCATGCCCCATATAACATGGACTCAAGGCTCTTCAATGTCCTGGTTGCCATCGTCTATGCATTCTCTCAATTCAACGTCCTTCTGAAACTATGATGCCCCAAACGGCCACAATGCCAATACCTCCAGATAAGGTTTCATAAGGGCAGAGAAGAGGACTCCCCCTCCCTAATCCTGACAGCTGGACCCCTCTCAATGCAGCCCAAGATCTTCCTGGGATTTTTGGCTGCCACATCATACCACTGACTCATGTTGAGCTTGCAGACCACTAAAACCCCCAGATCTTTGTCAGAATACTAGTTATCTATCCATACTTCCCTCATCTTATGCTCATAGAGCTGATTTTTTGGACTCAAGTACAAGACTTGACACTTATCCCTACTTGAATTCCATCTTATTAAGATTTCAGCCCAATGCTCTGGCTTGTTTTCAGATCCAAACTCTCATTCCCGGTGTTCACGCTCCCTCCCCACTCTGTGTTATCTATCCATTTGATAGATACCATCTCTGCCTTTATCAAACATCTAATGTTTACATTTAACTTATTTATATTTATTATTTTATATAGTATAATATTTAATATAACATTCATCCAAATATTAATCAGCACGAGGGTGATGGATTTGAACATAGTTACGGAATCTCACAGAACTAAAATGAGACACTAAATTCTGGCATGCACGGTAGCTATTGTACAGGCTACAATCAAAGCCTTCTCTTTAAAATATTGATTAAGGACAAAAATGCCGCGGCTCCAAATTCCCAGAGAGTGATGAGATGCTCCCGCTGCCCAGCCACCCCAGGAAGACGCGCTTCGCACCAGCGCACGCACAGGAGGAAAGCTGCGTGAAGGCTGATTAATTACTTAACACAAAAAAAGGATATTCAGCAATGTCAGACCACCGCATCCTGGTGAAGCCGCGATACTTGCTCGGCACTGCGTGTGCCCGAGTGGTTTTTTCCCAGCTCGCTCCCTAGAACTCTCTCCTCGCAAGCTGCTAGGCAAATATTGACACTAAGGAACAAATGATAACGCTAGGCTTTGATTTCCAGGCTGCATCCTCATGCGTGTCCGTCCGCACAGCGCCATCTAGTGGCGTAGAGAGCGAACACTCGAGAGACAAGCCTCCATCAGGGAAGGCCCAGGCCACCATGGGATCCCACTAGACCCTCTGTGGATGTGCTTTATTTTCTGGACTAATTTTGCCTCTGAGGAGGCCGTGCTTACAATTACAAACCACTTACAGATAAAATTCACTGCCTCCCCTTGCTATTTCACAATGCCTTTCTTTATCTCTTTTGGACACTGTCAACCCAGTCTCCAAGATGTGGTCTGCAGGCCACATGCAGCCTTCCTGACCCTAGAGTGCACTCAACTTTAGGAAAAAAAGCCTTATTGAAGAGTAGACCAGGAAGGGTCTGGACCATTGCAACAGCCCTCCTATCTCGTCTGCCCCTTTTCAAATCCATCCTCCCCCCAGTAGCTGTCAAAGGCACATGCCTCCCCTTCTCTGTTGAATGGATCCCTACTGCCTCCAGGGACAAATACAACTCCTTTGTTTGCTGTTTAAAGCCCTTTACAAACTGGTCCCAAACTACCTTTCCAGCCTTATTCCACACTGCTCCCTCCATTCACTTGGCAGGCCAGCCAAACTGCCCTTTTTACAGTTCTTCATACATTATACTCTACTCTCCACCTTCATACTGGATGACTACCACCAGGTATCCAGCTACCAGACTTGAATTTGCCATTGAAATTTATTCATGTGGTTTGCATACACTGACTAGGATGTTTCTGCCTGATTGTGTGACCCCTGGTGGCAGTGCTACTCTCCACAAAGTCCTAACCCTAACCCACCCCTAACACCCTCTCACTATCAGGCAATGGTGTTCTCTCCTGTATTAGTGAGAAGATGGAGACTACACAATAGGAGTCCTTAAGTCTCATCCTCCATGCTCAGAACTTCTCTGTACCTTCATTTTCCCTCTCTTGCTTTTCTATTTCAAACAAAGAGATTCCTCCTTGACAAGGCTAATCTTTCCATCTTTAGGCTTGATCTCATGTATCCCTTCCTCCCTCATCTGGGATTTTGCTACACACCAGACATCCCTTCTCTCTTGCCTTGAATCCAATCCACTAAGCACCTACTATGTGTGCTAAGCACCTGGGATATAAAAGAAAAAAGAAAAACCTGTCCCTGTCCTCAAGGAGCTTACATTCTTTTGAGTTTATAATCTACAAATTCCTTTAGATCTGCCTGTGAGTAATGCATTGTTGGTGGAGTTGTGAATTGATCCAAGCATTCTGGAGAACAATTTGGAACTATGCCCAAAGGTCTATAAAACTGTGCATGCAACTTTGACCCAGCAATACCACTTCTAGGTTTATATCCCAAAGAGATCATAAAAAATAGGGAAAGGACCCACATGTACAAAAACATTTATAGCAGCTCTTTTTGTGGTGGCCAAGAATTGGAAATTGCCCGTCAATTGGGGAATGGCTGAACAAGTTATGGTATATGAATGTAATGGAATGCTACTGTGCTATAAGAAATGACGAGCAGGCAGACTTCAAAAAACACCTGGAAAGATTTGTATGAACTGATGCTGAGTGAAGTGAGCAGAACCAGGAGAACACCGTACATAGTGACAGCAACATTGTATAATGACTACTATTAATAGACTTAGCTCTTCTCAGCAATATGCAAGAACAACTTCAAAAGACTCATGGTGGAAAATGCTATCCACATCCAGAGAAAGAACTATGGAGTCTGAATGCAGATCGAAGCAGACTATTTGCTCTATTTTTTGTTTTGTTTTGTTTTGTTTCTTCTTTCTTGTGGTTTCTCCCATTGGTTCTAATTCTTCTTTGCAACATGACTAATGTGAAAATATGTTTAATAAGAATGTATATGTAGAGCCTATATCAGATTGCACACAGTCTTGGGGAGGAGTGAGGGGAGGAAGGGGGAGAAAATTTAAAACTAAAAAGCTTATGGAAGTGAATGATGAAAACTAAAAATAAATTAATTAATTAAAAAAAAAGATCTGCCTGTGAACATAGTCAAGCTTCCTCTATCCTGAAAATCCATCCCCTCTACCACCTCAAGCTACCATCCCATCTCTCTTTTCTTGCCAGGGTAGTTCTAAACAGTAATCTTTGCTGGTCACCCCAGTTTCTTTACCACTAACTATCTCTTCAACCCCTTGTAATCTGGTTTTGAATCCTACCACTCTAATGAAAAGCCACTTTCTCAAGAAGTCACCAGCAAATGACTTCTTAACCACCAGATCCAATGGCCTTTTCTTAATCACTTCCTTCTTGACCTTTCTGAAGCATTTAACACTACTCACCACCAATCTCCCTCATGATTCCCCCAGTCCCCTTGGTTTTTGTGATGCTGTACTTTCCTTTTTTCCTACTTCTGTCTTTCTCCTTTCCTGACTTCTGTTCCTCTTCCTACTCTCTAAATAAAAATGTTCCCCAAAATTTTGTGCTCAAAATCTCTTTTCTTCACCCTATAAATTCTCCCCCTTGGCAAGTCAGCCACTCTAATGGCTTCAGACATCTCTATGCCAATGACTCTCAAATCTACATCTATAGTCCCAGTCTCTCACCTAAGAGCCACACTCGAAAGTTCAGCTGCATATTTCCAACTATATGTACCACTGGGACCTCAGGTTCAACATATCCTAAGCCAAACGCATCACTTCTGACTCAAGACCAGCTTTTCCTCTAGACTATCATGTGAAAAGTGCATCAGAGCCTTGCTCCTGGCAGGTGCTTAATCAACGTTTGATGGATTCGTTCTGTTCACAGTGCCCTCATTCTTCCATTCACTCAAGCTTAAGTCATCCTTGAACCCCTTACTCTCCATATCCTGTTTCCAGATCCTAACAATTCTTCCTTCAATATCTTTTGCATCTTTCTCCTCCTTTCTTTCCCCATCACCACTACCCTAGGTCAGTTCTTAATTTCCCCTCACTTCATCTACTGCAATAACTTCTTAAGTAGTCTTCTCACCTCTAGCTTCTCCCTGCCCCGATCCACCGCACACACCCTTGCAGGCCTGCTGAACGCCTTCAGTGTCTCCTCAACTCCAAGAAGATGCAGCTCAAAACCCCTTAGTTTGGCATTCAAAGCCTCTGCCACCTTGCCCCAACCTCCCATTCCAGCTTTGTTTCAATTATTCACTTTTGTAAGGCAATGGAGAAAAATAGGGGAAACGAATTAAACAGGATTGAATCTCAAGTCTGACATCTACTATCTTTATGACCATTGTTGTTGTTTGACAGTTTTCAGACATGTCTGACTCCCTGTTCAGGATTTTCTGGGCAAAGATATTGGAGTGGTTGGCCATTTTCTTCTCTGGCTCTCTTTACAGATGAGGAAACTGAGGCAAACAGGGTGAAATGACTTGGCCAGGGTCACACAGCTAGTAAGTGTCTGAGGCTAAATTTGAATTCAGGAAGATGAGTCTTCCTGACTCCAGGCCTGGTACTCTATCTACTATCTACTATAGCACCACCAGTTTCCTCTGAAAAATTAGGGAGTTGGATTCAATGGCTTCTGAGGTCTCGAAGAACTCAAGACTTAGGATCCCTGTCTCCATGACTTTGCTCTGAAGGCATCTGCCCAACAGCCATCCCATGCCACATATTAAAATCCTGCCCATTCTTCAAGGTCACCTTCTCTACTAAGTCTTCCCCAGATTCATTCAGCCAGAAGTTCTCTCTCCCTCCTCTGAATCTTTATCACCTTTTATAGTCCTTTACAAGCTCTGGTTTCACATTAGTTATTTGTGTGCATTTATCTCCTTTATCACACGCTAACTTCCTTGAAGGTGGGGATCACATATTATTTACTCATCATAGACTCCTCCCTTAGTACCTCCCACTGTGTTCTACTCATAGTAGATGTTTAATACTTATTAAGCCAAATTTTAATGAGGCCCTATTTGGGTCCACTTTTTTAATCACTAGAAATGCCAGAAGTTGGTTGAATAACAAAGAGTGCCATCCCAGAACTTTGAAAAAAAATCCCATCACTCAGGGCAGTCAAAGCAGAATAACATTTTTTCTTGGCAGGAGTTCAAAGGGAACCAGTCACAACTGAAATTGTGGCTGTTGCTAGGTTAAAAAATAAATCCTTTTGCCCCCCAACTCTTATACCTTTCTTTTGTCAGAATCTACCCCAAACCCCTCCAATTCTTGGAGGAATTTTAGACCATAAGGGCAGCTGGGAAACAGATGAGCTCAATGTAGCCTTTCACCTTGTGACAGTATAGTACAGGGGGAAGAACCTAGCTCTGAAGGTCTAAGGTCCAAGGTCTAAGGCTTAAGCGCCCAGATTCACATTCCTTCTCTGTACACCTATGTCACTGGGGGCAAGTAACTGGTCCTCCTTGGGCCTCAGTTTCCTTAAATGTAAAATGGGGGAGAGGGAAAGACTACTGCTTGAATCCCTTCTAGCTTTAGATAAAGACAAGTGGTACAGTAGATTAAGCACTGGATCCAGGCGAGTTAAAACCTTCATCCCTTCATGCCTATGTGACTCTGCCTCAGTTTTCTTACAGATAAGATGGGCATAATATTAGCATTTACCTCAGAGGGGTGTTGTTTGAATCATATGTAAAGTACTTTGAAAGCCGTAAAGTGCTATTGTTATTATTATTTCTATGATATACCATAGCTTTGTCATCCTACTTCAAATAACAGGTAATAATAAACATTATTTATTCTATCCCAAAATACATGTTTGTACACAATCTTCAACCCACCACCCAATAAGCCCCTCATTTCCACCTCTAGTGGCGAGTTCTTCAACCCTCCATCCCTCTTACATTGAGATGGGGCCCCAGTCACTCAGACAACTTAGAAATTAGAGATCCCCTTGTCTAGCCTTCTTACTTTTCAGATGAAAAAATTGAGGCACAAGAGTGAACGCTCACAGAGGTAGTTAGTGGCGAAGCAGTGAATCCATGACAAGCCCTGTGTTCTAGGGCTGTGTTCTAATACTCCTCACTAACTTAGAACACACACAGTCTATATCATAGGAGCGGAGACTAGAGAGCACTTTTTTTTTTTTTTAAGGCAATGGGGGTTAAGTGACTTGCCCAGGGTCACACAGCTGGCAAGTGTCAAGTGTTTGGTCTGAGGCTGGATTTGAACTCAGGTCCTCCTGACTTCAGGGCTGGTGCTCTATCCACTGTGCCACCTAGCTGCCCCTGAGGACTTTCAATATCACCTCACTCAACCCCTCATTTTATAAATAAGGTAACCAAGGCCTAGAAAGGTGAATTCACTGCTCATTATCATATACACGGCAAATGGCCCACTCTGGATTCCAACCCAGATCCCCTGGCTCCTCATCCACTGCCCTTCCCACTGCACCAATTCCTATTTGGAGTACACCAGGATGGCTGCAAAACCAGAATAGCAGCCAGCAGACCTTTTCACCTCGGACCCTGGTTAACAGCGATTGCCATTCCCAGCTCTGTCTTTTTGCCTCAGGCTGTACAAAACCTGCACTCAACCTAAGCCACAACCTAGAAAGTAAATAGTCGCCACAAGGTATTTATTTCTATGTTACCAAGCAGCAAATCCCACTGAAAATTAGAAAAGGCGACTGTATCGGGGGGACAAAACATACAGCCAGAACTAGCATGGGGCAGCAGGAACTCTGCCCCACATACTGACATCCTAGGGGGCACCAGCTGGCCTTGTCCCTCCCCATCCCCTCACCAAGCCCCCCTGTTTGTACCCTAATAGTCCTATCACACCCTTCTCCCGGACCACCTTTCTAACTGGGGTGGGGTAGAACGTCCCCACCCCAGATGCCCCCTTCGCCATGCAGGACACCCAGGATCAGCTCAAGATGAAGCCGAGCACTGAAGCAGCCAGTGCTGTCCACTGTGGTCTTCTGGATCTCTCTCGTGTGTTCCTTCCATGTTGGAAACTCGCTGGAGTCCGGCTTTCTTCCGAAGACCCCAAATTCCTTGGTACCCTTAGAAAGGCTAGCCACTCTTCCTCCCAAGCCCCATAGGTACGTGTCATCTCCCCCAATAGAATGCCTCCATGTTGTTTTTGTATGCCCGTTGGCTGGCACATAGCGGGCGTAATCGATGCCCATGGAGAGATAGACTGAGAAGTTTGTACGCGCCTTGCTTCCTGCTGTTACCATCCCTCTGAGGCTAGCTCACTTCCATTAGACCTCACTCTAGTGCAGGGATTCTTAAACCAGAGTCCATAAACTTGTTTTTAAATATATATACATTTTAATAACTGTACTTCGATCTAATTGGTTTCCTCCGTAATTCTGGTTATTTTATTTTTTGCACTTAAAAACCTTACGTTGAGAAGGGCCCATAGGCTTTACCACACTAGTTCAGGGGTCCATAACACACACAAAAAGGTTAAGAAGGCCTGGTCTAGTCTGCCAGATCCTTGCTGCAGTCATCTGTGGCTCTCCTGGTCACAGCCCCTCCTCACCAATAAGTCCAATATTCAACTCACAAGCCTCTTCTCCACCCCTCCATCCCTGCCTCAAACACTCTGTTCCTCAACTCCTATGACCTCTGTCCTATCTACCTCAACCACACTCAGGAGTGTCATACCTTTGACACCCTAGACACACACACACACACACACACTCAACTGAGTTTGCCCCAGGGGCCAGAATTCCTAGCTATGGCTCTGCTCAAACATTTGCTATTTCATTTCCAGTCTATTTCAGAAAGGCCATAATGGCTATTGGAACCCGGAGGCGAGGCCTGCTAGATTATAAGGAAGTCTTCTTTGTCTACTTCCCCTCCTCATTCAGAATTCTATTCCTAACATCTACAATTGTCCACTTGCCCCCTAATTGAGATTCTCAGCAAGAAGAAAACATTTCAGTTGAAATCATTTCATGGAGAGAAAGGTTGACCCAGCCCCTTCAAGGATGCCAGTGACAACTTGAATGCTTCTCCCCGCCTTCACCTCCTCACCCCATGTCTCCTTACAGCAAGCAACAGGCAGAAAAGCTGGAGGGCTTCTCGTGGGTAGTCTGATTGGCCCCAAACAGACGGAGGGTTTGGGGAGGACAGTGTGTGTCCTGCCAGGGAGGTTCCCAACAAACTGGGTTTTAAATGGTGAAGGGACTAATTATTCAGGATAGCTGTCAAACAGCTGCTATTTCTAGCCAGTGAAACTTTAAACTTCTCAGGGTTTGTTTTAGGGCACAGCAACTCTTGAAGCCTCCTAAGTAATAGAGGGGTTATGATCTGTGTTAGTAGAAGGAGTGCCCATGCTGACAAAATCACAAATCCTTAAAATATTCACTAAGTTATCTGGAATAGCCACTGTAGAAGGATGAAGAATACATATCTCCCCCTCTTCTTTGCACTGACCCTCTTCATGGAAGAGAAACTCATAAGGTTGTAATCAATAGATAGTTGAAATAGATGACAAATGCCCATAGAAATACAAAGTGGAGCCCCCTCAGAGGGTTGTTGTGGAGGTCCCCTAGGCTTTTATAAGAAGCATGTGGCCACAGTCAAGGGTTTCTCATTACAGCGTGGAGGAATGGGCTAATCCAGCCATTTTCACTGTGACATAAGGTCAACATGATTGTCACTGGGATGACATACAAGAGGTAAATTCAGGAGCATAATACAGGGTTGGCCAGGTAGTAAGAGGCTGATATACCAGTTATATTGAGACTGATAGTAATCAATAAGAAGATAATGAAGATCACAGATTTAAGGTTGGAAGAGGCTTTCAAGATCAAGTCCAACACCATAATTTGGCAAATGGTGAAAACTGAAGCCAAGAAACATTAAATGAGAAAATATACATTAAAACTACATAAAATAAACTTGAGTTGATAAGTGACTTGTCCAAGGTCAAACAGGTGGAAATGGCAGAGGCAGGATTTGAAAGAGGATAGTGGAAGGAGAAGGGAGTCTATCTGGTAAGTGAACAAAAGGCATCCATGGGCAAGCACTCTGAAGAAGAATAAGAATTCACCATCTCCCCTAGCTAAGACAATTAAAAACTCTTCTGAGGTATACCGCAGAGCTAATTAGCCTAATGACCCCATGAGCTCTCTAATGGGCAAGGAGAGAGGCAATATTGATTGCAGGGCGGGAGCCTCCAAATAGCACCTGCCACCAGAACTGTAACTAGGAAGTCAGGTCAAGTCAACAAGCATTTACTGTGGCCTGCTGTGTGCCAGAACTACTTGGAGCCCTGGGGATACCAAAACAGTTCTTCACTTCAGGGAGCTGACAGTGGTCTACCAGAGGAGACAATGTGCAAATAATTACGTACAAGCCAGATATATGGCAGGATAAACTGGAAATCACCTCCAAGGGAAGGCACAGGGTTGAAGGGCTCTGAGAAAGGCTTCTTGTAGAAGGATAACTTTGAGCTGAGACTTGAAGGAAGACCAGACCCAGGAGGCAGAGATGAGGAAGGAGTGAATTTCAGGCCGATGAAAATGTCCAAAGCCCATGAGTCAGGAGATCCGGAGCATTTTGTTATGCCCAAAGAAGAGCAAGAAGGACAGTGTCCCTGGATCAGAGTACATAGGGAGGAATGAAGGTGTAAGAACCTGGGAAAGGTAGAAGGTGACCAGATTATGAAGGACCTCAAAAGCCAAAGAGAAGATTTTATATATGGGGGTATTTGGGAGTAGCTAGATTTATCCAATAGGGGAGTGACATGGTCATACCAGAGCTTTAGAAAGATCACCTTGATAGCTGAAAGGAAGATGGTCTCTAGTGGGGAGAAACCAAGGCCTTGGCCGCCGTATTACTCCATGGACTCATATTCAGTTTACAATCCACTACAATGCCTTGATTTTTATCAAACAAATCTGTATCTACACACCTCATTCTTTACCAAGGTGATTTGCTAAATGAGATGAAATGGAATGAAATATGAGTGAAAAAAAATAAAAGATTGGGGGCAGCTAGGTGGCTGAGTGGATAGAGCACTGACCCTGGAGTTGGAGGACTCGAGTTCAAATCTGGCCTCAGACACATAACACTCACTAGCTGTGCGACTCTGGGCAAGTCACAAATTGCCTCACCAAAAAAAAATATTGGATCTGTGGGACTGATGAAAGGGGAGGTGGTGGAGACTAAAGCTGAGAGAGGTGAAAGATCTGAGGTGTTAGTGGACAATGTCATCTACTACAGAGAAATCGCAGAGCATGAAGGCGAGAAAGGTCAATCGGTGCTGGTTATTAATGACTTTTAAGAATGCAGTTCCAAGGGGCAGCTAGATAAAGCCTCGATCTTGGAGTCAGGAGGACCTGAATTCAAATCTGACCTCTGACACTTATTAGCTGTGTGACCCTGGGCAAGTCACTTGACCCCGGGCAAGTCACTTGACCCCGACTGCTTCACCAAAAAAAAAAAAAAAAAAAAAAAAATGCAGTTCCAGGAGAATATGGGAGGCATGTTTTGTACAGGTACAGGAAGTCAGGTGAGTTGGCTGGGATGGAGAATGGGTGAAGGAGAATGAGATGGATAAGTTAGGGAAGGTGGGCTGAAGTCAAATTGGAAAGGGCTCTACATGCCCAACAGAGGACTTGGTCTTTTATCTTAGAACCAAGACAGAATCTCTAGAACAAGGGTGGGGAACCTGCAGCCTTGAGGTCACATGTGGCCTTCTAGATCCTTAAGTGTGGCCTTTTGACTAATTTGACCAATTCCCCACCCCTGAAGTCTAGAACCTCAAATCCAGGCTCTGTTCACACTACCTGGGTCACCTTCAAGTCTCAGGACCTCAGTTTCCCTATCTGTAAAACTAGGAATCTGAAGAAGATGAGTCCTAGATCCCTTCTGGGTAAGGGGGTCTTAACCTCTTTGGTGTCATGGACCCCTCTGACAGTCTGGTGAAGCTTATGGAGGCCTCTCAGAGTTGAAGGAAATGTTAAATTTCAGTTAGAGGTTAGTGAAAATAAAGTTGTTTTTTTCCCTTCTGAGTTCATGGACTCCCTGAAGTCTATTTATGAAACCCTTGGGGATTCCAAGTTAAGAACCCCTGTTCTAGATCTTCTGGCACAAGATCCACCCCAAGAGAAGTCTACTGCTTGGTGGTACAGTGCACAGAGAGCCCAGAGTCTGGAAGACCTGAGGTCAAATCTGGCCTCACATGCTTACTAGCTCTAGAACCCTGGACAAGTGTCTCTGCCTCAGTTTCCTCAACTATAAAATGGGGATCACTGCCTCCCAGGGTTGTTGTGAGGATGAAATGAGATGATCTTTGTAAAATGCTTAGCACATAGTAGGTGCTGTATAAATGTTCCCTTCCTTCTTCCCTTCTCAACACTGGGAGAGCAGTATTGAGCACCCAGGCCCCAGCAAAAGCGGCCAAAGCAGAATTTAGATCTGACTCTTTTTACTTCAAACCCTGTGCTTTTTCTACTACTTGCTGCCTCTTTCCAAAAAGGGATGGGTTGGGGGGGGGGGTGTCCAGAGAGCAGCAGGAGCGTCTGAGTCTGCTGAGAGGCTGAGCTATGAATAGCTGACCGTGGGGTCCCCTCCACCCCCAGGACACTGATTCTAATGGATCAGAAGGCCTTCATCAACATCTTTGCCCACTCCTGGGAAAGCACAGTAAGATTCTGATTTTTAGAGATTTGAAAGCCCTTTCCCTCCTTGCCTGAGTTACGGTTTTTTCAGGGGTTTGTTTTTTTTTTCCCAATCTAAATGAGAAAAAAATTCATATAGAAAACCACTCTACTTCTCACAAGAAGAGTGAACAAGCAATTGAGGCAAAGAGAGAGTCACCTGACTGAGTCTATTTATAGCCTGGGATTGGTTGGAGGACTCAGGTGAAAAGACTAATTCTTCTCAAGTGCTTTTAAGTAGGGGAGGACTGATGTTGGCAGGATGGCTCCATTTCCTAAATGTTAACCATTAACTCTTCTATCCTCAAATAAACAGGAACCAGAATGGCACTGAGCCTGTCAGACAACGAGGGTGGGGCATCAGCCAGGGACCAGAGCTCAGGTGCGGGCTGGGGGTTTCCCGAAGCCTGCAGGTGGAGTGGCAATAGCCATCTGTCCCCTGAGAAGAATTTGGGAAGACGTAGCTGCCTGGGCAGGCAAAAAAATTCATTGCCTTCTGCAATCAGCTTGCACCCTTCCAATCTCACATGTGATAATCTTTCCAGCAAAAGAAAATATAATACCTCAGACATGGTCAATATGGTGGTTTTGCTAGGCTGATTTTTTTTTTCATTTTTCTTCTAAAATTTTTGTTATGAAGGAAAGCTTACTGGGTGGAGTGAGAGGGATATATTCAGGGATAAATGTGATGAAAAATCAAAAGATATAAATACCAAATGACAGAGTTGGACGAGAATCAGGGGTTCTTAATGTTTTGTGTGTGTTCAGAGCTTATGGTCTAATGAGGGAGATGATATGCAAACAACAACGTTCAAAGAAGATACAGACCAGATAAATTGGAAAGGATCTCAGAGGGAAGGCATAGGCAAGATGAGTAGCCAGGAAACGCCCCGGGAGATGAATTTTAGTTGGAATTGAAGGAAGCCAGAGAGAGCAGGAGGGAGAGTCTCATAGGAGAGTCTCAGGATAACTGAGTGGAAGGTAGATGGGGCCAGAAGGCCAAGCTGAAGGTATTACAATGGGCCAGGATGAGGCAATAAAGACCCGCACCGGGCTGGTAGAAGTGTTAGGGGAGAGAGGAGGCATATACTAAACATGTAACCAATGGAGAATTGACTGGCTGTAGCGACAGATAGAAGAGAGGAGGGAAGGGGTGAGGAAGAATAAGGCAGTGAGGCTCACACCTAGATTTTGAGCCTGGGTCACTCGGGGATGGCAGTGCCCTCAATGGGCAGGTGAAGTCTATAGATGCCTTCTTAGAATAATGTTTTAAATGCACAAAATAAAATACATAGGATTACCAAGGAAACCAATTATATTGAAATACAGTTACCAAAATACAAAAAAAAAAAGTTCCATACTAACCCGGGTAAAGAAGTCCTGGATGATCTCCAAATTCTGTTCTTACACTAAATCCTATCACCCACTTCATCCAATCTTACCAAAAACTTACCAATTCAAAGATTTATAGAATAGTAGCTCCAGAAAGCACCTTAGAAATTTCTACAGATGAGGAAACTGAGGCCCAGTCTATTGAGCGGCCTGCCTAAGGTCATACAGCTAGTTAGTGGCATAACCAATTTAAAATAACAGACCAGTGTTAAACCAATGCTCTCTCCTCTAAACCTGGAGTTTGTATATAATAACTAAAGTTGGATTCTAAGAATGGAAAACGTACAACTTGTACTCTGTGTTTACAATCTGAGGTATTTTAAACAGTCCCATTGGTTGTGACTACAATCAAAAGATGGAGCTGTGGAAGGAAAGTTGGTGCTCTGCTATGAACTGTGCCTGAGGACTTGACTTAACCACAGGAAACCCATCTGTGCCAATGCCACCCACTTTCCATGTACAGTGAAGAGGATATTGATCCAAAGTTCAAAACCAATAATTGCACCAAGTTAAGCATTTCAAGAGGTAAAAGGAAGAGAAAGGCAATTCAAAGTTATTATTTCTCAGTGTAATTTTAGACAGCACAAGAACCCCAGTGACCAACAGACCAAGGGCCAGTCATCATTGTTTCCAACAAACTTTAAAGAGAATTAGTGATACTGTTAGAAGGAAGTCCTTGTGGCCAAAAGGAGAGAAATAAATTATACTTAGAACAGTGCTTTGCCACAACCAGCTTCTTCCATAAGTACTTCCAAAGTCGGTTCCCAGACTGTGTCTAAACTGAACATTACTTTTTTAAAAACAACAACAATCTTGCTTCAAAGAGTTTCTGGTACTTGAAATTCAACACCATTAGTCCCAGAACTCTGAGTACATGTACAATTTTGCTACGCCTGACCTTGCCTGTCACTGTCGAAAGAACTGAAATATGATATTCAAAGGTAAAGATTATTAAAAAAAAAAAACCTTCATGGCACTGAGTCAAGCTGAAAGGACCTGGGAATAACAATCCTTGACTATTTTAAATGAAAGGAGGAAATTCTCTTTAAAGTATACCTGAGTGTAAGACTCCTGCTACACTTGAATGCATTCCCTGGCCTAGTATCTTTGGTGCCAGAAATAGACAATATTCAATGCCCTATGACATTGATGAGACTGATTAGAATGGATCTTTGGGGATCAGAAAAGATTAGCCAGGGTATTGTTAGGCAAGGACTGAAGGAATACACAATCATTTAACCATCTTAATAATAAATAAAAAATTGTTATGAATACTATTTTTTTTCACAAAAGAACAAAAGACGATCAGGAAGGTTAGTCTAACATGCTATCATGTTAACACCCAAATATGTTTAAATAATAAACCCTCCACCCCCATTAGAAATCCCAGGAAGAGATCCCTTTTTTCATTTTTTTAGTAAATGTTTTCATTATGAACTTAATTATCAAAAAACAAATATTTCAATATACAAAGAACAAAAAGGAAGATTGTATAAGAAACCATCCCTTATTCTTTGTTAAGTGTGAAATACTCTCCAACAGAGCAAAGCACCCCACTCCTTTAGCTTCTCAAGTGCCGATTACAGTCAATTATCTTGGGCTCAGAAGAGCTATAAGGAGCCTTTTTTTTTTTCAAACTATAAGACTCTTTGTTACAATTTCTATCTGTTATATTTAAATACTGTCTCTAGAAATCAATTCTGTCACAACAAATATCAGTTCAATAAAAAGTCCGTATGACCACTATATTTGTAAGCCCAGTGGGGAGTCCATTTACTTTAAGCACTATGCTAAGGAGTAACAAAGGGTAGTGGAAAAACTGGACCAGCAGTCAGTAGAGTCCTAAGTATGAACCCTGATATTTACTAGTTAGTTATGTGGCCATGAGCAAATCATTTCTCTGAGCCTCAGTTTCCTCATCTGTGTAATGGGAATAATCATATGTGCATTCTCTTTCTCACAGGGTTGTTGTGAGACTCACTTTGCAGTCCTTAAAAGATCCTGTGGATTCTTTTATACATCATTATCCTAGAAAGTTTTAATGTATTCTTAAGCCATTAAAGCTTAGGACACACAAAACTGAATTCCAATAACTAAATTGGAGGCTGTTTTTTTTCCCCCTCCTTGGACTACAAAATTTATGTCCTACTGGGATGTTCCAAAACTTCATAATTTTTCTGGTGATGTTGCAGTTAATTAACTAAGGCTCTCAAAAAGGATAATATTTATTTGTGATCCCTAAGGCAGTTTATCTTCAGTCATAGATAAGTATCTTTTGTGTGCACAAAGAGTATCTCCACAGATAGTATGTGAAAACCACTGTCCCTTATTCTAAGAATCTTAAAATGGATCCAGAAAAAGCACCATCATATATTTGTAATTAGTATGAAAACCCTTTGGTTTTTTTCTAAATGTTTTTATTTTTTAGAATAAATTTTTGACATCTTTTTTTATATCATCAAAATCTCTCTCTGCATCCCTCCCAGGGTATCTAATTACTTTTGATTGACAAGCTTACTTTCTGAACTTTATTTGCATTTAAAATCAGACAAAGTTTCTAAGTATAGTTTGGAGTACACATAAAAATGAATAATGGGAATTGAAATTATCCTAAAAAATAGATTTTTGTCTTCTAAACTGTTTCACAAATCTATTTTTCCTCTTGCCTCTTTTCACACATATATACGTTGAAAATAGTTTAAAACACAAAAAAATCACCCCTGCCTCTCTTTATGAGAATTCCAATAGCCAACTAGGGGGTATAATTCAGCACTATATACGTAGCTATGAATTCCTTGA
The DNA here is from genome assembly GCF_900497805.2 of Vombatus ursinus. NCBI lineage: Eukaryota > Metazoa > Chordata > Mammalia > Diprotodontia > Vombatidae > Vombatus > Vombatus ursinus. The sequence goes on along the minus strand of NW_020954577.1, from coordinate 45,472,369 downwards.
AATAACAGTCCCTGGTTTGGATCGAAGCCAGCAATCTATAGCAGGTTACTGTTAGCTCCCAATAAAGAAGCATGGAAATCAGCTCAGCTGAACAGAATCAAATAAAAGGCAGGAAGTTCATCTATATAAATAGGAAGCTGAAGGTGGGGCCTGGGGCTTTTAAGCAGAGCTCCTAAAAACGGAGGCTGGTGAAGCAGGTTAGAGTTTGAGTGCTACTGTTGCAACAAGATTTGGGGGTGTTCATCCTGAAGCTAGAAGTGGGGGGGGTGCTTTCCAGGGCCTGAACAACTTCTTTTGAGGACCGGATACTATAGCTGCATAATTGAGAAGTATTCCTGTGTAAGCTCAGTTAGGGACTCTTAAAGATGCTTTTCCCCCTCTGTAAGACCAAAGACTTTTACTTGGAAATCCTTCCCTTTCAAACAACATAAGCTTTCTCTCTGGTGGAAGATCAAAACTTGGAGCAGCTCTGTCAGCCTTGACCCTGTTGAGTGAGAAGGATGGAGTCCTTAGCTTTGTCTCTAAGCAGTTCCCCTTTCTTAAGGTATCTTTCTAACTCCTCAACTTTCTCTGGCCAATGAGTATTTTTTTTCTTTGAGTAGCAAGATCTGCATCAATGGGAATTTCCACACCAGGATTTCCCTGTGTTGACAAAACTACAAGTCTGGGGGAGGTTGGATAAAATCCTCTGAAGTAGGGAGATGTTTCTTGAAACCCCATTGAGTCAAAATAATGTATAGGATGAACATAGGGTATGTTTTTGTTTTTTCTGTTTTCTGTCAGCCATGTGATAAGTCTTAGCTGCGGCCAACTAGATTGACATTACACAGTGACCAAAGATAGGTCTAGAGAGGACAGTTCTGTTGTAGTCTACTCTGGTCAGACCCTCTCTGGGGTACTGAGTTCAGTCCTAGGTTGCCACATTTAGGAAGGGCATTGATAAGAACCTTGCAAATCACGCCTTGTGAAAATAGTCTGAAGGGAACTGTGCCTGTCTAGCCTGCAAACAAGAGGGGTTATGTCAAGTATTTGAAAAGGCCTTCATAGGGGAGAAGGATTAGGCTTGTTCTTCTCGGCCCCCTTAGCACCAGGACTAATGGGCAATGGTTAGGTAAATCTGAGTTTTATTATCAGGAATTTATTATCGGTTTCCTAAGAATCCTCCCTCTAATAATGGGTTCAGCCTCAACAGAGGCTGCCTACTAAAGGCTTGTCTGGGATACTGGGAGTATATGGAGGTGAGGATTACTAAGTAACTTGACTTCTAGTAAAATTTACTTTTGAGAAAATCTGTCCTAATTTCTTGAGAGAAACGGCACCACATTGAACTATCCCTTTTCTCTGACCTTAATTATCCTTTCTTTCTAAATGTAGGTATTATTTATTTGAATGTTTACTTACAGAACTTGGTCAGACTGGTAGGTCCTGAACTATAGGAACCTGGAGGAAACAGAAATGTTTGGGTCAACAAAGACATAGGAGATCTACTCTCACAACTTATGTTCACTGGGGGTAGAAGGATCTGAGTCCAGCAACTTTTTTCTTTGCTAATCTTTTTACAAAAGTCTAATGACAAAGTTCGGCTGTGGTGAAAATGACTTGATCTCAATCCCCTAAAATCCCTTCCTTCATTTCTTGAAATGCCCCATTTAGACCAGGGATTTTTCACCTCCTTTGGTGATCCCTTTGGCAATTTAGGGAAGAAGCCTAGGGACCCCTTCTCAAAATCATCTTTTTAGATGCATAAAGTGCAGAAGATTACAAAGGAAGCCAATTTTGTTGAAATACTGATCAAAATATTTAATGAATTCGTGGACCCCAGGTTAAGAAACTTTGATCTAGAGCAAAAGACCAGCAAACTTTCCTTATTGCCTCCTTCTGGTTATTAAAAAAAAAATAGGGGAAAAAAGGATGAGAAAACTAAAACAAAATGACAGAAAGTTGGGACGATCTGCATTCTTAGGAGGTTTTTTCCAACCTTCCAATTTGGAGCTTAAGTGGCCTTGATTCTTGAAGGAAGGGTCTGCACCCCTCACCCCACAGAGCTAGGGCTCCCTAATGTCTTGTATTATGGAGGTGAGAAGGGGGAAGAGGACTGGGGAGCCAGTACTAAGTGGTGCCTCCTAGATTTCAACTACTAGCAAACTTACAGCAAACTTCTCCTTAGTCCTGAGAAGCCCGTCGGTAATTGTCTTGCCAGCCCAAGATGGGGAAGGAGCAGTACCACGTCCTATAAAAGGAAAGTCTCCTCTCCTCTTGAATAATGAGGGGGAAAAAACTACCCAAATGAGGTAGGGAGAGATGTGATATAAGAGATGGGTGTGTATAAGGAAAAGTGACCTCATCATGGATTTTATCCTAGTTGCCTTATTTGAGCTTAAAACTTCTATTTTCCCAAACGGTGAAACAAGTGGGACAAAGGGAGAAGCAAAGAGCCTGGTGTAATTCACAAAGGCTTCTGGGAATTATCTAGCGGCAAAGAAACTCCCTAACAAAAATAGTGAACAGGCTGCCTTCCGAAATGAAGGATCACGAATCGATGCCGGAAGAGGCCTCAGACACGGCTAGTCCAAGCTAGATGGGTTCTCTACTTTTACAGTTGAGGAGACCAAGGCCAGACACTGGACCTCTGATTAATTTACTTATTGAGACATTGTGACCTGTACTAAGTAAGCATAAGAGGCAGGGCCTCTAGACAAATGCTGGATGTCTCCAACTCCAGTATGTTGGAGAAGAGACTTGTTCAACTACGGGTTGGAATTGGCTGCTAAGGTTGACTCCCAATTCTGAGATTCCGAGATTCTGACCCCACCATAATCAATGACTAATTCGTATTTTGCTTGAAAAGCCCCAAGGGGAGGAGGAGGAGGAGACAGGTGGAGGAGAGATCAGTCTATATTTCTATCTAGTTGCAGACGGCAAAACTAGGACCAGACCCCCTTCCAAAAGGCAATCCCAACAGGAGGGATTATTTTTTTTTATTCCCAAGACATCAGTGGTTAAAAAAGGAATGACCTACAGAGAGATCTCTTAAAACTGAGAAACCTTGCAAGGCCATGACCTGTATGGGTTAAATTCACAGCTGGTCTCTATGAAGCTACCGAGTAATTTTTTTTCCAGTAAAATGTACTTTTGAGAATCTGCAGAGCAGCATTTCTTTTTTCTCTTTTTGTGAGGCAATTGGGGTTAAGTGATTTGCCCAGAGTCTCACAGCTAGTGAGTGTTGTGCATCTGAGTCCGAACTTGAACTCGGGTCCTCCTAACTCCAAGGATAGTGCTGTGCCACCTAGTTGCCCCTAGAGTATCTTTCCTGAAAGACACTTTTGATTAATTTTACTCCAGTAAAAATTGCTAAGCTTGGAGTTAATAGGTTGTTGAAAGGAAAGTCGGGCAGGTGCCAAGGACACTGCATTAAGTTTAAAAAAAAAATTGAGGGGCAGCTAGGTGGCACCGCGGATAGAGCACAGGCCCTGGAATCAGGAGGACCTGAGTTCAAATCCAGCCTCAGACACACAACACTCACTAGCTGTGTGACTCTGGGCAACTAATTTAATCCCAGTTGCCTCACAAAAAAAAGTTTGTCTGCTGTAGCTAATCAGCACATTCATGACATAATTAAAACCTGCTCATGAGAGCTAGATAGGGAGCTGCCTGTTTGATCTGCCTTCATTGGGCTGGAAAGTTTTCCTTTTCCATCCCTGTAATTCTTCCTCCTTCCTTGCCTGATTACCTATGTTCCTGCTCCTACCCCTGCATAACTCTGTGCTTGAGCTGGCCAAATCGTTATTTTCTTTCCAGGTACACTTGGACCTTGATTACTATGTTCTGCAACATGCAATACACCAGGAACACTGACCTCCAACATAAGCTACTGGATTTATTGGAATGTCTGGGTTGAATCTTTATTATTCTAAGTATATCTTGTTTTGGGGTTTGGGGGGGTTTATTGGCGTTCTTTCCCCCTTATTTAATGTGACTTTGAGAACACTAACTTTGTTGGAGGCTGTAAGGGAAAAAAAATCATCACAGAATTAAATTTAAGTCCCCAACAAAAAAAAAAAATGTTTCAAAGCCTCGCCTCACTACGTCGAGGGTCAAAGACTGAGTTAGGTCTTCAAAGGTCACGTCCAAATGCCTCATTTGACAGATGAAGAGCCTTGGCTATGATCAGGAAGTGAGAAAGGTGGGATTTGAACCCAGGACCTCTTCCTCTAAATTTGGAATGTGTCCATTATACCATACTACTACTTCCATATTCTGGGCCTGTCCATTCATTAGCCTCAGTGCACCGCAGAGACTACACTTGCATTTAACTGTGTACAAGATAGAAACCTATTGATGGAAAGTACAATGAGGAGAAAGCTCGTTCACCTATTTGCCTTCATCCTGGACAGCCCTAAGTCTTCCCATCTGTCATACACAGGTGCACTAACAGTCTAATGAATTAACTGTATTCCCAAGCATCCTTTAAAAGACAAACCAGAAGCCTGCATTGGTGCAATGGATGACAATTAATTGAAATGAGGTGTGATGACTGTTTACTTTTTCAAGAAATTAATTCAGGATCTAATTGCCTAATAGTAGGAAGCACAATCCTTGCCCTCAGGTAGTACTAGAACGTTAGGATAGGACACAGATCGTGTCCTATCCTAAAAGAATTTTCAGTAGGGCTAGGGAAAAGAAAAAAAATGGGCTAAGAATTATGGAGAACTTTGAATGAGGCGGTAATAAGTGTCATGATGTTATTAGTCTATCTTGTAAAGTAGTTAATTTGTACCCACTTCATCAGTCCTACTAGATCTTTAACCCCTTAAGTACAGTGATGTCATGTTCTTCCCACACTCGCTCGGCACGTGGTCTTGAGGCATCGATACATAATTTATAAAGGTCCAATGCATGAACCTAGGGATTTCCTTAGGTAGGAATCAATGCCCTTCTTTTATTTGAGTTCACTATGCAGGAGACACCTGATCCAAGTTCTTTGAGTTTTCTCTGCCTCTTTTCCCCATTTCTGACCAATCAAAATTCCTGCTTGACCTAAATTTCTTTTTTCCCCTTATCGCTAATATTTCTAACCTTGCATTTCTTGATCATAGTCTGTTTTCCCGCCAATAACTTGGATCAAAATGTTCATTTCTTCAATCCATATCATCAGAAAATGCATGATTGCCTGGATTTAGAGTTAAAGACCCTGGGTTCAAATCCCAGCTCTCTCCTTGAATGAGCGAGTCCCATTTATTCCCTGGGTCTCAATTTTCTCATCTGTAAACTAAGGGAATCTGGCTGGATGACCTCTAGGGGCTCTTCCAAAGAACTGCCATTCTGTGGAAGTAGCACATTTCTTCTAATTCAGCCCAGTGCTAACTTAATGAATGACTTAAGGGGGGAAAAAAATGCCTGATTCTTATTCCTTTAGATTTCAAAGGGCATTTCTCACAACCTCCCTGTGAAGTAAGGTGTGTAAGTATTGGTATTGCTTTCTCATAGGTGGAAACTGAGGTTTGGAGGTTGTGATTTGCACAAGGTTATGTTATTCAAACCTAGGCTTTCTGACTCTAAGGCCACTATGTTTCTCATCATACAAACTGCTTCTCTGACGATTTTCTTCCTAATTTATAAAATGGAAGTCGTAATACCTGCCTGTGTCCACGGATTGTTATCCAAAGAGATAATGTGAATGAAAGGGCCTTATAACCAATCTGCTATATGGATGTAAACTATTATTAATTGCAGATAGAAAAGTCGCCAGGGAGAAAAATGGAAGCTGCTGACAAAAGCTCTCCTTCATTCTCATTTTAGTTCCCCATTGGACTTACTCTTATGCTTTTCACATTTTCGCCACGAAGATCTAATTCATTTATTTAACAGATTATTTCGTGAGGGCTTTCTATGTGTAGGTTGGTTCCAGGCTAAAACCTACATGAGCAAAGGGACAAAGCAAACTGCCTTGAGTGTTTGTGAAGCAGAAGGAGGAAAATGGGCTAGCGCCAAGTTATGGAGGCCCTTGACTACCAAGCTAAAGAGTTTGAATGCTATTCAGTGGACAACGAAGAGCTACTGAAAGGATGTCTTTGAGTGGAAGACTGTTATGAGAAGCCGAGAACAGTAGAAAGAGCATGAGATTTGGAGGTGGAGATCCCCTGGGTTCAGATCCTATCTTTGTCATTTGCTGCACTTTCTCTGTCATTTGCACGTGTCACCATGGTCCTATGGGCCTCAGTTTCCTCATCTTAAAAAAGGGGGTTGGAGAAGATGATATCTGAGGTGCCTTTCACTCTAGACCTCTGATCTCTTGATCAGAGATCTAGGTCCTGTGTTTTAGGAAGCTTACTCCGGCTGCCTGTCTATGATGAATTGAAGCCAGAAGAAATTAGAAAAGGGGAGATTGGGCAAGAGACAACTGTACCAGACTGTAGATCTCTTGGGCAGAAGAGGTGAGAGGGAGAAGACAAAAATAATTCCAGTGGTCTGAGCCCAAGTGACTAGGGGAATGTGGTACTAGGAAATAAGTCGGGAGAGAAAATTGATCTTGGCTTTTTGGGTGTTTTTTTTTGGTTTGTTTTTTGTTTTGGGTTTTGTTTTGTTTTTTTTTTCAGGGGAGAGACAAAACAAGGACTGGTAACAGAATAAAGACAAAAATATGGCAGCACCTGGAAAAAAAAAACTAGGGTGTCTGTGCTGAAGTTCTGAATGAACTAAGGATGATGAGAAAAGGTAAAGATGGCAATATTTTTTAATCTCTATGGGGAGAAAGATCAAAGAGAAATAGTCCTGGTGCTTAAGGTGGATGAGATGATTGACTAAAAAGAAGGCAGAGCTTCCCATTCTTGTTAAGGAGAATAATCTTTGGACTTGGGGGGGGGGGCAGTAAGAGAAAGACTTCCCAGGAGTTGATAACCAAGATACTTAAAAACGAGTAAGGGAATGACTAGTTGCCTTTGAGTTTGTCACCTGCCCCAAGCAGTTACATACACGGGTACTGTAAAGCTAATGTCAGCTCTTCAAGCAAAATTTGGATGGCCATTTGTTGGATAGGGGATTCTTGTTCAGGTATAGATTGGGCTATGTGAAATATTCAGATGGGAGGAGGTGGGCTAGCCTGGAAAGAGCGGACTGTGGAGTCCTAGGACCTGAGTTTGAATTCCCACTGCTTTTTACTATTTTTGATCTCGGACAAGTTATTTACTCAACTTCTCTGAGCCTCAGTTTCCTCAACTGTTAAAAAAAAAAAAAAAAAAAGGAAGGGTGGAATTGGTTGGAATTGGTTATCTCCTAAAGTTCTTTCTAGCTCTGGAACTCATTCTATGATCCTATGAAGCCTGAGACTCTAACTGATGCATGATTAGAAAATGAGGCAGGGATCTACCTTTGTTTTGTCTGTAGTGAGGCTAGGTAGTGAGACCATAGGAGAGCTGATGGATGCTCCCTGTGTTGCATGGATACCCAAAGAATGTGAAGAGACCTAGAAAAAGGCTCCCTGTGTAGTGAGATTTCCTGTAGAGTGGGAACTCTTTACCTCAGGTCCCTAACATGTTTGGGTTTGTTTTTTTTTTAAATAACTTGGTAACTGTAACTTGACATAATTGACTTCCTTCATAATTCCATGTTTGTTTGTTTTTTTTATTTTATGCATTTAAAACAAAATTCTAAGAGAATACATAGACTTGCCCAGACTGTCAAGGGAATCCAGGACATTAAAAAAAATTAAGAACTCCTCAACTAGAAAAGTTATGAGAGGATCTGGACAGTGGAGGAGGTATGAATCCATATTGTTGGAGGTCCTACCAACATAGGTGAGATCATAGAAATGTTACCAAACTGTTCTACCACTTCCTCATTTGAATATTTCTCCTGATAATGAGGCTCCAATTTTTTTTAATGGGGAACCTTTCCTCTTAAACTATACTTGAATTATTATTTTTACCAACCTGAGAAAATGAATTGCTTTGACCGTTATCTTTGAATGGGTTGAGAATAAGTACCTGTTCAGTATTTTTTTTAGCTTGAAATTTTTTTCATTTAGTGATTTTTTTTTAAATTTTAGTGAATTTTTAATTATTTCTGTTGGTGTGAAAGCAAGCTCTTAACATTCATCATTTAACTTAATCGTGTGTTGGAAATAGGGCAGAGGGGAGAAAGGAAGAGTTTATGGACCCACCACAAAAAAATTAGGTAGAAAGATAAATAGTTGATTTAGATGGAAGGGCACTGCTGTACTTTGACAGATTTAATTTGAAATACTGAAATGGATTTATCCTTTCATTAGAATTGTCTAGTGACTAGAGAATGACTGAAGAACAGAGGCAAAGTAGAATAGATCATCAGCAGCTTCCTAATTCAAGCCCAAATATAGTCCCCTGATATTGACTGCAGTATCCCTAGAGGGAAGGACACTAGGATGGGGTGGGGGTGGGGGGAGCAGATGACCAAGTCTTTGCGCTGTGATTCATGATAATGTAACTTGGGTCCACCACCAAAATTGTGGGCTCTCTGCATCAGTTTCAGTCTTGATTTTTTTTCTTTTTAAGTAACAAAGGTATAATCTTTATGACTTGAATTGCTTATACCCAGAGGTCTCATCTCCCCAGCATCTCTCAAGACCTAGTCCCCCACTAACAAAGGCCATCGAGACATTAACATGCAGATTTACTCAAAAGTGTGTAAAAGATAGAGGGGCCTAATAGCCTAAACTAGTTAGCAAGGCAGAGAAACAGATAGAGTTTGTTTACCTTCTGGTCAGTACCTGTGGAAAACGAGCAGTTGTTAAGAATCCCACTGATTTTTTTTTTTCTCCTCTCCTCTAGGAGAGCCCCATAACGATCTTCAGTCCCATTTTGTTGCTGTAGTTTCCCAGGGATTGGCTGGGATGCCTCATTCCAGGGTAACTGATGCATTTAAAGTTAACAAAGCACTTTCCTCATAGTGCGTGTGGCAGGAAATCCAAGATAGCTAAGGTCATGAGGTCTCAAGGTCCTTTCCCATCTTCTGGAATTTCCATCACCCTGTTTCTTCAGTGGAGACATCTGTCTGTATGGTACTTTTCTATCCAACCCCTCAAAAGCATTATTACAGCCGCTAAGCTGCAGACAGAGTAGTCCCTTGATCTGGTGGAGCCAGTCCAACCTTTTCAGCTTTCCGGATGCAGTTCCTGTGGTCGGGAGCATCTGACAGGGCCCTTCCCAATAGGGCTGCAACGTGGTCTCTCTTCAGGAGTTGACTAAGACCCTATTCCTGGTTGTATATTATGTGCCACAAACCGAAGAGGTGGTATCTGGGCAAGTAGTCCTTCCTTCCTAAGATGAGATAGAGAAGAAAACACCAGTACATAGTCGTTTAAAAATCTATCCTTTGCTTCCATTGTTGGCATATCTCCAGTCCCCCCCCCAATAAGGTAAACCAAACAACATCTCATAGGGTGATAGTCCTAAACCCGTCCTTGGGGCTGTTCTAATTCTCAACAAGGCAATGGGCAAACATTTAGTCTGTGGGAGCTTAGTTTCTAGAACTAATTTAGACAGACTTTTTAATGTCTGATTCATATGTTCAACCCATCCTGATGAAGGAGGATGCCAGGCAGTATGAAAATCCAGGACACTCCTAAACTTTCCATTATTCCTTATAATAACTTGGAGGTAAAATGGCTACTATTATCTGATTCTACTTTCCACTAAACCGTGTCACAGAATAATTCTAAAATTATCTTGGAGACCCCTCAACCCATCCTGTTAAGTGGTTGGCCACTACCAGGAATATTTCAGCCTGCCCACCATCGGCATCTCAGTAAAATCTACCTGGATGCTCTGGAAGGGTCCAAGGCCTGGTTCCTGTCCTCCAGGAGTCTGTTTCCTTAATACTTTGCATTTTTTTTCAAATTATATACCCTTCACAGACTTATTTAGCTACTGTGTATATTCTTACACTTCCATATTTCCTTAGCACTAGGTCACACATTGCTTGAACTCCCCAATGACTCCCCTGGTGTAGAATGAATGGGAATTCTCTCACAACGTGTTTGTTTAGCATTTCTCTCCCGCCTGGCAATAACCATTGGCCATTTTCTGTCTTTACTGGCCGGAGGTCAGTCAATCCCTTTTCTTCTTGTTCAGTAAATGTCGGGACTGCCTTTGGGTCAGGGACTGAAGGAACTAAGACATATTTCTTTGGGCTCAGGCTTTAGGGCAGCTTCCTTAGCCATTTCATCAGCCAATCTGTTTCCTCTTGCCTCAAGTGCATTCCCTTTCTGGTGTCCATTCACATGGAGCACTGCAACTTCATTTGGCAATAACTAGTTTGTTAATACTTGCCTTATTAATTTGCCATGTGCTACTTTCTTCCCTTTGCTATTGATTAATCATCTTCCATACCAAATTTTCCCAAAAGTGTGTACTACCCCATAGGCATATTTGGAATTGGTATAAATGGTTTCCTCTGAGCCAGCTGTTTTAATGCTTGATTTAGTGCATATAGCGTACAAGTTTGTGCTGACCATGTGTTTGGTAATCTGCCTCTTTCAGTGAATTGCTATTCCCATCAATTATGGCATAACCATTGTTTCTTCCCATTTATCACCCTAGATGACCCATCAATAAATAGGTGACCTCCCTCATGAAGAGGGACATCTCTCAAGTCTGGACGCACCTGTGTCTTGCATTCAATGATATCTAGACAACTGTGTTCTAAAACCTCGCCTCCAGTCCTCCCTTTCCATAAGAGGGTAGCTGGAGTTAGACAGGAGTTGGTGGTAAGTACCAGTTCATCCTTTTCCATCGAAATTGCTTCATATTTTAGAATTCTGGAGTCAGTTAACCATCTCCCAGGTTTTTTGGTTCAAAATGGTCCTGACCTGATGAGGAGTACTTAACCACCAGGGTTCCTCCAAAGGTTAGTTTTCTACTTTCTTTCACCAATATTGCAGTGGCAGCTACTGCCTGGACACGCTCCGGCCAGCCTCGTGAGACAGGGTCTAATAATTTTGACAGGCCACTGGTCGTCTTTTTCCTCCCCAGTTCTGAGTCAGAACCCCGCCCCAGTGCCACTCCCTTGTCCACCATAGCCAATAAATGAAATGGTTTGTCTAGGGAAAGGAGCCTCAATATGAGGGCCTGAATCGGAGCTTGGTTTAATTCCTGAACAGTATCTCTTCTTGTGCCCATTTGGCTCTTTTTCTAGCAATTTGAGATACAAGCCCTTCATTTCCTGAGTGTAGGAATCAATCTATAATCTACAATACCCAGCCAGGCCAAAGAACTTCCTAAATTCCTTTTTATTCTTTGGAAGGGGCAGCTCGACAATTCCCTTAGTTCTCTCTGGATTTCTTCTCCTTTGTCCTTCACTAATTAAGTGGCCCAAATACCTTCCTTCCTTCCAATTTACCTTGGGATAACCTTAGTTCTTGTTTCTCCAGGAAGTTTAACAAGGCATCAGTGGCCTCTGCTCCCTCTCTCCTCTTTTGCCCTGAGATTAGTAATCCATCTATGTACTGTAACAAAGTAGTCCCTGAGCTAAGTTTGAATTCCTCTAGCACTTGCTCTAATACTTGGCCAAATAGGCTAGGGGATTGTGCAAAGCCCTGGGGAAGGACTGTCCACTGAAACTGCTGTTTCTGTCCATTGAAGGGGTTTTCCCATTCAAAGGCAAACGTGTCTCTACTATCCTGGGCCAATGGACAAGCCCTTCAAATCAACTACACTAAACCACTTTTACTCCCTCTGGTATAAAATTCAATGAGGGATCTGGCAGCTCCAGTGTCCACCAGGAAAACAGTTTCCTCCTCTAGTGGTCCCACCTTTAAATTTATCAAGGGTTTCCCAGTGGGACCTGGAGTTGAGGAACCCATGACCCCTCTAATCATCCTCTTCAAAAGTCATGAGGGGAATTACCTTTTCTTCCCTTTTTTAATTCTGGGTACTCACCCTTGAAATAACAGGGTTTCCCACATTGATAGCATCTGGTGGGGGGCCAGAGGGGTAATTACCCAGAGGGGTAATGTTTGCCCTGTCCTGGCCCACCTCTTCCTCCTAGTCCTCCTCTCCCCCTTCGTCTTATTTCAAAACCCACGTTTCCTTTTCCCTTCCTGACACTGGTTCCATTCTTTTTCATCATCAACTGTTGTCATCATTATTTTTGCCTTCTGTCTGTTTTTCCTCTTCCCTTTTTACAAATACCTTTTGTGAGTCTCAGTAATTCCTCTAGGAATTTTTCACTCCACCCATCCAGTTTTTGTAATCTTTTTCCTAATATCTGGCCAAGCTTTGGTAACAAAATGGACCTTCAGCAGGCCTTGGGCCACCAGGTCTTCTGGGTCCATGCCAGAATACTTTTCTCATTTGATTCTTTAGTCTTTGTAGAAATGCCCAAGAAGTTTCATCCTTCTTATTGTATTTCAAAGGCTTTTGAAAAGTTTTGGGACTTAGGGGCACCATCCTTTGCATCTTTAATTATCAAATCTCCCAAATCTCTTGTGTCCTCTATCTCCTGGGGGGGGGGGGGGTGTTGTCTCCCCTCCCCCCCCATCGCTGCCCCTCTTATAACGCCTCTTTCTTCTCCTGCGAACAAAGTGTTCATGATAACCGTTATCTCAGGCCAGGCATAAAAACTGGGTCCGAAGAACTGGTCTAATTCAGACAGCCTTATGGGATCCTCAATAAGAGACTTCGTTTCTTTTTTTGAAATTCCTCACCTCTATACTACTGAGGGGTGCATTTATAAACCCTATTTCTCCTTGTCCCATGGGGACCTCTCAGAGGGGGTGAAGAGCCTCTGAGGATTTTCTTCTATGAAGAGGGAATTCCTTCCCCGATGGGAGAGGGAAATTCTGAATATCTTGTCTGCACTGCTCTAACTCCTGATGTAACACAGAGTGGGATGGTGCACTAGGGGTGACAGTAAGTATAGTAGGACCAGTAGCAGTCTCCTGACCTCTACTCCTATTGCTTCTGGCATCAGCCAGGCCTAATAATTCTCCTAAATCTATTCCTGATTTGCATTTCCCTCCCTGTTTCCCCATTGGCTGGGTGCCCAGGGTTTACAGCTATCTGGAGCACCTAAACCCCACCCTGGTTTACATCTCCCATTCCCCATATTATGTACCCCATTCCCCTTATTTTCTTTTATACCTTATTTGGTCATTTTCCCATAACTGTAAGCATAAACGGACATGTTGGACCACAAAACCAGTTTTAACCAGGCCAGTTTCAGTATATGTTTTCAAGTGTGCTGTCACATAGGCATCCACACCCTGGTGAGTGATAATGCAGAAGAAACATCCCCAACTACATTTTCTGCAACATAGAAAAGGTGCTATATAAATGTGTATTCACTGCCCCCCTGCTATGTGCAAAATGCTGTGCTAGGCATTGTGAATGAAAGGTGAAAGGGAAAATGGGCATAGTCTCTGATCTCAAGGTGCTCACGTGCTCCTGGTGGGGGTAGGAAAGGATATGTACCATAATACAAGGTCCCATGGAGGGATGAAGGCAGATCTTGATTTAAAAAAATGTCCAAGGTCTAAGGAAGAAGCCTTTAGATTTTCATGTACCATATCTGTTTCTGTTAAATAAAATTAGTGAATTTCAATTAGTGTATTTGCAACAAGACCAACTTAGAAGCTGGCTGCTTTAAACTACCCGCTTAACAAATTGAAATGTTTTAATATTTTGCGCCCTAAAGTTTGAGCTTTTTGTAAGTCATAATTTGTATAAGGTTATTTGATAGTTTATTGGCTTGTAAATTAAAATTTTAAAAAGATAGAGACCATAGCAGGGGGAATCTGGGAACACTTCCCTGAGGAAGTAGCAGCTGAGCTGAGCCTTGAACTCTCTTTTGGTCCCTGGAGAGCTGGTACCTTCTGATTCTTAATTTTTATGATCATTTTTGACTCGCTAAAGTTTAGTTCTTCCTGGGTCTAATGTCATAACTAGTAGATACTGAGAATTTAAACAGAAGTAAATTAATCCATCTCCTCTGAGTCTTTAGGTATTTTCTAGAGTTTAGGAAGGAGGAAAGGGAGAAATAGGAATCCAGGATCTTTTGGTAGCTATGGTTCTGAGGTCCCCTAGTGGAAAGAAAGCTAATCGAGCATTCCATAGACTTGAATCTATTCCTCAAGGTTGCATGACTTGAAGCAGAAAATTTTAAAAAGCCTTCGGTTTTGTTTTTTCTGTACTTGAACTAGATTTATTGATCTTCAACACTTATCAGAAAACTACTTATCTTTGGGTTAACCTAGAATTGGATAATGCCTCTATATAGAGGGACCTCCTAATAATCTAAAATTGAATGTAGGATCTGAACCTGGTGAAATACTAGGAATTCATTTAGGAGGAAAGATTGGGAGGAGGAAGCACATATTGGGACAGTGCCAAATGCATTTTGGGGCATTTTCAGAAGTATGCCTTGAGATGGTTTTAAAAAAAATGTGTTTCTGCCAATAATACAACATAGAAGAGCAGAGAGCATCTATGAACTTTTTATTTTATTTATTTTTTTTTTACACAAAATCATCCTCTCAGAAGTAATCCTATGGGTGTTTGTTTCCTACCCAAGGTAGGTGATACAGATCCCAGGTCTACAGTGGGCCCATCCTGGGATAAAGAACAAGTGGGGAAAAGTGCTCATGACTGAGTAGAGAAGCTGTGAAACTTCAGATCAGACTATGATCATACCCCCTAACGGAATTTGTCCCAGTCACCATTTAAGTGATGGTTCTACTAAGACATGATATATAAATAAAGACTTCCCACACAATTCATACTGAGGTAATTTTCTTGTTTAGAAAGTATATCCTATGGGTTTTTTGGGAAGGGGGAGAAGAGGGTACGTAGTATGTAGTTTCAAGTGTCTCACATCATTTAAAAGTTGAGATATTGCTGCCATGGTGGTGGTGGTTGTCCTTTGGTCTTGAAGAGGACCAAAACAACATCACTTTATGAGAGTCAAGCTATGGTGTGTCCCACTGTGGCTGATCAGACCATAAAGGACATCTGGTCTAATCTTCATTTCAAAAATAAAGAAACTGAGGCCATCTTAAAAGTAATAATGGGTGGGAAGGGAGGAATGAGAAAGAGGGGTCTATCACTGCCAGATCTTTAAACTACTACTGGTTAAAAACAGGTCAATTCATAGAAATGATTAGCTACATGGCATATAGAAGCAAAATGAACAAAGTAGAATAACGTTTGATAGAGTCAAAGACCTTAGTCTTTATACAGAGGATTCACCACTGGGGAGACTAGTCATTTGGCAGAAATTAGGTCAACATCTCGAAACATTCCAGGATAAACTGCAAAAGATAAATCATAGACATAAAAGGTGATATAAGTAAATTAGATGAGCAAAGGAAGAAATCACCTCTCAGATCAATAGATAGGGTGTAAGAATTTTGATAAAACAAAGGATAGAGAGAATTGATAACAATGAATAATTGTGATTATATACAAAGATCTGAAGTTTCTGTACAAACAAAATAATAGCTAAAATGAAAAGAGAAACAGGTATAATTTTTTTTATCAAGTTTCTCTAAAATTCTCTTATCCAAGTTCATAAGGAACTGATTCAAACAAGAGCCATTTCCCAATTAATCTGAAAGGTCAAAAGATAGAAACAGGCAGTTTTCAAAGAAAGAATCCAAGCTAGCAACTATGGAGGGTGGGGGAATTACTCCAAATCACTAGTCATAGAAATGCAAATTAAGCAACTCTGAGCTTTCACACCCATTAGATTGGCAAGGATAATAGAAAAGGAAAATGACAAATGTTAGAGGGGCTGTGGGAAAACAGGCACACTAATGTGGTTGGTGAAGCTGTAAGTTAGTATAGCCATTCTGAAAAGCAATTTTGAACTATGCCCAAATAATTACCAAACTTTGTATACCCTTTGACCAGGTGATACCAAGCTTTTACCCCAAAGAGATTAAAAAAAAAACCCAAAACAAACAAAAGGCACATATATAAAAAATATTCCTAGGAGCTCTATTATATAGAACTCCAATTTATAGATAATTCCAAAGTGAAAACTACAGGGGTGCTCACCTATTGAGGAAGAACTAAAAAAATTATAATGAACATAATGGGATAAAGTGCCACAGAAATGATGAAATGGATAGTTTCAGAAGGAGACATCTATAAACTGATACAGAGTGAAGAGGGCAGAACTGAGAACAATTTATACAACATCAAAACATTATAAAGATAAATATGGAAAAACTTTAGAACTCTGATCCATATAATGACAAATCACAACTCCAGAGGACTTAAGATGAAACATGCTCCACACCCATGTCCTGCCAGAGAAGTGTAGCCTGTCAGTAGGATGCCGGATAAGATATAGATTTTTCAGACGTAGTCAATGTGGGAATTCTTGCTGGATGGCGTGTACTTGTTATGAGTTTTATTTTTTGCTTTTTAAAATTGTTCTATTTGAGGAGTGGGAGAGAGACATAATAAAGGCTTGTAAGAATTTATTTTTAAAAAATATAAAAAACATCTTCTATTCTCCCCTCCTCATAATGGAAAAAAATTATAATTTTGGCAATTTGTGACTAATCATGTTTTGCAAAATCCAGGAATTCTGTGACTCAAAACCGGTTATGCTCAAACATGAACACCAAGGAGGCAGCTAGGTGGCGCAGTGAATAGAGCTCTGGCCTTGGAGTCAGGAGGACCTAAGTTCAAATTCAAAAACCCCAATCTCCTCGTCAAAAAGTCAAAAAAAAAAAAAGAAAAGAAAAGAAAAAGAGTAGGAGCACTAACTGATCAACATTATAGTAGCTTCTTTATCTTTCACGTTCAAGTCCAAGATGGCCTATGTAGGTCCAAATAAAGACATGTGCATTAAGGAACGTTTTTAATATTTAGCAAACATTCATTAAGTACCTACTCTTCACAGCAGTGTTTGGGGCTGGATGGGGAGTTGGGACAGAAAGGAAATGCAAATTAGGACAGTTTCTGCCTTGAGCAACTTCTTCCAGAGGATGTAATTAGACATACACAGCTCATAATTTATACTTTAATTAAATGTACAAGGGCTATGAAATCTGATGAGGGAGGAATTTGATTAAGTTTGGAGGATCAGGGATGGGTTCATAGAGGAAATTACATTTGACTTGGTCTTAAAGAATGATTCGAAACTTTCTGGGTGGGGAAGGACATTCCAGGTGTTGGAGACGGAGTGAGACGGCATGGAGCAAGTTGTCCAGTTTGGCCAGGGTGCAAAATGAGTGAGACACGAAGTGTGAGAAGGCTGGAAAGGCAGACCAAGATATCTCACCTTTCCGAGGAGCCAACGAAGGAAGTGAAGAGTCACTTTTGGAGTAGTAATTCCAGGCCGCTTTTGTTTCGCTGGTTTCTCTGGAATGGGGGTTGGGGGGACCTGAGTCGGCAGACCATGAAATGAGGTGGTAGCAATGTCCTGAAGAGGGAGGTAGGAGGCACCAGACCATGGGTGCACAGGTGCGAGGGGTTCCTCCGCCGTGCCACAGGTAATTGGCCGGCTGGCTGGGAAGGGAGAGCTGGAATCGAGGCAGCTCTCCCCCAGTGGCCCCCATGCTCCTTTGCAAAGTGGGAGGGTTTTGGGGGGCTCGTGGAGAAGGCCTTAGTAGGCACTAGGGGTGGTGCAGAAGGCGCCCAGGAAGGCCGCTGGGCGGCAGCGGGCACAGGTGAGGCTGCTCAGCATCGGCTCATCCCGGACTCCGTTGCTGGGGCGTGACTCCGCCCGCCAGGCCTGGTGGCCGGGAAGTGGAGAGCGTAGGGAGCGGGCTCCCCGGGGCTGGAAGGAACGAGCATTTACTAAGCGCTCGGCCCGTGCAGGTGCCCGAAAGATGGAAGGCTGCCAGGGTGAGTGCGGGCCTCCGGGAGCTCCGGGCGGGAACGGCCGGGTCAGCCAGGACCGAGCTCTGCAGGTCCGGTCCGCGTTGTCCGAGGTCTGGAGGACCCGGATGGCGGCGGGCAAGGACCGAGGCTGAGCCCCGGCACTGTCCACCTGCTTCCGGCCAGCCCAGCCCCCGGCGAAGTCCAGCCTGGAGAAGGTGGGGGAGGGGTGAGATGCCCTAGGCCCGAGAGAGCAGGACAGGCGCAAAGGCTGTTGGGGGGTGGGGGGGCCTGGCTTCCCTCGCTAAGCCAAGTGAGAGGCCGTGCGTGTGGCCTCGGGCCCACAAGAGGCGCTTAAATGCTTGTGGATGGACTCTGGGCCTCAGTTTCCTCCTCTGTCCAAGGAGAGAGGCAGATGGGGTAAGAGATACGGTATCTTCTCGGCTGGGCCTCCCGTCCTGCTCCCCTCCCTGCTCCTCCCGCGCCAGCCTCGCTTTCGCTCAGGAAGCCGCCTGACTGACAGGCCTCCTTCCTCCCACTGGGGCTTCGCTTTCGCTCGGGAAGCCGCCTGACTGACAGACCTCTTTCCCCCCCCCCCCCCCCGGGCCTCGCTTTCGCTCGGGAAGCCGCCTGACTGACAGGCATCCCTCCCGCTCCCCCCCTCCCCCCTCCCCTCCTCCCGCCGCTGCCTCGCTTTCGCTTCGGAGGCCTCCCTTCCTCCTTCTCGCTCCCCCTCCCGCTCTGGCTCAGGAGGCCGCCTCACAGCCCGGGGTCCCCGGCCCAGGCCGGCGGGGCAGGGGGTGCCACGCGTCACTTCCGTTTCCCTCTGTCTCGGCCGCGGGGTGTGAGGAGCACGAGTCGCGCGCCCCAGAGCGAGGCTGGCGCGAGGTCGCGGCTGCGGCAGACGGAGCCGGGCTGCACGTCGAGGCGGAGGCTTCTTGGGGGCGGGGCGGGCCATGCCGCGGTTACGGTCACGGGGTTCGGGGTCCGCGCGGCGGGGCGACGGCGGCGGCGGCGGCGGTGGTGAAGAGGGGGAGCGGGAGTCGGCGTCGGGCCGCCGCCTGTGCGCTCGGGCCTCGGCCTCGTCGGCAGGGCCCGGCCTGGAGCCCGCTTTAGCCAAGCGGGACCGGAGGCGGTGGCGGCGCCGGAGGCGGTCCCGGGAGGCCGTGGCGGCGGCGGCCGAAGCTGAGGAAGAGGCGGCGCCGCGGCGGAAGCGCGGCCGCAGGCCCGGCGTCAGGGAGGCCCGGCCGGCCGCGGAGCAGCCGCAGCACCGGGGGCGCGGGCCGAGCAGGGGCCGAGGCCGCGGCGGGAGGGGAGCGGCCGCCGCCCTGCCCGCGGGGCCCTGCGGAGCCGGGGACGAGGCGTCCGGCGAGCAGAGCCTCAGTGACGGGGCGGGCGAAGAGAGGAAGGAGAGGAAGCGGCGCCGGCGGAGCCGGAGCCTCGGGCGCGGCGGGCCGGGCGCTCCCGGCGCGCCCCCCCGGGCCTTGGAGCAGCCGCCGGGCCCCGGCCAGGTCGAGGCCCGCGCCGCAGCCTGCCCCGAGCCGGAGGCGAAGGAGAAAGGTGGGGTCTCCTCGGAGCGCTGCCTCCTCCTCCCCATTGTGCAGAGGAGGAAACTGAGCCCGAGAGCTTGGGTCAGGGTCCCGGGTGTGTGTGTGTGTGTGTGTGTGTGTGTGTGTGTGTGTGTGTGTGTTGGGCGGGGGGGCGGTCCTGGGGCGGGATGCGTCCGGACTAGGGTGCTTCTCCGGGCTGTACGCGCACCTTGGAAACGGACTTTAACCAGAATGGTCCAGAGCTCTCGTGTAGAGGGAAGCGGGCTCAGTGAGTCAAAGTTGGCCTTTTTTAAAATACTGATCTCAATTCAGCCTCTTTTTTTTTTTTTTTTTGTTAGAGATACTGTTACATAATCCTTGAAGTTGAAAATTGCCTCTTTAAAAGCCATCTGAAATGTTTTTGTCTTTTATTTAGTAAAGAAAAAAACTAAAGAAGGTTCGAGGGGAAAAGATGAACTTCAGCCAGCAACTGACTTGAATTTGCCTTGTGATTGTAGCATGAAGGAATCATTAATCAGTTCTGAATCTCTTGAGACAATGGAGTCCAGCGCATTTAAAAGCATGACTTTAACGCAGACTTTGGGTAAGGAAGATTTGGTACAGTGTAGTAAAAGAAAAATTAGAATCACAAAACCTAAAGGTTTAGAAAAACCGTCTCCCAAAGTAACTGAAAACAAAGCTGTCCAGAATATTCTGGCAGAGTTCCAAGATGGGCTGTGTAGGGAGAGCTCCAGTTATTCTCATAACAGCCTGTTACCTACAGTAGAGACATGTCCAGTGATTAAAGGTGACTGTAATTGCCAACCCTTTTTGAAGGATTGGAGTGGTGAAAGAAATCCTGCTTATAAAAGTGGTGACCATGTGCATGTAGCAGAAATGGCCTCCAAGATAAAGAGAGAGAATGTGGAGAAGAGTGATGTGAATGGTACACCTCATCTGGTAAGTGAAGAAAATAATGTGGGAGTGAAGAAAGTGTTGCTAGAAGGGAACAAAGAAGGATTATACTATAATAGAAAAAATGGCACATTTTCTTGTTTTCAAAATACGAAAAACAAGCACTCCAAAGAAGTAAAAAGAGGAGTTGGGAGAAAACCCAGGAAAAGAATGAGATTGTCTGAAAAAATGGATGAAACAGTCACCGAGATAAGTTTCCGCAATGTGGATAACAAATCAGATGAATTATTGTTGCAAGCAAAGCAAATGTTCACAGAAAACAAAGATACTTTAGAGTTTAAAACAAGTTCAGTTCTTTTAAGAAAGGGTTCCTCTATAATGGATAATTCTCTTAGTCCTCAGGAAGTCACTGAAGAGAAGAATCACAAGAAGATGAGTGCAAGACACCATGCAAATGATACATTTGAGAAAACGTTTGAACCCTGTGGTAGAAAAGAAAGAAATAAGACTATTCCAGAGCCCTTTGACCATAAAAGCACAAAGCCATGTGAACACCTTAAGTTGGGGAAAAGCCCCGTAGTGAAACTATCTCGAGATATATTTGATGTTCCTGATTACCATCGTGTTGAAAAGAAAGCTTCAGAAGACTTAAAAAGAGAAACTGAAGAATTAAAATTAAGCTGTAGAAGAACAGTTCCAATGACTGGTAAAAGAATTTGGCCTCGTTATTCATGTGCTAGGACATCTGTTTGGTCTCATAAAAAGGGTATTTTAATTGAATCAAATGCCTTTCCTTCTGGGTCTCAAAGTTTATGTCAAGATAATTCTGATAGGCTGCTTCTAAGTAATGAACTCTTAGCTGATAACTCCAAATTAATGTTACAGAGTTTTGTTACAGAAACAAAGAAAGCACCTTCAAGTAAAGAAAAAGTGGACATAAAAGCAGGTTTTTTGTCTTCTGTTACTGCACTAACATCTCCTTTAATGGATATAGAGGAGCATATAAACAGCAGTAACAAAAAAGGGAAGTCAGAAGATCTGAGTAGAATTGAATCAGAGTTGATTTCTAATGGTGGTGAAAATTCTCATTTAAGTAATATGACCCTGCACTTAGCAGTGAATCCACGAAAAGATAAAGGAATTTCACCAAAACTTAATCTGTCTACTTCTCAAGATAATCAGGATGTAAACAATGTTGCAGGCAAAATTATGAGTAGGAAAGCGGCTCTTGCCCAACAGACACTTGCAGTGCCAAATTTAGTGAAAATGCTAAACACTGGGCGGCTGACAAACTTTAAAATTCCTTTACTCAAGAATAAAACAGAATCCAAAAAGGAGGTAAATGTTAAATCGGAAAAGGAAGCCTATAGTCCCCTAGAGCTCCTTGACAATTTCTCTGCAACAGAGATTAGGCAGAATAGGATGAAAGAAATAGACAGTACAGTAAATACAGATTCGCGGTCTCTGTGCATCCCAGCTGGTGTGCCACTAATACAAGTCAATCCTGATGAAATCTGCAGCAAAAACTCTAGTACTGTTTCCCAGAGCTTCTTGAAACAAGCTAAAACCAACCCACCTAACCAGCTTTCTGAGGCTATCACAGAAACTATACCTCCTACCTGTGAAAAGAACAATTTTTCTTCTGATTCTGGGTATACAAAGAAAAGCACTATGTGCTCACCTTCCAGGGAACCTCACTTGTTTGATTCTTTTATTTCGTCTGGAGAAGTTGGTCAGGAAGTATCCAGAAAAAGCTTTGCAGAAATTAAGGTTGCATTTCCAGATATACTTCGAGCTTATGAAGATGATGTCCTTGTAATTGATGTAATTCAGGATGACCCAGACCTCTTTGGAGTTGAAGTGGGACCTTTATTTACTTCAGATGATGCTTTTAAAAACCGGGAACTTAATGCTGCTGAAGACTGCCAAGAGATCGATTTAAAGCCTGTGAAACTGCCAGAGAAAAGAGAGCCAAGCAGTGACTCTAGGTATGCCTGTCAGCATGTAAAGAGGTACCTTTTTAGTTGCAACATATTACAGAAGTTCAGGTTTTTTCTTTTCTACTTTATTAGGTTATGCTAATGTGTTTTACCAATTACCAGTTACCGATGAGCTGGGTGGTGTGTATTGGTTTGGTTTGGTTTGGTTTTGTTTTATTTTGTTTTGTTTTTCCTCCCAGACCTTTAATGTCATTTCAGATCACTGCACTGAGCCTAGGAAAGAATTATGATAAAAGCGGAGTAGAAGTAAAGGTTTATCTGAACCTTAGAAATCAGTTTAGGTAAAAATGTCAAGTATACATATGATAGAAAATCTTTTTTTGATCATGCAGTTGCTGCATTTGGAGAAGTTTTACAAATCGGTAGTGAATATTAAAATTCTTATGTGGTTAATAGAAAAAATGTTAAGCACTAATAGCAAATAGGGTTCCCAATATACTTTAAACTCCTATCCTTTTTGATGCCTCTGGATTAATATATTTCCTTTCCTGAAAGGTGCCTTCTCCCTTGACACTTTTGTTGTTGGTTTTTCAAATGTTTAATGTTAGTGGAATGGCTTTGCAGTGGGGAATAGCCACATGTGTTATGGGACAGGTTCTATCTCCTATTTTGATTTAATCCATTAAGGGAATTGAGCTTAATGTTCTGTATTTAGCATAGATAAAAGTGTAAAAACAGATGGAGGTATGGAGTTATGTTATAGACTTTATATAGAATTAATGTATTTGAAGCTTGTACTTACTGTGGTGAATTATTTCTCTTTATTCACTGCCCTGAACAAGATTTCCTTGGAGGCCAAATTTAATAAATACTCCACTTTAACTAAACATAATTATGGTCAACTTTCTCATTTTCTAAACAGAATGTTGACATTATTAAGCCTAACACATGGTAGCAAGTACACAAACAGGAATGTTGTTAGGTAAAAATACATCTCCTAATCTTAACCAAGTACTGACTTCGAGTTGCTTCTCCGGCTCTGGAGTTCAGGTTAGAAAACAGCACCGAGATGCCTAGCACAGTTCTTACCAAGGATGTGTAGCTAATAGATGTTTGAATTTCATTGAAAACTACAGGGACTGTATAATCCTAATCTTTAAGGTTTAAACAACTTTTTTTACTTGTTACTCCATTCTGACGTAATGTTATCATAAGATTGTAGAGTTAGAAAGGACCTTACGGGTGACCTTGTTCAACCTTCTTATTTTAGGGACTGGGAGGTTGATTTGCCCAAAGTCACATGGGAGAAGTAGGAAAGCCAAGATTTGAAAGCAGATCTTTTCCAGCTTTAGTGTTTTTTTTTTATACTAGAGTATTTTGCCTCAATTCTCAAAAGGCCCACGAGCATGGTGAATTTTAAGCCAGTTTTGAGTGAGCGGTTATCTCTTAATGATGTAGTGCAAAATATGGAAATAATCTCACATTGACTGCATTTTACTAAAATATGTCACACTTCATGCCTTAGGAGAATTCTCCTAAATTGGACTGCTGCCCCTTTTAAAAAAACACCTGATTGTCAACCTGCATTGTAATAGGAAAAGTACTTTTTCTGTATGTCAATAGGTTAAATTATTTCAGTGGCGTTTTCTAACGGTGATCCCCAAACAAAATTCCATACATTCAAATGCATTTCCCTCTCTGTTACCCAGCTTGAAAACTATGTAACAAACTACATCTCCTATTTTTGGTGATTGAGGGAAACTGGGGTTTGAAGAGTTTAATTTTGTAGAGGAGAAAAGCATTAGCTTCTCTCTCCCTGCCTAAATTACTATATTGTACAGTATTCCTATTTAGATAGTCATGTTATAGGTATAAAACTGGGTGTGTGAGCATTATGCTAACCTACCCTGGATAGTTACCCTAGCTGTCAAGTAGTGGTTTGTTTTTAGTGTTCAACAATTTAATTTCTTACTGATTTGAAAGTGCAATTAGGAATAAAAAATTTGTATTTAAATTGAATGGTGCTTCATTTGTTTCCTTCCCAGGCTCTGAGTTTTGTATTGGCCTAATCGTGACATTAGTTAGGAGAAATAGTGTAGCAGGAATACCTTATTCTCTTGTGAGGGAAGCTTACTAAATGAGGATGATGGGTTTCCCTGCTATTCAGATACCTGCCAGCATGTACAACTTCATATTGTGTCTTTTTTATTGTTGATTGTGTTGAGTTTTTTCTTGTCTAAATCCCTGGACTTAGAATTAAAGAAGAGATAATATTGACCATTTTCAAACAAGTCTTTTATTTCCACATCAGTGTTTTTTCCCAACTTTATTGCATTTTTCTCAAAAAATGCATGATATTTGTAATAACTTATGTTCTGGGGTAAAAAAAAAAACTGAGTGATCCAGTGTTATGGCTATTTCAGTCTTTGTTTAAACATACTTTCTTGGTTTTATAGATTGCTTTCAGTCCAGCTTTATTTGATATAACTTCAGTTGGTTGTAGGGCAGCTAGGTGGTATTGCCGATAGAGTGCTGGGCCTTGAGTCAGGCACTTGGCTAGCTCTGTGACCCTGGGCAAGTCACTTAACCCTTTTTGCCTCAGTTTTCTTATCTGTAAAATGAGCTGGAGAAGAAAATGGCAAACTACTTAAGTTTCTTTGCCAAGAAATTTTGCTTAATGTGGTTACAAAGAGTTGGACATGACTAAAATGACCTGACTGGTTTTACAAGAATCTACTTAGGAGTACTAACATTTCATCAAAAATCTATACATTTGTTTAATACATATTTTAATGGGAATTTGAAAATATCAAATACTTCAAAGTCATCAAATTGTGTCAACCTGCTAGATTCTCATTGTAGTTTCTATGGTATTACTTAATTGCAAGACTTTCCAGATTTTTAAAACCTGCCCTTTAAAACTGTTCATTATCATGGCCAAATCTCACATTTTTTTGTATTATGAGTTAATATTCTTCATCCTGATTATTGTAGTCTGCAGTTTCTTTGCCTTTTTTTTGTTTTGTTTTGTTTTGGTTTTTTTTGTTTTTTGTTTTTAAAGCCCTTTGCTAGCTTTATTTGATCCAGGGCAAACTCATGTTTTTCTCAAGACTGGATTAATAGCTTTTACTAACATAATATTGTATAAATGCTGATTTCTGATTTTTGTAAATGTAGTAAGCACCTTTAATTTTGGTCTTAATATGAGGGACTAAAATAGATGACTATTGGGCTTTATCATTTCATAGACATCGTGAAGATGCCTCTCCCTCCAAGTAAAGAAGGAGAGATAAGGGGGAAAAATTCAATCAAGAGCTTACTTGGCTAAGCTATAGTGTCATATTTCATCATTAAGAGCAGACATTCTTACTCCTGGCTTAGACAAGCGCCTTAGTTCCTTGCTACTTTACACCTGTAGATACAGGCAAAGGAGCCTTATTTTCCTGGCAACAGATAAGAAGACTTCTGGGACCCAGATTATGAGGTAGACAGAATCAGAATTTGAGATTTGGAAGAGACCTCTGTAGTCATCTAATCCAACCCACGTGATAACTGATGTGAATTGTCGTCCATCCTCTGCTTGAAGAGCCTCCAGGAGTTGAAACCTACCACTTTTCAGTGTAGCCCATTCCCCTTTGAGAAGCTATAATTTGCTCCTAGTTCTGCCTCCTGGGGTCAAACAGAACAAGTCCAATCCCTCTACATAACAGCCCTTCAGGTCCTGAAAGATAGCTGCCATGTCACCCTATGTGTTCTCCAGACCAAGTAATTCTCATCTGACATGGTCTCAGAGTCCTTTAGCACCTTCCTTACCCTCCTGTAGACACACCTCCTAGAGGTGTTCTTCAGCTGTGGTACCCAGAACTGAACAGTGCCAAAGTGAAGGGCAGAGTACGGTGGTGCTGTCGCCTCCCTACTTCTGGAAGCTGTGCTCTTCGTGCAACTTTATTGACTGTCTCCCATCACACTACTCTTGCATATTGAGTTCTCAATCTACAAAACCCTCATGATCAGTTTTAGACAACCTGTTGTCCAAGCATACCTCGCCCTTCTTATACTTTTTAACCTTTTTTTCATCCAGATGTAATATTTTGCATTTATCGTGTTACCTAGTTCAGCTCCGTGCTCCAGCCTGTCAAGATCTCTCCTCCAGTAGCGTTAGCTATGTCACTCCACTTCGTATGATTTATAAGGTGTTAGGCAGCACAGAGATGAGCACAGATCCTTGGAAGCACTGCACTGGAGAGTTACCAAATTAACATCGAGCTGTTAACAATGACGTGAGTCTGGTCATCTGACTAGTTCTGAGGTCATTGCATCATCTGTCCAGTATACCCCCTTATCTACTCTGACACTGCTACCACTTTGGTTCAAGCTCTCATCGCCTCATTACCATATAGCTCACAGCTTTATATCATCTCAAGTATAGTGTGAGACCTATCTCATAACTGGATTAATAGATGGTGGCGTCCCACCATCCCAAGGTAGTGTAGTCTTGAGACCATTTCACCTGTGGTACACGAATGCTTTGCCCTTCTGAATTGGAGATATCTAGCTAGGCCTCATCAGTAATACTATAATGGGCCTGTTTTTCTTCCTATTAACGTTCTTTCCATACAGGCATGTTGTGAATCTTCTTGTAAGAAGGAGAGTAGTTTTTGCTGCCAGAAATTCAGATATCTGCTTTGGAAGTAATGACACTTGGGTAGGACAAAAGATATAATACAGTGTGTGCTATGTCTGCGTATAATAGTAAGGTGTACCACATACTATATGGTGTAATTTGGGGTTGAAAAGTTATTCAGCCTGCCATACTGCCCTCTAGAGTTTGCAGTGATCCTACTCCTGATGTCTGGAAAAGGAGAGAAAGGCAGAAAAGCGTTGGTGGATTGGCCACTGTGGCCAACTGAGGATTCAGATGAGAATTGCACCGAGCCAGATAAGAGTAAGACAGTCCTGATAGGTACAGCTTTCCGAAATGGGATGAGCCATTGCCATATCATAGGCAGATGAGATTAGCAGTAAGAAGGATGGGAAGGAAGCACATGTGGCTGTGTGCTGACTATCCAGTAATACAGAGGACTAGGGGATGGGATCAAAAGGCATGCTGCCCAGTAGCTGCCGCCTCTCCCGACCTAGAAGACCAGCAGCACTGGGAACGTGGTCAGTAGTGCTGAGTCAGCACAAATTTTGTATCTAAATCTTGAAGGAAGCCAGAGCAACTGAAGAGGTGGAGGTTAAGAGGTAGAGCATTATGGGCTTGGGGGACAATTACTGTGGCACAGCCAGTGCAAAGGTGCACAGGTGGGAGATGGAGTAGTGTGTGTTAGAGATGGCAAATAGGTCTGTGACGCTGAACTGGAGGGTTTATGGTGCCGAATAAAGTACAAGACTGGAATGGTAAGAAGGGGCAAAGTTCTGAAGGTAACAGGGCCATTAGAATTTACTGAATGATTCTGTGTGTGATGGGTGGGACGTGATCTGACCTATCATTTAGGAAAATCACTTTGACAGCAGAGCAGAGGCTGGCCTGGAATTGAGAGACCCATTAGTGGAAGGCTCTTTCAGTAGCCACCAGAAGAGCTTATGGGGCTCTGAGGGTGATGGAGGTGAATGGAATAAGGGGGTCCCTACACGAGCGATGTTGTAACTGATTGTATGTGTGCAGTGAGTGAAAGCAAGGATTGAGGATGACACCATCGTTGTGGGCCTGAGTGACTGGGAAGGTGCTAGAACCCTCAACAGAAACAAAGAACCAATGCTCCAGGACCTGCAACAGTAATGAGGAAGCACACTTCCCTGGGCATTATTGTTAGAAATGTGAACTAAGACCTAGACCCTATTGACCTAGGAGCTTATGGTCTAGTAGGAGGGAAAGACAAGCCCAAAAGAACTTGAGTGAGAATTGTAATTAATGCCCACAAGAAATTTAAGTGGTGCTGTTTGAGGTATGGAGGTAGCGCCTGAGCAGGGGCTTAAAGGAAAGCAGGCTGAGGAGGTTGGGGGGAAATGTTCCAGGCATGGAAGATAGCATGCAAAGGTGCAGAGAGAAGAAAAAGGTGAGGCATGATTAGGCTTCAGCAAGTAGCTGTTTTTGTCTGGGAACAAAGTGAATTAAGGATAATATATCAGGAATGATTGGGAACGCTAGAACTCTCCAGCAGGTAGTTGAAAATGTAGTTATCGATTTAGTGTCATCTACATAGATGGCAACAGTTGGGAATGACTTTGCAAAGGACTTGACTTGCCAGGAGAGAACTGGCGGAGAGAAAAATGTAGGGAAGAGGTCAGATGAGGTTTGAGTGTATTTGTAGAAAGGTGGGAAGGAGGCAGTGGACAAAGGGAGCATAGACTTGTTTTGGGCTTTGTCTTTTCTTAATATGGATATGTTTAAAAAAAAAACCCTCTCCCCCTATGGAAAACTGGGGAGAACCTGGACCAGAGTCACACGGCATCAGCAGGCATTGGCTGGGCTATAGTCCTCATCAGAGAGAATTCCCACATCAGTGAGATCCCAGAGCCATTGGAGTAACCACAGAGTCATTGTTCCAAAGCACTCACTGCCAAGGGATGGCTTCAGAAACATTTTGCTGCTGTCAAGAAAAAAGCCACTATTGTTTTAAACTGTAAATATGGCATCTGATGACAGCTAACTGTTGGACTCAGGGTTTAACTCCATCTCTGGGTTTGTCTCAACGTTCAGATGGGTCATGAGGGCCTATTTGTGAGAACTCGTTTACTTTGCTTATACTTCCTTGGATATAGATCCAGATTATATCTGTTTTTATTGCTTATGAAGGTACAAGTCATGTTTCTTCTAGTCCATCAGATGTTCTCTGATCTAGGGAAAACCACATTCTGTTTTCCACCTTTTGATGATGAAACAGTGTGTGCTATGATTGTATAAAAAACATGCTCTTTGTAGTGCATGACCAATGAGTATTTAAAACTAATCTTGATAGTGAGGAAAAGTTGATGATTTTGTTGTTGAGTATCTTCATAGGAAAAATATTTCTGGATTTTACTCAGCCAGCTGGGTGTTAGCTCAAACTGAATTGCCCCCAAGTCATTCATCCTGTCTCTGCACTATTTTCCCATTCACACAGACTCAAACCCCAGAGTAATCAATCAGTCAATAAACATTTGTTTTTCAGATCTCTCCATTTAGAGATATTGGAGTGGTTGACCATTTCCTTCTCCAACTACTTCTACAAATGAAGAAACTGAGGCAAACAGGGTGAAGTGCCTTGCCCAGGGTCACACAGCTATTAAGCATCTGAGGCTAGATTTGAACTCATGAACATGAGTGTTCCTGACTCCAGGCCCAGTGCTCCAACTATTATGCCACCTATGCCGCATGCAGGACTAAGCCCTAGAACCCTGAATTTGTAGTAAGAGAATCTGGCTTCAAACCCTGGCTCTGCTGTTTACTTTCTGTAGGACCCTTGATCTCGCTCTTCACCTTTCTAGACCTGTTTCCTCATTGTTTACGTGTTCTGTAAAATCCCTTTCAGCTACAATGTGTTCCCCGTTCTCACCCATGGGGATTGAACCCTATCCACTCATCAATCCCATCACAATTTTTTTCCTTTAATTTCTTTATTTGTCTTTCCTCTCCATTTTTACTACTTAGTCTTATCACTTCATATTACTCTAATTGCTTTCTGAATGGTCTCCTCGACTCTAATTCATCCGGCAGATGAAACATTTTCAATGTTTCCCTCAAATCCTTCAGAAGCGTCCCATA
Source organism: Vombatus ursinus (assembly GCF_900497805.2). Lineage (NCBI taxonomy): Eukaryota > Metazoa > Chordata > Mammalia > Diprotodontia > Vombatidae > Vombatus > Vombatus ursinus. The sequence goes on along the minus strand of NW_020954577.1, from coordinate 45,442,434 downwards.
GAAAACCTCAGTAAGAAGGTGTCTGCTGTCTCTCTGCTGCCTTGGATTCTGCTGTGGGTTTTCACATCTAGATTTGTCCCACACTCCCTGGGCCTTCCCATTTTCTGGAGCTGGGAGAGCTGTCATACCGTGCCTGTCATCTTGGTGTCTAGTATTCGGCCTGGATTTTAGGAAGACTTTACAAAGCTCTTTCATCAGACACAGAGTACAAGCATTTTATAGCAGAGAAACTTGGCACTCGAAAGATTAAGTGACTTTAGTGCAGAATCACTTAGCTGTTGAGGCTGAGCTGAAGCTTAGCTTGTTCAGGCCAGGTATTTCCGGGTATTACTCTGCTTTCTCTTAATGAAAAAGTTAAACCCAGCACCTTGTGGAGTTAACATCGGTATCTTTCAGTGGCCATAGATTTCCTTTCTCTTTATTCATTAGAACCCAAGCTCTGCAGTTTTGACTGTGCTAAAACTTTACCTCATCAGCTTTGTTCATTTGCTGAGCAGAAAAGACCAGCCTAGATTTAGTGAATGATGAAGTTTTTCCAGAAGTCTGGCTCCTATGTCTGACCCTCAAGGCGTGTGCTCTTTTCCTTTCCCCTGCTCCTCCTCCTCGTCTTTCACTGCCCGTTGGTCTGCTCACTACTACATAGTCAGGAATGTTTGTTTCTCTTGCTGTGACTTTGCTCATATTCTCTTGACTTTGAATGACTTCCCATTCTTTTTACTTTCTCAAGCTTTTCTAGATAACCTTCTGATTATACTCTTAAAGTGCTTCTGTTTTACTTCAATTTAATACTTAAAACATGCTTATGTTGCCCATTATATTGCTTATTCTGCATTAGTCATAGCCTTACAATTAGATTGTAAACTCCTTGAGGGCAGGTAGCATGCTTTATGCTTTTCTAATCTCTATGTCTATGTGGTGGCATGCACATTACCTGGAACAAAGTAAAATAATTAAATTTATTGACATATAATAAACCTCTTTATTCCATTAAAAATGGCTTTTCATATGCAGTAAACTGTTCTGCTAAAGTAATTTGTTTTACCTGTTTTGGCTTTGAGTTCATAAGATTTTGACACATTCTTTAGTCCTTCATCATGAAATCACATTTTTATCATATTGGATATTAAGTGTATCTTTGACAATCCAGTTTTTCAAGTCTGGCCTTGCTTTATAGGCCATAGGTTTGCAATGGTGTTTAAATCTGAGTTCTTGGGCCACTCAAGTATGCATCTCCCTCTCTCAGATAAATTTCGTTGACACGTGATATGGTATAACATGATATTTCTGTATTCTGTCTCCATTTGAACGTTTCTCTAATTCTCAAATAATTCTGCTTCTTGGTATATCGGTATTTTGGGGGGGGACTAGTGGGGTTAAGTGACTTGCCCAGGGTCACATAGCTGGTAAGTGTTATGTGTCTGAGGTCACATTTGACCTCGGTTCCTCCTGAATCCCGAGCTGGTGCTCTATCTACTGCGCCACCTAGCTGCACCCATCAGTATATCAGTATTTGTCAGAATTCATCATCCTCTCAACGGGGATAAGACTTCCAGCACCACTGGAAGTTAATCTCCAAAACATTGGGAATGGTGGTGAGTGTTTTTAGCAGTCTAATGAAGGTATTTTGATCTTACAGGTTGACGCACTTGAATTTCTACCATGTTTTAGTAAAGCCTTAAATGGAAAAAGTCAATTTTATCAGTTAAATATTTTCTTTTCCCTAACTTCAGTACTCCAGTCTTTGTATTGTCTTATACATGACAAAGGTTCTTTCCAAAACAGCATTTAGCAGCTGTTTGGTTTTTTCCCCCTCCATTGGTTTTCCTGCTGTTCTTCCAACCCTGAAAAGCCTGCAGTGTGCTGCAGAGGAATGAACTCCTCTAGCTAGCAGATTCCTCTGAACATAATTGGCCAATTTCACAGTAATAGTTGTTCAGTTCTTGTTTTTTTTTTTTTTTTGCTTTCAGTCACACTTGGCAACTAAGTGTGATTTGATCTCATTTCATTGTGGGCTCTAATAAACCTTGAAACACTTGGCTTCCTCACAGCAGCAGCTGCTGCAGGATCTCTGATAGTCTTTGACTTTGGCTCTTCCAGGGATACAACTCTGGCACTTGCCCTTAGAGTGATTGCCATTTAAACAAGAGAACCCAAAAGCCTTGGTACAGAATTCTGCACGCCCTTGACATAGACTTGACCAGAGGTAGAGAAATAAGCTCAGTCATGTTTGATCTTGTTGGGGTCCAACCCTCTGAGTTAGCCTAGTGTTATTGGAAGTATGCATGACCACTGCTTTCTCAAAATGAAACCATGAGCATCTTTGTTCCCCTCGCCAGGTAATTCAAAGCATACTCTGTAGCTCAGTGCTAAGGAATAACTGACTTTTAGATAGCACTCTAAAAATGTGTGAACTGCTTTACAGCCATTATCTCATTTGAGCTTTGCAACACCCCTGAGAGTTGGGTTTGTTATGACAGGAATTAACTTCATTTTATAGGTGGAGAAACTGAGGTAAATTATTCTTGGAGTGTGAAGCCTTCCCTATAAAGATAGCTCTTTAAATTGTCTGGCTGAACAACTTTCAGTGATGGCTTGCCACTTAATTAAGCTGAGCAGTCATTCTTCTAAGATTGTTTTTCTTACATGGTAATCACCTAAGACTGCACTTGAGGAGATAGTTTTGAGATTTAACAAGTGAAGAAAGTATGATTCGGTCTACACTTGAGTTCAATTCTCCCTGGAGGTGTTTTTTCCCTCGTTCTTTTCTTCTTTCACTTCTTTGTCTTTTCACAGCCCTTCATTCTGTGAATGCTCTGCCCCTGCGGCTTTCAGTGTTTCTGTCTTCAGCTTGTTTGATCACAGCTTGTCATTTGTTTCTCTGTGTTCTCTCCTTTAGTGATTTCATTGGCTTCCAGGGGTTTCTTTATCTCAGTGCAAATGATTGCTAAATCTCTGTATCTAGCCAGGATCTCTCTCTTTCTCATCCCTAATTTCTCATCCCTCATACCAGCTGCCTGTTGAACATCACCACTTGAATGTCCCATTGGCATTCCAGACTTAGCAAACTCACATACCACCATCCAGTTTCATACCCTTGGAATCCTCTTCAATGTGAAGTTTAGTAGGAGACAATGGCTTGTGGCCACTATCTGTCAAGTGTCCTGAGATCATCTTCTGTCTTTGCTGAATTTTATGAGTAGTAAGAGGGCTAGAATTATGCATCGTTTTCCATTCTTGGCACATGACAGGAACCCCCCATTTTTTTTGATCATACACTTCCTCAAGAGCTTTTGTGGTGAACAAACTTTAGAAACATTCCACAGTGCCCTCTGGGCCCCGTGATTTTGATTCTTCAGAAGTGGGGTAGTGGTATTCCAAGAGTCACAATAAGGTACTACCACCAAGAGAATGGCTTACAGATCTCCTTTTTTTTATTCTTTACTTGTTGTTAGTAGTCAGAGGATTGGTAAACAGTTCTCCCTCTGGTTATTTGTACCAGGGAATCTCTTAAACTCCCAGGCCCCTCTTGTTGCCTCAAGCAGGCCCCAGCCTCGGATCACTCTGACCATTCATCATGGCCTTCGTGACCACACAGGTGCTGCTGAATGAAGTCTGGTACAGATTTGTTTCATCACCTCAATGGGCCCTCACTGCTTCTGGACAATCCCACTATTCTTCCTTTACCACCTCTCTGTTCCACTTCCTGTGGCTTGCGCCCTTCACCCTTCCCCTGTACCAAGCTGAGAACCTTGCCTCATATTTATTGGAAAAAGTCGAGGCCGTCCGCCATGATCTCTCTCCATTCCCCTCTTCCTCATCTCCTGTCACTCAGGTGCTTTCTTGCTACTTTCTCCTCCTTCACCCCAATCTCACATGAAGTGACCAGCTTTCTGCATGTTCTCTGGCTGTCCCCCATGCCTGGAATGCTTTCCTTCCTCTGTGCCAACTACCAACCTCCCTGGCTTCCTTTAAGTTTCAACTAAAATCCCACCTTCTACAAGAAGCCTTCCTCAGCCTCTCAATTCCAGTGCCTTTCCTCTGTTAATTGTTTCCTATTTTTCCTATAGCTTCTGTTTTATATACAAATATACATTTGTTTGAATATAGTCTTCCCCATTAGATTATAAACTCCATGAGGTCAGGGACTGTCCTTTGCCCTTTTTTTTTAACCCCTAGAACTTATCACAGTCCCTGGCACATAGTAGGCACTTAATCAATATTGTTTGGTTAATTCTTGTATTGCCTTAACATATGCACAAACTTTTTCTCTCCACCTCAAATTTAAACAAAACTAAACTGCTTTTACTAGTTTGGCCCCAGTTTGTACTTTTAGGCAGGTTATCTGTGTGAATGCTTTTAAAAATCCCAACTTTGGAATAAACTATAAAGCAGTATTATGAGACATTGAGTTAATACTGGAATTGAGTAGAGAACCTACTTGACCTTTATGAATAAACCTTTGGCATATGCAATCAATGTGTTGTAATTTCTTAAGAGTACTTTTGGGCATATTATTTCAAATGTTCTACCATTACTCTTGTAATTCTTTCCTAGGAAAAACCAATAAATTTAATAGCTCTAAATAGGAGAAAATAACTAACCCTAGAACTTTAAAATCTATTTTAAGGTGTGTATGTTTATAGTGTTCTCCCTCTGTCTTTTTCCCCTAGACCTTTTAAAACAAGGATAAAGATTTATTTTTCCTTCCTGTAACTTTCCCTTTGGCAGGCTGCCAAGTGTCAAAAAAAAGTCCTGACTTATGAAAGGGAGTGGTCAATAAGAACTAGTTCAGAAGCTTTACCTTCATTGTATAGGTGACCAGGTCTGTAGGTATGAAATTTTATATATGTTGTCAGAAGCAGTTGATGTGGTGTTTTTTGCAGAACTGATTTTTTTTTCTATCTTTGTTATCTAACATTAATAATCTGTTCCTTGGGCCCACCAGGCTGGGGTACTGTATTCTCTTCTCTCCCTAAGGGACCTTCTACTCTGAAACCAGACCAGGTTAAATTCCGGGGAATCTTGGCCTTTAAGGAGAAGCCAGTCTAGATGTCATTTTCCCAGTGTCCTTAAACACCCATCGCCATGCCCTGGTTGTGGTTTACTTGTAACTTAGGTTTTAAGATTGCTGCAGAGGGAGGGATTAGGAGAAAGGTACTTGGTATCCAAAATGTTTCACATACAGGACCAGTATTTTATGTCTACACACAGATGTTAAACATAAAAGATTCACAGTACACATTTGCAGAATGACTTAACCAGATTCAGTCATTTAACGTATAATCACTGTTACAATCTGTGAGAGGATGCTGCAGACCAAGAATAACCAGGCCAGTCCCTTGGTAGCTTAGTGCAGAGATTATAATGAAATGAAACATGTTCTTCCAGCAGTTAACAAAAGGAGAAATTTCTTAGCTATTATAGGGGAGGAATAGTTCACAAAGACATTGAGCGAGGACAAAGCCTTGATTCGTCTGTGTGTGGCCAGGATGGTCTGCATCAGGAAGGAGCTAGTCCAGCCCATGTAGTGGGAGATGGGTAGACATTCCTGCTGCCACAAACTTCAGAAAACTCTTTTCAGAGACCTTCTACCGCTGAAATGGCTTTAGGACTATTATTGGATAACCCCAACCTTGGAGATTTGAAAAGCCTTGTAGAAGTAGCTCTGAAAAAAGAAAATTAAACCGGAAAAATAGCAAAACCAAAATACAAGCAGCAATGTAATGGCCCCTGAGAGAGTGGCTGAATAAGGGAGAAAAAAGACCAGAAATCCCAAGCTGCACTGTCCCTTTTTTGAAAGATCAAGTCTCACATCTGGTGGAGGATGCCAAATCTTCAAGGATCATAGTGGTTCCTCAGATGTAAAGGAGTGACCGGAAGGAGCTTCTCGGACATTGTGGTTACAACGAAGAAGACGTCTTCTACCTACACAGGGTTGGTTGTAAAAATGGACCTCTAAGGCAGGGGTTCTTAACTTCTGTGTATTGTGGACCACTTTGATTATCTGATGAAGCCTGTGGATCCTTTTCAGAATAATGTTTTAAATGCATAAAATAGGATTGCAAAGGAAACCAATTAATTGAAATAGTTGTTTTTTTGTTTTTTGTTTTTGTTTTGTTTTTTTAGTTTTTAAGTTCATAGATACCAGGTTAAGAACTTTAACCTGCTCTCAGCCCTCCCTGGGATCGCTGTCCAGTGACCACTGGGGGTAGAATGTTGATAGTGTGGAGGGACCCTGTCAGTTTAAAATGACTACACTAGGCTTGCCCTAGTACCCTCTCTGCTGCTAATGGGGCCTGCTTCCACATGGGCTAGAAGCAAACAAGCATTTATTTAAGTACCTACTATGAGCCAGGCACAGTGCTAAGTGCTTTACAAATATCTCCTTTGATCTTCACAGCAACTCTGTGAAGTCAATGCTGTTATCCCTGCTTTACAATTGAAGAACCTGAGGCAGAGTTTAAGTGACTCACCTAGGGTCCCAGAGCTGTTAACTGATGCTGGATTTGAACTGTCTCCCTGACTCCAGACCCAGCACTCTATCAGCTGCCTAACTGGATAAACAGTTTCACCTTTGCCTGCTACCAGAAAGCAAACCATCTCCCAACAGCCATTTTTTTGTTTTCCAGGCCCTCCCTGGGAAGGAGCTAATCTAGGGACTCTTAGGGTACTGTAACTGGCAGCAGTGTAGAGGGACTTTGTGGATTACATTAAGCAAAGGGATACACTGAGCCAGCCTCTGTTGCTGCCCATACTTCTGGGAGCTGTGCCCCTGAGGCCTGTAGTGCCATCTTTTGTGATTGGGACCAAGTACTGTCTTCCTTTGCCAGACCTGACAATCCCCCATCAGTGTTGGGACTTGAGTGTTCCTATTCACCACCACCACCCCTTATCCTGGGAAGGAAAGAAAGTATCTATTATGTGCTAGATGCTATGCTAAGTGCTTTACAAAATACCTCATTTGATCCTCTGGGAGTTAGGCCCCATTCCCATTTTACAGTTGAGAAAACACACAGGCATTGCTACTACCCCCAGATCCCTGGGTACTCTAACTTCTCGGACTTGAGTTCCATCTCTTTTTACCCAGTGGCACAGACTGGTGACACAAACTAGAGTGTCAATACCGTAGTTGATCCACCATATTAATGAAGTTAGCCGTGCTCCTAATGGCATAGGTGACTCAAAAAGGTTTGACCAGCTGGGCCAGAGCTTGGATTTCTGTTCCTGTTGGTGGTCATCATTGCTAATGCAAAAAATTGGTCCTGCTGACTGCTCCCATTGAGGGACCCACAATTTAAAATCCTGGGGCTGTTGCTAAGACTAGGGATGCCTGGATCCTTCTGTACACAAAGAGACACCAAGCAAAAGCAGACATTGAGCTAGAGATCCCTCGAGGCTAGTACCTGGCCTCTATCTGCCATATGCAAGCAGCTGCATTTTCTGCCAGAGGTGGGAAGAAAGGCAGTAGGGGCCTGAGCTCCAGAGAGGCCCTGGCCCTTCCTTGGAAGGGAGTGAGAGATGACCATTAGAAACCAAGAAAAGTCATTTCTGTTTTTAAACTGAAGCCCTACCTGCAATAGCATCTTTTTGTCCATCATAGGATAGATCTGGGGCTCAAGGTGGATATCTGGCATTAGCCTTTCAAGTGCCTTGAGTTCCAATAAAATCCATGTGTTAGAGCTTCCAGTGGCCTCCCAGATGTCACATTAAAAGTCCCAAGTATTTTCTTCAGCAGTTTTTTCAAAACCAAATTACCCCATTCACACAAATCTCACAGTATTTATAATCTTACTCAGTATTTGTCCAAATAAAAAATTCATTCCTTTTAAAATAACATCTTACAGGGTATCACAGTTATATTACAGAAAAATCACATGATGTTTGGAGAAGTATCAGCTTTTGTCTTTGTCTGCTTGGGGGAAGACGCTTTCCATCCCTCAAATAATTCCTCCCTTGCCGTATAAGAGAGAGAGAGAGAGAGAACAATCAGCAAAACCAATCAGTACATCCAAAGAACCTGAAAATATACGCAGCATTCCTCACCTCTGCGGATGAGTAGGGGGATATGTCTTCTGAAATCACTTCTGTGAGGCTATACTTGTTCTTTACTTTTTGCAACATTCACTTTGTTTTGTATTTGTTATTCTTTCCATTTACACTGTTGTAGTTGTGTAGGTTGTTTTCTTGGGTCTACTTACTTCACTCTTTATCGGTTCATCTTTCCATGCTTCTCAGGATTCAGCATACCTTGTATATTAGCACAGTAATATTTCATCGTTCGTTTTGCCGTTCTTCAGTCCATGGACATCTGCTTTGTTTGCATCTCTGTCAAGGAGTGGGCTGGGGTGTCTTCCTATAACTTTTCTTTGAGGCCTTACTTGTTTAACAATCTAGTCATTTTGCAGCATTTACTTGATTGTTTTGTGGTTCTTTCCATTTACGATGTTGGAGTCATGTATGTTTTTCAGCTATTTATTTCACTCTTCATCAGTTTATGTATGCCTTAACATGTTTCTCTATGGTCATATTTGTCATTTGTTTTAACTTGGTCATACTCCATTCATTTTCTACAATGGGCCTAGCCATTCCTCAGGCGGTGGGCCTCTTCTTTACTTCTACTTCTTTGCTACCCCAAAATGTGCTGTGATAGATATTATGGTGTACATGGGGACTTTCTATTAAATGTATAAATAGATTTTGCGATTGACCCCTTTTTTGTATTTCCACATCTCTTTGGGGTATCAGCTTAGTGGTGAAATCTGGGTGTAGACATTTTAGTCACTTTATTTGCATTCTTCCAAATTGCTCACCAAGATGGTGGTACCAATTTTCAGCCCTATCAGCAGTGCCCTGGTGTGCCTGTCTTCCCAGCATTGATAAACAAAAGGAAAAGAGCTAGTTCAGACTGCAAGGAAGGAGGTTATGGTAGCCATTCTTCCCACCACATTAGAGCATAAAGCAGTTTGTGGATCTGCTCTTTAGGCTTTTTACATTTCATCTTTGTTCTGTGCTGTCCAAACAATTTCTGGTACATGTCTGCTGTTAAAACTGCCAGGCCAGTCATTTTGTCGGTGGTTATCCTTTCCATTGCAAAAGCTTCCTCCGCCACCAGTTAACATTGGACCCAGGAATTCTGGACCTCTTGAATTCACAAATTCTCCTCTGTGTCTCAATCCATTATTCCAGCCTCGATACTTGTTGAACAAAGAGCATGAGAAAATAAACACAAAAAATAGGCTGCCAGGGACCCAAACACAAGCACTCTTAATTGAGTCTCCCTTCACTAGCTGGACTGAGGTGGAGAGAGGTCAGTCCTTCCCCACCAAGGACTGGAAATCCAGAGTTGTATGTTACCATCTGGGAGGTGGAACGAAGGGAGCCGACTGGAAAGTCTCCATTAGGCTTGATGGGTAGGGGAAAGGAAGAGAGATTGAGAAAGGAATGTGACATAAAGATATCAATATGAGTGTCTACTGTGTGTGGGGGAGAACATAAAAGATTTACAGGACAAGGGCTCCTCTACTACTGAGGAATTAGAGACTCATACATAAGATCCTAGATTGAGAACTGAAAGGAATGACGGGAAGGATGACTGAGAAGCCGTCAAGTTCAGTCTCCTCATTTTAGAGATGAGGAAACTGAGACTAGTGGGGGCTCATGACTTGTCCAAGTTCACATAGATAATAAGAAAGCAAGTGGCAGAATTTGGATTTGAACCTAGGTCAATAATTGGAATTTGTGTAAATGCTTTGTACTCCTTTATATGTTTACATGCTTTTTTTATTTTAAAAAAATCCATGATTTAAATGCCAAATAACTGTATAGATAAATGTAATTCAGAGGATGTGGAGATATTTTTGTAGACTGGAGTAATTGGGTAAGGCTTTATAGAGGATAAGTGTTTGAGCTAGGCATATAGCATATAGCACTATTGTAGCCAGTGATAGGTATCACTTGGTTATAAATTTTGATTTTCAAATTTTATTTGCTTTATAATAGAGAGTTTCCGGCACAGGACCATGGATCATTGACATCAGAAATCTGTTCCAGTGCTTCATTAATAGCTGGTAATAACTTAAATTTTCAAAATTATAATGTAATACTAAAAAAATTTTTAAATTGTTTTCAGGCTTGGTCAAAAATTAATTCATTTAACTTGGACAAATTTGTTTTAGAACCTATTGAGTATTTGTGATCTGAAAGGGGCTTTTTCAAAGTTTAATCTTCAAGGAAACTTTTTCTGGATGTTGAATTATTTTTGTGGTTTCTTTTTAAAGTCTGAACATATCTTAACAGCTTTATTTTAAAATCTGATATTGTCTTTGAAAGACGTGGTGTAGGGGGCAGCTAGGTGGCACAGTGGTGGATAGAGCACTGGCCTCAGTCACTTGACACTTACTAGCTGTGTTACCCTGGGCAAATCACTTAACCCCATCGCCTAGCTCCCCACCCCAAGAAAAAGGCATAGTTTATACGTTTTTGGCTACCAGATTTAAAAAATTTTTAGAAAACTGCTTGATCTTACTGAGGTCATATGATCCATTGTTAACTGATATATTGTTAAAGTGAGTTTGAATTATGTCACTTCACTTGCTTGGGTCTGTGCTATCATGCAAATACTCTCCCAGGTGCTACTGACTAAAATTCATTTGTACTTGCCCATCCTTTGCAACTTTTGACCTTACCTGATGTCCTTGAGAAGAGCCTTCTTCCAGTTCCCTTGACAATGCAGAGAGATCAGTAGACTACATCGGTCATCCCTCATTTTGTGATTAGCCTTTTTTTCCATATTTATCTTTTTACTGATATCCTTTATACCATTCATCTTGCCCAGTTCTTGTTTATAATGTACTGCAAGCTGTTCACACTTATCGTGGGTCTTTCCATTGCCCTTTGGGTAGCTCTCAAATTTAATTCTTTGTATATATTGTATTCCGTGACTTATAGTCACATGCATCCTTGAATATTATTATTTTTTAAATGAGCCTTTGTTTTAGGGAGAAACTTGGAGTCATTAAAAGCACCAGACAACTCTCCAGAGGCAATCTAACCCATTCTATCTTGCGCTCAATTCTAAATCTGTCTCATTGTCCATTTCCTGTGTTTGTCTGAGATACATATGTACTGATAGATTGACGACTCCATGGTGTTCTGGCTTCTCGTAATGGTATATACAGTAAGCATTCTTTATCCGCTTGCTATTTCTTGTATGGATCGTTAGGCCAAACTCTTGAGCTATTACGGATCTTATCTAAAAGGCCTCTGTAGTGTTCTAGGCCTTGGAAGCAATCAGCGCAGTGATACCCTCAAAATGGACTTATCCAGAGGACTTCCTCCTCAGACTCTCCACCAGACTTCCTCTTGGGGGTGAACGCTTCTGACCAGTGTGTCTCCCTGGTTTAGTCCTCTCTTTATATCACTAGATAGAAGGTAGTTTAAAAAAAAAAAAGTTTAACATACCTTCCAAGACGTCTTGTGATTTTGACAGATGCTTGGGAGACGCTTTGCGAGCTTCTGAGGCTACATTTTGCTTTGCTTGATCAAATGCATTTTTTAGGTGGGGGAGTGGAGTCCAAAGCTATGACTTTCTTGGTGTAGGGAGCTCCCTATAATGAAGGCACTTTCTCTACCAGTGCAGTTTAGCACCTTCTCAGCATCTGACGAGCTGAGAATGTTGCCCTAGCACTGAGAGGTTAAGAGCGTAGCCAGAATTAGTCAGCCAGTTATGTTTCAAGGTGGTATATGAACTATGTCCTCTTGACGATCTTTTTTTTAAATAGTCAAAAACCCAGTGGCCCAGTGGAATCCTGTATTTGTTCTCTCCCTTTCCCTCTCCTTTGCTTGCCCACTTTGAAGTTTTATTGCAATTAACAAGCACTTATTTTCTCCACCTTCCACCTACTGCCCTTATTATAAAAAACAAAACAAAAGGGAAAACAAAACCCTCATAAGGAGATACATATCGTCAAGCAAACACATTTTGACACGGCCACTGTCAGAATTTGCCTTATTCTGAATCTGGAGTCCATTACCTCTCTGTCAGGAGGTTAAGTCTTCAGTCTTGGTTCACTACAGTCCGCGTTGGTCATTGCATCGATCAGAGTTCTTGAGTCTTCCAGAGTTCTTTGTCCTTTATGTTGTTGTTGTATAAATTGTTCCCCTAGTTCTGCTCCCTTCACCTTGTGTGGGTTCATACAAGTCTTTTCCATGAAGCCATACTTTTCATCATTTCTATTAGCTCAATAATATTTCATGAGATTCCATTCATTCAGTGTTTGCCAGTTAATGGGCATCTCCTTAGTTTCCAGTTCTTTGCCACTTCAAAAAACTATTGTAAATATTTTTGGATATATAGATCCTTTCCCTCTTTCTAGATATTTGCTTGGATTTCTTCCACTGAAAAGTGCCTGTTCATTTCCTTTATCCATGGGTGAATGTTTTAATTCTTCAGAGTCCTATGCAGCTCTGTAAATGTGTAATTTACTAAAAAAGTTACTGATCTGCAGTGATGGAGAGAGTTTCCATACCGGGAGTTCCTTACAGTGATGAAATCATAGGTCCAGAGCAAGAAGAAACTACGTGTTTTTTTATCTTCTTGCCAGCCAGTTGGACAGAAAAGAAAATGAAATGTTTGCTGGCTGAGGTGTTTCTAGTTCTTTTTGTTCTCCTAGTTATGGTAGTTGATTTATATATATTAAACTTCTTTAGAAGATGATGATAGCTTTTCTGTAATCTGTTTTTTATCTATTTCCTTTTCTTTTTTCAATTGGTAGTCTGTTTAAATAGGTTAGATTGGATTTTCCTCAGATGCACATTCATATCTCCTTTTTATTTTAATTTTGTATCGATTTTGATTTTTGCTCTGACAAATCTTTGGCTGGATACAGACAAGTATTTGCCTCCATCAGTATCCAGTTGTTTCCTATATGTTAAAATGTAATTAATTTAATGTTTTATAGTTTTATACTGTTTGCTGGTCTATTACTTTTCTGATTTTTTTTATCAAAGAAAATCCATACTATATGTATGGATATATACTGTATAGCCATACTATATAAGCATGAAGTGTTTTTGTAGTGTCTACAAGCTTTTTACTTCTCTTACTTTAGAACAGTTATATTACACTATTGATTAATTTTGGAGACCTCTACCTGGGTTATTTGTCTAGAGGAAATCTGTTTAATTTGGAAATTATAGTTCATATTTAAATTATTAATCCATTCAATCTTAATCATTGAGTTCTTGGTTCATTTGAATAACATTCTTTGTGCCTTTAAGTAACTGGGTCTCTATACCATTGAAGCTTTTACAGTTGAATATTTCATCTTTCCAGCAAATGAGATTAAGCATGATTCTCCAGTTCTGAGTAATTCTTTGGGAAGAATCACTAATGAGCCCCCTGAGGACGAAAAACCAGCAGAGTTAGATGAGCATAAAAAAGGGCTGGACGTGGATGAGAAGGTATTTGGGGACAGTTTGGTCTTTCTTCTCTCTCTTTAGTCATAATGCTACTTTCAAAACCTGTGAGCAGGGATAGTACCCACGCCTAGGTCTGGGGAGGCCTTGGTTCTACTTAAAAATACCACCTTGTCAGTTGCTTTACGTTTGGTGGTACAGTGAACTGAAATCTGGGCCTGGAGTCAAGAAGATCTAAGTTTAAATCCACCCTCAGACACTGATCTGTGTGACCCTAGGCAAGTCCAAGTCACTTTGTTTGCCCCAGTTTCCTCAACTGTGAAATGAGGGTAATGCTAGCACCTACCACCCAGGGTAATTGTGAGGATCAGATTAGATAATGATAGTAAAGCGCTTAGCACAGTGCCTGGTACATGGTAAGCACTACAGAAATGCCGATTGCCCTTTCGGATCCCATTTTTCTGAATGCCAGGTAACTAAGATGTCTTTATGGTATTATGGTATTCCACATTTCATAAAAGAGGAGGTTATAAATTTTTAACTCTTAAACATCAGTTTAAGATGTCATATACATGTGTCAGAACTAGGGGCAGCTAGGTGGTGCAGTGGATAGAGCACCAGCCTTGGAGTCAGGAGGACCTGAGTTCAAATCTGGCCTCAGACACATAATACTTACTAGCTGTATGACTCTGGGCAAATCACTTGGCCCCAGTCGCCTCACCAAAAAAAATAAAAAAAACCAAACTGGTATGAACCTAATGAACAATTCTTAGTAAAAATTTTATGATCTAACTTAACCTTCTAATGATATATGTAATATACATATACATACAAACACATATACACACATGTATATATTATTTATATGTGTATATATATATCTCTCTTTAACTTAAAATCACTGGGCTTTGACTTTGTGTAGGAATCAAAGTAGAAGATAGAGGTGTTGTAGTTACATTAGTTTATCTGATGTGTAGTAATTGTTAGTATACGTGCTAATGTTCATTTTTATAGCTAAACTTTTAGTCCTTAAAAACTTCTTTTTAATAGCTCACATTTATAAAGAGTTTAAGTTTACAAAGTGCTTTACATGCATTTTCTCAAGCTTCTAAAGGTGGTTTCCATTTTTATCTACATTTTTCAGATGGGGAAACTGAGGCTTAAAGAGATTAGGAGTCATATAGCTAGCAAACACCTGAATTGAGATTTGAGCTAGGATCTTCCTGATGCCCAGTCCCACACTCTTGGGTGCTGTGCCATGCTGCTGAACCTGTAGTGAGGCAGCATTCTTCAGGTTTTCCAACCCATTAACTCTATGACTTAACACTTGCCAAAGAACAGGTGTCCTTTCAGAATCCTCCTCCTTGTCCTTACTACTTTGCTTCTTAGAGACTGTGTATGTCCGAGAAGCGTTGATATCCTAATGCGACCTTCATATAGTCAAATCTGTATTTGACAAAGGAATAGGTAACTATAGAACTTACCATATTTAAATCCGAGGTATAGAGGGTGGTCTAAACTGCCAACATTCCTCTTTCTGTCTAGAATGGTTTTCATTAGGAAAAAAATTTAAAAATGACTTGCTAGAGCTTTCCTTCTTCACTCGTTTATGTCTTATGGATAGGAAACAAAACCAGAAGACAGAAACCAACACCTGAGAGCTATAGTCTCATTACTTGTTAGGCACATTATATTAAAGAGAGCCTCGGATGCCTGACTTTAAAGATTTCTAAATTGTTGACAGTTTCTTGGAGCAAAATAATCATACAATTAAACAACTGTAGTCATGAGGTTTTTTTTTCCCCCAGTAAAATGTTTTCCATGTTATCTAAAAGTATTTAAATATTTCTAGTAAATTATAAATTTCACAGGTTTTTGAAAAACGAGAAGTAAAATTGATCTGACTTAGCATTTTGTTTTGAATGTTAGAAATCAAACAACCTGACTTATCAGAACTTTTAAATTTGGGCTTTTGCGATCAAGGCTCAAAGTGAGCTTGAGGAAGGCATTCCTTCATCTGTGACTACTATTTTGCTTCAGCTAGCTGTGTAAAATAATGGAAAAATGCAATGATCCTCTGACTTTTTAGAGCTGTATAGAAATTAATTCTTGAACTTTGACCAATTGTAGCTTGGTAATTACTTTAAATTAGCCTACTGTTAAACATAGCTTTTGGAAATGATCCTGATAATAACACTCATTTTCATCTAAATGTGTTTAACCCTGATCTCTTCACAGTGCAAATTTTCAGGTAGTGTGGCAACAAAAGAAGAAAAAGAAAACGTTTATGAAGTTGAGAAAAGGTTTGTCAGAATATTGTAAAAGCACCATAATTTTACATGATATTTTAAAAGGTATTAATGCATTTTGTAACTTAAACAATGGGCCAAATATGGGACATAATTTGTTTAACATGTCAGAAAATGAGTATAATTACACACTGTGGTAATTGTTGCTATTTACCAAAAGATAATTAGAAGGGTTCTTGCGACTAGCATATATGTATCTGAGGCAGAAAACATTGCTAAAGAAAGAAGGACTGAAAGAGATGTTAACTAATACTACAAAGGAAAATGTATGGTCTTCTGAGTGTCATAGAAACAGATATAAGGATGGACAGAAATGGATGACTTTGTCTTCTGGACTGGTGTGTTCCCCCAGTATATGTTGAGGAGTACATGTAGAAATAATAAAATTTAAAGTTTGAATAATTTTACATCTTCTAATTCAATTCCCTTAATTTACTAACGAGGAAACCTGGAAGAGCAAAATAGCCAAAAAATTAGAGATAATTATTATTAAAAGAAGCTAGGTAAGAGCTAGGTTGGTACACAATATTTATAGCTTCATAAATTGCCGAATAGGATTATAGAATTTTAAAACGAGGAGGCATATTAGAGGTCAGTCTAGTCTATTTTATAGATGAGGAAAGAGAGGCCCAGAAATAAATGACTTGACCAAGGTCACATTGTTACCAACCCAGTTCTTTTGCCTGCAAATGCAGTGATCTCTCCCTCATTTCATGCTTCTCATGAGTTAACCAATTGGAGAACCTTAAAGAGGAGAAAACTGACCAGGAGGACAAACTTCAGATGTTGGAGAAACTGAGCTTTAAACCAAAGCAGTATATATTTCTTGTATAAAATATAATTCAGCTTGGCTCTGCCAGTACGTAACTCTTTGATTGTGGGCAAATTGCCTAACTTCTTCGTGCCTCAGTTTCCTCATCTTTATCATATGGGATTGTTGCTATCTTCCAAGTTCAGATTTTGTGATTCTATCCTACTTTAAATTAGGCTCATACTTAAACCTAAACTAATTTTGCCCAGAGGAGCAGGAATCTTTTCCCACCCCAGCCTAGCTTTTCACCAGAAGTGATTAGATAGGGAAATGTGGACTGATAAATTCCTTTTTATTAAAAACAAACAAACACGACTCTTATGCCCAGCTTTCCCTTCTGTCTCCAGACTTGTTCCTCCTTGTGACTTCACTATTTCCATCCCTTTCCTATTTTCAAAACTTTGGTGTTACTTTGGACTTCCTTCTCTTCTCATTTCTGGCCTGTTAGCTCAGTAAATTAGAAGGAGGGCCAAGTGGCCACTAGTTGGGAATGTTCTGGATTAGATTCTGGCTCAGGTACAGGTGGGTCTAGAGGGACCTGTGGGCCCTTCCAACTTGCAAATTGTGCTGATTCTGTGAGTTACCAAGTCCTGTGAGTTCTGCCCACCTTATACTTTATGCACCAACCCTTCATCCAGTGTCCTTGTCACTGCCCTGACTGGATCCTCCATTGCCCCCATCCCAGACTGGCTATAGCCCACTCACAAGTGTTGCAAGCCAGTCTTTCATGTGACTGTCAGACTGCTATTGTCACTCTTGTTCAGAATACTGAAAGGCCGTCTGCTTTCTAATCTGCTCAATCCCCAGTGCTTCCCAGTATTCTCTTTTATCCCCTTCCCTTAAATTCTACAAGTACTCAGTAAATGCCTACTTTGTGCCTCGCACTGTGTTCTTTGCTGGGGCACAGAGGCCAAAACCAAGTAGCCTTTGCCTTCAGAGAGCTGGAGATCTCTTTGGGGGACAGCATCTGCACAAATCAAAAACTGTAGCCTCTATGTAGGGAGTATGCACAAAAGGATGTTTGGGGAGGGCGCTGACACCCGGGAATCGGGCAAGATTTCCCCTACAGAAGAGTACTGACAAGGAGCTGAGAAGGAAGCTGGTGATTCCAAGAAGCGGAAGTGAGGTGGCGGGAGAGCATTTCAGATTTGGGGAACGGCCTGTCCAAAGGAATGGAGCCAGGAGATAGAATACCTTGTAGAGGGAGCAGCAGAAAGGCCAGTGTGGCTGGTGTCCAAGAAGGGGAGCAGTGTGTAGCTTCTGAGTCGTGGCTTTGGTACTCTCAGCAGGAGGTCATCAAGTACTCTTCTTCCCTTGATTCTGATCAGGTAATCTCCTATCCTGATGGTACATATGGCTCTCTCTTATCATTCTTTGGGGGGAAAACAATCATCCACCTTCCTTCTCATTAAGGAAAAAAATTCTTAACAAATCCCAAATAAAAACAAGCATTTCCAAATACAAAGTAGCACAAAAAAGAGGATTATGCACGAAACTGTTCCTGTCTATCATATGAAGTTCATTTTTCCTTTTAAGTATGTAAGAAATTCATCATATAACTTTCAAAACTGTCCTCATCTATGTTTGCTTCTGGCCTTCCTTCTGTTCTATTCTAGACTTTTTTTCCGTGTTTAATATCATTTCTTTTATTTTCCTTTTTATATACCTATTACTATAGGTTTCTCTCCTTCCCCAGAGTTGGGGGAGAAGGAAGAAAAAACGAAAATCAAAACCCCTGTAACAAATATACGTAGTTAAGCAAAACAAATTTCCACATTGGCCATGCTCAAAAATGTATGTTCCTGAGTCTTGAGTTCCTCACTTCCCCATCAAGAAACAGGTAGAACGTGTCATTAGTGATCCTGTGGAAGGAATCTTTGCATGATCAGTTTTTAAGTCTTTCAAAGTTGTTTTTCTTTAGTGTTGTTGTACTTGTATAAATTGTTCTCTAGATGTTGCTTGCTTCACTCTGCATCAGTTAATATAAGTTAATATGTCTTCTCGTGTTTCTCTGAAACCTTTCATCATTTTGGCTCAGTAAGATTCCACTACATATGCCATAATTTGTTCATTCCCCAGTGAATGAATACCCTCTTAGTTGTCTGCTGTAACAAAGAGAGCTGCTCTAAATGTTTTTAGATAGAATGGATCTTTTTCTTGCTTTTATCTGTTTGGGGTTATAGGCCTAGTAGTGATATAACTAGGTCAAAGAGTATACACACTTTAGTGTCTTTTGGGGGAACTAATTCCAATTTGCTTTCCATACTGACTGGACCAGTTCACAGCTCCACCAACGATGCATTGGTGTTCTGTTTTCCCACAGTCCCTCCAGTATTGTCATTTTTCCTTTTTGTCATCTTTGTCAGTCTAATGGATGTGAAGTGGAATCTTGGAGGTGTTTTAATTTGCATTTCTTTTATTAGTGAAACATTTTTTGTGTGTGGTTGATCATAACTTAGCTTCCTTTGGGATCTGTTCATATCCTGCTGGGAAATGACTCTTTTTTTCTTACATTTAAATCAGTTCCTTAAATATTTGGAAAACAAAACCTTTATTAAAGAAATTTCCTGCAAAGATTTTTTTTCCAGTTAATGATTTTCCTTCTTTTAACTGCATTAGTTTTATTTCTACAAAAACTTGTAAATTTTATGAAATCAAAATCATCCATTTTATCATCTGCAGCCCCCTTTTCCCTCGTTTGGTCATGAATTTTTCCCCTAGCTATATTTGCAAAAGGTATTTCTTTCCTTCCAAGTTACTTATGATGTGACTTGTTATATTATCTTGGTATGTAGTATGAAATGTTGGTCTAAACTTGCCTTCCAGTTTTCCCAGCAGTTTTTGCTGAGAAATGATTTCTTACTCCAGTAGTTGGGGCCTTTGGATTTATTGAACACTGTTCATTTGCTCCTGTATAATCTGTACCTATGTTTCACTTTTCATCTTTTTTAAAAGAAACTTATTTTTGAGCTCTAAGTGTTCAATGGTCCTTCTCCTTCCTTCTTTGTATAAGTCTTCCATTTTCCAACCTTCTGAAGCAGGTCAGGATTCTCCTCGGCCTCCTCAGATCCATCTTCTGCACGGTTCTTTTGGAATGCTTTATTCTCCCTCCTACCCTGGAGTGTGCAGTTTCTCAAACCCCTTCACCTTCTCTTCTAGGGGAAAGACTGACAATCCCTTTCAATCGAGATAGCGGTCCTTGGGCTATGGCAAATAGAACTGTCCACACAATCACCACAAGACGCTGCAGGATTCTTCTTGCTCTCTGCTTCCTAGACAGGACATCCTCCGGCTTTCTGTCCAGTGCCTGTGGCTCACCTCTTTGACGCTTCATCAATACCTTGACCACCTCTTCAGCACTTGTGAAGAGCCTGGTCTCCCTCTTTCTCTTCTCTGCTTTCACTGACCTCTTACCTTGTCTCACCAGGTAGTTTTACTTGCCGTTTCCCCCTTGCTTTACTTTTCCTCCTGTTCTTCCTGGGATCCTTCTCAATTGGTCTCCTTCGTCTTTCTTAATTCCCCTAGATCCAGTCTGTGGCCTTCACGGTTTCAAAGCCCTGCAGATAGCCTTCGATTACATCTTCATGTTCAGTTCCACTCTTCTCCTCCAGCCCTGTCTTCCACATAACTTTCTCCTTGGGGAGTTGAAGCTGGTGTTTTTACACCCAAGTCAAGCACTTCATATTTACCAGTAGGAAATTTGATCTCACCAGGTGGAACTCATTGTTTTATCCTTTGGGCATCTTCTGGGGTCATGAGGCTGCCGTTTAATGGGGCATGCTGTTCTTCCCTGGGTCTGAAATCGTTCAACTCCACATGTGTCTAGCTTGTTAGCAAGAGAGCAGCCCCCGACCACCCTGAGTTTTTAAAAGTTTTTTACGGCACAGTGGAAAAGAGGACTGTTCCAGCAGTCAATGGCAGTGCTGGGACTGGAACCCACCAAGTACCAGGCAGGTCTGATAACCCCCTCCCTTGTTTCCCCATATAGGAAAATCATGGGGCTGGAGTTCTTTAGGAAATTTAGAAATAATCTATTTTAGTGAAACTGTATACATTGGTTTTGTTGATGTTGTTTTAGTCAGCTGTCATTTCTGGTTGTCGTTGTGTCTGCCTGCACAGGAGAAGGTAGGCGAAAGGGTCCAGACAGGAGTTGAAAGGATGACAGAATCAGGACCTTGACAGACTAGAACAATGGCTTAAATCTAAGATGACATATCAGATTTTTTGCTTTAATTTACTATGAGCTGGGAAAACTTTGCTTTTTGGTTCACAAGTGACTTCCAGATAATTAGGATCTCACTGTAATTGCAACTGTACTCCCTACCAATGTCATGCTATACAGTTGTTTAAAATTTTACAAGAATAGGAGATTAGTATGTTCAGGTGGTTTTCATATGCCTGTTTGGGAATGGTATATGCAGAATCCCTGAAGAATTCAAGCTAAGTGAGGCTCATTGCTTGGTTAAGGCCAGGGGTGGGGAACCTGCAGCCTCGAGGCCACATGTGACCGGCTAGGTCCTCAAGTTGCAGCCCTTTAACTGAATCCAAACTTCTCAGAACAAATCCCCTTAATAAAAGGATTTGTTCTGTAAAACTGACTCAGTCAAAAGGCTGCATCTCAGGACCTAGAAGGCCACATATGGCCTCGAGGCTGCAGGTTCCCCACCCCTGGTTAAGTCAGTCATTGGTGACTGTTAGAATCTCAGTGAGGCTTCTCACATATAATAAATTCAACTCACTTTTTAATTCCCTCCAAGAGTTACTCATTCCTCTTAAAAAGTCATTAATCTTAGTTAACCTTAGCATAAATTTTCTAACACAGCGTTCATTTGGTAAGAGTGAACGGTTTGCTTGTTATTAGATAATTACTTCAATATTTTAAGGCTCTGTGATTTTTTTATCTTGTACAGATACTCCCTAACTCATTAAGTGGTCTTCAGAAGCATACTTTAGTGCACCTGGCAGTTAGCCTCTCTGAATTTAGCTGAGCTAGTCTTTGTAACAACCCATTTTGTGACCCTGCCCATATGCCAAGCCTCTGCCGCGCACTAGGGCCAGCCAGAGCTTGTGCTCTCCCGTGATAGATTCTTTAAGAACCCAGGGTACCTTTGGACCGTGTAGAGGCATGAGAATAGGACTTTAGGAAAGATAATTAAGCATAAAAAATGTTATTTTTAAGTTCTAAAGACATCTGGCAAAATGTAAAATACTACAAGTATCCTGATACTTCATTAATTTAACAAGTTTTGGTCACAATTTGTTTTCTTTTACTGTAGCAAGGATTCTAAATTTGCAGAGATCCTCTCGGGTGAGCGTCAGTTAACATCTCTGTGTCCAGCAATTCCGTGTCTGCCAGTACCTTCTTTGAATCTAAAGGCTCATCCGGATGGCATGATCCTGAAACCCTGGATGAATGGTATTATTTTCCAAACAAAAAAAATCCTGTTGTTTTTGTGTCATGATGCATAAAGTCTGCACCCACAGCTTAGAAAATCACTTCATGAAGACTCATTTTAAAATCAGAAAGCTTCCATACAGTGACTTGATACTATTGACACAGTGAAATCTTGATTATGTATAGCAGGGTAACATTGCAGTAGGGCCAGTGGGTTGAATTTACAAGACTTGTCTTCATAGATTTAATAGGAAGGGTGCTGGATTGGAGTCAGAAGCCTCAGTTTCCGACCCTGTCCCTGACCCCCGTTAACCATGCGACCCCGGGCAAAGTCACTGAAGCTTTCTGAGCCTCCGCTTCATCATCTGTGTTTTAGAACTAATGGAGCTACAGGAGCTGCCTTACGAGTTTGTTCGAAGGATTAAATGAGATCATTTACCTCAGCTGCTTCACGTGGTTGTTATTTCCCTCTGGCTTCCTAAAATTCATAATGTTTCAAATCAAATCATGAAGCCACACAGACTTGACTCGGGAAGCACCTGCCATAGGTTTCCAAAGTGGGCAGTGCCACCTGCCGGCGGGCATTGGAACAGTGGGAGGGGAATGGGGAGTAGTAGCCTTGGGTGTGATTAGGGAGTGTTTAATAAACATAAGGGAAGAAGGGAAAAAGAAAATTTTGAAAAAGCATTTATACATATTTCATCTGTTGTATAATGGAGTTAGTCATAGTGATTATATCATTTTCCAAATGAATACACAAAATGCAAGTTATAACTTTTATAATATCGGTGATCAAATCCTCCAACAGGTCTTAACAGGTTGGCAGGCAAACGTGCTGTGCATTGTTGGGAAGTCCAGCATGCGTCGGCAGGAAAACGTGTGTGTAATGACTTATTTACAATATGATACTGTACAGTTGCATGATTATATGTTATGTCATCAAAATTTCAATACAGAAAAACAAATTTACAATAAATTATTAAATTTAAGATGTCATTTTTTTTAAAAAAAATTATATTTTTTGAAATGACGCAGATTTTTTAAAAAAGAGCTGAAGAAAGTAGATTTCCAGGAGAGTGCTGAGTTTTGTTTTGTTTTGTTTTGTTTTGTTTTGGAAGCAGTAGGCCAAATAAGTTTGGGAACCTCTGGTAGACACTACTTTGCTCTGCTCATTCAACCCTATTTTTCAGCCCTCTTGTTCTGAGTGTCTTTCCTCTGGATTCCACAGATACCGCTTCCTAAAGCAAGCCTGCCATCTCACCTGCTACCTTTGGGGGAGAAAAGAGATAATTGTTGTGTTAGGCAAAGACCTTTCCAATAATGACGGTTTTGATATCATTTTTTCTGCTTAATTCCTTTATATTGCCACCACAATTTTCTGCTGCATGTAATGATTGGTTATTGTGTGTGTATATATGCACATATATATTTCATAAAAGTCTTACCATCACCTGCCTTTCCTCTTCTACACACACACACACACACACACACACACACACACGAAAATTTGTCCTTCTGTGGTAGAATAAATTTCAGTATCCCTGGCTCCTATATAGAAATTGATATTCTGTAAAGTTCTAAGAAAGTCTTCAGTACATTTAAGGGAAGTCTTGTACATATGAAAGAAAAATGATAGTAACTGATTTCTATCTCTTTTTTTTTTTCCAGATTTTAGATTTTCCGGGAAATATCCTCTCCTGATGTTGCAGAATCCTGAAAATTGTGAGATATTTAAAAGGGAAAAAACTGCAGGGGTGAGTGTCTTAGCTTTTTGTATGAACTTCCCCTATAGGACTTTTGTCTGTCCCTGTTAATGGTATTTCCTTGCTTGCTCTCGTGTAGAACAGAGGCCCAAGCAGGAATTTACTGGGAGAGTCAAGACTGGTAGTGTAGAGGTCCTTCCTGAGGAGAAAGCCCAAGGAGGTCTAGAGACGAGGTGCAGAAGGACAATACAGAGAAGGGGGGGAAGGGTCCTATCAATAAGCAGTGATGTCTGAAGGAGGCACAGCTCTGGTGAGTAGATTGGTGGGGAGAGGGAGAGACAGAGTATTCTCAGGTGGGAGAAAAATGCGAGTCAGTTATGAGAGGTTACCTCTTAGAAATACTGAAGATAAATTTCCTTCATTTTTGTTAATCTTCTGATGATCCTATATCATTCATTCCCTTCCAGTTTTGTTGCAAACATCTAAATACATGTTAAATACTATGTAGCAAACTTGTCAGAAATTTCATTGCGGAAGGTGTAGAAAAGCTAAATTTTTCTTTTACAAATATAAAATAGAAGTTGACTTTTCTTATTAAATTAGCCGTGGCTAATCGTGTTCATTTTTATACATGTAATATTCCCTCCTAATCTTAATTTCTCTATCCTTCCCTCCCATCCTCTATGTAAATAGTTCCTATTTTTTACTAGCTGAAAGCATTTATCCTGCTTTTTTTCTCCCTTCCTTTAAAAAAAATCCTTAGGTGTTCCAGAAGCCCCTAGGGTTGATGATGTTACCCCATGGATATTGCAAATTTCATTTTAATACATTACGTGGCTGTGAGCGATCACTGTGTAAATTTACCCACGTTCCTGAACAAGCAGATGAAAAGGTACAGTCTCTAAGGATTTGAAACGTTAAGGAGAAATTATTTGTAGTAAACATCTAAGAGAAATTGAAGTTTGATTTTTACATATTTCATTAAAAATGTATGGTCCTAAAATGATGTGTTTTAAATATTTTCTACACCACTAAGAACTTTTTTTTTCTCTTGAAAGTTAGTCATTTGTATAGGCTACAACAGATGGTAAAATGGAAGTTGCACAAATAAACAAATGGCCACAGATAGTAGTTACTTCAGTCCTCAGGTAAATTCTCTAAAGTTTTTCATTTTCTGTTTTATTGAGGAGCCAATTCATGAGCTTTTCCTATTAGGAAAAAAATGGATGGATGGATTATCTGATCTAATCTATTTCCCAAAGTGTATCCTGATCAGTCCCCAAGCTGAACAGATTTTTGTAGCTGTAATTGGTCCTTCCAGCTATGTATGTCATCCTTTTAAGTTTAAAAATCATTTACGGAAAGATTTTGACCTGCAAGTGAAATAACAAATGAGAAGCTCCTTAACTTCCTAGACTACCAGTGAAGGAAAATAAATCCAGTGTTGGTAACAAGCACAGGGCTGAGAAGCCAGTCTGAGGCCACACACCAGAATCAGCCCAGATCCAGCAGACACTTGGATTTTAATTCTGTGCAGTGGCCCCAACTTGGTAGGAATGTCAGGGTGTCCTGAGCGAGTAGGAAGGTTTGGAGAAGTTGGTAGGGATTGAGCTGCGCTGGCCTGGGCTCCCCTCCCTCATCCTGCCCAGTGTCGCTGTGCAGGCCCCTTGCCGCTGTCTCAGAGAAGTCGCGAGCTGGTTTCTTGTCTTTTTCTGTCTTCGTGTGTGGTTTGTGGTAGGGTTGTATACTGCTGGAGAGCCAGCTCAGAAGAGCCTCTGAGGGCGCTTCTCCAGTGGCAACATTCCCGGCACCTTTAGCATCAGAACCGATCACTGCTTTTTCAGGGCAGGATTCGGATGACCATCACTAGACAACTGTGACCCAGTGATGAGCATCTGTGGGTCAGAACGTGACACACAGTGAGGGAAATGCTTGTTCTGATGCAGGTCCCTTCTAGCCGAAAGGGAAGTGATGATCCACAGTCAGTCAGTCGTGTTTGGAGCAACTGCCCAACGGCGTCTCGGAATGCAGAGAGAAATGCAGGCTGGTTTTTGTCTGGCAAAACCAAAGCACTTTCTTCTGATCTTTACAAACGGGGTGATACTTGCATCACAGCAAAGGAAGCCTCCAGGGGTTAATCAGATCAGAGAAAACACGTGAAGGTTCCCAAGTACTGAAGAGAAAGGGTTGGGTGGCCAAACAAGTTCACGGCGCTTCCTAGAGGTGTGCCGTCTTGGTGGCGACAGCCCCAGTTGTTAGACTGGGCGTTTACAGCCTCATTCTTCCCCACTCTCAGGGATGTGCAGGGAGTCTTCTGAGCCAGGGCCAAGTTGCAGAGTCAAAGAGTGCTCCGCTGCTTCCAGTGAAACACCAGCAATCGGAGCCCAGTGGGTCTCGGCCCCCTCGCACACATGAATAGCTTACAGAACAGAAAATCCAGGCTCCCCCACCACCTTTTTATCTCACACAGTTCTATTAAAATTTGTGTTCTATTTGAAATTTTTACCTAGTAGGGTAGTGAACTGTAAATGACAGCTTACTTGGGTTTGGTTTTTCTTGTTTGTTTTGGGGGAGCTTTGTCTCAGCAGATGTTATCTTCACCCTGGGTTTGTTTTTGTGAAAATCGTTTTATATGGAAAAAATTTGGGGTCGATCTTTGTGTAGTATTGTTTATGCCCCATGATGTGGGAAGGTTACATTCACTCAAGGGAGCAAGAAGACTTTTAGATTCTTCAGACTTTTCTTTGAAATTGCTACTCATTTTTTTCCCTTCTGCTCACAAACCAGTGCTTAAACTTCACAGTGAAAGAACTTTGGATTCTGAGCCTATGATAGTCTAGTCTGCTTATTTCAGTTCCAGTAACCGCTTCAACAGATACCAAACCTCACACCATTCAAATGGTTTTCCTTCACCTTATTTAAATCAGAATGCTGGTAGCTAAGAAGTGAATAAAATGCTAGACTTCAAGTCGTAAAGACCCGAATTCAAATCTTGCCTCAGATACTTATTAGCCATGTGACCCTGGGGAAGTTACTTAACTTTCCTCAGTTTTAGTTTCCTCATCTGTAAAATGGGAATGGTAATTGTACCTGCTTCACAGGGCTGCTGTGAGGATCAAGTGAAATAATATGTGTAAAGCATTTTGTACTACATAGGTGCTTAAAGCACTATGTAAATGCTAGCGATTATTAAGATATTTTCTTCTTTCTGTTAAGAGTGGTTTTACTGTAGAAAAATAAATGTCATAGGACTTGGCTTACTTTGTAGAAGAAAAGATCTCCTAGGAATGTGAACAGTTTTCAGGCAAAGAAATGTAAACTGTTAACCATAGGGAAAAAAATGCTCCCAGTGACTATTAAGAAATGCTTATTAAAGCAGCTCTTGAGTTTTCACAGTCAGATCCGTCAGCTTAGCAAAGATAAGAGACAAGAAATAGTGTTGGAAGGGCTGTGGGAAGAGATGACTGGTAGAACTGAATTGGTCTGGCTAATCCAGAAAACAACTTGGAATGATTTTTTTAAAAAGTCATTAGGTTGATATACCCCCAAGAGGTCCAAGACAGCATGGTCCCTTATAATGCAGTATTAATAAATGCCTATGTGGTAGCAAAAAGCTAGAAATAAAGGGGTTCAGCTGGAGCCTGGCTGAACAAGTCGTGGTGTATGAACTTGATGGTATATTATATTACACTGTAAGCATTTACTAATCTGAGTAATTCAGATGGGAAAGTTCACAAAAAAGAAAGCAAAACTCAGAGAATGATATGCAGTGACTAAAATGCTATAAGTAAAAGGCAGTGAGTTTGGGTTAAATGCAGCGATAAATCAGACCCCAGGTGATGAAAACACACTTCCTTTTCTCTTTAGTTTGGGGATCTGGTGAACTACAGAACAGGCCAAGAAAGCTTCACCCACTCTATCTGCATGAGTTGCTGTGTTGGTTGGTTTAGCTTAATTGTAGGGATTGTCTCACAGTATTTGTACTTCCAGTGCCTGGCACAGAGTTGGCACTCACTGATTGCATTTGTTTGTATTTGTCGTGTAGACAAGTTGTCCCTCCCTTATAATAGAAGATCTTTGGGAGCAAGAATTGCCTGGGTTTTTTTTTGTTTTTTGTTTTGTTTTTTTTTTGGTCTCTTTCTTCCCAGGTCTACCACAGTGCCTGGCACACAGGAGGCACCTAACAAATGCTTTTGTTGGGTTGATTCTGCTGGGCCCTACAACTGGCAGCAGTGAGTGGAAGTTGCAAAGAAGCAAATAAAGGCTTGAGATAGGAGGAGACATCCTCACAATTAGAGCTAGGCAAAAGTAGGCTGCCTTCTCAGGAGGTAGTGGGTTATTCTTCTTTGAAGATGTTCAGGGGCAGCTAGATGGTGCAATGGATAGAGCACTGGCTCTGGAGTCAGGAGGACCTGAGTTCAAATCTGACCTCAGATGCTTGACACTAGCTATGTGGCCCTGGGCAAGTCACTTAGCCCCGATTGCCTCACTCAGGAAAAAAAAAGTTCAAAGAAAAGTTAAGTTCTATGATCACTTGTACACCAGTCATCGGACATTTATTGAGCACTCCTTTGTGCTAAGCACTGTGCTAGGCCCTCAAAGTACAAAGACAAAAGTGAAATGGTTCCTTTCCTCAAGGAGCTTATGTTTCTCTCTTAGGAGACATAAAGTCAATACAAGGTCATTTCAAGGAGGAAGAATGAGGTGCTGAGGAGATAAGGCTTTATTTGGGGGTGAAATCTTAACTGAACTTGGAAGAAAATGAAAGGCGAGAAAAAGTGGGAGTGCTCTCTAGGCATGTAGTGGGGAGGTGGAGCTGACTATGCAGACACCTGCCCCCCCCAGAGGAAATGAGCAGAGGAGAAAAGATCAATGTGAGAGAGGTTAAGTAGGGGTGGATAGACCAAAACTTGGCAGCTGGTTGGAAATGGGGGTGAGGGAGCATGGGAAATCAAGGATAGATGCAAGGTAGTGAAACTGGATGACTGGAAGAATTTCTATAGAAATAGAAAGAAGGGTGAGTGGTGGGGGGAGAAGATGAGTGCTCTTGACATATTGAATGGGTGATGCCAGTGGGTGTGTCATATGAAAGATTCTTGTTCCACTATGTGTGGCACAGGAAGGCCTTTTGAGATGCCTTCCGACTCCCATTCTGTGATTTGGCCTTAGTCTCATAACAGTTTTTACAAATTGGGGATCTGTCACCCAGACTAACACCTGTCTCGTATGGAAAAACATAGGGACTTGCTATGAAGCACCATAGCCTGTGACCACCAGTGATGTAATCTGCCTCTACTGTGCTCAGGATATTCGGTTAAATTTATAATGAATATCCAAAAATGTTGCCACGTAGTACAGTCTATAATAGTGCTTGTTGTAAATTGAAATGAGAAAAGTCTTGTTGGTTCAGGAACTAAAAGTTGAAGAGAATTATATTTTTCTTTTCAATATAAGATTGCTTGTGAAACCTAGTTACTAAGTTTGAGATCAAGACAGTCTCCCTTTGGATAAGTCAGTCTCTTTTTGGAAAAGTCAAAAGCACCATTTTACAGCATTAACTCTCTTTGGAAAGCTCTCTAGAGGTAGAGAAGGAATTCAGTTTAACCCTAACCTTAACTCTTTTGGCTTTGTTACCTAAAAACTTTCAACATAAACTCACTTTTCACTTTCTATGAATTTAAATATTTAAATGTTTTAGGTACGTGCCTAATTATTGTCTGATACTCTGAAGTAATAGTAGAGTTTTGATTTTTTTAAGATTCGTAACTATATACTTTTTAATGACTCCTACTGATAGGTCTTTAAAATTGGCTTTTTTTTCTTCCCTGTGAGAGTATGAATTAAAACCATTTTTTTCATCCCAGATAATTTAAACTTGGGCAAAATGTGGAGTAGCCAAGAAGATAAAAATATTATTTATGTAAATTTTATTCTTATAGTCTATTCAAGAATGAGTCATAACAATTTTTCATGGCTTCTGCAGGTTTGCATGGAAATACTTAAGAAATATATAAATATCGGTGAGGTGTGTTTGCTTCAACGTGCAGGTATGAGACAAACTGCTGAA
Source organism: Vombatus ursinus (assembly GCF_900497805.2). NCBI lineage: Eukaryota > Metazoa > Chordata > Mammalia > Diprotodontia > Vombatidae > Vombatus > Vombatus ursinus. The sequence continues at coordinate 45,412,733 of NW_020954577.1, read as the reverse complement.
ATGTAATTCAGTAATGTGTATATTTCAAATGTAAAGTTCAGTTGCATATATATATATATATATTAGACAATAAATATTATGTCCCAAGTATAAAAATGACATGACTTACTAGAAAAGGTTCTACTGATCCAAGAAAATATTAAATTAAATGTGATATTTTGTTTTAAAATGTATCTGGCCCTACCACGTTATACCGTAAGTCATTATTAAGCACTTTTTTTTTGTTATTTAAACATTTTCCATACCCATTCAAATTATAGAAAGAGATTTTGCTAAATAATGCGATTTGCTTACATATAAAAATATTTATGTTCTATGCTACTAGAATTACATGTTGATTCTTTTATATAAACATGCACAAATTGCCTCATGTCTCCCAATAGCTTATGCAAATTTACTCTTTATCTCTTTTGCCCTGGAGAATATGGCATATGGTCTTCTTATTTTATGAAGATGGAACACAAGTGAGACAAGATAGCCTTCTCAAAGCCATGTAAAATATACCAAGAGCACACAGTGAACTCATGTTAGGACTCCTAATTCAAAAGTTACCCTTCCACTTTTCACTTGGGTTTTTATTTCTTAAATAGCAGTCAAAAATAACTGGGTAAAAAAATTGGAGAAAAAGTGTCTGTTACTTTTTGATAGTATTCTTTTCTGAAATTTGCCATTTGGTCAAATATTGTGATCTTTGAACAGTAAGAATACAAGGGAGTAATGTTTCAGCGTCCTCCAAGAGATAACTGTCCCCTCAATCCCTATCCCTCCACCAAAATGCTGGGCACAGCCCAGAGAAGCTGGAGGCTGGAGAAGCCCCAATGGCATTTGGGGAGACTTGAGAGCATAGTAGCCGTGAGGAATGACTGGTCCATAACATGTACCAGAGGAATGACCATAGGGATGACTGAAACTGCCCTGACACGCTAGGCACAGTGCCTGCAGTCTGACACCGACTTGCCCAAGACTCTGGTGGGCTCCCAGCATCAGCTTCAACCCTGGGTTGTTAAAGTCGACTGTCCTGAGAATCCACATTGGAGCAGGTTTTAATCCTCTTCTGCAGCTACCTTGAGGTCCTATTGTGTGAGGCCCAGAGACCCACAGCCGGACAATACCAATATGCAGAAATCTTAAATGCCTGGCTTTTTGGCAGCTAGAAACAAGAGCAGCAATTTAATTGTATCCGAGCACTTTAATACTCCCTGGAATTTATGGTTCATTGTCCTAATATTAGGAAATCGTGTTTTCTCCTATATGCTACATAGAATTGCTGACCAATCTCATACGTGTTGAAGTCTTAACAGTAGAAAATAACCTATTCTCAAGCTGTCTGAACACCACCAAATAATACAAATCAAGTCATTCTTTATTATTGCCTCCTGTCATCACTGGCCACAGGTACATCACCACAAAGTTGAATAACTAATTATGTACGAAAACCCACCATGTATCAAAAAGAAGGCACTTTCGGCGGATATATTTGTGTTTTTCTGCAGTAAAGGACTTGGATGTTTTATGCGGATCTGTCACATGTAGGCACTGCCGTATTGGCACAAGCATAGGAGGAAATTGGACTCCAGAAGCTTGCCTTTGGCCGGCCCTTCCAGGATCAGTTGTTTTGAATGGAGCAGCAAGTAGCCATCTCTCACACGTTCTTAAATACCTCGTAAATTTAGTAATGTCTTCAAGAAGTCGATAGCATGTTATCTTTTCTGTAATCCTTTTTATATGTGCTAATATTATAAGGAAATTCTCCCATTAAAGAGAAATGAAACTTACTTAATTTGACCACTCAGAATAACTGGATAGAAGAAAGACACTGTGTGACCAAAGGCTCTGAACGAGTTCTCAAGAACTGCAGACTGCTGATAACCATAGGAAAGCGTGGTCTAAATAACTAAGGAGAAGCGCACATCTGAACAACCCTGAGGATCCTTTCATGTCACATCCAGCAAACTGGCAAAGGTGACAAAAGATAGGAATAGTCGTTGAAGGTGTTATGGGGAGATAGGCATGCTCAGTGCATTGCTGTTGTTGGAACTGTGAATCTGTGTAGCAGTTGTGGAAAGTAGTTTAGAGTCATACAAATAAATTAACTCAAATGTCACAGCGTTTGACCCAGAGGTTCCACTACTAGACATATTCCCCAAGGAGGTAAACTGGTAAGAAAATCCATATAGCTACCAAAATGTTGATGGCAGCACTTTTTGTGGTAGCAGAGAACCAGAAACGAAAGTGGATGCCCATTAGTTGAGGAATGATTAAACAAATTAAGGGCCATTATGTGTGGAAGAAGGTTACTGTGCTGCAAGAAATGACAGATCTAATGAGAAGCATGGAGAGGTCTACGTGAAATGAGGCAGAGGGAAATCGGCAGAGCCAAGAAAACAGGGAACATGGTGACTGCAGTGATGTAAATGGAAAGAACAACCACAGAACGATCGAAAGTTGAACATTGCAGAATTATGAAGAACAAGCATGGCCTCAGAGAAGAGTTAGGAGAAGACGCCCTCCATCCCACATCTCTGCAGAGGTACAAGCTCCATGATAAGTGTAGACCATTGCATTTTTCATGTATTGATCAGTTTTGTGGCTCTTTTTTTCTCTTCCTCTTTTTTTTTTTTAAACTTTTAAGGAAATTATTTGTTATATGGGAGGGAGGATCCTGGGAGAAATTTTGGCAATGTAAAAACAATAGATATCAATAAAAATTTATTTTTAAATAAGATACTTCAATAGTTGTCTACCTATCGAAATACAAAATTGGTCACATGAAATGGATTTATATTTTTAGTTTCCCCACTGATCTGTTAGCCACTGTTTCACAATAAAAAGTCTTGTTGATACTAATCCCTGATTAGTTGAAAACAAATTAATTGAGTCATTTGGTATATACTATTCAAGGTACAAAGGAGAGAGTGAAGCAGTAAATGAGAGACACTTGAGACAGCAAGAAGCCTGTATTTTCAGAACAACCAGAGGAGAATGTGGAGATCTGGTGTTAATGTTGTGTAAAAATAAGCCACATTAAAACTACAAGGAATAAAAAAGTGAACCACCTAAAGGAAATTGCATTCTGTTTTATAAAGCACTGTCTCTTTTTGAAACTCTGCTATCATATATTCTGTCAATTAAATTTTAAAGTAAGTAGGAAGGCAGTGGGGTTCAAATATTCTGATGACTAATTACATAGATGAATTCAGTTTATTTTTCTAATCTATTGTTATATTTCATAAAGCCTGATATTTACAAAAACAAAACAAACCAAAAAAAAAACACTGGATAAAGACCTACCTTGACGGAGGAGGGTGATCAATCATTAACTAGGAATTGTTTCCTTTACGTAAGTCATTAAAGAAATAAAATGATTGAAAACATCTCTTTCCACTAATTATCAAAGAAGATTTTCTTAATCTTTGAATCTATTTCTTTGAGCATTTGCCTTCCTTTTTTTATGCTTCAACGCTTTCATGACTGTATATGATCTCATTGATGTAGCTATCCCTTCCACAACAGCCCCCTCCCCCTTCGGTAGGATGCGTACCTGTGTTCTCCCATGATTCTCCAAAGAGGATCCAGCCATATGCTTGGTGACTTCCTTGCATGTATGTGGGTCCAGGAGGTTTTTTTTTTTTTTTTTTAACACTTTATGTGCAAAGATGATCTACAAAAAATTATAAAATGATCTACAGGTGCCTGCCTATACCCGTCTCCTATTTTTCATCAAAAGTTTCCTTGGTATATGCATAGAACATTCTCAAAAGGATTTTATAGTAAGGAGAGAGTAGGCTTTGAATCAGTAGTTACTGATGTCTTCTCACATTATCTTTTTTGCGGTAGTACTTTCTGTGATATTTTCTCCGTTTTGATATACTTCTTTTCAGGCTACTAATGAATGAATGAAAAATATCTATTAAGCATAATGTGCCAAACATTACAATACAAATACTTACCCTGCTCTCAAGTAGTTTACATTCTACTGGGGAAAGGCAATATATATAGAGAGAGAGAGTATTGGTGGCCAAGGAGGGATATTTTGGTTTGGGAAGTGATTGGGATAATAAATGGAGCAATAGGAAAAATGATTGAGATGCTCTATCCAATAGCAGTGGTGATATTGATGTGTTTACAGTTCTTTCTAGAAAACACAAGGGAGTGAGGTACCAATCTGATAGTGGGTAAGTGACCAGGTCCCAGTGGTCTGGAAGGGTCAGTGGCAGGCAGGATAGATGTGCCATTCTATCCTTCCCCCCCCCCCAAAAAAAAATGTGGCTGGGGTAGACTGTGAAGCATGACTGGGACCAGCTACATACAGTGGGCCATTTGACCTGTAGGCCTCAGGACAGGAATCCTTACCAAATGATCTCCCCCAGCACAGAGTTCTGTGTGCACGGTCTGGTGTAACTGCTTTTTCCCAATTTCATCTTCTATACCGTCCCTTCATATAGTATGTTAGGTACTGAAGTGTTAGTATCCAAAATGGTAGTTCCGCTGTCATTCAATTAAGAATAGAGCAGTCTAGAAATATCTTCCTTCCAGTGTCCTCTAACAATTCTGAGTCTTAGTTGGGTCTTATCTCAAGCTTTCTACAGATCAGGATTCCCTGTCACTGACTTTTGCTGTTTTGTGAGGTGAATAGTGCTCGTTACTTTCCATAATATTGGGGGGAAAACCGAAAGAGCTAGATTATCCAGGAGAATATGGAAGGTATTAGTGAGCAGACTACGCAGCGCCACAGTGCCCTGCCATCTTACAGGTTGGAACCTAGGACAAGTTAGGAGGTTTTACTCTGTTGTGACCACTAAAGGATCAGATTGATAAAAGGGAAAGTTCATAATATGGAAAAGTGGAAAAGAATAAGCATAAGTAGGGATAACCAAAAGCATGGTCCAAGCCAATCTCTAGATGTGTTTGATAAGTAAAGTTGACATTAGAAGAGGAATTGCCTCAAAACTGCTTGTCACCTTAGAGGAGATACCCTCTTGGAGCAGCACACTGTGTTTTTTAGAGGCAAGGCTTTTACTCTTGTAGGGATGAGAGAAACTTTCTGTTACCGATAGGATTCTTAGGGAAGTAGGCAGTCTCCTCTGTAAGAGATTGTCTGTGAGAAGCGGAGCTAACAGGCTGCATGAGAGAGAGCATTTCTGGATGACCCCTACAGAAGATCTTCATGCCTTTAAACAAAGATATATAGCCAGTTTCTAATGTTCGACACTAAATTACCATTCTTTCTAAACCAAGGAAATCCTTAGTAAAAACTCATACTTTGTTATCCAGAATATAGGTGCCTAGATGAGGATGGTTTTGCATGTGAAAATCTTGGAAGTTTGCAATTGAGAATGGCATGCTATGGATTAGGTGAAATTATCATAAAGATAAGCCTCAAACAATTCTTTTGAAACTTCTTTTTCTGACACATTTTAAAATGTTATCTTGAAATGAAAGTACTATACTACAAACTATAAAATAGAAACAAGAGAATATTAAACCTATTGGATCAATAGCCGGAAAGGTCCACTACTATTGCACTCGGTACCTGGCAACATAACAGATGTTTCAGTGATGTTCTTTTTTTTTTTTTCCTCTTCACTAGTGACATTACAAGATGTTTGCATTTAGCAAGTGCCTACTATGTACAGGCACTGTGCTGGGCGATACAAAGGCAAAAATTAAACAGCCTCTGCCTCCAAAGAGCTTATATTTTATCAGAGAAGACAACATATACACATATAAGTATAGACAAAATAAGGTAATTTGGGGGCAGGATACGGGTAGACACTAGCAGCTTGGAGCTTTAGGAAAGGCCTCATACAGGAGGTGCCAGTTGGACAGATTTTTGAAGGAAACGAGCGATTCTAAGGTGGTGAAGGTGAAGGGAGTACATTCCAGGCATGGAGAATTCAACAAAGAAGAGGGAACACTGGGTTATGTGTGATGAACAGTAAGGGGAGTTTGGCTTAACTGTAGAATTCAGGAAGGGAAACGGTGCTTAACACGGCATTTCATAAATATCTATTGATAGGATAATGAGCCTGGAAAGAGGTTGGAGCTAGACTGTGAAGGGCTGTCAATGCCAAAGAAAAGAATTCATATGTGGTCCTAAAGGTTAGGGAGTCGCTCACATGTGAGCAGGTGAGTGAGCTGATCAGGTTCGTGCTTAAGGATCTATACTTTGACAGCTGAGTGAAGAGTGGAAGAGATCAGTCACAGATCCCAGGTGGCTCTGGAATAATTCAGTAAAATTTTGCTTAGCTGAAGGCTTTGAAGACATTGAGAGAGAATAGTTAATAATAATAAAAAAAATACTTTGTTTCAACCCTTATTGAAAATCTTTTCCATATTTATTAAGATGTAGTCTTCTGTCTTAGCATACTTCTTCAGTATTTAGATGTTCTTGATAATGGATGCTTACCTCACAGATTCAAATTGCAGCCCTTGATGTCTTCTCATCAATATTTCAACATAAACCTTCCATATAAGACCAACCCAACATGCTAGAGACCTTTTGTTTTATATTTCAGTGCTACACATCTTCAGGGATCTCTTATACTCCACTTCTTATATAAGTTTTTATCATAACATTTTATCTCTTACGTCCATCATGCATCTATTCCATAGATTCTTGAGTTATTTTGTGATTCACAGCTATATGTAGAATCACTAGGAGAATGTTGCTGCATTTAAAGATGAGCGTTTTTAGGAGGATACAGTTTGGAAGTATTAAAATTAGTGCACAGTTTTACAGACAGTCCAGGCTTATCTTTTCCAGCTCAAAACTGTTTCCATCTTGTCAGCCATTTGCACACAACCTTTGCCCAAGATGCATATAGATGGAATAGTTTGGAATGCCCCTGTAGCCCGTCTGGAGGGGTAAAGTTGATTTTTTTAACCCCAATATAATACTTTGCCTTTATCCCTGTTACATGCCATCTTTTTTTTAGTGTGGCCCAGTATCCTGCCAGGGTCTGTTTGAATGCTCACTCTTTTAGCCAGTGTGACAGTCATGTTTTCCAGCTTGTGTCATCTGCAAATTTGATAAATATTCCATCTCTGCCTTTATCCAAGTCAGTCACTGGTAAAAATGTTGAACAGCCCAAGGACAAGCACAGATCCCTTTTTTCCTCTCCATAAGCCCTCCTGTACCACTTCTTTCCCTTTCAGCAGAAAATTCCAACTCCTATTTTGCCAAAAACATAGGCCAACCATCCATCATAAGCTTCCTCTTACATCCCACTACTCAAAACCTTCAGTGAATTCCCACTCTTTCTTCCTGTGTTCCAGCCTCTGATTGGAAGAGGTGCTTTTCTTTATCAGGATCAGTACTACTCACCTCTCATTTCTTCTGATAGTTTGCTACTTCAGTCTCTCTAAGTCTTCTAACTCCATCTCTGCACCCTACAAAGCTGTCCGTGCCCTTCTTCCCCATCCTCTAGAATCTCTTCATAAGATTGTTGGTGGTGGCTCGGCAGTCAGATCTGCTGATCTAGTCACGGCTTTATTTGTAGCTTTTCTCGGCCAGATGACTTGAAGCCATCAAGTACTCTTCCTGGGTACTCTTACTACCGTCTCTTTCCCTTGGGTATCATTTCTTCCATTTTTTGCATGAGTGAGAAGCAGGTTATGGATTTGTCCAGAACACAAGCTCCTCATGACTTGGGGTGGTTTCGTTCTTTGTCCTCGGATCCCCAGCCCTTAGCACGTAGCAGGGGCTCCATAAATGCTGTTGGTCTGGTTTCATTGTGATGAGGAGTGCTTAGTGTGGAAGCTCTGTCTAGTTCAGGTCCACAAGCCACATGTAGCTGACACTCTGAAGAGTTACCTGCAGCCTTGAGAGATGGAACAGCGTGCCTGTGCGTGTCAGAAGCAGGCTCTGGAAACGGACCGTCGCGACTCCTGTGCCAACATCATTCTGTCCTTCAGTCTCGCTGCGTCTCGTCAGGCCCTGGCAAACTCGTTGGAGTCTCTCCTTCCTGGTGCAAGCTCGTCTGCCCTGTCCCCGGCTGTCATTCACCTATGCTTCTCCCAGCTCTGGTCGTCTTCTCTAAAACTGCTTTTAAAAAACAGTTGCGGGGCAGCCAGGTAGAGCACCGGCCCTGGAGTTAGTAGGAAGTGAGTTCAAATTCGGCCTCAGACACACGATACTTACTAGCTGTGTGACCCTGGGCAAGTCACTCAACCCCAGTTGCCTCACCAAAAAACAAACGAAGAGTTAGGGTTGTGCTATATTTGTTCATCCCTCCAGGACTTTATGCTTTTTGTGTGCATTCATTTTTTTATGACACAGGGTGCCAGAGTGGAGAGTGTTGCACCTAAGAATCAGTAATGCCTGAACTCCAGTTTTTTCTCCAACACTTGCTGGCTCTGCGATTTAACCACTCTGGGCTTTGGTTTCTTTATCTATAAATGATACTTATAATATGTACCTACAATGGAGGCAAAACTCAAATGAAATAATATGTTAAAATGATTTGCCCTATAAACACTAATTGTCAGGTATTGTTTTATTATTACTTGGTAATCAAAATTATTTGACATTTGTCTCCTTCCAAGAACTAGCATCTCCAGTGTAATACAAAGAATATAGACTGTAGAGTCAATTGGCCCGGGTCTTCTACTTATTGTGTATGTGACTGTGGGGTGAGTCAGTCTTTTGTGGCCTCAGTTTCCTTATTATGAAATGAAGAGGATAGACTAGATCACTAAGGTCTCTCCAAGATAGATCTTTTTAATAAAGCTTGATGAATTGTGTTTAATTTCCAGATGACAATATCCTAAAATCATATCATCTAAATCTTACATTTTTCAGTAAACCTGTTTATGGAGTACTACAGAAAGTTTCCTCCTGGGGTACATTTTGAATCACAAGTACTAAATGATCTGCTGATTTCTTTACTCAAACACTGTTTATTGAAAGAAGTGTTTCAGGTAGTGAACATCAGCATAATGGTCAAAATGCTGGTAAGTAACCTAGAAATACCTTTGAAAGTTTTTTCACTAAGTGAATGTTGTTTCATTATGCATTTGTTTTATGTAATTTAGTGGCTTGATGTCTATGTTTATTAAATACCTCCTAGAGAACAAGTGCATTTTCAGCCTGAATTAATTTGAGAAAGCAAAAGTATCCTGAAAGAGAAGAAATTGTGAAAATGAGTGTGCATCTTTCTTTTTGTTTTATCCAGCCTGCTCTTAAAGTATTAATAAAAGTATTTGAGCATGTGGCATCTATGAACTTAAGGAATGCTGTACCAACTCTAATTGATATATTTTGCAAGGTATGATTTCTTACTCCCCTTTTTTTGTTTTTGATTTAAAACATTTATTAAGCAGCTACTGATACTGGTGATAAAAAAGAAAAACATGAAGTAGTGCGTCTTTATAAACTTACCTCGTCCTGGAAGGATATAACATGTATTTGGATAAGTAAATACAAGACAGGCTGAAGTGGGAAAGAAGGGGGGAAATGAGCATTTGCTAAGCACTGTACTAAGCACTTTCAAAATATTATTTTATTTGATCCTAACAACAACCTTTGAGGTAGATACTGTTATCCCCATTTTACAGTTGAGGTATCTGAGGCAAACATACATTACGTGCCTTGCCCAGAGTCACAGAATTAGGGTCTGAGGACAGATTTGAACCATGGTCTTCTGGATTCCAGTACCAGTGTGGCTCTTCACTGCTGCCACATAACTGCCTAATTCTAGGATAGTGAATTGGATTTAGCAGAGCCCTCATGACTAGGAAGATTAGGGAAGGGCTTTCTGTAGGGGGTGGAACCTGAGGGATTCTGAGAGGAACGGTTTAGAGGGAGGATTCCGGGCTTTCAAGATGACCTGTTCCAAGCAAGAGGGTGGAATGTTAAGTTCAGAGATTGGCTGGAACATAGGGTACTTACAGGCAAGTAATATGAAATGAGTCTGGAAAGGTAGTTGAGAGCCAGATTGTGGAGGGCTTTCAGTGGTAGGCTGGGGAGTTTGTATTTCGACCTAGGGGCAGTAGGCCAGCCACTGAAAATATAAATAAAGGAATGACATAGAGCTACATTTTAGAATTGTTAATTGGACATTGTGTAGAGGAGGGCTGGATGGCTGGGTCTGGTTGCAGGAAACTCAGTATGGAGGCATCTTTGTAGACCAGGTAAGAGGCGAAGGATGTTGGAGCTACAAAGTAAAGGCTGTGGAGAGGGAAGGGAGAAGCTCTAGAACATTTTGCGGGATCGAATTGAAAGGATGTGACAGTGATTTGGGTAGGAGAAAAGAGTTGCTGACAACAGGAGGAAGAAGACTTAAGAATTTCTCAGGTTGTAGCTCTGAATTCCTGAAAGGACAGTAGAGCCATCAACAGAAATAGGTTTCAGAGGAGGGTGGGATCAGAGGAGAAATACGAGTTAGGGATGGCTTGGGGTCCAGGTAGATGCAGTCCATGAGCAGTTGGTGTTCAGGCCTGGAGTTGAGGGGATGACAAGGACTGAAGATAGTGAGTGACGGGTGGGTGGGTGTAGACACAGCGTGTACGTATATGTGGCTAGGTAGCTTATGGGGAGTTCAAGCTACGTAAGAAAATCATAAGAGAGCATCTAATTGCCTTTGAAATTCAGTTACCTGAACCAGATGAACGATTTCCTCTTCTTCTGGAGGGAAACCCACAGCTGGCTTTTGCGACTGCTCAGTCACTGTTGATGATTTTTGAAAGACCATGGAAAATGAGAGCTGCCCCAGAAGTGGAGACAGGAAATAGTGCTGACCGTGTCAAAAAAGGAAGGAGAACGGAGTGCAAATTGTAGGATAGTGAACTTGACTTTAATTCCTGGGAAAATCCTAGATGTGGTCATTAAGAGAAAAGGTTAGAGGGAGAAAAGGAAGTGGTGATTACAGAAAGCACCTCTTAATGAAGAACAGTTCGTGCTGGACTAATTCATTTCCTTTTTTTCTTTAAGCAGGGTTACTAAACTAGTACATCAGCAGATCAAACTCTAGACTTCAGGAAAGCATTGGATGTAGTATCTCATTATCGTGGAAAAGAGAGAAATGAGGGTTAGACAATAATACAATTAGATGGAGTCAGAATTAGTTGAATGGTTTGGACTCAAAGAATCATGATTAAAAATTATTGAAGGAATGAAAGTAAGGAAGCAATCTCCTGGAGCAGATAGGATAGAATGGGTTCAAGAATACATGTAGAGGAACTTGCCTGGCCTCCCGTGAGGCCTTTCTCCTTATCAAGACTGAAGGAAGAGAGAGTGAGAGAAGACATCTGAGTGTGTGACATGGGGGAGAGACAACAGAGAGCTTTTGGTGAATGCCCTCGATTTTTTCAGTGAGTGCCCTGAGGGGTCGGTCAGTGGATAACAGCTGCCAAGATCTTGACTAAGTGTCAAATATGGATAGAATGAACCTCATAGAAGAGGTTACTGAGTTGATAGTGGTAGAGGGAGAGTCTGGAAATGGCAGTGGGAAACAAAGAATATTCCGCACTAGTGATATGAGTGAAAGTCCAACCAGTGCTGGAAAGGGTGACCAGGGAGGTTGTGTCATCAGGAGGGAACCAGGTCTCAGTGAATGCCAGAAGATAAAAGGGTGGGGGAGTTTTAAGATGAAAATAAGCTTTTTGGCTTTCCAGAGAGCACAGAACAAAGTGGAAGAAGTGGGTGGCTCTAGAGTGAAACGTGGTGAGGGGAAGGAACGGAGGAGACGGGATGGAAGTCTGCATTAAAGGAAGCATTACATCCAGAAATAAGAATGATACAGTACCCAGTGTACTCTACCGTGGCAGAACTCATCTAGAATATTATGTTCACATCTATGCACCACAGTTTAAGAAGGATATTGGTTAGGTTGAAAGCATCTGTACCACGTGAGGATCAGTTAAAGGAATCTGGTGTTTAACACAAGAGAAGACCCAGATGAGACACGATAGCCGTGTTCAAGTATTTCAAGGACTGAAGCATGGAAGAGGCATGAGACTCATTCAGTTTTCGCCCCAGGGGCCACAGAACCAAGATTAATAGCCAGAAGTTAAAAGGACGCCAGATTAGGTTGGATGTCAGGGAAAACTTAACAATTAGCGTGTGCTACCTGTGGAAGTCATGAGTTTCCTATGACCGGGAGTCTTCAAACAGGTTGAATGGCCACTTGTTGGATATTTTGTGTAAGGGATTTTTGATCAAGAATGGTTTGGACTAAATGACCACAGAGGTCTCTTTCAGCTCTGAGATTCTGTAAACTTGAAAGAGCTGATGAGTTCACCAAGAAAGGACGTAGAGAGAGGATGAGGCACACAGAACCTGACTTTGAAGGGCACCAACAGCCAAGGGCCACGAAATGGAAGTTAGCCCCCCAAATACGATGAATGGAGTGGAGTGTGGACATAAGTAGGAAGGAGACCATGGCTGTTATGGAAGGGGAGAGTATAGGGGTGGAGAAGGGGGCCAGCAGCGTCAGATGGTACAAAAAGACCAAGTAGGACGAGGCCAGAGAGAAGTCACAGAGCCAGTCATTTGAAATTGTCGGCAGTCTTAGAAGGTTCAAGTAAGTGTTGGGTCTGGAGGTAAGATACACAGGGTTTAAGAAGCAAATGGGAGGTGATGCCATGAAGACAAATAACTGTGTGTGGACAGGAGTTTGACTATAACAGGCAGAAGAGAATGAGGAGGTTTGAATGGATAGGAGAAGTGTTAAATGAAGAGGGTTGTTTTGTTTTGTTTTTTTTGCTTTTTAAAGAATGGAAGAGACCTGAGCACATTAGGCAGGAGCAGGGAAGAAGCCTCTGGAAAATGCAGTATTGGCTTATATTATTAAAATCTAGCCACTGCTTAGATTCTCAAAATCTAGCCAATAGCTCACTAATGTTCAGACTCCTTAAGAGTCTACCCAATATGGCAGATGTTCTAATAAACCTTGTCTTTGACTGGAAAAAAAAAAGGGAAATGCAATATTGAAGATTAGAAAGAACCAGGGGCAACTAGGTGGTACAGTGGGGGCAGCTAGGTGGTGCAGTGGGGCAGCTCGGTGGCACAGTGGATAGAGCATGCCCCTGAAATCAGGAGGACCTGAGTTCAAATCCGGCCTCAGATCAACACTTGACACTTACTAGCTGTGTGATCCCTGGGCAAGTCACTTAATCCCAACTGCCTAAAAATAAAAAAAAAAAATTAAAAGAACCAGCAAGCTATAGGGACAGCCTTAGATTCAGGAAGACATAGGTTCAAATCCCACCTTACGTTTCTGTGTGTCTGTGGGCAAGGCACTTAACCTCCCTGAGCTTCAGTGTCCTCATCTATAAAAGTGGGGATACTAACTCTAGGGTCTGTTTCATAAACCTGCTTTTTGGTTTTTATCTTTGGCCTAGACCTGTGGTTTTTATCCTTGCATAGAACTCCATGGTATAGAAATTCCTTCCTGTGATGCAGAATACAACTTGTTTAAAACCTGTTGCCTGAAGTACTGAGAGATGAAACAACCTGCCCAAAGTTAGGCAATTAGTATGCGCTAGAGGCCGAAGGGGCACCGTGAGGCTGGCTGTCCACTCACCCCTGCACCAGTCTGCCTTTCCAGAGGCATATTGGGAGACTCCGATGAGCTACTATGTGCATAGTGCTTTGAAAACAAACTTTAGCATTCCATATGAGTGTACCACATGTGATGGTTTGGGATGGGCTGAATTTCTAGAAGCTCGAGAGTGCGTGAGATTGGGGGCAGTATGGGGTGAGGGTAAGGTAGGAATGGAGAGGGGCCACTTCTGCAGAATCTGGAGCAAAGGAGAGTCTTACTCCCCAATATAAAATGCTTATTTTTCTGTAATCGAATATATCCAATTAATATACTATCTATATTGCAGTGGGTGGATAGACACCCTCCTTATACCATGTAGGATGTATACATGCGCGCATACGTATACACACACACACACACACACACACACACAAAATACTTGTCATCACATTCTGTTTTCAAAATGGCCTTGCTCTCTTCAGAGGCCTTCTGGACAGATTTTTTTTAAACTAGCAACCACTTCCCCTTAAATACCATAATTATTTGGCTAATTCTTTCCTGGTCTTGGTAGGTTCCATCCTCATTCTTTTTGGCAATTTTTTTAATCCCCTTAGACTTTGATAATTAACAGCTGAAGGAAAGGAAGGGCTGAATATGTCTTACATTTTGTCTAAATCTTTGCAAGTAGAATGTATTGTAAATTTTTTTTCTCTTCCTACTTTACAGCTCGTAGAAGCTGGGATGATTCTTGACTTTGAACATTTTAACTATCTTATTAAGCTCTTATATCAAGTACAGGCTTCCAAACAAGAAATCAATGCTGTTTTAGAAATGAAATCCAGGTGAGAAAGTTCATATTAAAATACCAAAGATGTTTTTTATTTCAGGCTTGGAAATAAGTTCGGAAGTTAAGACACCAACACAATTTTAGTTGGTCACAAGTCGCTCATTCTCTCCTCCAAGTTGGCCTCATACTTGAGGCCTGCCCAAGTGGCAAATGTATAGGTTAAAAAATGTCACTTGGGTATTGCCTCCTGCCCTAAAGCAGACGGTCAGTCTGCGTGTCCTGAGCTAATGTTCTTTGCTAGTGGCCGTCTTGGGCAGTTCTCCAATCCTCAAGTCTCTTCCTTTCCCACCTCTTTTCTTGCCCCTCAGTAGGATTTTACATATGTTCACCCTCCTGTTTTCTGTTTCCTACCACTTCATGGTTTAGGTACTTGTTACCTTTAGCCCAAGTTTGGTCACACCTAAGTCCATGTGAGTACCCAGATGTCTCCTTCAGAATTACTATAAATCGTCATCTGTCTCCTCATCCACCTCTCATCACAGTGCTGTTAAAGATGATAGAAAAAAAGAGATTACACATACCAAGTTGAATAAAACCGTTAATTGGCATTATAACTATGCTAAGTTAAGTCTTTTCTGAATATAATAAATATATAAATATAATAAATCCTCATGAATTCAGGAGGGAAGTAAGACTTCACAATCATTTAGTTACCCATTTAAGTGTTCAACTTCTACTGAACTCAGTGGTATCCCCCATCCTGAATGGCAAGATGGGACGGATTTCACAGAACTAGGTTTTCAAACTAGTAGTAAGTATGTAAACTGACATTTTACTAGTTTCAAATAACTGTGTTTTCCCATAACTTGGGTTTTATGAATTTAAAAGTGGTTTCTGCCCATCTGTTCAAAAATACAAGATTGTATTGATGATACACCCTTGGAAAATTGGTTGCAAAACACATTTCTGCAAACTTAAGCATATTTTCCCACTGATTTATTTAACTAAAGACAGAAAAATAAATCCCACTACAAACAACTTTCATGTTTCTAAGGGAGAATTCTTTCTGAGTTCTCAACAACTGACTAAAAAATGAATTTTTAGACTATAGCCCACTTGTAAGTCAGGGGACTTTTGAATATTTTCCTCATCACTATACACTAGTGATGCAGATGTCACCACCATCAGACCATTCACACAGTCAGCCTCATTTGAGCCAGTGTGACATTTTATTCCTTGAAGAGTGACTATCCCACGCCCTTAGAGCCAGAGGAATGTGGCCAGCCAGATGTAAAAAGCTTTTCACTAGAATACACAAATCAAGCTTCCATCCACATAGCACCAAGTCATAGAAAGAGATACTGATGAACAGACGAGTAGCCCCATACTTACCCAGAGATTCCTTTGTGAAATATTTTCATTTAACAAGCATTTTTACTCTCTCCCTCCTAATGAGAAAAGAAAAATGGGAAAACAAAACCCATGTGACGTTCACAGTCAAGCAAAACAAATTCCCCCATTGGCCATATCCAAAAATAGACATTTTACACCTCTCACCTTTCTGTCAGGCAGCTTCCCCATAACTTTCTAATCTGCTGTAGTCCTTAACAGGTGCAGACCCTTCCTCCCATAATAACTGAAAACCATGCTAATTTTGAGGATTCAGTTGTACATCAGGAAATCATAGTTATTAATCACCTTAAAATGGTGATTTCTTAATCGTTTTGCCATTAATATCCTCTTATTTTTTCCCTGCAACATTTTTCAGGCCATTCTATATTAATGAGTGCTGTACTATGTGTTAGAATGAATTTTATTTTGAAATTTCCAGATAACTCTGAAAAATACTTCTCGAAATACTTAGGTCTGGAAATTACTGATTTGATAACTGATGGATTGTTTTTTAGAGGTTGGAAACTTGTAGTATCCTGAAATGTGTCTAAGGTGAAACAAATAGGAACTTTTTAAAATATTCACCTTTGTGGCCAGGATATTTAGTAACTCTTATTAGTGAACATAAAAGTAATTAACCTTTTTCCATTATTAAAGGTTACGGGTGAGACAGTTTAAAAAGAATTGGCTCTCTGACTTAAATTCAGCAGTAACTGAAATGGAGGTAAGTGACCTAGAGATTTAGGATTTTTGTTTGTTTTTAGACCGATTGCTTATTTTCTACTCATACAGTGAAAATCCAAAGAAAAAACTTAATTATATCTATAAGTTAAAATTTTTGGAGAGGGGAGAGTAGTCAAATTTTTAGCAAACCAAGATTGAATAACTTATTTTGGAACATACTTCCACTTTTAACACTAATTTCTGTATCTTGTAGGTTTTTTAAACTTGAGAAAATAAAATTCATTTTAACTAGAAAATATATTTTATTAAAAAGAATAGTTAGTGGGCAGTTTTAAGCTTCAGGATCTACATTTTTTTCATTCTGATGACCTAGTAGTAGCACACATAAACCGAGTTGGTGATCCTTACACAGTTGTGATTGATCACAGTCATATACCATCTAATGTGATTCTGTGAAAATGGAACATTAAATGAAACCTTACACATCACAATTGATCCGTGGAAACAATATTATAAACATTTTAAGTGGATGATCAACTGAACAATGTTAAAATAGGGGTTTTGTTGTTTAGTTATTTAAATCATGACCTACTCTTTGTGATGCCATTTGGAGTTTTCTTGGCAAAGATACTGGACTGGTTTGCCATTTCCTTCTCCAGCTTATTTTTACAGATGAAGAAACTGAAGCAAACCAGGGTTAAGTGACTTGCCCTGGGTCACAGAGCTAGCAGGTGTCTGAGGCTGGATTTGAACTCAAGTCTTCTTGACTCCAGGCCTGGCACTCTATTCTCTGTGCCACCTAGCTGCCCAAAAGTAGGAGTTTATAACATATAAATATGTGGGCAGCATTTTTAGGGCATACTTGTATCACTAGGTAAAAGTATCTTAGCTCAGATCTTTAAAGTATGTTACACAGGAATTTTTACTTTCAGTACATTTTTCAGTATGGAATTTATAGCAACCTAATATTTTATCATTAAGTATTCAGTCATTTCTGACTCTTCGTGACCTCATTTGGGGTTTTTTTGGCAAAGATACTGGAGTAGTTTGCCATTTCCTTCTTCAGTTCATTTATAGATGAGGAAACTGAGGAAAACAGGGTTGTGACTTGCCCAGGGTCACACAGCTAATAAGTGTCTGAGGTTCAGTTTGAACTCTTGAAGAGGAGTCTCCCTGACTCTAAACCTGGCACTCTATCCACTGAGCCACCTAACTGCCCCATCATTAAGTATACTCTTCTCTTTAAAAAAAAAAATGACCTTTAAGGATGAAATAAATACAGTAGGTGTTTTTAAAGGAGAGTATATCATTAAATATAAGCTTCTCTTAAAACACCTACTATATTTACTTCATCCTTAAAGGTTATTTTTAGGTCTTCAGGTGACTTTTTTTTACCATGTTAATGGTAAATTAGTTGAAAAAATACAATTGTTTGCAAAAATGTGTTTTGCAACTATCATCAATACAATCTTGTATTTTTAACAAATGGGCAGAAACCACCTTTTGTAAATTCATAAAGTCTGAGTTATGAGAAAACATAGTTATTTGAAATTAGTAAAATGTCAGCAGTTTACATACTTACAACTACTCTGAAAACCTAGTTCTGTGAAACCCATCCCATGTTGCCCTTCAGGAAGGGGCACACCATCAGTAGAAGTTGAACTACTTAAATGTGTAATAACTAAAATAACTAAATGATTGTGAATTCTTACTCCATTCCTGAATTCATGAGGATTTATTATATTCAGAAAAGAGAGGTGTACTTTAACTTAGCATAGAGTTGTAATGTCGATTAAAGGTTTTATTCGATATGGTATGTGTAATCATTTTTTTCTATCATCTTGAACAGCATTGTAAAGAAAAAGGTGACTGGACCAGTTTGGGAAATTTGTACATTAACGTAAAAATGGGTTGTGAAAAATTTGCAGATCTTCAGAGATTTTCAGCATATATTGCTGAAGCATTAACAAAAGATTACAAAGAAGAAAGACAAGGAATTCCTTTTTGTGAATTTGCTGATGCAGGTAAAAGTTACTGTTGTGGAACTATTTTGTTGAGCACTAGGTGATCCAGAGGTTGACTCCACACTTGGGCATGACCAGAGAGGAGCGCGTGGGCCTCTTTCTACGCGGTAAAGTAAGAAGAAAGCAGGCTTGACACAGCCTGCTCCTGCCTGCGAATTCTGCTTCTTTGAATGACACATACTAACTACAAACGGATTTTATAAACTAAATGACGTGAATAATAGCATTCAAATCCAGGATTCTGGAGTTCTGATCTCCATTGTTTCATAAGCTTTATTTTTTCTTTTCATTTGAAGTAACAAAAGTGGTGCTAGTGATTTGGAAAAAGCATCCCAAGTCTTTTTAAGTTCTTGCCATTGGGAGTAAATCTCATAGTCTCTTCTTAATTTAATTCCTCAATAACTGGAGTAAAATTGGAGGTCTCACCTAATTTGAAGTTATTTGAGATCATATATTAATTACTATGAAGTATTAAAATGTTGGTTTCAAAATATTTTAATTTACCATTTTAAAATAATTTGTACAGGTTAAAGTTGCTATTTCATATTTTATTACTCTATAACTATTTACTTTTCAGTCAGCAAAGATCCCCAAAACAGTGAGATTGATAAAACTTTGCTGGGAAGAATTGGAATCAGTGCAATCTACTTTTATCACAAACTACTACAATGGTCTAAGGTATTTACGGGGATTATTTTGTTTTGGGAATGAAATGTGTCAGTTTTAAATATTTAGGTAATAGTTTCCATGCCCAAACTCTGTACTTTCTATGGGAAACAAAAATGGTGTCCAGGAAGATGGCTGATGAGTTGGAGAAGACCAGGGATGTAGAGAGGCCTGAAAAAACAGTGCCCTAACTCATATCTATTTTAAATACCCTTCTGCTCAGTTCTAGAATCTTAACCCCAAGTTTGGGGACAGACAAGTTTTATAAAGTCATTTTTAATATATCACCTTTCTTGTGAGGTAATGCCAGAGATAGTTGGGCTTGGTCCAGGTGACTGGAAGACAGTTGTATTTTCCCTTAAAACCTACCCAACACATACCTTGGTGTTAGAGATTGGCTTCTAGGATCAAAACAGAAAGCCTTCTTTCAGTGTGGTGCTTAACCTGGTAACTGTGCTTATTATAATACCAGTCTCCATAAATCCTTAGGAAGGGCAAGCCTGCCCTTTGGGATAAAAAGACCCTCAACAGTCATTTCATTGAAGTGGGAGCCATGGAATACAGAGCAGGGAGGGGAAACCTCAAGAGAAAGTAAGAAAGATGGCGACCTTCCCTAGGCCAGGTGCTTCAATGTCTTCTTTCACTGCCCTCACTCTTAAGGTTATTTTGTACTCTGTAAATTGCCATGTGCTAGGATAAACCTGAGTTCAAATCCTACCTCAGATACTTCGTAGTTATGAGACCCTGGGCAGATCACTTAAACTCTGTCTCTTTTCTTATCTGTAAAATGGGAAGGAGATTAGCATCTTCCTCACAAGATTATTGTGAGGACCAAAAGAGACAATACAAGTAGAGCACTCTACAGACCTTATAGCACATAGAAATGTCACCCGTTATTGTTGTTAAATACATACGTAGTCACATTTCTCTCATAGGAAATAAAACCAATGTTTAACAAACGTAGCATATTCATGAGGTTACTCTAGGATTGCTTAAGTTCCCACTGATTACCTTTTAGGACTAAAATCCTGACTACTTCAAATCCAGGCACATTTTAATGTGTTAAGAACCTGTATTATTAAGAATACTTTAGTGTAACCTTTTATAATAGAACTATTTTCATAGGGCTTTATGGTTAAATTCCTTGTTTATTTATCTTGATATTTGATTGTTGATTAAGGTGTATTCCTGTTTCCTAGCTTTTATTCAAGTCCCAGCTAAAAATCCTGCCTCCTCCAGAAAGGCTTTTCATTCCCCCTTCATTCTATTCCCCTCCCTGTTGATTTATTCCAGTTTGTTTTGTATTTAGACTGTGAGCCCTTCAAGGGCAGGGACTGTCTTAGATTTCCTTGTACCCTCAGTGTACTCTAATTATCTTTGGTAATTGGTATTGCAGTTAGCCATTTGAGTACAATTCTGGAGGTCAGTCCTCTGTGGTGATCCTGGCTTTCCATAGATAACTTACTCTGTGCTGTGGTTTTTAGGGATTTCTGTGTAGCCAAAAGTGTTCTGTGTCCCTTATATTGACCCCCAACGATTTTTGAGATGCCCTCATAAGAGCTGGTAATACAGTAAATGACTCTTTAGAATTTATATGCCTCCACACTAGAAGGAAAGACAAATTTTTTAAATGGCTCAATTTGGCAATACTCATGATCCTCTGCTGGGGAAAATACCAATATACAGATTTTTGTTGTTATCTAGACTAAAAGAAAAAGGTGATCAGTAGCAAATAAGAAACACAGATAATCTAAAAGTCTAATTTGGGCTGTAGTTCTCTTCTGGTAGACCTGTATCTGAACTGATAAGAAAAGGTAAATTTTTGTAACAAAAAAGCCAAAATAACTAAGTGTTATTTGAGTAGCTGAATCTACCCTTTGACTAAATAACCAGTTATTATTAAAATGCCTTAAAGGTTAAAAAAAAAAGTAAAATTAAAGATAGCAAAGTCCTAGATAATTCACAAATTGAACAATTTTACCAGTGATAAATGAGTAATTATTACTGTAAATATCTAGAGTGAATTTGTTTTCTGTATTTTTGCTACAGGGAAGGAAGGTACTTGATAAACTGCATGAACTACAAATCCATTTCACAAGCTTAAAAGGACTTGTTGGCCCTGAAAAGTTAGCATCCCGGTGCCAAATTGTTAATGTGGCAGCAGAAATTTTTCTAAAAAGTGGGAGTATGGATGGTGCCATTTGGGTACTGAGGGGTAAGTTTTGTTTATGTGCTTCAAGTATAAAGGAATGGAGATTGTATTTTGGTCTGTACTCCAATTGACATTTTCCTTGTACTGAATGGCAGTAACGCTGATCTGCTTATTGTTCCTTGAGTACAGTGAAAATTGAGCGGGACTTACACTTGGTAGCAGGGCAGATGACAAGATGCTGCAGTGGCCTAGGCCCTGGTGGTTGGTGAAAGGCTGAATGGGATGGTCCGGGGCCTCCAGGTTTAGAAGGCTGAGGCTAAGATTGACCCTGAATTGAATGGATTCAGTTTGAACCAGCTAGTTTTATCTAAGAATGGAGATTAGATTGTCCCACACCTAATCTAAACTGGATTGATTTCAGTGAGAAGTTATAAATTACTTGTTGAAAGTGTCATCCACTTGTTGTAGAACAATGTGGTTGGGCCCAGGGGGCCTCTTGGGTCCCTTCCTTCGACACCATATAGCCGTCCCCATTCTGAGGTTAAAATTGGGCAGGGCTCTGTGGCCTCTGGCGAGTGTCTGTGAAATCCAGGCCAGATGGCAAGGAGTTCATTGTTGTCCTTTGTTTTCAAAGAGGACCAGAGTGCCAGAGTCGGGTTTTAGTGTGTATGACTGTGGCTGATCAGACCAATATGAGCTCAGAATGTTCTACCACAGGTCGGGCACAAATAGTCCGTGTGAACCATTGGGGTGGGTTCCCTAAGTTTGTGTATCTTGCGTTTCTCTTGAGCTACCTCAATTCTGCTTTGCTCATAGAGCACGGCACCTTTTCCGATGTGGGCATGCCATGCTTGAGCGGTCCGGTGCCACTGTCCTCATGTCACACGATCAATTCCAGACTTCTTAAGAGAGACCTTGAGAGTGTCCTTGTATTGCTTCTTCTGACCACCATGTGAGCACTTGCCTTGGAGAACTTGTGAGTTCTCCATAAAATAGTCTTTTTGGCATGCATACATTTTGAATTGCACTCTCTGAAGCCGAGTTTGAATGCTTGACAGTTCAGCTCAGGAAAGGACCTCAGTGTCAGGGATCTTATCCTGCCAGGCGATCTTCAGAATCTTTCTAAGACAATTCAAATGGAAGCGATTCAGTTTCCTGGCATAGTGCTGGTAGACTGTCCAGGTTTCACAGATAATATAACTAGGCAGGTGTTGAACAGCTGGGTGTGCAGCAGATAGACACCAGAGGGTATTTAAGAGACACCACTGAGAAGTGCCAAGGCAGAGAGAGCGCGAGCTGAGGATTAATACTTCACAGCGAGTGATGGAAACCAAGACCCACGGAAGATGGCGGACCACTGGAGGTAGGAATGCATGCGGGAGATGTAGAAGCTGGTGCAAGGACAGTCTCTCACTATTAGCTAAGGGGCCAAGTAGCCAGACATACCAGGAGAAAGCCAGGAACGGAACTTAATTCAGCATCTGCTTTACTGGAAAGCCTCTTTCATAGCAAACCCTTGCATGCTGGTCCCAGGAGCATACGTTTGAAGGTGGAAGGATCTTAAAGGCACAATGATGCCATTTGTTGAGAGCTCCATACCTGTCTCTCAGATTATCACAGAATCATAGGACAGGAAAGCTGTAAGGGACCTCAGTGGCCATCTCGTCTGACCAATATGTGAAAAGACTCCTCCCTATAACATGCATGAGTGATTGTTCAGCCTCTCTTTCACTAATAGAGACCACCAAGGCTTATACTTTCGCAGTGGTCTAGGCTTGAGGATATGAGAGCCTGTACTAGAGGGGTAGCGGCATCAGAGGAGAAGAGGTTATGAAGACAGATGTCATTAAGGTAAAATCAGTAGGTCTTGGCAACAGATTGGACCAAGGGTGGTGCCCTTGACAGCAGTAGGAAAGTTTGGAAGGGGACAGGGAATGGGCGGAAAGAAAACGAGTTCCATTTTAGGCCTGTGGAGTGTAAGGTGTCTGCCGGACATCCAGTTGTCCCATGGGCAGTTGGAGATGCAGAGACTGGAGGTGAGGAAAGAGGTTAGGACTGGGTAAGTAGATTTGAGGAGTATTGGCATGGAGATAATAATTGAATCCATGAGAGCTGATGAGATCGCCAAGTAAAACAATACAGGAGAAGAGATGAGGGCCCAGAGTAGTCCTGTGGAATAGCCAGGATGAAGATCCAGCAAAGAAGACTAAAGAGTGGTGAGACAGATAGGAGAACCAGCAGAGAGTCGTGACCTGGACACCTAGAAAGAAGATCATTTCAAGGAGAAGAAGGTGATCAGTGGTGTCAAAGGGTACAAAGAGGTCAAAGATGAAGATTGAGATAAGACCCTCGGATTCTGCAAATAACAGATTGTTAGTTAACTTTGGATAAAGCAGTTTGGGCTGAATGATGAGGCTGGAAACCAGAATGCAGAAAGTTAAGAAGAAAGAATGAGAGGAGAGAAAGTGGAGGCATTTATTGTACATGGCCTTCTCAAGAAATTTAGCCACAAGGGGCAGTTAGATGGCGCAGTAGATAGAGCACCGAAGTCAGGAGGACCTGAGTTCAAAGCTGGCCTCAGACCAAACGGTGACCCTGGGCAAGTCATTTAACCCCAATTGCCTTTAAAAAAAAAAAGAAAGAAAGAAAGAAAGAAATTTAGCCACAAAAAGGAAGAGAGATATGAGGCAATAGTGGAGATGGCTGCATGGAGTGAGAGTTTTTTAAGGGTGGGGAAAATAAGAGCATGTGTGTAGGTAAGGAGAAATTGAAGGTAAGTGAGAGTGAGGATGATAGAAGGGGCAATATGTTGGAGAAGCCTAGAGTAGAATGGGACCACTTATGCATTTAGAGGGGTTTGCCTTGGCAAAAAGGGCTGCCTCTTCATGTGAGATAGGGGTGAAGGAGGAAACAGTGGCAGAAGGCCTCTGGGTGATGGGAGGTGGAAGAGGGGAGAAAAGGGACCTCTCAGCAAATGGCCTCATTTTTTTCCCCCCAATAAAACGTGAGGCCAGGTTGTTGGCTGAGAGGGTCGGGGAGGTTTGAGGACGGATGAAAAGGTTTCAAAGAGTCACTGGTGACTGAGTTAATGAGGAAGGCATAAAAGGTTGCCTTGCTGTGTTGGGAGCCTGATTGAGGTTAAGTAGCATAAATCTGTAGCGAACACAGTCAAGACAGTCGCATGATTTTCTCTACCGTCATTCAGTAGCACAAGCCTAGGAGCAAAGGCAGCAGATGGCGAAAGTGATCCAAAGCTGAAGCTTATCAAGGCAAGGTCGGCAATATGATGGGTGGCAAAGGGACTCAAAAGGACAGCATAAAGTTCAAGTGGATTACCAAGGGATCAAGATGGAGGAAGAAGGATAGTGGAGCTAACACACAGGTGGTAGCCTGGGAGAGAACTGAAGAGTCAAGGGATCAGAGGTCACGATGTGGACAAAAAACAGGGTTTGGGGTTGGAAGGCAGGGTGAGAAGATGGTGTGACAAGAGACTGATTGAATAAAGGAATTTCAGAGTTCATGAACATGGAAGTGGTAGATTTGTGGGTAATGGCACGATCAAAGTCATGTCCATCTTTATGCATGACTGAGATAGAGGGGAAGAAATAAATAAGTTGAGGAATTGTGAGGTTAGGGTGTTAGAGGGAGGATGTATGTTAAAATCCCCTAAAATAAGGACAAGGAGTCACGAAGGAGAGAGCCAGCCTCATTGAGGAAAGGAGAGTGTCCTGGAGGTCAGAAGATGAGAGCTGCCAGAATTTTGATTGTGATAGATGTGGATTGAGTGAGGTTCCTGAGGTATGGTGGAAGAGGGAGAGCCTGGAAGTAGAGATGGGAGCCCAGGCTAGAAAGGTGACCCAGGAAGCTGTGTCATCAGGAGAGAGCCAGAAGATGGAAGGAGTGGTAGAGGGAAAGAGTCAGGATGAAGGGAAGTTTGACACTTGTACCACAGGTATTCCAGAGAGCACAGGAGAGGGAGGTGGCTTTGGACTAGAACATGGCAGGGGATGGTGAAGGGAATGAGAACAAAAGATCGGGCAGTGTGCAGTTTTCACGAAGACCACCCAGGGTTCAGAATCCCTAGGATGGTGAGGGTTTAACCAGGGGAAGGTGTGTTAATCCTATATACAATACCTTGTAGAAGTCCATCTCCCACACTGTTCTTCTTTAATCTCATGCTTCAAGAACCAGTATACTCCCAGCTGCTCATCCTATCAAACCTATCAAACTTTGAAATGAAAGCTCATTTCCAAGTACCACTCTACTCCCTTTGTACTGACTTGGGATTCAGCAGCCCACCAGCATAGATACACAGCTGTGTCCAGGATCTGTAACTCCATCAGGATGGAGAGCACCTGGCTTGGGAAATCCCTCTACCAGCTGGCAAACTGTTACTCAGTTCTGGCAAGTGGCTTGAGACACACAGAGGTGAAAGGACTCGCCTCTCTTCCAAATTACCCTATTTATGGTTAGGGCATCAGCTCTTTCTGTTCCTCCTCAGGTCTGCAACCTTGAAATCGTAATCAGCTCTTGACTATCCCTCACACAACTCACAAATGTCAGAGGCTGGTTTTGAACCTAGCCCTTCCTGATGTCAAGACCATTCCTTTATTTTACCACATCACACAATCTCTTCCAGTATACGTATCACTAATTTAAATGTTTTTTTCTTGTCATTCCTTGTCATCTAGAATAGCTGTTTGTGTGCACACGCGCATGTGTGAACACACACACACACACACACACACACACACACACACCCCCTACCTTTGAGCCAGTCCATATGCATTTACATCGAGATCCCTGTAATTGTTGGAAAAAATATCCAAATGGGGGTGGAGCCAAGATGGCGGAGTGAAAGCAGTGACTGTCTTGAGCTCTCCCCCAAACCCCGCCAAATACCTGTTAAAAAAAAAAAAAAAGGCTCTAAACAAATTCTAAAGCAGCAGAACCCACAAAGACAGAGTGAAACAAATTTCCAGCCCAAGACAACCTGGATGGTTGATTGGAAAGGTATATTGCCCCGGGCTAGGAGAGGAGCACAGTTTGGCGTGGGTGCGCAGGCCGCAGCAACCCTGGAGTAGGCCTCAGAGAATTGAATCGCGGGCAGCTGTGGTGGTTTCCAGACTTCTCAACCCACGAACGCCAAAGACAACTTGTAAGGTCAGTGGGAAAAGTCTGTGACTGCGATGAGAGAGGAGCTAGGTCTCAGCCATAAGTGGGGTGGCAGCTGCCTCCTGAGCTTCTGGCGTACAGACTGAGGGGGAATCGAGTGGCTGATCAGAGGGGGATTGCAGGGATCTCTTTGCCAGTGCTGAGGCAGGAATCTCTTGCTTTGCCCATGGTTGGATCTGGGTCACAGTTCTGAGGAGCAGTCCTAGGGCAAGGAGGAGCGCTGGCGTGGTGGAGCTTATTGTGGCGGTGGAGAGGAAACACCTCGCCCCTTATCATACCACGTTGGAAGAACTGAAAATTTACAGGTCCGTAGAAGTATCTCTGAAAACAGAGATCGAAAAAAAAGCTTAGACATCATCTTCGAAGAAATTATCAAGGAAAACTGCCCTGATATTTTAGAACCAGAGAGCAAAATAGAAATTGAAAGAATCCACCAATCTCCTCCTGAAAGAGATCCCCAAAGGAAAACTTCTAGGAATATTGTAGCCAAATTCCAGAGTTCCCAAGTTAAGGAGAAAATATTACAAGCAGACAGAAAGAAACAATTCAAGTATTGTGGAAACACAATCAGGATAACACAAGATTTAGCAGCTTCGACATTAAGGGGACAGGAGGACATGGAATATAATATTCCGGAGGACAAAAGAGATAGGATTACAACCAAGAATCACCTACCCAGCAAAATTGAGCGTAATCGTGCAGGGGAAAAAATGGTCATTCAGTGAAATAGAGGACTTTCAAGCATTCTTGATGAAAACACCAGAGCTGAATAGAAAATTTGACTTTCACATACAAGACTCTAGTGGAACATGAAGAGACAGGAAAGACAAATCATAAGAGACTTATTAAGGTTGAACTGTTAACATTCCTGTATGGAAAGATGATATTTGTAACTCATGAGACCTTTGTCGGTATTAGGGTAGTTGGAGGGAAAAAATTATATGTATGTATATAGATAGATAGAGGGCACAGGGTGAGTTGAAGATGAAGGGGTCATATTTGGAGAATAAAATTAAGGGGTGAGAGAGGATTATACTAAGAGAAGGAGAAAGGGAGAGCTAGAACGGGGTAAATTATCTCACAAAAAAAAAACCAGAAAAGATAAGGCTCTTACGGTGGAGGGGAAATGGGGGAAGGTGAGAGGGAATGAGTGAATCTTATTCTCATAGAATTTGACTTAAGGAGGGAATAACATACACACTCAATTGGGTATGGAAATCTGTCTTACCCTACAGGAAAATAGGGAGGGAAGGGGACAAGAGAGTAGGGGGATGATAGAGAGGAGGGCAGATTGGGAAAGGGAGTAATCAGAAGCAAATACTTCTGAGGAGGGACAGGGTCAAAAGAAAGAATAGAATAAATGGGGGGTGGGATAGGATTAAGGGAAATAGTTTTTCACAGCATGTCCACTATGGAAGTGTTTTGCATAACTGCACATATATAACCTATATTGAATTGCTTGCCTTTTCAATAAGGGTGGGTGGGGAGGGAGGAAGGGAGAAAATTTGGAACCCAAAGTTTTAAAAACACGTTTTAAAAAAAATGTTTTCACATGCAACTGTGGGAAATAAGAAATATGGGAAATGGGGTATAGAAATCTATCCTGCCCTACAGGAAAATAGAAGGGGAAGGGGATAAGAGAAGGGGGGAGAGGTAGAAGGTCGGGCAGACTAGGGGAAGGGGTATTCAGAATGCATGCCATCTTGGGGTGGGGGGAGGGGCGAGATGGGGTGAAAATTTGGAACTCAAAATCTTGTGGAAATAAATGTTGAAAACTAAAAAGAGAAGAAGAAAAAAATCAAAGGGTAAAAAAAAAATATCCAAATGAATGAACTCAAAGTTCTGTTTTAACATTTGTGTTATTTCAAGTCCTAATAAACATTTTTATTTTTGCCATAGGAATGTGATACTAAGAATTTATATTGTCTGATATCAGTGAAAAGCTATAGACTACTTTTTAATGAAAAAATATATATATTTAGAATAGTGATCACTACTTATAGTACTGCTATATAAATTGTTTCTTAATGATTTAAGCCTCTTTTGATTAAGCACCAATTAAAATTTTGCTATCTTCTCCAAGAAGAAATTCATAAAATGTTTGCAAAAATTGTTAGACTGTAGATAATTGAATTTTAATAGCCTTAATTTGCATGGATGAAATATTCATAATTAAATACTTTTTTTCTTTATTTAAGAATCAGAATGGATAATAAATACACCACTGTGGCCATGTGACAGGATGGATGTCCTAAACAGACATAACCTGCTCTGTACAATTGCACATGAGATCTTGGCCAAGAGCCTTTACCGACAGACATTTGAAGTCCTCCAGAACTTACCCGGTTTCCAAAATTCTCAAGGTATGTTTTAGAAAACTCCATGTCTATTATCTCCTCTTTAGATCTGTTCTTATATGAGACTAATTCTTAAACTCTAGCTTGGTTGCTCCATCTGTCTCATCCTTCATGTATCCCTTCACTTTATTCAGCAATTAATTTTGGTCACTTTTTTTATAAATTAAATCATGCCTTCATACTTAGGTTAAAATTTCAAATATGTTTATCTTTATTTTAAGTTGGTCTTCATTCATCAGTAACTTCTAATACTAGCTTCATTTTCAGTTTTCTCTTTCCTAGCCTCTCTATCAAGTGAGTCTATAAATAGAATGTTTAAATATCTTAGGATTTGATATTGAAAGAAACATTTTTATAAATTGAACAAGCTTGCAACATCAGCAATTATCCCCGATGTCTGTTGTGTAAAAAATTTAAATATAGTCTTAAAGTTGGGCATACATCTGAAAATTTAAGGGTGATAATAATGCTGAATTTAGTTTACATGGGTAGTTACACTGTTTTCTGTATTACTGATGCTTTAATTTTTGAAAGTTTAATCAGTTGTAACAAAGTGTGTTAGAACTTATAAAAGTGGAGGAAACCAGAGCATAAAAGGAATTGAGATGCTTATATTTCACCTGTCTTCAGATCCTCCCCTCATTTTCAGAGCAGGAAGTAGCCCTTTCATGTATGTCCTTAAACCCTTTCCTTCTGTCTCCTCCAGGAACCCACTCATCAGTCCCACTTCCTTTCTTCTCTTGAGCTCCTTCCCATCTATCTGGCTGCAGAAATTTTCAAGCCTCACATATCCTTGAAGACATCCTTCCCTTGACCCTGCTGTCTCTAAGCTTCCTTCATCTTTCCTATCTCTTCTCTTAGCTGCCTCCTCTTCCTCGTTAGCCAGTCAGTCTGTCCTTCTCCTTCTCCTCCTCCTCCTCTTCTTCCTCTTCTTCCTCTTCTTCCTCCTCCTTCTCATGGCTTCTGAGCCCAGCACTGCTCTGACCAGACTTTCTTCTAAGGTCTCCTTCCACCTTCTCTTTTCTAAATTCAGTGAAATTGGCTCATGTCTAAGAGCCTCTCCATCAAAGCCAAAGGGCTCTCAGCTGTCCTTTGAGCACCCAAGCTTACAAAATATAGGCAGCTTAATTTAAACAGACCAAAAAGCCCTCAGCCCCACTTGTTGGATGAGCCCTTTGTAGCCCTCCAGACTCATGGTTCTTCCTTGGAGGCTTTTCCTTATGCAAAGAAGGGTCTCAAGGTTGCTAGAGACCCCATTCTCCCAGTCCTTGAGAGTATCCATAGTACCTGGTAAAAAGGAAGGCACAGATCCAGTTCTCAGGTACTGGTGAAAAAGGATTCTGCTCCTGCCACTTACTACCTCTGTGACCTTCAGCAAGTCCCTTGGCCTCTCTGGGCTTCAGTTTCCTTCTCTGTAAAATGAGGGGATTAGATTAGATGTCCCCCAAAGGTCCCTTCCAGCTCTCACCACTGCCCTCTCTGATGCTGATGTGGTTCCCTGGAGTCCCTCCATAGAGAAGCTTCCTTCTAAAGAACTGTCTCTGTGTGTCTTATGACCAGCTTATCTCTGAGCTCCCAACTCTTACTGTCTTCCCGATGAGTCTCCAGCTTTCTCTTTAGATATGTAGCTCAGATATACAATTAGATTTAAATCATTAGTCAGTCATCTTCAATGTAGTGTGCTTTGGGCTCCCGAGACCAAACAGTTCAGACCTTATGAAAAAAGTAACCTTATGAAGGAAATTCTACACCTTGTTAAGGATTGGGGGTATGGGGAAGAGACCCAGGAATATAGCATCAGTGCCCAAAACAAGGGGCTCATCAGTGGAATAACAAGGCCCCACAAAGTTTAGGCTTCACCATTGACATAGAAAATAGTTATGGTACCGTCTGAGTGCTAAGATGGTACGATCTGTGGAAATTAAGGTGACATCCCTATGGCCTAAAGTAGCAGTCACATACTTGCAGGAGTGGGAATGTGGGTAGGATTTGAGGGGTGATCATGGTTATCTGAGAACTACTAAATCAGATCAGTTGAGTAAATTTAATATCCTTTCTTCATTTCAGAAACTGTGGAGGTCTCTCAGTACAGCCTTCTTTTTAACAAGCTTCTAGATACTTGTATAGAGAGCAGTAGTCTGGGAGTGTCATCCTCCGTAGCAGAATTCATGTTTTCAAAGAACATCCCTATTGATTTTTCCTTCCTCAGAAGATTAATTACTGCTTTAGGGAGAAGTTGTTTATGGCCAAAAGCCAGAGCCCATTACAAAAGTAAGTTACAATTGAAATCCATATGAATCTTAAAATCTCAGATATATTATTTATGTATTTGATGTTTTTTAAATTATTATATTTTAAGGTACATTTGCCAGTTTTGGAATTAAATGTTTACTTTATTAAAATAAAAAGATACATAAATGCAGTTTTGAACTATACATACCATACCAGCCTGAGAAAAGATGTGTGAATTTATAATAGAGAATTAAGTTTAAGAGACTCAGTGGTTTTTTTACAGAAAAATGTTTGTTGCTTCATTTTACATTAAAAAATTTTTAAATTGGCTCATATTTTAAATGTAGCTGGAAGGATTACTTAAAAGAGGCTTTCATAAAATACTTTTATGGAGAATGGCATTACTTTGTAATGCAAATAATTTATCTCAATATATATTTTAGACCTGAGGATTTTTATATTTGCATCTATGTATCTGTGTGTATCTATAGATATAAAGGTTTCGTAATACTTGGCCTATAATGGATGTATTATTTAACTTTTAGATGCTCTGTCACTGGGCTGTTACCCACCATTGAAGGGAAACGTGTACCGAAAAGTTCTGCTGATCCCTTCATACCTGTCTGAGATTGAAATGCTTTTAGCTATTGAAATTTTTCTAGTATCTAATGCGAGTAGTATTCAGAGTCCTGGTGCTTCTTCACAGACACTACAAATAGTACTGAAAAGGTTTGTAGACCTTACTTTATATTCCACTGAAAACAGACAAGGAAGTTAATCTTTAGGCCTTTGAAAATTGGACTAAGGGGGGCAGCTAGATGGCGCAGTGGATAGAGCACCTGCCTTGAAGTCAGGAGGACGTGAGTTCAAATCCAGCCTCAGACCAAACACTTGACACTTACTAGCTGTGTGACCCTGGGCAAGTCACTATTGGACAAAGGCTACTATATATATAGTTCTGTGTATGTGCTGACTATGCACAAATTTTGAAGACTCTTCCTACCCCCAACCCAAATCAGCCACTGCCACTACTTTTAACAGAATCATAAACTAACCTGTTCCCATCATTTGAAGAAAATGAAATCCTTTAGGACATTAAGGATCTTGTCCACTTGAGTAACAGGCTCATGTTTAGGATCAGAATCATATTTAATTCTTTGTCCTCTGTTTCTTCCTATCATTGTACCACCTTGCTTCCCCTTTTTTGTTTTGTTTTGTTGTTTGTTTTTTTACTAGGCAGTGGGGTAAAGTGACTTGCCCAGGGTCACACAGCTAGTAAGTCTCAAGCATCCGAGACCAGATGTGAACTCCTAATTCCGGGGCCGGTGCTCTGTCCACTGCACCACCTAGCTGCCCCTGCTTCCCATTTTTTATGCCAGTTCTTTCAGATCTGATCAGAATAATCTTGGAGGCTTCCTAGAAAAATTGTGTTTCTCTCCCTCTCATGACCTGTGATTCATGTTTTTGGAGTTCCATCTGATTTCTCTCCAGACAACAAGATTGGCTTCTCCCAAAAGAAAAATGGTTTCTTTCATTTTCTTGCCTCTACTTGGGATTCACTGTTGTCTTGGGAGAGGCAGGCCTCAAATCTCTCAAGGCTGTCCTACTGGGCCAAAGGAAGGCTAGCCAAGAGACCAATGCTTGTCAAGAGAAGAAAGTAATAAAATATCTTCAGCTAATAGTCACAACTTTGTGGGTGGGAGGGAACCCACTACCAAGTGTGACTAGTATTCAAATTAGTGGTATAGTTATACTTGATAGGTTTGGTATCAGTCCCCTTTTTTCAATAGTTCCAAACAAACTAGACACTTAATGTTTCATTTGTCTAGCCAACATTGCTGTGACTTTTTAACTTAAATGTTCATTTAAAACTAAAAATGGTGAAGGAGTAGGTTGGAGAAAGAGGAGGCTAGAAGCAGGGTGCCAAGTTAGAAGGCTGTGGTACTAGTCACCAGTAATCTCAGAGTGGGAAAGGACTTGTGAGGCTGTCCTCTCCAACGTCCACCTGGACATAATAGCCAACAAAGATACATCCAGACTCTGCCAGAAGACCTCTCTTCAGGGGAGCCAGGTACTTCCTTGGGTAATTAATTCCACTTTGTGATAACTCTGTGTTGGAGGGGGAAAATCTCCTAACAATTAGAGCTGTCTCTTTTACGTCTGCTCATTGTTTGTTGTTCTACCTTCTGGGGGCAAGAGGAGTCTGTTCCGTGGAGCAGTCCTTCAAGGACTTGACATGCAATCATATCCCCTCTGATCATTTCAAATCCCTGGTTCTGTCCATTGATCCCTATAAGGTAAGAACTCCAAGATCTGCTTTCCAGCCGGACCAGTGGCCTGCTGGTCTGGCCAGAGCCAAGTACCATGGGATTCTCCCCTCCCTTGTCCTGGACACGCTGCCTCTCTAAATGTAGTCCAGTCAGGTAGCCGTCACTGAGAATTTATGAAGCACTTACATATGCCAGGTTCTGTGTCGGCCTAAGATCACAGGTGTTTTGGCTTCCACATCACATTATCTCATTGAACTTGTCAAGTCCACTAAAGCCTTCAGATCTTTTTAAGACAAACTGCTGTAGGATTGATTTTTTTTTTTTTTTTGAGCCCAAGTGTAAAATTTACCTTTTTCCCTATTAAATCTCATTGTATTCGGTCCAGTGTTTTAGCCTGTCAAGGTCTTTGAATCGTGACTTGTACCTAGTGTATTAGCTCGATTTTTTTTTTCCCCATCTTTGTGTCATCTGCAAGTTTGAAAAGCAGGTCATCCAAGACATTCATGAAAATGTTAAACAGCACTGGACCAAGCACAGATCCTTGGGGACTTCACTGGAGGTTTTACTTCATATTATGATGTGAAATGTTCATGAATACATGAATGACTGAAAGAGAGAAAGGGCAGAGCTAGGGTGGTTCATTAGTGTGAGTGGAGACAGCAGAAGAGATCCAGGCGACATGAGGAGGTAGAATTCATCTGTAAGCACCAGGATAAGTATTATATTCATCATTGGTGCAGTGCAGCAGGCATTAAGATACACTTGGCAAATCTGAAGCAGTCCTAGATTTTTAACAGTGACTAGTAACATTTCTATTCTGTGTGATAGTTTACAAGGCACTTTCACATTCATTATCTCAAATGAGCATCATCTCCAGTCTGTCAAGTAGGGAAGACGGCACCCTCCCCATAGTAGAATAGATGGAACTCGAGGTTTGCTGGTGCTGAACCTGGGTTTGACTAAGCCCAACTCTGCTACTCCCTAGTTTTCTGTGGCCTCAGCCTGCATCTTACAGATGAGAAGACGGTTACAATGAGATGGAGCAACTGGCCCAAGGCCTCTGGACTCCTGGTCCACTGCTTTTTCTGCTCCATCCTGCACAGTAGGAAGCTAGGTGATCACACTGCTGTGGTTGTGGTATCATATGAAGGAAACTAACTTTATATTGCTTCTTGATCTTTGTGCTTGATGAAATGGTCCTTTTACAGGTGTGAAGAAGACAAAGTACGGAGTAAAGATGACTACCGAACAGCAGGGGAGAGACTAATCATGGCTGCTCGTATATCGGACCCAAAGCTTTTCATTAAGCACATGACCGTGAATATTACTATGGAGC
Source organism: Vombatus ursinus (assembly GCF_900497805.2). Lineage (NCBI taxonomy): Eukaryota > Metazoa > Chordata > Mammalia > Diprotodontia > Vombatidae > Vombatus > Vombatus ursinus. The sequence continues at coordinate 45,378,171 of NW_020954577.1, read as the reverse complement.
AGGTTTATAGTTTGGAACATTGTTCTGCCCTGAAATGGTTGAAAGAGAATATGAAATGGGCTGGGAAGGTTTGGCTTTTTCAGTAACTATTAGGTTATAAAGACTTTTTTTTTCCTAAGTTCTAGTAATCATTGTTCAAAATGAATGGTAATAAAGACAGTTCTCACTGCACCCAGACTGGTTGATTTATCTGCATAGTACAGTAGCTTGCATAGTTTTGACCACTACCACACTTTTGGTCTGGACCTGTGATTTCACTGGTGTAAGGACCTCCTGGGCATGGAAAGACCTCCATCCTATGAAAGAATAGATAAGCATTGTTATTGACCTATGAAACTAAACTGGTTCACTTATGAACCAGTCTCTTACAGATGTTCCCACCTTGTGCTTTTCATTGGGCTTATAATAAAACTAAGTAATTTCCTATCTATCTGGATTCCAAGCAATCTGAATACTCAAAAAAACTAAGTTTTTCTGCACAGCATTTTCACAAAGGTAAATAAGCTAATAACTGCCCTTTTTTGTAATTTTCAAAAAAGGCTTTCAAGGTATGTGGTTGGGCTAAATAGGGCCTCTCTCTCCTTCACCTTCTGCATTCTCCAGTGATGCTCACAGAATTTTATAAGAATCTCAAAGCTAGAAGGAGCAGAAGAGATTATTTCACCCAAATTCATGCTTATGGTTGAAATCTTGTTACAACATAAAGGCTCTCTGGTGCAGGGGACAGAGCATGGGACTTGGGGTCCTTGAGGCTTGGGTTCAGATAGCTCCCTGCATACCTCTGAGCTTGACTGGAAGATCTCAGAAGCTCCTTCCAATTCTAAATCTGTGACCCTAGGATCCCGGTGGTCATCCAAATTCTGGTTTAATGCCTTCAGTGATGGTTCAAACTGTTAAGAAAGCTTTCTTATTTTAAGCCAAAGTTTCCCTCCTTTCAGAGTCTGCTCCATGGTCCTGTTTTCTCCCTTCCTTGATCATGAAGTGTTGTCCCTATTGCCTAGTACTTTTCCAGCAAAATGTTACAGGTTCCTTCAGCCTCTTCTCGTGCTTTGATTTCAGATTCGCTCGGCATCCATTTCCCTGGATACTTTGGGGTTTTGATGTCCAGAACAGAATGTCACATGCTGGATAGGGTCTTACTGTTGCAGAATACTGCGGTGCTCTGGTGACTCCTGTTCTGAACATTTTCCTTCTGTTCATTAGTCTGAGATTACATTAGCCTCTTTAGAAGTGGCATCGCACTCTGCCTAGCTTCCAGACAAAACCACCAGGTCTTTGTCACATGAATTGCTACTGAGGCACTGCTTCCCTAGCCTGTGTTTGTGTGGCTAATTTTCTGGAACCTCAGTTTGGGACCTCAAATTTAAACCTACTAAATTCTTTTATTAGATTTGGCTCACTTAAGTTTGCTGAGATCTTTTGGATCCAGTTTTAAAATATATATACTGCCTTCTTCCTCAGATTCAGGTTAGCCACAAATTTGATAAGCATGCCATGTGTGACTTCATGTCAAGGGCTGGAGAAACTTCTAGAAAGCAGGCAGAATGAAAAACTATGATCCTTTCAGAAAATAACTTAGAAACACCAAAAAGAAATGTAGCCACTAGACAACTAAAACATGCACACAGATGTACTGAAGCATACTATACAATTTAAAATACAGTACCATAATGTGAGGGATCTAAGGGTGAATGTGGGTACTCTACCCCCACTGTGCAGGTCACAATGCACAATCTATCCATCCTTTCCTGTCCGTGTTCTCCCACAGGTCCTCTACAACCACTTGACGTGCTGGAGTTCTGCTTCTCTTCTTTAAGCATTGTGTGGGTGCAGACGGCTTCTTATGCCAGTCATCTGTCTCCTATGTGATATCTGTTCTAGATTTTAGATTAAATTATATGTCACATTGATGTTTTATATTGAATTCTTCCATAGCTAGGCAATATACTGAAACATACTCATGTTCTAGTTGCCCAGCTGGTTATGATCATTTCTGCCTTACGAACTCTACTAAGGCTCTGTATGTGCCATCACAGGACAGATGTCTTTAAGATGAAGTCTGAGTAGTCCTAGCTGTTGTTTACACCAGAGCACTAGAAACTTTGTGCTTAATCAGCCAAATGACATTAGGAGCTTAGAACATTGAATCAGACGACTGACTGTGTAAGGCTTCGCTCCACTATGAAGCTTCCCAGGTTTGATACGGTTTAAGGTGCAACATAAGGTCCTCCCACGTTCATCACATAGAAAGTATCTTTCTCTAGTATGAGTCTTCTGGTATTTAGTCACTTGTCTCAAGTCATTCTCCTGATATCCATCACCTCTTGATTCTCATTTTCCCTACCTTGTTTTAAATCAGAGGGGTGAAAAGTACCTTCTGCATCTTTCTGTCATCATCCCCAAGAATGATTCCTCTTAAAGACCTACCTCCTTTGGATTTTGACCTCAGTCTCACTCTGCCCTGAGATTAGGAAGCTTCTTCAATGGCTCAAGCCCTAATCCTCTGGAGCAATCAAGTCTTTTAGAGAAAAAACAGCCAAAGCTAAATGGTGGAAACCCTGGTAGATCCTGCCCCAACCACAACTACTAGAACATGACTCGGCCAGCTTTAGGATCTATTTCCCAAACTCCTTTTTTCCTCCTTCTGTCCAGGTGGTTTGTAGTATAATTCAATGACAATATTGTTTTGTTTTGATTTTCACATTAGTCATGTTGTAAGGAAGAATTAGAACCAATAGGAAGAACCACAAGAAAGAGGAAACAAAACAGAAGAAAAAAAAAGCAAATAGTATGCTTCCATATGCGTTCGAACTCCATAGTTCTTTCTCTGGATGTGGATAGCATTTTCCATCATGAGGCTTTTGGAATGTCTTGGATCCTTGCATTGCTGAGAAGAGCTAAGTCTGTCAAAGTCAGTCATCACACAAAATGGTTGTTAATGTGTACAATGTTCTCCTGGTTCTGCTCATTTCACTCAGCATCAGTCTGTGTGGTACAGTGACTCTAACACAAACTCAGAGACTTCTCAAGGAAGCAAAAATTACTCTTTATTACAATCTCGCGAGAAGGGGCATCTACTCCTCCAGTACACTACCAGCAGGAGAGAGGCGAGGCACAAAGGACAAAGCAATGTTATATATCTTAACACAAACAAGAAACTCCCACCCCACCACTACCCCTTACTCCCATTGGCTGGGAGGCAGGCTTACATTCTAGGTATGAAAATCTTTCCCATTCCCAAAGAACAAGGAAACAGGGTATAGCCAATCCAAACATACATGTTCTTATTTAGTATACCTAATGCTGACGTGGCAGTGGCAATCAGGAGAGGGTTTAGGGCCGAATTAAACTTATGGTCTGTTCGTTCTCACAGAGCCTATCTCTAGTTTCGAGACAGTCTTTTCATCACCACCCTGAGAAGTCTTCACAGAGGTTATATCTCATTCAAGTCCATACAAGTCTTTCCAGGTTTTTCTGCTCATCATTTCTTCTAGCACAATAGTATTCCATTACATTCAAATGCCACAACTTGTTCAGCCATTCCCCAGTTGATGGGCATCCCCTCAATTTCCAATTCTTTGCCACCACAGAAAGAGCTGCTATAAATATTTTTGTACAGGGCCTTTCCCCATGTTTATGATCTCTTTGGGACACAGCCCTAGAAGTGCTATTGCTGGGTCAAAGGGTATGCACATTTTGATAGCCCTTTGGGCATAGTTCCAAATTGCTCTCCAAAGTGGTTGGTTCCTCCTCTGTTAATCTGGGCAGTTTCTATTTTTATAAATATTCATCCATTTCACTGATTGTCAAATTTATTGGCATAGAGTTGGGCAAAATAGTTCCTAATTATTGTTCTAATTTCCTCTTCATTGGTGTTGGATTCACCCTTTTCATTTTTGATGTTGGTCATTTGGTTTTCTTCTTTTTTTTTAATCAAAGGTTTGGTTTTTTTCCCCATAAAACCAGCTCTTAGTTATTTATTCAATAGTTTTCTTAATTTCAATTTTATTAATCTCTCCTTTGATTTTCAGTATTTCTAGTTTGGTATTTAATTGAGAATTTTTAATTTGATCTTTTTCTAGTTTTTTTAGTTGCATGCCCAATTCATGGATCTCTTCTTTCTCTATGTTATTCACGTAAGCATTTAGAGATATAAAACTTCCCTCAAGAACTGCTTTTGCTGTGTCCCATAAGTTTTGGTATGTTGTCTCATTTTCATTCTCTTGAATGAAGTTATTGTTTATATGATTTGTTGTTTGACCCATTCATTCTTTAGGATTAGATTAGTTTCCAAATAATTTTTAGTCTTTATCTTTCCATGGCCCTTTATTACATATAATTTTTATTGCATCATGATCCGAAAAGGATGCATTTAATATTTCTGCCATTCTGCATTGGATTGTGAGGTTTTTATGCCCTAGTACATAGTCAATTTTTGTGTAAGTGACATGTACCACCAAGAAAAAAGTATATTCCTTTCTCTCCTCATTCGGTTTTCTCCAGACAAATATCTAACTTTTCTAAAATTCTATTCACCTCCTTATTTCTTGTTTATTTTGTGATTAGATTTATCTAGTTCAGAGAGGGGGAGGTTGAGGTCCCCCACTAGTGTAGTTTTGCTGTCTATTTCTTCCTGTAACTCCCTGAACTTCTCCTCTAAGAATTTGAATACTTTACCACTTGGTGCATATGTTTAGTAATGATATTACTTCATTGTCTATAGTGCCTTTTAGCAGGATGTAGTTTCCTTCCTTATCTCTATTTTTGCTTTTGCTTTGTCTGAGATCAGGATTGCTACCCCTGCTTTTTTTACTTCAGCTGAAGCATCATATATTCTACTCCTTTCACCTTTAGCCTTCCTGAGATACTTCTAAGCTGCAATTCAGTTTGCATAGAGGGGAACCAACTGATTTCGGTGGAAAAGGAAAGTCAGGAGATGCAAGGAGTGGATGTATTTATAGTAGGCTTCAGCAAGACAGTAGATGTAGTGGGAAGTTGCTGTTAGGAAAGAGGAGCCTCACAGCCGCCTTAGAGGAGCGCTTCAGACACCAGCTTGATAGAGCTTACAGCAGGTCAAAAGTAGGACTGAGTCTCCTATCTAAAGACTTGTGTCCCAGGCAGTCCAACTCTAAGAGAGGAATCGTGCTTTCTCAGCAGCAGCAGAGCAGTTTTACATCAGGCAGCTAAGAGTAGGGAAGAAATGGCTTCTGAGGCAAGCAACAGTTGGGGGGGGGGGGGGCTGGGGTGCAAAGAACTGCTTAGATTACAACGGAGCTGCATGGAGAGATACTCTAACCACAACACAAAACTCCCATTCATCAATGTGCAATGTGAGTTTCTGTAGTATCAGGAGGTGTTTCATTTCTCCATTGTAAATGGGATGAGTTTGTGAGGGCTTGTTTTCAGCATTTATCTAGCCTGATAATGATCTTGTTGCTTGTTTTACCTCAGTCTACTTTGTTAATATATTTTGACTAAGTCAAGGGTTCTTAACTTTTTGTATCATGGAGCTCTAATAGTCTAGTGAAATCTATGGACCCCTTCTCAGGGTAATGTTTTTAAATGCATAAAATAAAATATAGAGGATTACGAAGGAAACCAATCATATTGAAATAAATGCAGCTAATTTTTTTTTAAGTTCACAAAACTGGAGGGTTGGACCTCTGATTTCAGTGCTTTGCTATTTGTCGCTCCTGCCTGGTATGTGAGTAGAAACTGCATTGGTTGGAGGCTCAAGCCACATTCAGATGACATTGAATATGATTAATATGGGGGATTATAGTTGAGTGGAAATTTTGTAGCCATATATAACATTTTTAATCTGGTCGTTAAAGGAGGGAGATAAAACTAAAAAAATTATATGAGCAAAGAAACCAAAACTATCAACTTTTGCATTGGATATTATGGTTAATACTTAGAGAACCCTAGAAAATAAACAAAATTGAAATAACTTTAGAAATGCAACCATATGAGTCATTCGCATTTCTATATATAACCAACAAAATCCGGCAGGAAGAGCTGGAAGTTCCATTCAAAATGATTAGAAAGCTACGAAATATCTCGGAGTCTCCCGAGGGACTACGTGAATCTAAGTCTGAAACACCCTTCAGAAATAAAGACCAGTGAATAATTGGAGACACAGTAATGCTCATGGGCAGGTTGGGTGAATATTTTTATTAGACAACCTCAATTAATTCGTGTGTTCAGTGTTGTACCAAACTCTCCAAAGGGTATTTTACAGCCCTGGAAGAGCGCAGAACCCCAAGGGTGGCTGGGGCGTCAATGACGCGGGCCTGGCCCAGGAGGCAGCGCGTGAAGACGGCTCCTGGACCAGCGGCGCTGCGAGGAAACGCCACGTTCGGCACAAGGGAACTTTAGACCGGCATCGCACACCACACACCAAGCCACGCCTACGGCCCAAATAAGGCAGGGCCCCACCCAGAGGGGAGCGCGCCCGGAGTCACGGCTGGCGAGCATAAACAAATCAAGTTCCAAATCTCGCACAGCAAGTGCTCAATAGGGGGAGGGAGGGCGCCACTGCGCAGGCGCCAAAAAGCCAGCTCTCGAAGCTCCCGCAGGGCTGAGACCAGCCAACCAATCGGAGAAAGCGAAGCTAGGCCGCCCCGAGCGCGCAGGCGCAGGGGCTACGCTCCTCCCTCCCCGCTCGCGCGCTTAGCCACCTGCCACTCGCGTTCCCCCGCCCCCGCGCGCGGGACCGTGAGGCGCGTCCCCATTTCCCTTCCCTCCCCGCGGGCTCACTCTCCCTTAAACCAGACGACGGGAGTGGGCGAAGCTCTCCCGGGACAGGCTGGTAAGGGGACCGGGCAGGGGCAGGCCGAGGGCTGCGGGCAGCACCAGGGTCCCCTCCAGGGAAAGGGATGAAGGAGAAGCACAGTGAGCATCCGCCAGAATTAGTGGGTGGGGAAAGACTGGCTGAGTAGGAAGGGCCACCGGGAGCAGCTTGAACGGGTCTCAAGCTGTGCGCGCCGTGGAGCAAGGCCTGGCACGGCTCAGCCAATGGGCGCACGGTTCCCGCAAAAGCGTCCTCCCGGGCCTGACGCAGCCCAACCAATGAGCGCGCGGAGGAGTGAATTCCCACGCCAACCGCTTTGTCCTGCTCGACCTAGAGCGGTCCGGGGCGGGGCCCGGTGCAGTTCAACCAATGAATGGGGCGGGGCCTGGTGCAGCTCAGCCAATGAAGTGTAGGGGATGTCTCTTACCCCCTTCCCTCCGCCCCCTCCGTCTCGAACTCATAGACCCTGGATGGGGCGGGGCGAGGTCTGGCACATCTTAGCCAATAGGCGCGCACAATGGGGCCATTCCCCGTCTCCTTACCCCCCCATGCCCCCCCATGCCTTGGCACCTTGTCATCCTCGCCACAAAACACTGCGGAACGGGGCGGGGCCATGGTGCGAGGCGTGGCGTGGATCAGCCAATGGGCGCGCGTCCCGGAGGCTCCTCCCCCACCTAGTCCCCTCCTCTCGGGACCCCGGAACTGAGCTGGGGGCGAAGGCCAAATGAGCCGGCCGGGACCGTGACCCTGCGTGGGCATCCTTCCGCGCGTGAATTGGGGTCCCCGCCGTGCCGCCTCGGGGGAGGGAAGGTGTAATCGTGTGAGCCGCGCGGCTGCGGGTCCGGGCGTCCGGCCTAGGTGAGGGGTAAGGGGTCATCACCCTGACCTTGATCATGACCCTCCCCTCCCCCGCAGCCCGGGCAGGCCCTGTGAACCGCGCCGGCCGAACTCTGCCCCTGGACAGCCGAGGAAACAGGCCCCGAGGTCCCCCGGGTGTTTTCTGGGCGGCGTGAGAGCTCAGGGTCACCCCTGGCCTTTGGGGGCGGGAGGCCCTGGAGACGAGAGTGGGGGAGGGGTCCTCCGTGGTTTGCATCTCGGTGCTTAGTGCACAAGCCCCGAAACAAACGGGAAGTGCCTCCGTTTCCCGAGAACTTTCACGCGCAACTCCTGTATCCACGAGCGGGGTTGCACACGTCGTGCTTCCGAGCCTCTCGGTCCCACTCACCCACCACAATGCAAGGCCAGCTCCGCGTCACCTTTGATCTAGTCTCAGGGGCCGCCTGCCCTGGGCCAGTCCTGGACTGGGCTCTGGGGATGCAAGTACAAAGAATGAACCGATCCCACCCGCAGTGAGGGAGACATCAAGCACACAGTGAACTGTCCACACCACCAAGTGAACCACGGAATGTAGCCAGGAGTCATGCAAGGTGGTTTGGTAGGGAGAGGGGCACAGCGAGTGAAAGGACCCCCCAAGGCTGGAGGAGAGGGCAGGGCAGGTCCAGGAGGGAGCCAGTGGAGTGGATCCGCTGTCAGATGGTCAGAGCCAGCAATACTTTGCAGCTGGTATAGAATGGATGGGAGGAGAGAAACTGGAGGCTGTCCCAGTAATCCAGTGAGAGGCTGGCGATGAGAGCCAGAATCAAGGTAGAGAAAGAGGTGAGAGATACCTCAGCAGAGAAACAGCAAGATTGAGTTCAGAAGGAGGCCTGAATTGCAAATCTGAGGTGTTGGAAAGGCAGTGCTGCCTTCAACAGAAACAGGAAAGTGGGAGGCGACGGACCAGAGTGGGGTGTTTAGAATAAGATCAGGAGTTCCGTTTGAGACTGCCAAGTTGAAGGTATCTCTGGGACATCCCGTTTGAAATGTCCACTAGGCAGTTATGATGATGCAGGACTAAAAAAAAACTCAGAAGTCACCTACACAGAGATGATGGTTACCAAGAGGGAGAAGAGAGGAGAGCCCAGGACAGAAGCTGGGTGAACGTGTGGGAGATGAGGCGAGTACCCAGGAGAATGTAAACAGTGTCAGAGGCCACAGAGATGCAGGAGGATCAGGACTGGGGATGAAAAGTTCCTTGTAACTGGAGTGCTGGTCTGAAGCCAGATTAGGAACAACTGATTGAGGAAAGGAGAAAGACGGAGGCCACTTTTTCAAGGAGTTTGGCTGACAAGGGGAGGATGGATATGGAATAAATAGCTCAAGGAGACATATGTGTAGCCAAGGGTTTTTTTAAGGATGGAGATTTGGGCATGTGTGAAGTCAGGAGGGAAGGAACCCATTCACAAGGAGAGATTCTGAAAGTTAATTTCACAGTTCTAAATTGGGAGAGGTGAAATTAGGAAGCAATCTGTCTGAAAAAAAATCTGGAGGGTCTTAGTGGATTGTAAGGTCACTGTGGGCCAAGAGTGTATTACTTGGATGGAGTCGTGATCTCATCAGTTTGACTATTCTCCCCAGGGACGCAGCTGAGAGCTGTCTGTGGTGACCTTTATCCAGGCCTTCCTATAAATATGTGGCTATCCACCGTGCTGGATCTCAGCAGAGGCCACATGGGTCCCTTTCTTCCTCAGGCCACATGACCAGCTAACCTTTTCTTCCAGGCGCAAATTTAGGGTTAGGATGCTCTCTCCTGACCTCTGTTAGGCCTCTGCTCTTGCACAATCCTTGAAAGTCATGTATTTAATGTGTTTCTGTCTGCTCACGCCCACTATGCACTTCTCTGGTGCCCTTTGCATGACCCACAATTGTAAATCTTCAGAGTGTTGTATTCCACAATTCATAGCAGTACAGCACCAGAGGGAAGATATTGCTGCTGGAAAATGGACCTCTGTTTAATGGCAATCTGTGACAGAGCGTTGGAACTTCCCTGAAAGTTCGCAAAATGCCAGCCTGATTTAAAAGAGGAAGCTGGTCTAAGACTAAGGAGGTGAATGTGCTTCCATTAGTCTTGTGGTATGTGAAAATATTTTCATGGCTTGGTTCATCTAACTGCAGATCAGTTCCGCTTGTGGCCAAATTGTTCATGCATTAACCTTTGCCCTCTTTTCTTTTCAAATGAATGATTGCCTCACGTAGAAGGATGCCCAGGGAGAGCAGAGTTGAGAGTTTGGTGAAAGGTTCTGTCTCCTCTTTGTACTAGAGTGGAAGCACCCTGAGGCCAAGGACTATGTCTTATTGTTCATTGTGTCTTCTAACATAGTTTCTTGTTCCATGACTATCTATTGAATGAATAATATGGCTTTACCTAGTCTTTGGAAATATTTGGAAGTTATGAGATCAGAGGTTTATTGTTGTTCCAGAATCTTAATAAAGCGTTGGCATTAGGCTATTCAGGAAACAAAGAAATGATAACAAGCCAAATTTGCTGTACAAAAGAGATTAATTGAGGAACACCTTGGCCTCATGCAACTACACACCATTGATTACCTGAAATAAAATCTAGTGTCAACAAGGGCAGCTAGGTAGTGCAGCGGATAGACAAGCCTTGGAGTCAGGAGGACCTGAGTTCAAATCTGGTCTCAGACCAGACACTTGACAGTTACTAGCTGTGTGACCCTGGGCAAGTCACTTAACCCCAATTGTCTCACCAAAAAGAAAAAGAAAAAAAGTCGGTGCCAGTAGAAGTAAAAGTTCAGTTGGTTTTCATTTTTCTTAATAATCTTGTCTCTAGGATAAAATATAAACTCCCATGTCTGGCTCTTAAAGATCCTCCCAACATTGCCATACTTTGGCTATCTTCCCTATGTGCCCCTGTAGCTTCCTTCTCCCATTGGTGAATTTGCATGGGAACCTCCATTTTGTGGAAAGGCCCATCTCATCATCCTTTATGCCCCAGACTACCTTCTCCCTTTCCTTTTAAGCTGCCTTTTAGGTGTTATCTTACCCATTCAAATGTAAGCTTCTTGAGGGTGTGCCCAGCACTGAGCTCTCAGTGCCTGGCATGTAGTAAGAGCATAATAAATGCATCTTGACTTGACTTGACAACCTGGCCCCTACCTGTCTTTGCAGTCTCGCTAGACGACTCCCCTTCCTGCATGCACTGGGTGATGCAGCCAGCCTGACCTCTTTGCTTCTCATGAATGGAACTCCACCTCCATCTGTCTTGATTACTGTCCCGTGTCCGGAAAGCACTTCCTCTTGACCTTCTAAACTCTCCTTTCAAGGCTGAGCCCAAGCACCACCTTCTGTGCGATTCCCCCTAAACACGTTATCTTTATTCTGTAGCTATTACCTGCTGCCTCCTCTGATCAAGGGTAGTAGTGATGACAGTAGAGATGCATTACTCTTCTGTATCCTTAGGGCCCAACCTTGATGTTTAAGGCTTTTTGATTGATTGATTGATTAATAGGATAAGAACTGATCTGTACTGGTGCCTTAAAGTTTGCAATCCTGCCTGCACTGCAGTACACCCCTCCTTCACAGTTGTTTTTAGTCTAGACCCGTGAGGTCTTAATTGCAGACTGCCCCCCGGCTCAGCAGTTACAGGCCTAAGGAGTTGTTTGGGGCACTAAAATGTTGAGTGACCTCTGCACGGTCACACTGCCAATGCTGTCAGAAACAAGACTTCAACCCAAGGCTGCCTTTCTCTCTGCTCTATCACACTGTAAACAGAACACAAAACAGGTTTAACAGTGCACGGAGGAGGTGATTACTTCCATTATAGAACAATTCGCGCTGTAACCCTTGACAATACCTCTCTGTTTGTAGCTAAACTCCTTGAAACAGTCATCTGTAATTGGCATCCACTTCCTTTCTCTCACTCTCTGGCTTCCAGTTTTATCCTTCAACCCAAACTTCCATCTGTGGAATTACCAATGAACTCTAAGAATGTTTTCTCCATCCTCACCCTCCTTGACTCTGCAGCTTTGAACAATGTCACCCAGATGCTTCCCCTTGATGCTGTCTCCCCTCGAAGGTATTATGACGTGGCTCTCACCTGGTTCTCCTTCCACCTGTCTGACCCCTCCAAAATCTTCTTTGGGGAATCTCCACAAAGATCATGCCCATTAACCGTAGGTGTCCCACATGGTTCTGTCCTGGGCCCTCTTCTCTTCTCCTTCTATCCTATTTGACTTGGTAATTTCATTTTTGCCTGATTTTAATTATCACCGTTATGTAAATGACTCTCAAATCTGCCTCTTCTGCTCCAGCCTCTCAAGCATCCTCCATTCTCATGTTTCTAGCTGCCTACTGTATATTTGGAACTGAATGTCCTGTAGACATTTGAACTCGACCTATCCAAAACTGAATTCAGAGTCAGATTCGGTAAACATTTATTAAGCACCTACTATATGCTTCTCTGTCTCCCTGCCTCAAGGCTTTCCGTACTGCAGTCTGTCATCCACTCGGATGTTAAATTGATCTCCCCAGATCTGACCTTGTCACTCCCTATTCCATAAACTCCAGTGGCTCCCTGTCACCTCTAGGACCAATGTGTTTGGTTTTTAAAGCCTTTCACAACCTGGCCCCTTCTTACCTTTCCAGTCCATTTCCATCTTACTCCCTTCCACACACTTGCTAGTCCAGTGACATCGGCCACTTGGCCACTCCATCTCCCAACCCTAGGCGTTTTCTTAGGCTGTTCTGCATGCCTGGTACTCTCTGTCTCCTGGCATCCCTGGCTTTCTTCAAGGCTCAGCCAAAGTCCTACCTTCTGCAAGGCACCTTTTCCAGTCCTCCTAAATCTTAGTGCCTTCCTTTGGAGATTATCTCCAGTGTATCCTGTATGTCTCTTGTTTGCCTGTGGCATGTTGGGGGCTGGCTTTTGCCTTTCTTTGTATCCCCAAGGCTTAGCACAGTGCTTAACATGTAGCAGGAACTTAATAAATGCCTCTTGACTTGTTTTTTTGAAAAAGAATTCACCTAAAGATGCCTTTAAAAATTGTCAAGTTTTCCTGGCACCCTTAAATGTTGTTGTTCATCTTTCTTTTCAAAGAGGACCGGTGACATCATGGGTGTTGAATTAGATTTAAGTAAGGCAGTTGTACAAAGTTGTCAGCCTCACTCTCTGTCCCAGAGACACCAGTTGGGAAGACACTTAAATAGGATTTCATGAGCATGAACATAAAAATCACATAAAGCAAGTTCTAAGTGTAACATTAATTTTGAATGGTAAGATGATTATAAATTCCAATCCAAATGAACATACAGGCCCCTGTAATGCATTAGATGAATTGTCAAAATCACAATATCTTTTTTATTAAATCACCTTTGTGGAGTGTTTCAGTGTGCTTTTATCCTATTCGTGAATCAAATTTCTGAGGTGATTTTGGAGTTTTTTATTTAGGACACTTTAATATTGTCATGTTCGATGCTATAATATTACATTCTGAGACAAGATTATTTCAAGAAAACATTCTGTTTTCTTTGTAAAGGACTGGAAAAATTCGTGCAATATCAGTTTTTAATATTCTCCTCTTTCTATTATGTTTTAATTCTTTTAGAGATTAATGGATTCCCAGAAGTTGACTTGCAGCAATATATAGAAATGTTTTTCTATATGAGACCCATAAGGAGGTAAGATTGGCTGTTAAATTTGTCTTAACATTAAAATATGTTCATTATTTTAGCTAACTTAAAATTGTTTTTCAAATTTCTGAAGTTTTTTTTTTATTATTATTGGGGGAAAGTCTAATGTGAAGGCAAGGATGGAAGGCAAAAAGAGAAATGGCATCTAAGCCTGACCAATCTTTGGAAGGCCCTTTATAGGAGTTAGGAGAAAACATACTGTAAAATACTTGGTTATGAAAAACATGCAGGGAAAAAAAGTACTTTGTGAAGCAAACATTGCTTATAATCATCTAGATAGATGACAGATTAAGTGTTTATCAAGCATTATGTGCCAAGTACTTTGCTAAGTAGTAGGGATACAAGGAGGAGCAGCTGGGTGGCGCAGTGGATAGAGCGCTGGGCTTTCAGTCAGGAAGACCTGAGTTCAAATCCAGCCTCAGACTCTTACTATCTCTATATGACCCTGGGCAAGTCCCTTAACCCAGTTTGCCCCAGTTTCCTCCTCTGTAAAATGAGCTAGAGAAGGAAATGACAAACCACCCCAGTCTCTTTGCCAAGAAAACCCCAAATGGGGTCATGAAGAGTCAGTCAGTTAGACTGAACAACAATAGCAAAGTTTACAAATACAAGCCAGCTAGGCAATTCCTCACTTCAAGAACTCAACGTGTAATAGAGGAGACAACAAAGGGGAGCCAGAAACCAGGAGGGGAAGCAGGCAGCTGGGTTCCCCTGGCAGGGCAGGGCGATTGTCAAGGAGAAGTCCTGGGAGCCATGGGAGCATGACTGGGGTCCTTCGTGAAATAAAATCTGGGCTCGAGGCTCACCAGTCAGAAGAGAGGGGCTCAGGTTGGAGCTTTCCCCACAGTAGAAAGGCTGGTGCTGGCCAGGAGACAGGGAAGTCCCAGGAGTGAGCCACGGATATGACAGAGTGGAGTGAGTGTGACTGGGCCCTTGTGAAATGGTCTGTGCTAAGGACTCACCATTCAGAGAAACGGACCTTGCTGCCATCATATTTTAACAGATGAGTTGGAAGTGGAAGCCAGTATTGCCCATAGCTCTCCATTTGAAAAGTGAGACTTTTTTTTTAATGGAATGAATCGCTCGACAAACCTTGATTGAGCACCATATGTACTAAGCTCTGCTTTGCCGGGCATTGCACCAGGGGCCACAAAGATAAAAATGAAGCAGGCCTGCCATCAGGGAAATTCCTCCTGCTCCTATTTGGCAGCAAGGTCATCCATTTGTGGTTGAAGCAGTTTCTAGACTCTTGGACATCTTGTAGCAACTACTTTATATCGATTTTGCTCATCTAAGAAATGGTGATGCTCAAAGTCAGTGTCTGTACCTTTATTTATTTCCATTTTTTTCTGTCATCTGCTAACTCCAGTAACTCAGATTGGAGTAGTTGTAGCCATAGGTGGCTCCTTACAGTGACATGGCCATACAGACAGATGATTCAGAAACGACTCCTTTTTTGTGCCTGTTACGATAAAGTCTTTTTCAGTCATATTGTTCAGTACTTGCCACGCCCGATGCCTTTCAACCTTCTTTTTGAAGAAAGGGATGGTAAACAGGCTTGAGGCTTGTGAACATCTCCCGGAATTTGTCTGAACCCAAACCGTGTTTTCCAGTCTGTCCTCCTCGTGCCAGCCTTCTTATTAAGACTCTGGGCCTCCAGGTGAATGTCAGATCGGTCTGGAGTGTCTTGTCCAGCTTGTCATAGATTTCAGAAGGAGAACGTTCTTTCCTTGTATTGCTCTTAGAGGTTGTATTACCTGGAAATAGTGCTTCTGTTTTAATCATGTATATTTGAATCATTTTGTACCTTTATTTTTACTTTTCTTTATGCCTTGATGGATAACAGACCTTTTTTATATACCTGTAAGGTTATGTCTAGAGAAAATATTGCCCCCCTGGCTTCTTCACTCAAGAACACTCTCCGGAGCTGAGGCCATAAACGCTCTGAGACCTTTCTATTTTGCAGTGCACCCAGATTTCTTTGGACAGCATCCCAGAGAGAGGGTGAGCATTTATCCTTGTCCTTTAGCGCCCTTGGTGTTTGTTGGGTGGAAGGGTGGTAGGTTTGGGTTTGTCTGTTGGGTTGGGATCATTCTTTTGTACCTAATTGAAAGGGTTTGATAGTGAAGCTTTAAAATGTCATAAGCTAATCCCCAAGTTTTACTTGTAATTACATTTTGTGGATTGATTTTTTTATAAGAAAAATGGAGAATTTTGAAAATCCATCAGATTGATGTTCCTGAATGTAGATGTCCCAAAAGTCTTGGTGCAGCTAGAAGCTTTCATCAGCCTAGAACAGCACTAAGACTTTAGGGACGTTCTGTAGAGTCCCTTCTTGATTATGCCAGTGGGGGCCATCGTTTTTATATATTGTCAGTGTGTGTTTTTCAGTATCTCATGCTGATGGGGCAGCTAGATGGCACAGTGGATAGAGCACCAGCCCTGGAGTCAGAAGGACCTGAGTTCAAATCCAACCTCAGACACATGATACTTGCTAGCTGTGTGACCCTGGGCAAGTCACTTAATCCCAATTGCCTCACCTCACCAAAAAAAAAAAAAAACAAATGTTTCTCTGGGTCTCCTTTGCCCCCCTTAACTGGTCTCTCCTGAGGACCCTGTCCCCATCACTAATGGCCTCTTAGCCATTTCAGACTCTGTATCTGGAAGTATCTCCAACTCCATATGACCCAAGAGAACCTATTCTCTTTTCCCAGACCCTCCACCTGTGATTTCACCCTTCCTGCTGAAGCATCATCATCCTTGTACTCACCCTATTCCCAGCCTCTGTCATCCTCCATCTCACATGTACTCACCAGATCCCATCCTTTCCATTTTCAAAATATTGGGGGGCTACTTCCTCCTTTCTCCACTCGCACACACACACACAGCCATCACCCACCCTCGCCACCTTCTGGGGACCATGTCAGTGACCCTTGTGTCTACTTGCCTCCAGTCCCTCCCCACTCCAGGCCATCTTCCACAGGGCTGCCAGACATTGTCCTGGGCTCCCCCGTCCCTGCAGTCAAACAGAACGTGCTCTGTCCAACGTTCAAAGCCCTCAGCTGCCTTTCCTCTTCCTAGCTCTGCAAACATCCTGCGTGTGACTCCCCTCCGTTCCCACTATGGTCTGGCCTCCTTACATAAGATGCTGCATCTCCTCTGCTGTAGTTTGATACTGGGGGGGTCCCATTTCTTCCCGGAGGGCTCTCCTTCTTCACCTCTGCCCTTCTGATCTCTAAACTCTCTTCTGAGGCCCATGGCTGCCAGTGCCACCCATCCCCAAACTATATCAGATTCGTTTTGTGTGTATTCTGCAAATAATGAGACATGTGCATGTCATCTCCTTCATTAGAATGGAGCTCTGTGAGGGCTAGGGGTTCTTTCACTTTTGTCTGTGTACCTTCAGCCTGTGCCTGGCGCATAGGAAATGCATAGTTCAAGCTTGCCGATTGACTGAGGATCACTGAGGGTGACTCACTGTGAAAGAGCAAATTTGTTTCTTTTAAAACTCCCTTGAAAATCTGAACTATCATTAGATAAAGAGGAAAAATACAGTTCTCAGTTAATGCTTTGTTGAGCGCAGTTTTTGACATAGTTATTTTAAAACAGTAAGCATGGTTTGATCAACAGATTTATCACCCATAGCTCATTGATCTCTCAGATGTAACAATAGATTATGGCTTGTATTTGTTCTCTTGGAAACGTTTTACTATTTTATAATTAGAACATGCAAACAGCAAGAAGCTAGGCACCCCTAAGTGAGTGACTCCCCCAAATGTCTCACGCCCTAACACATGCTTGCTTTTAAAAATAGGCTTGAGGTCTCGATTTTTGGACATCTCCTCTAAAGAGATTTTCACCATCCTCAGGATCTCACATTTTCCTTTTTGAATCTGTATTTGCTCTTTGACTGAGCCAAGGGAGGGGGCAGATCCAGCAGGCTCCCCAGCTGACATCTGCTCCCTCGTTCTCCCAAGGCCAGGAGAGGAGCACAACCAGCCAGACCCAGACTGACCACCTTGTTTGTCTTTAAGAGAATAAAGCATCTCAGACGGGCTGTGAGTCCCTTTAGAACTAAGAATCTTAACCTTGCCGTTGCTGTCCATATAACTTAGATGCATATTGTTAGAAGAGCCAGCCTGGGGATGACTTGATCCTTTACATACACTGTTGGCTTGGCTCAAGGACTGGCTGAGATTATGAAGAAAAGGCCACACGCTCCAGCACCACGGACAGCAGGTCTCTGGCAGTGTGATGGAAGAGGACCAGGTACACTTGGTGTATTTCTGGGTCTGCCTTTCTACTGTGGCTGTGCTGCCAGCCTCAACTCAGAGCATTACACTGAAATTCGGAGACACATGAAAAGAGCAGAAGTCACTAGTTTTAGTAAACTCCTAGAATCATTTTCAGGTTTTAGTACCCTAGTACATAGATTGTAGATTTTTAAAAATTATTTAAAAGCCCTCAAATAGTGTTGACACATAGCTTGAATACAGTTCTCATATTGTCATATATGTGACTACTTCTTTTCTCCCCCAGGAAATCAATGAAAATTCTCTTAAGAAATTAAGTGCCTACTTGGAAAACCTCCAGAAACCGGGCTTCAAGTCTTTGAAACCAACTCAGCTTACTTTTTACGTGAGAGAGACGGAACAGATGTCCTCGGATGGCCACGAGTCATTGAACGCACTAGGTGCCTTGTCTTGTTTGTATGATGTTTCTGACAAGTTTCACCCACGTTGTAGAGAGTAGTGATAAATGTGGAGGGAAGAGTCTTTGAAAGGAGCCCCTGTCCTAGGAAAGCAGGGCGGGTCATTGAGCTCAATGGCCACTAGCCTTGGAATCCCAAGAGCAGGATTCTCTGCTCACTGCAGAGATGGCTTTGAGCAAGCCCGTAGCTGTCTGTTATCACATGTGTTCCACATACTTGAAAGGTTTTGAGATAAATGAAAGAATATTTTATATTTCCTGTAATACAGGACAGCTTTCCTTTTATGTCTTGTATGCAAGATATTGGCTATTTTGATGTTTAAAGATGGGTCAGGGGATAGGGACAGAGGATCCCAACTCATGCTTTACTCCTCCTATAGCCAGAGTAGGAAAGAAAACTGATGTGGCCAGGCTGTCATTTCTGCCACTTCTCCAGCCCTGGCCCGGCCCAGGTAGGTCAGGGTTACCCCACAGGAAAGGTAAATGTTTTTAAAAGAACACATTTTTTTGCACACCAATTTCTTTTAAGAAAAGCACTGTGTAAGGAGCAGCTAGGTAACATAGTGGATGGAGCACTGGCCCTGGATTCAGGAGGACCTGAGTTCAAATCCGGCCTCAGACACATAACACTTACTAGCTGTGTGACCCTGGGCAAGTCACTTAACCCCCATCGCCACACCAAAAAAAAAAAAAAAAAGGAAAGAAAGAAATTTCATTTAAAAAAAAAAGTGCTGTGTAAATTAATGGAGGGTGACAGATTAATTGGAACTTTTCATAATTTTGTTATTAATAATATTCCTAAGCCCACTTCTTCTCTTTCAGGCAGAATTCACATAACTGTGTATATGGTGGCTGGGTGGGGGGGGGGGGGGGGGGGGTGGGGAAGAGGATGACGTAGAAGTGTCCTAAGTAGCTGCAGGCTGATTTCTCTAGTTCCTCCACATTCTGCATTCCAGGGCCCATGTCTGTGGGTCCCCTTAGGCCATTGTCTATCCTAACTTCCCTTAATTTCCCCTCAAAATCTTCAAGATAAAAACCATCAAAGTCATAGAAAGGGAACCTCATGCCTTTGGCTGGGTAAGACCTAACTCATCTTCTCCTGAGTATTTCAAGGAATCTTTAAGACCTTCCACTCTAAATTAGTAGGAGTCACTAAGACCCAGAGAAAACAAAAATTGGATTTAAATAATGGTGAAAAGAAATTCTCAGAATAGTGGTAATACCAAATGTAACCTTCAGGTGTTATGGAACAAAGCAGCCCTAATTGCTAGAGGTAGCTCTAAAGTAGAGGGAAGAGTGAAGTTCTGTGTGCCCTCTTTGTGTGCCTTGATTCCCAAACCAGGGCCTGCTATTCTTTGGTGGCGTGTTTTACTGGAATGATACACACTTTTTTCTGTAGACATATTCTAGAAAATAAGCTTCGGATTGATCATTTAGTAACTGTGGTCATAAGGCTTAGATCAATGACTCTGCCAAGAAGACAATGACTAATCAAGCATTCATATTCAGCAATCACGGTGATCAGTCAGATGTGGAAACAGCAGGCCCTGGCCCTATGGGAAAGCAAGTATGAGGTCAAGGGGAGCACTCTCCCACCACCCAAAGAAAGCTTAGATCTCCATGGCCCTCAAAACAAGAGTGCTAGGTGTGCCCCAAAACGATTTCTCTCAACTTCTCTCTAAAAGAGAGAGCCTGGCCCTGTTCTTTAGTACTGCCAGGACTGATGGTACCACACAGTCCTGGCCCATTAGGAGGTCATTTGTGCATTCTAACTCTTAGGACAGTTTTTATCGTGACTGGGGCTATGGATACTGACCCCAAACTTGACCCATTGAGTTGGGATTGGTAACCCTTAATTTCTAAGGTGCCATGAGCTAACCTGCTACCCTTTAGCTATAAAGGTTTTACCAGCACTCAGTTTTGTACACCAGTAATGAAACTGAAATGAGAGGTCAGGGGGAGTACACGGGCAGGTATAATTTGGGGTGTGTGAAATGTTTTTGTTTTTTAACAAATGTTTTGCCATGAAAAAAATTTAATTTTAAAGTATTTAAGGAGAATTTTTCATTACACACTTAGATTTTATGAACTGAATGGAACATGTGTATGAATTTTGATTTTTTTAATGGAAAAAGATTCCTTTTTTTTTTTTTAAGCAAAGATGATATTAAACTGAACCAAATAGTAACTGTTATGGGGTTCCATTTTTTAGGATTTCGAGCCGTCACTTTTACTTTGCATAGCAGAGATCTCCTGAGCACCGTCCTAGATATTCTCAACTCCTGTAGCTTATCCACTGAGCACATCCCGAGTTCCAGTGCTAATGAGGCTTCCCAAGCACCCAGCGGGGCACAAAGGACATTTGACAGACCTATTAAATGGAACAAGACTTACTACTCCTTTACTGGATTCAAGGACCCTGAAGAAGAACTGGAAAAAGCCCAAAGAATGGAAACTTCTCTCGTGTATGTAAATGCTTTTACTCCATTAAGCTGACACTGGAGCACATAGCTCAAATTAAAATAGCTTTTTTTACAGAAAGCTACTAAAAATAGTCTCAAACTGATTCCCATCCAGCAAATTGTCTTTGAGACGATGCATAATTCAGAGCCTCATCAGTATCTGTATTTCATAGCTTTAGTCTTCAAATTGCAAGAATCACTTGAGGAACATTTCTGAACCTTAATTACTTTTGAAAATTGACTTCACTTGGGTCTTTTGAAAAGAAGGTAGCAGTCAAACAACAACAAAAAAAGTTATTGTAACAACTTTTTTTGTTATTTGGTAGCTTTAATAAGTCATGTTAAAGTGATCTTTTAAAACAGAAGGTCTGATAGTGTCAGACATACTGTTTGTAGGCAGTACAAACCCACCAACAGATTAGCTGCTTTTCAGATTCAGTTTGCTGATCAGCTCTTCATGGGTCCCAGCTGACCGGGAGTAAGACAGAACACACCCCAAGAAGGGTGTGGGAGGGAGGGAAGGGGAGAGAGAAGACTTAAGCATTTATTAAGCACCTACTATATGCCAGGCACCATAGTAAGCACTTTTTCTCTAATTTGATTCTCACAAGAGCCCTGGAAGCTAGGTGTTATTTTTGTTTTGTTTTGTTTTGTTTTGTTTTGTTTTGTTTTGTTTTGTTTTTAGGCAGTTGGGGTTAAGTGACTTGCCCAGGGTCACACAGCTAGTAAGCGTCAAGAGTTTGGTCTGAGGACAGATTTGAACTCAGGTCCTCCTGACTTCAGGGCCGGTGCTCTATCCACTGCGCCACCCAGCTGCCGTCGGAAGCTGGGTGTTATAATTATCTCCCATCTTATAATTGAGGCAGGCAGAGGTTAAGTGACTTGGCCAGCGTTCACTTGGCTAAGAGGTCTCAGAGGCTGAATTGGAATCCAGTTGTTCTTAATTCCATGTCGTGTGTATTTCCCATGCTTCTTACCATGCTGCCTCTTGGATTAGATTCCTAATTGTGTAAATCCACAGGCATGGCAGCCATGAAAATCCCTGGCCCCACATCACGTGAACTATAAGTGCACCAACTTTCTGCTGCGGATAGAATTGTTATAAGCATGTTGAGGAAGATGTGGGTCCTGGTAGGTGCATTTAGTGATGGACACTGAGTTAACTGGCAGTCAGCAGAGCTACGGAGAAGGCTGAAGAAAGGCATGGCTGGGGGACCAGGGCATGAGCTGAGGAGGGGCCAGGGATGGGCAAGCACAGAGCCACTCACATGTGGGAAGTGCAAGCCCTCCCATGGGTATCCATGAGAGTAGGAACACTTTGATGGCTAGCTCAAAGGCCAGGATGCCAGAATGAAAAGGGAGTCAGTCTAAAAACTAGAAGAGGATTTCTGTTGGAAACTGACCCAAGGTGAGATGCCCAAGAAGAAAGCTGTTGAGTAACTTCAGGGATCTGACATTTTGACCCAGGGTTAGAGGTTTGAACTAGAGACCAGCAGGTGAGACTTGGTGACCCCAAGCATGAAGGCTAAGAATCAGCAGGCTATGGGGCAACTAGGTGGGGGGCAGCTAGGTGGTGAAGTGGATACAGCACCGGCCCTAAAGTCAGGAGGACCTGAGTTCAAATCCGGCCTCAGATCAAACACTTGACACTTACTAGCTGTGTGACCCTGGGCAAGTCACTTAACCCCAAGTGCCTAAAAAAAAAAAATCAGCAGGCTGAGGAGGAAACATCAGAATTGTTTACTCCATCATATCATTGACTAAGCTGAGTAACTGTAATTTGCCCTTCTGAAGTTTGTTTTTCCCCAAAATTCCTTACCTTATAGTAGAATTTGTGCATGAATGGCAGGAGGAAGTCTGAGCTGCTGTGGCAGATGTGGAGTTTAATGACAGTTTTTCTAGGGCTGGTGATCTCCCCAAGGTTGAGGTGTGCAGAGAGTGGCAGCACCTGACATGACCAGCACAGAATATTAAAAATCTTCTTTTTGACAGTATCTTTGTAAATTTCCTATTTGCTGAAAAATGTTCTTGTAGCAAGAAATGTAAGGTGTCCCAAAGGTCCTAGGGTGATTTTAAGGGCTCAGGCTGCACTCAGACTTTTAGGACACCCTATAAATCTGACATAAAAAGGTTTTGCATGTATCTGCTTGTCTCCCCTGAACTCCTTATTTCTACTAAGGTTCCCCTTTATGTTTTAAACGAGCTAATGCTTGGTAGTGATCGTTATAGGTTCAACACATGTCGTTTGGACAGGTTAAAGAAGGTGCCGCCTCCCTTACACATCCTGGGCAAGTCACCTCACTCTGCATACCGGAAAAATCTCAGGACTTCCGTTGTTGAAGGGAGTTTCCTCTGGAGAGTTGCCTGTACAGACAGTACCCGGTTCTAGGTCCAGGTCCCAGCCATGAAGAAAACGGCCATCCGTTAATCAATTAAATTGATTGGGAAGTTGACACCTGAACGTTTGGCAGAAGACAGGCCCATTTGCTAATTGTTAAACGTGAACCAGTTTCCAGGCACCGCTCTCTCTTAGCAGATGCTTGGATTCATTCCTTAGCTTTGGGTGCAATGGTCAGATAATCATTTGCTTTTGTGGAGCATTAGGCTCTCACCACCTGAGCTGGGGGCAGGGACACGAAAGCCAGAGGAGAAACAGTCCCTGCCGTGAAGGGAAAAGGGCCATGGCGGGGTATGCGCATCTCGGTGGGGTGACAGGGTAACTCGGAAGTGGTTTTGAGGCAGAGCAGAGGAAGGGAGACTGCAGAAGGGCCTGAGGCAGGCAGCTTTGAGTTCAGCTGCTCAACCTTGAAGAAGACGAGATGAGAAGGAAGGGCATCCCAGGTGTACACAGATCCTGAGGTGGGAGGTGGAAGGCCAGTCTGGCAGGACCCTCACGTGCCTGAAGGAAGTGGGGTGGGAGCCGCTTGTGAAGGGCTTGAAGTGCCTGAGGAGTCTGTTTCATGCTTACAGTGCTAAAGACCGATGGAGTTTGTCGGCCCTCGGGTCTGAAGAGAGTCCCCAGTTTGAGGCTTATTGAGACGAGGAATTCTCATTTTCCACTCTGTGTGCCATGAAAGGCTTGCAGAGCTGTCTACTGTTCGTCTTTGGTCTGGTGTGAATTGTGGACGCCACTATGAAGCTAATACTGCGCACTTCTGTTCTCTCTGGCAGATTGAGGGGGAGGGGCAGTAGCAGTATCAGAAGGGTCTCCACATTCAGTGGAATTCAGCACTTTTAAAGCGCCTATTATGTGCAAGGTAGAGAGGTCAGAATTTGGGAGTGCCTTAAGAGCCAGATCTCTCCAGGGGTTAGAAAAGGTATAGACGCAAATAACTGTGTATGAGAGAGGCTGGGGAAAGGGCAGGTGTAGAAGAGGGTCAGAGGCTAACCCCAGAGGAGAGAGGAGACAAGGATGCGTTGAGGCTAGAAAGAAAGACAAGATAATACATTGTGCATTTCCTCGTCTCCTTACAAGTCAGATTCATTTAGGCCAACTAGCCTAACCCGGTTTGAAATGCAGATACCAGTGAAGGTGGTTGGTTAGTACTATGTAGTGCTTTAATCAGGTAATCAATGCTCAGGGAGTTTTGATTGAGGCAGCAGAAAAGTGGAGGCATTTTGGGAGCAGCTTGTGCCTGAGTGAGGTGCAGCAGACAGGCAGAGGATGGCCTAGGGTAGCTGAAAGTAGGTCAGAGCAAAGGAGTAGACACAGAGGAGGTGAGTGGGAACTAGAGGGCAGTGGTCACCTGCCTGGTGACTGGGAGTCAGCCTGTGTGCTGCTGAAATTCTCCAGTGCTGCTGTAACAGATGTGCGTCCCATTGCTGATGCCCGGTTAAGAGATCAAGATGAGTCCAGCGTCTCAGTTCTGGTGCAGGAGCTCTCTGTTCAGCCATCACCCTCCCACACCAACAGGAGGGAGAGAAAAATGGGAAGAGAAAAAAAAGAAGAGAGAGATGTACTTATGAGAGTTGCATGTCCTTGCCACCTCTTTTCTCTCTCTATGAAGCCCACAATATTGGTGGGCTTCCTTCCCTGAAGGTGTGGGATTTCTCTTCCCCCTTCCCCACAAGAAAACTGAGAAATTGCTGTATAGTAGGTGTTATTGATGTGCAGGTGCTTGGCCAGTAATCCAGTGCCATGCAATGGCAGACACCCTATGCATGAGAGCCCCATAATGGGTCCAGACCATACCAATGGGACCCATTCAGTGTAATACTTGGAAACAAAACCCTATGAGCAAGGAAGAAGGTCTGCCCTTTCCCCCAGGGTTGGGGTGCGAATTCCAAAAGGTCATATTCTCTTCTCTTCTTAGATGTGCAGTGAGAGCCACAGTTCCATTTTCCATTTATAGTTTGGTCAGATACTCAGCTAATTTAGTAATGCACCTGAAGGTAAAATGTTGGGCCATTGCCACAGCAATAGCTGCTTCCAAAGGATATTTTTTGTCATTAACACATAACACATTTCCTTGCCCCCAGACACTTAGTAGCTGTGTGACCCTGGGCAAGTCACCTCACTCTGTATGCCTCAATTTCCTCCTCTGTAAAATGAGCTGGAGAGGGAAATGGCAAACCACTCCAGTATCTTTGCCAAGGAAACCCCAAATGGAGTCAGAGTCAGACATTACTGAAAAATTACTAGATAACTGAACAACACTGATATGTGTGACCTTAGCAGGGTAAGTGGTGAGAAGTGAATTGCTTCAGTAATTCTGAGGCCCTGTTACCTTCTGGATGCTCGGAGGTTTAGGATTCTCACATTTCTGTTGTTTCAGCTTCATGTAAACTTGGGTTCTGACCACCTCTCTCCTTGTCTGTATTGGAGAGCAAACAGGGTTCCTGCTGATGGGTTTGGGTTTTTTTGTTAGCTCAGAACTGAACATAATGAAAATCTTCAGCTCTGTTGTGTGTTTCCATTCTTCAGTTTTCCAGACTTTCAGTGTCTGAGCACGTGGCCTTCCTCAGTCTCCCCTGTCAGATGAATGACAGGAAGAGTCGATTCACTCTCTCAGCAGGCACTGGGCCGAGGTTGGCGCTTTAATTTTTTAGAGTACCAGCAGCGGTAGGAACCGGAGGGTACCATTTATCTAGTTAATGCCCAGAAAGCAAATTGCTGTAACCAGGCCAAAAAAGAGTGCTTCCTGTCTGTTAGTTAGCATAACGTAGGGTATTATAATACTCAGCCTGTGCTGAGATTTTTTTCTTCAAGTGCCATCATGCTTTGCACATAGTAGCATTCAAAATGAATTTGAGTTTGTCATTCCTTAGAAGCCTTTCTTCTTGCTCCTGGAAGAACATTTGAAGTCATTGCCGGGGGAACCTAGCAAAAGGCTGTTTGAGGACTCCAAGTTATCACATGTCCGAAGTTAAATTGGCTCAGGCCTGAGGAGAAAAGGGAGGAGGGGACATCCGGGGGCCCTCCTTGTGCACCCCCGTGAGCTGCTGGACAGGGTTAGACCAGGGCATGTCAGAGGATTATCGAGTTGACGAAGAGAAGGGGTCCCAAGTGCTGCTCTGAGGGAGCCCCATGGAGCCGATGCTCACCAGGCTGTAACAGATGAGTCTGGGGAGAGAGAGGACACACAGCTGGGAAGCCTCCGGTACGAACAAAGATCCCTCAGTGAGGCTCCATCGTACGATCCTGGGGAGGGAAGGCGCAGACCTGTAATTCATCCATGTGAATAACTCCTGGTGGGGAGCTGCCTTCCCCAGTGCAAATCAACAGCTATTCCAGAGTGGTCTTAGAGAGGCTGGGCCCCGAGAGCTTCAGAACCTCTATGGCGTGTGTGGGAGGCAGGACCGAGCAAGCCCTTCCCGATTCCAAGGTTGGCCCTGCATCCTCTCCATAATATAGGGGTTCATTGGGGGGCCAGAGATTACAATATGGAGTCTGCTGATGAGAACCAGTAAAAATATATTTGCTCAGTTTCACCATATTGATCAAAAAGGCTTTAAGAAAACTGCCCCCACTCTCCACCTGCCATCAGCTGCAGCAAAGGGAGAAGAACGGGAAGAGACGACCAGCTCCCAGGACACCGTCTCTGAGAAGAGAACTGTCCTCAGGGTCTGTTTGAATGTGCCAGGTCAGGAGGACAAGAGGGTGAACCAGAGATCCTAGTGCACCTGATTTCATAGGCATCACTAAGCCTTGGCAGGATCGAGCACAGAGCTCAGCTCAGCAAGCCAGCCCAGCTAACGCAGCAAGACACCCTGAGGAAAGCCAGGAGGCGACATGTGCCAGTCCAACCAAACCGATGCAGCCAACCCAGGGCCTAGAGTCCAAGAGCGGCCCAGCTCCCGCCACCTTGGAACTGTGGAGTCATTTTTAGGCCTGGCCAACGCTTCGTGATGCATTTGAGACTTTCTTGGCAAAGACACTGGAGTGGTTGTCATTTCCTTCTCCATGTTGCTATACAGATGAGGAAACTGAGGCAAACAGTGAAGTGACTTACCCAGGGTCACACAACCAGTAAGTATCTGAGGCCAGATTTGAACTCAGGAAGACAAGTCTTCCTGACTTCAGGCCCAACACTCTGTGCACTCTGGTGCCACCTTGTGGCCCTCATTCACAATAGATAAGCTTGCAATCACTGTGGAATCATTAAATTTCATTTTTCCTTTTCAAAAAGTTGCCTATAAAAGGCATTTCTTCTGACTCCCCCCCCCACTCCTTTTGGACGTCTCTTTTACCCTGTCCACTAAGACCCTGGAATCTTAACGATCTGATTAGTGGGAGCAGTAAAGAGGAAGTCACCATTTGGGCTTAGAGTTGTGAAAATGCAACAGGGAAAAAATGCCCTTTAATAAAAGGGCAAAAAAAATATATCTGTATATGCAAAGGGATAAATGTATACATAGGGATGTTTTCCCCATGGAAGCAGATAGCCTGACTTAAAAATGAGATGTCATTCCCCTTGTATCTAGGGCAGGAAGTTAAGGTTTATCTCCATTGAAAATGAGGACAAGAATTTTGTGAATGCCTGTGCTTACAAAAATTTAGGTAAGAATTCAAACATTTTATATGCCGAATTCTAAGAACATTTGCTCATTTAAAACAATTAGTTGTTTGATTTTTGTCTTGTTTTCTTAATTTTGGTTATTGTTTATGGAATAAATTGAATCTTTTCTCTAAGTTCATCTTCCTTCTTCCCCTTATCTTTCCCCAGTCAGGAAGATTGTTTCACAATTTATATGGAGCAATTTGTGAATTTGCTTCCTGGATGTGTGGTATCATTTGCATGAAGCTAAGTGGTGGTTTAGTGATTTTTGAGATCCTTGGCATCAACTTCTGACAGCTGGGTGGGGATGACCCCTGACTGGTTCCCAATTTTGTTTTAGGTTTTTGATTGGAAAATTGATCACATTGAATTAAAAGATGTTCAGCCTATCCCTAAGTTATTAAATTTGAAGTTTGATGGTTGCAGTCAGCATGGCTAAAAATAAATGTTTAAGTGATGACTTCTTAAGCTTTTTTTCCTTTTAAAGGCCTTCTGCCAGCAATTTTGGGGTAGGGATTAGGAATCCTGGGGTTGTTGTGATATGGGAATCATGGACTGTGATGGCCTAAGGGGCTGCCTGGCATCCTGAGGGCAAGGCACAGCAGTGTGATGGGGCTTTGGAGAGGGATAGTGGAGTTAATGAGGGCCACAGATCCTCATTGAGGCTGTATCTTTTGCTGCGCATTTGTGATGAATTAAGAAAGGCATTCCTCTGTTTCTGTCTGCATCATCCAGCCTTCTATGCTTCTGAAGTATTGGTTTTGTGTGCTTTGTGCCCAGCACAAAAAAGTTGGAATTGAAAAGCAGTAAACAATGTGCCCCTATCCATGGGGGATGAGGTGGGGGGGCAAGACCAGGAGAAATCCAGCAGCTGCAAGACCCACGTGAAAGTTCTTCTCTCTAAGTCACTTGGTGCATGGGGATCATAGCAGTGACATTTTTTAAGAACATTTTCTTAGAGGTTTTTTCTTTCCAAATTTCTTAAGCAGTGATAGCAGGTTTTTTTGTAATTGAAATGATTATTTTCCTCTGAGTGATTGAGCTGCAATAATCTGCATCGATGGGCAGTACCCACATCAAGGAGGAGAAAGCAAATCCAAGGGACAGCTAGGTGGTGCAGTGGATAGAGTACCAGCCCTAAAGTCAGGAGAACCTGAGTTCAAATCTGGCCTCAGACCAAACACTTGTCACTTACTAGCAGTGTGACCCTGGGCAAGTCACTTAACCTGGGCAAGTCACTTAACCTGGGCAAGTCACTTAACCCCAATTGCCTAAAAATTAAAAAAACAAAACAAAACAAATCCATAGGAGTATTTGAGGGGCAGACCACTTCTTGGACAGGAGGAAAGACTATGCGGAACATTTGGAACATCCAGAAAACTCAAATAGTATGGAAGGATAAAAACCTGGTGGGCTTAATAGACATCTGAATGTATTCGCTGAGGTTTGATGTGATTGAGCCTGCTTCTAACTCTCCAGTCACATAATGTCTTTTAACAATAGTTTTACAGGAAAATGATAAATGTTGGGGAAGATGTGGGAAAATTGGAACACTAATGCATTGTTGGTGGACTTGTGAAATGATCCAACCATTTTGGAGAGCAATTTGGAACTATGCCCGCCCAAACAGCTATAAAACTGTGCATATGCTTTGACCCAGCAATAACACTTCTAGGGCTATATCCCTAAGAGATCACACAAATGGGAAAAGGACCCACATGTACAAAAATATTCATAGCAGCTCTTTTTGTGATGGCAAAGAATTGGAAATTGAGAGGATGCCCATCAACTGGGGAATGGCTGAGCAAGTTGTGGTATATGAATGTAATGGAATACTATTGTGCTATAAGAAATGATGAACAGGCTGACTTCAGAAAAAGCTGGAAAGACTTGTATGGCCTGATGCTGAGTGAAGTGAGCAGAACCAGGAAAACGTTGTACACAATAACAGCCACGTTATGTGATGACTAATATCGATAACCTTAACCCTTCCTGGCAATACAAGGATCTAAGACATCTCCAGAGGCCTTGTGATGGAAAGTGCTATCCACATCCAAAGAAAGAACTATTGAAGTTGAATTGCTATTTTTTTTCTCTTCTGTTGAGTTTTGTTTCCTTTCTGATGGTTCCTCCTATTGGATTTAATTTTTACTTACAACATCACTAATGTGAAAATATGTTTAATATGAATGTAAATGTATAGCCTATATCAGATTGTGCACCATCTTGGGGAGGGTGGTGGAGAGGAAGGGGGAGAAAAATTTTAAACTCAAAAGTATATGGAAGTGATTATTGATAAATCAAAATAAATTAATTTTAAAAAACAATAGTTTTACAACTCTGAAGCACCACCTCTCACCTATCAGATTGACTAATGTGACAGAAAAGGAAAATGATAAATGTTGGTGGGATGTGGGAAAATTGGAACACTAATGCACTATTGGTGGAGTTGTGAACTGATCCAGCCATTCTGAAGAACAATTTTTAACTATGCCCAAAGGACTATAAAACTGTGCGTACTCTTTGATTCAGCAATACCACTACTAGGTCTGTATCCCAAAGAGATTTAGAAAAGGGAAAAGGACCTATTTATTTAAAAAAAATATGTTTATAACAGCCTTTTGTGGTGGATAAGAATTGGAAATCAAGGGGATGCCCATCAGTTGGGGAATGGCTGAACAAGTTGTGGTATGTGATTGTGATGAAACATTATCGTGCTACAAGAAATGACGGGTAGGCCGACTTTAGAAAAGCCTGGAAAGACTTACATGAACAGATGCAAAATGAAGTGAGCAGAACCAGAAGAACATTGTACGCAGTAACAGCCACATTGTGCAATGAGGAACTGTGAATGACTTGGCTATTCCCATAGTACAGTGATCCAGGACAGTCCCAAAGGACTCATGGGGAAACATGCTCTCCATCTCCAGAGAAAGAACTGACGTCATCTGAACACAGACTGAAGCATGCTATTTTTCACTTTCCTTTCATTCTGTTGTAATTCTAGTCTCCTTGTACAAAATGACTAATTTACATGATTGTACGTGTATAACCTATATCAGATAACTTACCATCTAGGGAGGAAGCGAGGGAAGGATAGAATTTGGAACTCAAAACTTTTTTTTAAAATGTTAAAAATTGTTTTAACATGTAGGAGAAAAAATGAAACATTTTAAAAAATTTATTCACTTTTAGTTTTCAGCATTTACTTTTATAAGATTTTGAGTTCTAAATTTTCCCCCTCCCCAAGATGACATGCAATCTAATATAGGCTATACATGTACAATCATGTTAAACATATTTCCACATTAATCATGTTGTGAAAGAAGAATCAGAACAAAACAAGAAAAAAAATAAGAAAATACTATGCTGCGATCTGCATTCAGACTCCATAGTTCTTTCTCTGGATGTGAGTAGCATTTTCCATCATGAGCCTTTTTGGAATTGTCTTAGGTCATTGCATTGATGAGAAGAGCTAAGTCTAACAAAGTTGGTCATCACACAGTGTTATTACTGTGTACAATGTTCTCCTGGTTCTGCTCACTTTGCTCAGCATCAGTTCATAAAAGTCTTTTCAGAGGGGCAGCTGGGTGGCGCAGTGGATAGAGCACCAGTCTGAAGTCAGGAGGACCTGAGTTCAAGTGCGGCCTCAGACACATAACACTAGCTGTGTGACCCTGGGCAAGTCACTTAACCCCATTGCCTCACCAAAAAAATAAATAAATAAGTCTTCAGATTTTTCTGAAGTCTGCCTGCTCATCATTTCTAATGAAACAATAGTATTCCATTACATTCATATACCATAACTTGTTCAATCATTCCCCAATTGATGGACATCCCCTCAATTTCCATTTCTTTGTCACCACAAAAAGAGCTGCTATAAATATTTTTGTACATGTGGGTCATTTTCCTGTTTTGTCATATTAGCCAATCTGGTAGGTGTTGATGTTGCTTTAATTTGCATTTCTCTAATCAATAGTGATTTAGAGCATTTTTTCATATGAGTATAGATAGCTTTAATTTCTTCATCTGAAAACTGCCTGTTCATATCCTTTGACCATTTAACAATTGGAGAATGACTTGTATTCTTATAAATTTGACTCAGTTCTCTATGTATTTTAGCAATGAGACCTTTAAAAATGAAATATTCTTTTCTAAAAATAGGAGTTTTAGCTTTCTGTTCTATGGGAATAAATGGACAGTTCTAATGGCTACATGTCTCTTTCTCTTTCTAGGTCCTGGTTAGATAGTAATGAAAAAAATGCCATTAAAAAGCTGAACAGTAGTTTGCCACTAAGAGAGGAACTAGACCGTTTGAAAAACCAGCTGTCTCATCAGCTCCTGCTCTCAGATATCAGGTAATAATGCAGAGGTCAAACTGAGCATGTGCTGCCTCCTGGCCCAGCTTCCTTCCCTTCAGCTAAGAGGTGCATCTTTAGCTTTATTCTTTTTGTCTTCAGTGTTCTTCCATTTTGTTTCGTCAGTAATGGCTGGACATATATATAGATAGCACTTAAGTGTTTTCATAGTGCTCTTCAGAGCACGCTGTGGGATCATAGTTTTAGAACTGAAAGAGGGGTCCTTAAGGACAGTCTCACTTAGCCTCCTTTTGTAAATGCAGAAATAGGGGTCTCAGAGCCACCCGGGCACAGGTGGGATTCAAACTCAGCTCCCCTGACTCCAAGTCTAGACTCTGACCATTGGGCAACACAGCCTCTGCACTCAAGACACTCTGCAGTGCTGTGCAGCAAGGACTATGGGCATATTTATCCTCATTTTATGTATTGGGAAAGGGGGGGCTTAAAGAGGTAACAGGACTTGTCTAAAATCATACAATTTGGTCCCCAGTAGGATTTGAACCCAAATCTCTTTCAACTCTTCCATGTTGTCTTCTATAAAAAACTTGTGACCTATCCCCTAAAACCAAAGTTCTAGGCTTACACAGTGGATTCTATCTTGGAGGCTACTCATATAATACAGCTCTTTAGCTCATGCCTACATACATAGTTTGCCCGGAAGCATCACTATTTGACTCTCCAACCAAAGGAACAAGGTCCTCAGCTCCCATGCAAGCACTCAGGCTAACAATGCATTAAATGTAGGGCGAGCAGTAGGTCATCCGTTACAGAGGCCATAGACAGCCAGGATAACTCTCTTTCCCTCTCTGCTACTGTTCCACTTCTCTAGGGACTTATAAAGTCATAGAATCACAGAATTTGAGTGTTGGAAGGGATATCAGTGACTTTCTAATCCAGTCCTTACATAAAGAGTCCCCACCATAACATCCTGGACAAGTGTTTTGTCTTATGTTACTGCCCCAGGGTTGGAGGGAAGTACTCTACTCTTCCTTCCAAAGGGCCCCACCAGTCCTCCAGATTTACTCTTCTGTGCTAGTTGGGTTCTCCCTCCTTGCGAAGTAGAAATATCTTCTTATCAATAAGAATGAGCCCTGTCACTGCCAACTTGTACAGTGCACAGAACTCACATGGTCCTTGAAAGGCAAGGTCCCGGTTCACTGCTCTACATTACAACTCTCTTATTTGCTTCTGTTTGGCTTACTTGCCCTCTTGGGCTAGGACCTTGACATGGTCCGGGAACTCCCCTGTTTGGACCTCCTTTACTGCTCTCCCATTTCTTCTCCATTTCAGCCATATCTGGGATCAAGAAGTTCCCTGGGAAACTCCGTGAATATTCAGCTTTGCCCCACAACCATTCAGGGAGCCCAGACCATGATTTTTGTGTGTAGCACTAGGAGGAAGACTGAGGGAGGGAAGGAATAAAGGAAGGAAGGGATGGAGAAAGAAGAGAGGAAACAAGTCATCTCCAACTCTTCATGACAACATGGACCCCACACCCCGGGCCTTTCTGTCCTCCGCCATCTCTCAAAGTCCGAGCTCATGGTCATTGCTTCCATGACACCTCTATCCATCTCATCCTCCGCTGTCCCATTTTCCTTTTGCCTTCAGTCTTTCCAAACATCAGGATCTTTTCCAGTGAGTTCCATCTTCTCCTTATGTGGCCAAAGTATTTAAACATTAGCTTCAGCATTTGACCGTCCAGTAAATAGTCTGAGTTAATACTGAAAGAAATTGACTGATTTGATCTCTTCGCTGTCCAAGAGACTCTCAAAAGTCTTTTTCAGCACCACAATTCAAAAGCATTTATTATGCAGTCCTCTGCCTTCCTTGCAGTCCAACTCATACAGCCATACATTGCTACTGGAAAACCATGCTTTGACTATGTAGACTTTTGTCAGCAAAGTGATGTAGCCAGATTTACCACAGCTTTCCTTCCAAGGAGCAAGCATCTTTTAATTTCATGGCTGTGGTTGCTGTCTGCAGTGATCTTTGAGCCCAATGATGTAAAATCTGATACTGCTTCTATTTCGTCTCCCTCTATTTGCCAGGAAATGATGGGACCAGTTGCCAAGATCTTTTTTTTTTTATGTTAAGCTTCAAGTCAGTTTTTACTCTCCTCTTATACTCTTATCAAGAGGCTTCTTAATTCCTCTTCACTTTTTGTCATCAGAGTGGCATCATCTGCATATGTGAGACTGTTGATATTTTTCCCGGCAACCTGAATTCTGGCTTTTGATTCATCCAGCCTGGCATTTCACATAATGTATTCTGCATATAAGTTAAATAGATAAGGTGACAATACACAGCCTTGTTGTACTCCTTTTCCAATCTTAAACCAGTCACTTCTTCCATGTTCAATTCTGACTGTTGCTTCTTGGTCCACATACAGTTTCCTCAGGAGACGAGTAAGATGATTTGGTACTCCCATCTTGTTGAAGTCTTGCCACATTTTGTCGTGATCCACAATCAAAGGCTTTGGTGTAATCAGTGAAGTAGAAGTAGATGTTTTCTGGAACTCCCTTGCTTTCTCCATAGTCCAGTGAATGTTGGCAATTTGGTCTCTAGTTCCTCTGCCTCTTTAAAAACCAGCCTGTTCTTTGGGTAATTCTCAAATCACGTTGCTGAAGCTTAGCTTGCAGCATCTTAAGCATAACCTTGCTGGACTATGAAATGAATGCAGTTGTTTGGTAATCTGAACATTCCTTGGCATTGCCCTCCTTTAGGACTCGGACATAAATTGATCTTTTCCAATCCAGCAGCTGCTGTTGAGTTTTCCAAATTTGCCGCCATAGTGAGTGCAACACTTTAACAGCATCATCTGTTAGGATTTGAAATAGCTCAGCTGGAATTCCATCACCTCCACTAGCCTTATTGTTCGCAGTGCTTCCTAAGGCCCACTTGACTTCCCCCTCTAGGCTGTCTGGCTCTAGATCAGTAACCACACCATTGTGGTTATCAGTGATGTTGAGATCTTTCTTGTATAGTTCTGTGTGTTCTTGCCACCTCTTAATCTCCTCTGCTTTTGTTAAATTTCTGCCATTTTTGTCTTTTGTCATGCCTATTTTTGCATGAAATGTTCCTTTGATATTTCTGATTTTGTTGATCTCTTGTCTTTTCCATTCTATTGTTTCCTGTTTCTGAACGAGAGAAATAAAGTGGCCCTCATAGTCAATAAAAGGGTGATAAAAGCAGTACTGGGGTAGAATGTCAAATGACAATGCTGTTTGTTAGAATCCAAGGCAAACCATTCAGCATCACAGTAATACCACTCTATACTCCAACCAGTGATGTTGAGGAGGCCAAGGTTGATCAGTGCTAAGAATACCTGCAGTATCTTCTAGAAATAATAAGATGTCACATCCATCACAGGGGATTGGCATGCTCAAGTAGGAAGCCAACAGATAATTGGAATAACAGGCAAGGTTGGCCTTGGAGTCCAAACTGAAGCAGGGCAGAGACTAACAGAGTTTGGTCAGAATAACTCGCTGGTCATAGCAGGCACTCTTTTCAGTCACCCCAAAGCCGACTGTGCACATGGACATTGCCAGGTGGTCAATATCACAATCAGATTGGTTGTGTACTTTGTGGAGAAGCTTTACACAGTCAGTTAAAGCAAGACCTGGAGCTGACTGGGGCTCAGACCATGAGCTGCTTATTCCAAAATTCAGACTGAAATTGGAGAAAGTAGGGAAAACCTTCAGACCATATAAGTATGTCCTAAATCACATCTCTATGAACATGAAGCGGGGGCGACAAATAGATTTAAGGGATTAGATCTGGTGATTAGAGTACCTGAAGGGCTGTGTGGATAGAGGTTTGCAGTATTGTATAGGAGGCAGCAGCAGAAACACCCCAAAGAAAAAGAAGAGCAAGAAATGGCGTCTGATGAAGATTTACAGATAGCTGAGGATAGAAGGAAAGGGAAAGAGATCCCCGGCTGAAGGCAGAATGCCAGAGAGTAAAGCACCTATTATGCATCGT
The DNA here is from genome assembly GCF_900497805.2 of Vombatus ursinus. Lineage (NCBI taxonomy): Eukaryota > Metazoa > Chordata > Mammalia > Diprotodontia > Vombatidae > Vombatus > Vombatus ursinus. The sequence goes on along the minus strand of NW_020954577.1, from coordinate 45,342,341 downwards.
GTTTTACCGATATTATCTCATTTGATCCTCACAACAACCCTGGGAGGTGGGTGCTGGTATTATCCACATTTTACAGTTGAGGAAACTGAGGCAGTCAGAGGGCAAGTGACTTGCCCAGAGTCACTCAGCTAGTAAGTGTTATGTGTCTGAGGCCAGATTTGAACTCAGGTCCTCCTGAGTCCAGGGCTGGTGCTGTATGCGCTGCACTACCTTGCTGCTCCCATTTCAAATATTTTTAAAAGCCAAATCATTCCATATTGGTCTCAGTATGGAAAGTATTGAGACCATATACCTTTAAAATCATAAATAAAATATCTCTGAAAGAAATACACAATTTAAAAAATCACAGTTGTAGACCACAGGCAGGTTTTATTCAGTCCAGATTTATTCGGACTAGCAGAGCATGTAATATACATGAAAATGACTTTCCAGGGCAGCTAGGTGGCACAGTGGATAGAGCACTGGTCCTGGATTCAGGAGGACCTAAGTTCAAATCCGGCCTCAGACACATAACACATACTAGCTGTGTGACCCTGGACAAGTCACTTAACCCCATTGCCTATCCAAAAAAAAAAAAAAAATGACTTTCCACATCAAAAACTCATTTCTATAAGGTAAGATTTTTAGAATGTGGCGTGATAAGTTTGCTAGGGATTTTTAGGAAAATGAAAGGATTTTATTAAGAAAGCAGAAAATAATCATTTTTAGTCTTGACAGAGAAGAAAGATAGACATTTCAAATGAGAAAACTACCAATGTAGGTTAGTACCTGCTTTGCAATTTCTCATCCAAGAGAGCTGCCTGGGCCCCTGAAAGGTCAGGTGACATACCCAAGGTCATACAGACAGTCTAGGTCAGGGGCTGGCCTAGAACCCAAGTGTTCCCAGCTCTGAGGCTGCCTCTTGCTGTCTGTTGCCTTTCTCTACCCCTCAATCTTGGCAAAGCAGGTCATATTTTTAATACTTTTCTCCCTTGCTTTATAAACCTCTATTATAAGCTTTAAAATTTTAGTTTGTTTATTCATTTTTCAAATCTGTAGATTCTTCAACCCAGCTACCTTTTCAGTTCAGGAAAACAGACCCAATTCTGTAGTTTTTTCCTTGGTTGCTTTCTCAAAGGCTCTTGACAGAGCTGGTGTAGAGATACGCCTGTCGCACACCTGCCTCCGAAGACTGCTCTTCGCAGCTTCGGCAGGCCGTCTCCATCTCCCACATGCGCCTGATTCCCCCGAATGTGGTGGTGATGTCGTCTCTGTGCTCTCTTTATGTAGGTGGCAGAGGAGCTGGGGGATTGCTCACCGCTGTGGCCAGCTGCATAGCCTAGGTCGCTTAGCCCAGCAAAACCTGCAAGTCCTTCAGAATGTTCAAGGTGCGTCTCTGAGATCGCTTCTCCCATGATGGAGCTGAGAACTTTCTTTTCTCGGTGTCATTCTAAAATTATTTTGCTGCCAGTGCCGTATTTCACATTCATGGAGAAATACACATGTGTGTCTAAAAGCTGGCATAGGTATGAGTGTTTCCACTGGGGAATCTCAGAATGGGAGCCTTGCCGATAAAATAAGGGCTAAATAACGTACTCATCTTGATGCCAGTTCTCTCTAAATGAGGTAGCAAGCTTAAGCTAAGCACCATGCAGACTTCTGTGTGTAATAAAGGATTTCTGTTTTTATTATCAGGTTGTACAATAATATTCACAGACCGGTCAGGCATGAGTGCCTTGGGCCATATCATGCTAGGAACCATGGACGTTCATCACCAGTGGACCAAAGTAAGGAAAAGCTGAAAGCAAGAATATTAAATGTTTTCAAAGGCATCTGTATAGTTTTTGTCTAAAATACTATCTTCATAAGTGTAAAATGTTCAAAGTGATCAGTATTTTAGCCCTCAGTGGCTACTTTTGCAGTACCATCCTATCATTGTCTAACATATGGATAAAAATTTACTGTGTCAAAATATCCGGATTTTGGGTGTCAAGTAGGTAGGATAATTGGAAGAAGGCCTTGGTTTATTTTTCCCAGTTTTTATTTTAAATTTTTACCATTTTGTCAGCACAGCCTGAAAGCCTTCATTCTGTTTTATCAGACTCTACTTCTTCAGCTCTCTTTACCACACTATGATTTTTCATTGTTTTGCCTTCTTTTCTCTAAGTAATGAATGGCAAGATACATCTCCCCATTTGTTCTTTTTATTTCTTGTTGCGTTTAATATGTTTTTCTCTCTCAATTACTCCATTCGTTCTGATAAACGTTATTTGGTGGTATTTTCTGTAATTACTATGTCAAGAACTGGTCACCTGCCCCAGTAAGCGCCCAGGGTGGCCAGGACAACCAATCCCTTACCATTACCTCAAAATTTATTTGAGTCACTTTCCCCCTACGGCTAGATGTGGGAATCTTCCATTCCAGGCTCTTGCTCTGCCATGATTGGATTGTTTAAAATCCACTGAAGAGAGATCAGTAAAGGAGTGTAGAGGATTTAGGATTCTCTAGATGCTTCTATTTTCTCTGTGCTTTCTGGATAATGGTAAGGATCTCCTTGCTTCCCACGAAGCCAGTTCCAGGCCTTGCCACCATTTTGTGTTGGGAAATACATAGGCAGTTCAACTATAAAAATGCTCACTTCATAGTGTATGTTTCTGTATAGGATGACTATTCGGATGCAGTAAGCAGGTGTTCTGATACACACTCACGTCCTTAGATTGCGATCTCATCATGGTCCCTGCTCGTTGTCTCGTTCTGGGCCGTCCTCGTCCACAGCTTTTCTGACCTCCGCCATGGACGATCTGCCCGGCAGGCTGAGGGGCCGTCCTCGTGGCCCTTGTTTTGATCCCAGAACATCCTCAGACTGTGTGCTGTCCTTCTGTCTTATCACATGATCCCCCCACCTTCCTTTCTCTCATTTTTGATGTATTTCGTACAGTTTCCCCAAAACAAGGCAGCCTGCCCTATTTCTCATCTCATTCAGGTCTTAGCTTAGCTCATATTCTGTCCACAACGTGCCCATCCACATACAGGTTGGTCAGTAACCTCAGAGCGTCCACGCGGCCCCATGGCGTGGTCTGTCTATTCCTTGATCCGCATGGTTTTTCCTCTTTAGTCCCCAAGGCCAGTCTCTTCTTCCGTTTGCTTTAGTGATACTCTTGATGTATGCACAGACCACTCTCACACCTATTTCAGAGACATGGGAAAGAAGAGGTAGGCTTAGCACCTGCTGGGGCCTTCCCCATCGTGTCCACGTCAGAATCTCATCTCTTCCTTCCTTCTCCAGGAAGCCTTTGCTCTTCCTCCCCGGCTGTTAGTGTCCTCCCCTCTCAGAGCATTTCTCGTGTCTGCTTAGAGCCGGCTGGCCCGGCTCATCATCGGTGCATAGTAAAGGCTTGTTGGTCCTCAAGGGATGCTCCTGTGCCTCATCTCCCCTTCCTCCCTCCCCTGTGCTCCTGTCTGCACAGTGGTGGTGGGCGGGGTGCCTTCAGCCGGGCAGCGCCTCCCTCCTTCCTAATGGAACGCACCCAGTACATTGGAGGCCGCGCATAATGGCTCCGTGGCCCTCAGTGAGGAAAAGAAGTCTGCCCCATCTCCTGTGTGTTTGTGGTTCCTGCTCCACTCTCATCCAGATGCTCTCAGGGTCACCCTCCGCCGCTTGGTGCTGTGGAGTACTCATAAACTCCCTCACTCCCTTCGTCATATTCTGCTGGCTACTGTGTCTCTCCTCTCCACCTGCCAGGAAATGAAGTATTTGATGTCTGAAGGAGTTTCTGGCCTTCTTATTGCAGGTTCATCAGTTAAAATTCTCAGGAAAATAGTTTACCACTTAGTAATTGGACAAAGTACAGCAACTATGTCTTTCTAGGAGTTTAGCGCTGAAAGAGAGGAGAAATACAACGTGATGACTTAAAGATGTTGGCAGGCAAAGGGCTATAAATAAAACCAGGCATCCCCTTTAACCAAGCAATTCCACTACTAGGTCTGTATCTCACAGAGATAAAAAACAAAAAAAAAGGACCTATATGTGCAAAAATATTTATAGCAACTCTTTTCTGGTGGCAAAGATTTGGAAATTGAGGGGATGTCCATCAATTGGGGAATGGCTGAACAAGTTATTGTATGTGATTGTAATGGAATACTACTACGCTTTTAAGAAATGGTGAGCAGGATGCTCTCAGAAAAACATGGAAAAACGTACATAAGCTGATGCAAAGTGAGATGAGCAGAACCAGGAGAACATTGTACACAGTAACAGCCACATTGTACAATGATCTGCTGTGATTAACTTAGCTATTCTCAGCAATACAATGGTCCAAGACAGTTCTGTAGGACTTAGGATGAAAGGTGCTGTCCATCTCCAGAGAAAGAGCTAGGAGAGCCTGAATGCAGATGGAAGGTACTTTCTCTTTATTTTTCCTGGATTTGATTTTTTTTGACTGTTTTCTTTCACAGAATGACTTCTTTGGAAATGTGTTCTGCACGACTACATATATATATCCTACGTCAAATTGGGGAGAAGGGAGGGAGAGAATTAGGAACTCAAAATTGAAAAAAAAATGTTAAAATTGTTTGTACATGTAATTGGGAAAAAATAAAGTATTAAATAAGATTTAATTTTTTAAAAGATGTCGATAGGGTCTCAATAAGTATTTTAGGATAGGAAAGATTTAAGCGTATTTATGGTTAAAAGCAAAAGAGCCAGCAGATAGGGAGAAATTGATCAGTGGGTCAGAATCTAAATCAGATCCCTTACTAACATTTAATTTATAAAAAATACTTTCAGGACAGGGTCAGGCTTTTGGCAAAAACAAAACAAGCAATAGGGTATTATAATTCAAGTTAAAATTCAATTCATCAAGCATGTGTTAGGTAGGTGCTGTGCTAAGCACTTGGAGTACAAAGACAGGAAAAGAAGCTGTGCCCTGAAAGAGCTCTCTGTCTAATGAGGAAGGCCCTATGCAAACAAGATGCACGTGGAATAAAGTGGAGCGAGGCGAGGATTTCAGATGAGACCACTGCTCTTAAAAACTTTGAAGCCTCTTGCCTTGCATCAACTCCCTGCCTTTCTGATCAGGGTTGACATCTTCCAGACCCAAGATCAGCTGTTAAAATTGAACAGGATGGCTAGAAGTAGATCATCCCTTAGGAGAATGTGAACATTGACATACACGAATGGCCTAAATAAGATTAAATTAGAAAAGAACAGAATGATTTTTTTCTTTCCGCAAAAAAATTAGTTATGGGGGGAAATTAGGTGGCGCCAGAGTGCACAGAGCACTAGGCCTGGGGTCAGGAAGACTCATCTTCCTCAGTTCAAATCTGGCCTCAGACACTTCCTAGCTGTGTGACTCTGGGTAAGTCATTTCACTCTGCTTGCCTCAGTTGTCTCATCTGTAAAATGGACTGGAGAAGGAAATAGCAAAACTACTTCAATATCTCTGCCAAAAAAACCCTCAATACGGTCACACGGTAGTTATAGACCTTTTTTTTTTTTCTCCAGTTGCTAATCATATTCCCAAGACAGATTTTTCTCCACATCACTTTATTACAGTAGATCAGTTGAAAAGATGAGAACTCGAATCCAGATTCTCTTTCCGGTGCCCTTTGTCCCCATTTTCAGCCATCCAGAGCTAAATTAAGCTCCTCTCGTGAGCGTTTTGCTGTGTCGTGGTTCCCGAGGCTGAATTTCCTAGAAGCTCAGCCCTGTGTTTGGGGAGCGTTTCTCTCTTCTCTCTGGCACGTTTGCTCTACTCCAAAGATCCCCACCATTACTCGTTTCTCGGACTGGCTGCCTGCATTCTGGGCCGTCCTTTTACACAGATCATTCCGTTTTGTTGTTTTACCGTGTCTTGGTTGCATTTAACGAAGCTCTGACTTCTCCCCTCTTTGGGCCACAGCTCTTTGAAAGGTTGCCCAGTTACTTTGCCCTCCAGAGGAAGCTGATGCTTTTAGAGGACCGGATCAGCCACCTGCTGGGTGGCATCCAGGTGGTCTACGTGGAGGAGCTGCAGCCAGCGCTGACCCTTGAGGAATACTACTCTCTCCTCGACGGCTTCTATAGCCGGCTTCTGAAGAGCAGGCCCCCCTTCCACCCGCACAGTCTCCGGGGCCTGCAGATGGTCCTGGACAGGTGAGCCTGGGCTCTCTCTGCTGGGCTTCTGCATGGTGGTCATGCCCTCTCAGTTAGGAAGAGGGAGCTGAGTCGTGAATGCTGGCGCAGCCGTCCTGGCCAGCGGCGAGAGGCCGCGGGATTGTGTCGCTGGCCAGACGCTGGTGTCAGTCTGGGTGGACAGGGGGGAGGAGGCGTGGACGTCTGACGTGGAGCTCTCTGTGGCTTGTTCCCCATCACGTAGCAATGGCGACTGTGTCCAGAAGGTCCGAGGACAAAGGTGGTGCTGTGTTTCATTTCCCTTTCTCTCCAGCGACAGGTACTCTCCCAGCCTGCATGAACTCGGTTACTTCAACATCCCAACACTGTGCGACCCCGTGTCCCTGCCGTGGTTTATTTTCACCAAAGCAGCCCAAGCCCGAGAAAACATGAAAAGAAAGGATGAGTAAGTATTTGTCTTCTCCCGTGAAAGGGCATCGTCCAGCTCTTTTTAACATTTGCGACTTCCCTGGTCAGCCCCAGTGCAGGTATTGAAACCTAGAAGGGACCTCTGAGGTCATCGACAGTGGGAGGGCCCCAGGCTCCACGGAGGGGCCGGGACCCTGGGCACAGTCTGGCAGGCGGCCCCTCTGCTTCTGCTCCTTCTCGAGATTAGACGGGCCTCAAAGGAGTTAGGACCAGCCTTTGGCCCTTGGGGGCTGGCAGTGCCTTCCCTGTGCCTCCCTCAGCCCGTAAGAAGACGCCACGGTGATGTTTATGCCCATTCTGAGCTGAGGGGGCTGAGGCAGGATGGGGAGCAGGAGGAAGAGTGTTCCAAGGCATCCCATGAGGCAGGGGCTTTCCCAAAGGCTGGACGCCCTCAACCTGCTCAGGGATGTGGTGGATGGGGAAGGGGACCTTCCAGACCCTTCGCCCTGAGCTCCTTTGGAGGTCGCCTCTGCCTTCCAGTGTGTGTAGCAGGGGCTTCATCAGTGTGTACTTGAATGGGATCACACAAATGGGGAACAGCCTCACTCAAGTCAGGGGGTAAATTACTGATCACGGGGCCTATGGGGCTTCCTTACCGTGTTCTGAGTAGACGTTGCATGGCGGCACCTGGGGTCGATTCCAGGCTGTGTGACCTTCAGCGAGTCACATGCCCGTGGCGTTGTCTGCCAGCCCCAGACAGGTGCTCCTGTGATCCTTCCCACCTCACTCTCATACATTTTCCGTTGCGTTTCATTACGTTCATAACTCCTGATGACTTTCTCATTAATTTCTCAGGTTAAAGGTAATTGAAAATGAATTGATCCACGCGTCCATTAAGAAATTTTCTCTGAAGAAGCTGTACAAGGAGCCTAGCATTTCAAGCGCCCAAATGATTGCCTGCTGTGAGCGACTTCTCGAACAGTCCCTGCCATACCTGGAAGGGATGCACGTCTGTGTCTCACATTTCTATTCTGTTCTGCAAGATGGTGACCTTTGCATTCCCTGGAATTGGAAGAACTAAGGCACTGCCTTGGGAGGCGAGGTCACCAGGAGACATGACTTTAGACTTAACTTATTTAAATCTACGTTTTGATACGACAGTGTGGTCATGCCTCTTGCCAGAGGGGGACGCCTAACTGCTGCTCTGGAAGTAGGACTTCTGGTACCCGCAGGAAAGCTGTTTGTGCGTTTCCAGTTCTCACCTCCCACCTTCCGTGGTGTCCAGAATGATAGACAGGTCTAACTTAGATATATTTTTAGTAGTGGGCAAAAGCCGCTTTTAAACGAAGCGAGAGTTCTACAAAAGAAAAATGATCTATTTTTATACGCACGGCTGTTGGAGTGGGACGTTCGAGGCCCAGGAAAGGAACAGACACGTGATGAAGAAGGAGAAATGAGTTCCTGTTCCTGCAAGCACCTGGCACAGTGCCCGGACACATAGGCGCTTAATCGATGTTTATTGAAGTCCCGGTTCTCACCTTTCTTGTTAAACCCCATCCCTACGTGTTCTGTCTCTAACGGTGGACAGCTGGTATTATCCAAGAGGGGATTTCTAGGAAGCAAAAATGATTTATCCATTTTGAGTCAGAAAAAGGTTAGAATTATCAAAAATTCTGTAGCTATCATATATGATGTCCCTTTGACTTTTTTATAAGCTATTTGGGGCCAGTATATTTGTTACAGTATTACCCACTCTTGATGCTGGAGAGTTTGGTTTGTAGATTATTGCTCCTGTAATTAAGGATTTCCTGTCAATTTGTAGCAGTCTGTGATTTAGAATCGCGTTTCTGGCTGCACGTGAGTCAACTCTGGTCACCCCTGGAGGTGGCTGAAGGCCCAGATCCTCAGCCCAGGGCTGAGGTCAAGGATCCTTGCCAGGCCTTCCCAGCCCAGGCTTCCCTGGCTCTCTCCAGGTGCCAGACACTTGCCTGGTGCAGTGGCCGCTGCCTCTGGGTTCCTGCTGCTGTCACACTGTGGGGTTTGTCCCCAGGTCTCCAATGCCACGGCCCCCTCCTGAGCATCCTGGAGCGTCACCAGTGACTTCTCTTCCTAGAGCTGAGTGTTTTTAGGATGGCGTCTTCATGTATTGCGTGGCTCCTCCCTCCCTGGGGTCTTTCCCCAGAATGTTGAGAGCCAGGCCTGTTCTCCGTGGCTGTTCGCCATCCGCAGACACTCCTTGACAGGGAAGGCAGGTAATGGTCTGGCTCAGATTCCCTGGGTACCACTGGGGCATCACTGAAAATGCCTGTTTCCAGCGTGTGCTGTTAGACTGAAAACTTTGGAAGAGATTAGGTCAGATTTAAGCTAATCTGAAACCTACATTCAGAAATCGTAATCTGAACAATTCAAATAAAAATTGGAAAGTAATTCTGGATTCCAAGAAAGTATTGATTTATACGGTTAGTGTTTGTAGATGCCAACATTGTCCTTTTTACCTCTGCAGAAATCTGCTACAAAAAAACTTCTGTCTTTTAGAATGAATGTCTGCTGCCTCGGAACATTTGACCAAACCTACAGATAACCCAAAAACTGCCGTTTTATCAGTAATTTTCAGATGAAAAAACTTAGATTATTCCCCTTTGTAAGATTAACTAAAATGTAATTTCCAGTAGTATGTTTTGAACTGGATTTTGCCTCTAAGAACTGATCGTTGTTATACAATAAATATAATCTGTATTAACCATATAAATATCTTCCTTACTATTTTGTTACTAACAGACTGTTTTCTGTTCATTGAAAAGAAAAGATGTTTCTTTTATTTGACAAATGCCTTGCCGATCGGTTATTGGCCCACCCAGTAGGTACTGAGTCAGCACTAAGCTAGTTACGGGGGTGGCAGGGGAGACAAGAAAACTTGACCCTGGCCCACCATTTGTCACAGAGGAAGGATGAACACGCATGAAGACAGCAAAGGCATAACTAGGACATGGCGTCAGTGAGAGAACATGGGACCTGGGGTTACTGGCTAGGTGTCCCCGGGCACGTGGTTTGGACTTTCTGAGCCTCAGTTTCCTCGTCTATAAAACAGAGACGATGACACTAGCACCAGCTAGGGAGCCAGGGCAGGTGTGAGGAAGGGCCCCCTTAGAGCCACGTCTCCCTGTGAAGGATTCCATTTTAGTTCAGCATTTTCACATACTGACATCGACAACGGGCCCCGAGCTAGCCAGGACGAGATCCTGGCACATTCAATGAACTGGGTCCATTTCTGTTTTTTAAAAATCATCTAAGGGGCAGCGAGGTGGCGCAGTACATAGAGCTCCAGCCTTGGAGTCGGGAGGACCTGAGTTCAAATCCAGCCTCAGACACTTGATACTTACTAGCTGTGTGACCCTGGGCAAGTCACTTAACCCCGATTGCCTGGCCCCCCCCCCAAAAAAAATCATCCAAAACACCTGGGACTTTGATTCTCCTTCAAGTTCCCCGGAAAACATTCCCTAGTCGCAAGGAAGAGAAAGAGAAACAGCACCATGGCAGCCAGAACAGATCGTGAGCCCAGCAGGCAGAAGCCCTCGGCTCCCGGCTCTGTCCTGCCTTCTCTAGGCCTGAGATTTCTCCCTCTGGCTCCGGGCCTCCCCTCCCAGCAGCCTTCACTCCTGCTTGGCCTGTTGGCCCCCACAGAGGTCAGATAGGGCAGGTCAAAAGGAGAGCAGGGGGCAAGGAAGGACCCCTCATGCTCCAGGCTCTCCCACTCCAAAAATGGAGCCCATGACGCTGTTGGGGAGTCTGGCCAGGCTAGTGTTTGCTCAGAACGAAAACAAGTGTGTCGGTCGATATGATGACACGCCCGCGCTCAGGTGTGTACTTGGACACATACCCAGGCAAGTTACTGGCCTGTTTTCCAGCAGTCTGATTCCATACAAGGTGACTTTTATCCAGGTTGCCTCATTTGTCAAATAGATTTCATGTTTAAAAGACAGAAACAGTCCTGGGCCCAAGGATTCTAAAAAATTCTAAAAAGCTCAGTGGTTTCACTTTTGAAAGAGGAGGAATAGTGTAGAACAGGTATTCCTTTAAATGAGTCTTTCTCACATAGAGGCAGCCCTGGCCTAGTAGAGAGAAGGCCGGCCTTGGAATCAGGGAGAAGGCTCAAGTCCCATCTTGGACACATCTGTCTGGGGGTCTCTGGGCAAATCCCTTAGCCTTTCAGGAATAAAGCTCTGCAGAGAAAACGCTGACTTGCCCAGGGAAAGGGAGCTCCCTACAGGAATGAAATCACAGGGCCAGAGCCTATGCTATGGTGATCTACGCGGCCATGCTGTGATGGCGCCATGTTGTCTGGGAGAAAAGTCCTTCTGAAATGCTGAGGCTCAGCCTTCTCAAAATTTAAAATTCTGCTCCTTTTTCCCTGTCTTGCTAACAGAGTGGGTGGCTGGGGTCCCTTGCAGGATTAAAATCTCTCTTGTTTATCCTCTTCCAAGTAGTGAATGGAAATAAATGCCCGGCATAAGTTGGGTGCTGTTTCCATGTAAAACCAACCATAAAAGGTGTCAGTCATCACAAGTGAGACTGTAGTAATGAGATTATACCAACTGCCCAAAGGCATCCCGCATACAAGATGAAACTGAGGACCTTGTCATTCCCCACTTGCCTTGAGGGTGCTTGACTTCTCTCAACCTCTTCTCCCACCCCTTGCTTTGTCCTCACAGTGCAACAAGAAACAATCATAATACATGTACACAGGGCTTGAAAGTTCACCAAGCACTATCCTCACAAACCTTTGAAGAATGTATTGCAAGTGTGATTATCTCCATGTTACAGATGAAGAAACTGAGACTCTAAGGTGAAGACAGCAATTTTTTTTTTTAACAGGGAAAGGTTAAAGGATTCCCGTAAGTGATGAATTTCTACAACCTGATCCAAACCTAGGTCTCCTGACTCCAGATCTCCAGCCCTTTTTTATGAGCATCATGTTTATAGGTGCAAGAAAACTAGTGTACATACCTCACAAATCCCAGAAAGCACATTATCTGGTCCTGCCTTGCTCTTTACCTCCTCCTCATTTAGGAATTCAATTCATTTCAATTCAAGTCATCAAGCATTTATTAAGTGTTTGCTACGCGTAAGTAGTTTACTCTGTGTTTGCACTGTGCTCAGGTACAAAGATAAAAACTAAATAATCCATGGCCTCACATGTTCTACTGCAAAAAGCAAAGGAAAATGACTAGACAAAAAATAATGTTTCTTGAATAAGTCCAGAGCTTGACTTGTTAATGTGGTAATAGTTATGTTATAAATTCATGTATTTGGAGTGTCTGTCCATTGGAGAATAGCTGAACAAATTATGGTCTGTGAGTATTAATTGAATACTGTTATTTTATAAGTGGTGAGGAATAGATAAAATTTAAAAGTCCACAAACAGAATCAATGCAGTCAAAATTAGAATGGAATCAGGTAAATAGGGAAGATCTTTGTAGCAAATTTCTCTGATAAAGATATACAGGGAATTGATTCACATTTATAAGAATAAGAACCATTCTCCAATTGATAAGCATTTTTCAGACAAAGAAATCCAAACTATCTATCCATATTTTTAAAATCTTCTAAATAATAAGTTGATAAATGTAAATTAAAATATCTCTAAGATTCTACCTCATACCGATCAGTCTGGCAAAGTTGACAAGAAAGGAAGGAAAGAAGAAAGGGAAGAAAGAAGGAAGGAAAGAAAGAAGAAAAGATAGAAAAAAGAAAGAGAGAAAAATGACATATGCTGGAGAGGCTGTGAGGAAACAGGTGTATTGATGCAGTCGCTCTAGGTGGAGCTGTGAACTGGTCTAGCTATTCTGGAAAGAGCTATTAAACTGTGCATACCCCTTGACCCAGCTATACCACCAATGGGTCTGTACTCCAAAGAGATAAAGAAAAAGGGAAAAGACCCAAAAGTACAAAAATATTTACAGCAGCTCTTTTTGTAGTGGCAAAGAAATGGAAACTGAGGAAGCACCCATCAGTTGGAAAAAGCTGAGCAAGTTATAGAAAATGTGATGGAACCTTATTGTGCTCTAAGAAATGATGAAGAGGGGCAGCTAGGTGGCACAATGGATAAAGCACTAGCCCTGGATTCAGGAGGACCTGAGTTCAAATCCAGCCTCAGACACATAACACTTACTAGTTGTGTAACCCTGGGCAAGTCACTTAACCCCATTGCCTAGCCAAAAAAAAAAAAAAATCATGATGAAGGGAACAGTTTCAGAGAAACCTAGGAAGATTTGTACAAACTGATGCAAAGTGAGATGAGCAGAACCAGAAAAGCAATTTATGTAATAACAACATTGTAAAGACAAGTAATTTTGAAAGATTTAGGAGCACAAATCAACACAATTTACCAATCATAATTCCAATTCTCACAATGAAACATACTACCCGCCTTCTGAGGTCATTTACTCAGAGAATAGATTCTTTTTTATATAGCCAATGAGGGAATTTGTTTTGCTTTACTTTGTATGTTTGTTATAAGGGGGATTTTCCCCCAATCGGAGGGAAGAGGTGCATGTGTGAAAGGAATGTGGGAGAGAGAGAAAATAGATTTAAGTGAAATTTTTTTGAATTTCTGTAAACACTACTGTGTAATGGTTTTCACAATGGGTCAAGTTTGGCCTGGCCAAAGAATCCCTCAGGTAGGGGCCAACCTACTGACAAGCCAGTATTTAGGTTGATCCTCCACAAGCAGACTTAGTCTTGTCCCCAACTCCATATTCAAAAGTCTTTCCAGCATGAAAGCACCTGCCATCATCTGCACTAAACTGGTCCAGCTTCCCAAACCCACCATCAGCCTGCCATGCGGAGGTGGGAAAGTATTCACGCCTGATGATCGTCAGGCTTCGTAATATCCAAACACATAGGACTCAAGGGGGCTGCACCATGTTGGAAATGCCTCACACTTCCCTGATTCTGTATTTAGGGTCAGTCATTCTCTCCCCAAAATGAGACAATTGTAAAGCATTTAGCACAGTGCCTGGTACATAGTAGGAGCTTAATAAATGCTTTTTCTTTATTCCTTCCTTATTCTTATCCTGACCACATGTCACTAACTGATGTCGATATTTCTGCCATCTGCCCTCAGTACCTTGATCTGGCTTTTTAAGGTTTTTGCTACAATGTAGTTAATCTGGACCTAATTCTAGTAATTTGGATTTCTTCTGTGCGGTTACTCCTGTCCTTTATGGATTTATACAAAGCAGAAAGTCTAGTTATAAAAGAAATTATTTTAAATGATTTGTGAGAGGCAGTATGGCCCGAGGGTTAGAAAGCTAGCCTCAGAGCCAGGAAGATTCCACTGTCAAGTTCTGCCATGGACATACATGTGCCGGTTGTGTGACCTTGTGCAAGTCACCTCCCTTTGCCTCAGTTTCCTCAACTGTAAAATGAGGATAACACCACCACCTACCTCCCAGGGTTGCTGTAAGGATCAAATGAGATTATATTTGTCAAGTGTTTAGCTCAGTGCCTGGCGCACAGAAGTGCTAAATAAATGGTTTTTTTCTTCCTCTACCTCCCATCCCCATGCCAGTGAGCTCACATGTCCACGTCCTGTCCCTGTGGGAGAGTGGCTTTACAGGCAGAGCCTACTTTGTTTGAAAAAAAGACAAACTGAAGGAACCGTTTGTTCTGATTTATCAAGGTAAATGTTTTACCATCCAGGCTGGGACGCACCAAGATGATCATGTTTTAGGCCAACACGTTTGAAGGCAACATTTGTGTCCTGAAGTTTTAGCCAGATCTCTTGGATTAAAAATTAGTTGAATGGTCCTCGGGAGCTAGGTCGGGCGCTGGTGAGTGGATGTCTTGCCATATGTTGTCTGCAGTTATTCGTTCCAGGCCGTGGGGACCGGCTAACAGTCCTCCAAACAATTATGGCTCACTTGGCAGGGACGGCGACGCTCTTGGCATGACTCTCCCTTGGAGTGATTCGGCATACTTTGTATTGTCTCCTAGAAACAGGACGGGAAGAAAGGAAGGTGTCATCGAATTCTGAATAAACTTTTTACCCAGAGGAATCTATCTGTTTGCCTTACACCTACATATGTTCAAAGTGGAGTCTGCATAAACAAGGTTTTACATCTGTAAATAACCCACAGCAGTCCTAAGATGAAGGTAATAATAAAAAAATAAAATGAAATCTGTCTTGTAACCTGAACACCTCCCCCAGCTAAATCTCCCTTGATCCCTTTAATCATGTCACTCCCTTGGCTCAAAAAATTCTCTGTTGCCTGAAGCAGTGGTCTGTATACTTTTTCGATCATATTTCTTTTATTAGTAGTGAAAAAAAGCACACCCCCCAAATATGTGAATACTTACTTTTTTTAACTACTATACTAATAATTAAGTATATTATAAAACTCATGCAAAAGAGAGAAATTTCAAAAGGCTAAGATAAAGATTCAATAGTATCTGGCCCTAGAGTTAATAAGAAGCCACTGGGGTTTACTGAGTGGGAAGATGACACAGTCAGATTTGAGCTTTAGGAAAATCACTCTGGCATCTGAACGGAGGCTAGATTGGAGCGGACGGGGACTTGAGACAGAGACCAAGCAAGACATCATTGCAGCAGTCCTGGAGGGAAGAGGGATGAGTTTGGCAGATTAGATCATGTCATGAGATCTGGGACTTGTCTCAATTCATCTGTGAGTGATTGTCCCATCCCAAAGGAAAAAGGAGAGGCATTCCTCACGGGCCATTATCTGCCCGACAGGGGCATCTGCAGTAGCCACTGAGTGGCCTGGGATGGAATTTTCGCAATGGCAGCTGAAGGGTAGCAGTAGAATGCCCTGAGGGGTCAATGCCTGACTCATAAGGTCAGTACTTGCACAATAGAATGTGCAGAGGAGCAGTGTTGGAAGTCCCACTACTGGCTACTCTAGAGAGTATGGGATGTGACCCATATTCCCACCTCCCAATTAGTTAATCATATGCCTTTTGAGGTCAGGCCATAATATCCCAATGGAATCAGATCATAGCATTCCAGGCAGCCCCTGTCCCCACTTTGGAGGCCATTGGCTTGAAGCATCAGGTCTCGAGTCCTCAACCCTAAGAAGGCAGTGAGGTCCAGTAGACAGAGAATTAAGCCAGGAGTCAAAAGACCTGGGCAAGTCACAAGATGTCTCTGGGAACCAGTCTCCTCCTCTGTGAGGCAAAGGAGTTGGAGCTTTAGCAACTAAAATGTTGTGCCTTTTGAGGTTAATGATAAAATAAATGGATGTCTCATATGCACCAAAATATTTAGAGCCGCATTTTTTATAACAGCAAACAGCTGGAAACCTAGTAGACGCCCATCAGTTGAAGCACGTTGTGGTACATAAGTGTATTGGAATATCACTAGTATTTGATGAATAGAGAGAAACATGGGAAGATTTATTTAAACTCATGCAAACTAAAATAAGGAGAACCTGGAAAATTTTTCAAAATGATTACAACAATGTAAATGGAAATGATAACTATGAAATAACTGAAATTGAATGCAATTAAATTATAATGATAAAACTTGTTCCCAAGGAAGAGCTATGAGATGGAGTATTGTGAGCATGGATCCCCGCAAATAACATCAGCTTTGTGTTGTGCTGATTAGTTTGGCTGAACTATTTCTTTCTCTTTTTTCTTAATTAGAAAAAATGGCTCTCTGGGAGAGAAAACTGGAAGGGATATATCAGAAAATGTAAGTGGTGTAAAGACAAAGAACAGTGAAACTTTAGAAAGAAAAGATTAAAATATCTAATTCATTCTATGTTTCTAAGGTTTTCTATAATTTGAATCCATCATAACAACTACATATCTAGACCCAAGAAAGTTGAAAGAACACTCTGATTTACAGTCAGAAGACCTGGGTTCAAATCCCAACTCTTGATACTTACCTTATGTAAGTTGTTTGATTTCTCCAGATCTAAGCTTCCTCCTCTGTAAAGGAAATAGGGTGGGCTGAAATGTGGTCCCTTCCAGCATTAAAAACCCTCCTGTCCCCATCTGTCATTCTAGCCTGCTTCCCCCACCCTCGTGAATACCATGATCATTCCTGGGTCTGAGTCTTTGCCAATATAACTGCTTGGAATGACCTTCCTTCTATCCATCTATCTAAATCCTTCCCATGCCCCCATCTCCTACATAGTGGTCCTAGACTATCCCAACCCCCTTTCTCATCTTTCTTCTCTGACGTGTTCAATCCATTATCTATACCCCCTATTCTTGCACTGGTTGAGACTCTCCTGTTAGATTCCTCTCATTTTTCTGTGTGTTTAAATAGTGTCTCCAGATAAATCGATGCCTCCTCTAGGGTAAGGATCAGAGCTTATATTTCTTTTCTCTATCAGCATCCAATCCCATAGTGACCACGCCAGAGCTATTGATAAACGTCTGTCCAGTTGAATTACAGGATGGGGGCAAATGTGTTTGAGACTTGCCTCCCAGTAAGAAACCATCAGAGGCAAGTGGCCCTGGGCAGAATTCCCCTGGAGGGGTATAGTTTCCTGGGACTCCAGACCCTTTGCTCAATTGTCATCTAAATGGTCATTTTGGAGTCTTCTTTTATAGACGATGCTATTTCCCATACCAATTCAGTAGAATATCCATCAATTGATAACCTTTTAAGAGTGTAGTAATTTGGCAGATAGAACATACAGCAGATAGTATGCTGGACTGGATTTGGAATCAGGAAGATGAGTTCAAATCCAGCCTCTGATACTAATCAACTGTGTTAATCTGGGCGAGTCACTTAACCTCTGCCTCAGTTTCTTCATCTATGAAATGGGGATTATAATAGCTCTGACTTCCCAGAGTTAGTGAGGATAGAATGAGATAATATTTTTGAAACTCTTTGCAAACCTTAATGTGTGAATTCAGTCATTTTTCAGTCATGTCCAACTCTTTGTGACCCAATTTAGGGTTTTCTTGGCAGAGACACTGGAGTGGTTTACCATTTCCTTCTCCAGGTCATTTTACAGATGAGGAAACTGAGGCAAACAGGGTTAAGTGACTTGCCCAGGATCACACATACAGTAAGTATCTGAGACTAGATTTGAATTCAGAAAGATGAGTCTTCCTGACTCCAGGCTCAGAGCTCTATCCACTGTGCCACCTAGCACCCTATTTTCAAAACATGAAGTGCTATGTAAATTTCTAAATATTATTATTAATTGGGAGTGAAGGTTAGTTGATCAGAAATGCTTGATGTATCTACACATTATAAGGAACATGAAACTTGAGTGACCCAGACCCTAAGTGATGTGATTGAAGAATGAACAAAGTATGAAACTAGTAGTAGGCCGAATGCCCCCTTGTAAAGGGTTGATTTGCCCCTTTCAGACTTGGACCTACCAACCTACAGAAATGTTCACAGCAATTCTTCACTCCTTTTAGATGTGAGAGGAAAGTCCCTCCATCAATTGGTTGGAGTGATAGGGCGACCCCTGGTGGTTTTAAAAAGCAGAAACAAGCTGATTCTCTTCTCAGAGATTATTTTAAACATGGTGTTTATTGTGTTTGAATTATTCTTATTGATAGATTATGCGTTTATAATAAAAAATTTCCAAGCAGTAAGGGGGGAAATCTTTGGAAGTAAATGTGGGCAGTTGTATGGAATAGTGTCAGCAGTGAATGCTCCTTTTTCAATTAGTCATTATATAATATTAGCGGATTTCTTTCTTTAAGTGGATTCCCTAGAACCTGTCAGTAGGGTGGAAACGGATGAGAAAATTTAAAGAGAAAGAAAGAGAGAGCAAGGCAGAGATACAGAGACAGAAAAACAGATGGAGAGACAGAGAGACGGAGACAGACAGAGACAAAGACAGAGAGAGATACAGAAAGACAGGCAAAACAGAGAAAGCTAGAGACAGAGAAGCAGAGATAGAGACAGAGACAGATAGATGGAGACAAAAACAGAAAGAAACAAAGACAGAGAAACTTGCTGAAAGCATGAGGTATAAAGAAATATGAGACTGAAGATTGAACTAGAAAAACAAAATGTTTCCATTCTGTTTCCTTAATATATTTTACACGCTCGATTCATCTGCCAATTAAGGGATGACACCTCTCTCCCATTTTCTTGACAAATGCCCTGTGAATGTGAATGTGAATGTAGCGTGAAGTATTTCTCTCTTCTATCCAGTTGCTCATATAAACACGGCCCCGTGTTGCCAGGACTTCAACAAAATCGCATATTTGACATGAAGCAAAGCAGCTCTTTCCATAAGCCTGGATAAACTGACTGTACTTTTCCTTCTCAGTCCCTTTTGCTTTTGGCAGAGTCCATGTCAACGGGGAGGGGGAGGGGGAGGGTGGCCAAGGAGGCTCCCTTCAGCTGATGTCTAAAGCTAGAGGGCACAGCCTCTCCAGAACATTGGACTTGGAGTCAAGAAACCTCTACGAGCCTCGGTTTCCTCATCTGTAAGACAGGGAAAGGGATAATTCTTCTGCTACCTGCCTTACCAAGTTCTAATGAGGAAAAATCTTTGAAAAGTTATATGTGAATGTGAAACATTATTTTCCCCACTATTGCCCCATTACACAAAGCACTGTGGTAGGTGCTAAGGATGCAAATACAAAATGAAAGGCAAAGTCCCCTCCTTCAAGGAGCTTAGACTGAAGTAATTCCTTCTCAATGCCACCATCAGATTGAAAAAATAACAATTAGATGCTTGAAATTAGGAAAAACCTGCCTCAGAATCTTCCCAGCTGCTTGTAACCTTGGCCAAATCACTTACCCTCTCTCAGTCTCAGTTTCCTCATCTGCAAAATAGAGACAATGATAGCACCTACCTCCCAGGGTAGTGAGGATCAAATAAGTTAATTTATGTAGAGAACTTTGAAAAATAAATGCTACTGTTATTATTATGTATTGTTCCCCTGCAGAATTCCAGATTTAGAGCTGGAAGGAAATAGGAGGTCATCTAGTCAAATCCTCCTATTTTACAGATGAACAAACTGAGCCCCAGGCAGGGGCAGCAACTTGTTCCAGATCAGACAGGTCGGATGGTAGGGCTGAGGTTGGAGCCCAGACTGGTTTGGTTCCACTGTGCCTAATGCCTCTCACCCTCCCACAAGACGAAGACAAGCTGACCCCATCAATCTCTGTCCTATGTGCCTGACACGCCCTCCATGTGCCACTCTAATTTGCTTGAAAGGTGACTTTAAGCAAACTTGTTAAAAAAAAAAAACAGAAAGGACACGTGTATCGACAAAAAAAGATGCTTCTCCAAACAAGGAATTCATTGACAGTTTGGGGAAAAAAATGTTCCTCTACGGCATGAGGGTGAGTAAATACCATGCAAAGGTCAACGGGAAGTTAAAAGTCACAATACCCCAAGAACCGCCAGCCTATGTTTACTTGGGTTCCTGTTAATTTTAGAACATCACATCACTGGCCTTTCCCTCAGGAAAGAATCATTTCACTGTGTGTTTATTGAGCCTCTACTACTCGCCGAGCTCCGAGTTGGGCACCATAGAAGACAGAGAAGAAATAGGAGACACAGCCCAAGGTGGCACAGTGTACGGTGCCCTAGATTTTGAGGCAAAGGACCTGAATTCAAATCTAGCTTTGCCACTTCTACTTATGTGATCTTGGGCAAATTCCTTAATGTCTCTGTGCCTCAGTTTCCTCATCTGTAAAATGAGGGGGTAAGACTAGATCTACACCCCAGCTCTGGAGTATAGGTCTAGTTTAGACCAAAGATTCCATGAAACTCATAGCCAATTCAATATCTAAGGATAGAGGCCATTAGGAGTCAAAAAGAGTGGTCAGGTCAGGAAATGCTGCTCCAGGGTGACCAGAACAGCTGCACCAGCCACTGCAGAAGAGGCGGGCTTGGTAGGGTAGTGTCCACAGCAGTAATCACAGCAGCAACAATTCACGTTTCTACAGCTTACCGGACACTGCTCACACCCCTGGAGGCTTGCTCACAGCCCGCGCACCCTCAGCTCTGGATTCCGAGGCTCACTGGGATCAGCGTGAGACAGGATTATAAAGTCACTTCTTTGGCTCCAGCCCCCACAAGCTGCCATCTTGGGACAGAGGCTCTTGATTCAATTCAAACCTGGGTCCCACAAAGAGTATCTTGTCTTTTCCAAGAAGAGAAGGGATTGTGAGTTGGGACCCCATTTGTCCACATTTCTTTATGGGTCACTCAGGGGAGCTGGGATATGAGGAAAGAAATTACCACTGATGAGAGTCAGGCTTAAATCGGACTGGTTTGCCTAGAGTTCAGCTAAGAGATGATCCCTGCAACCTCTCTACCTTATCCTACACCCTCAAAACCACATGGTAGTGTTATAATCAGCCCCAAATCCTATTTATTCTTCAGATAATTGATCTGAAGCTGGAAGGGACTCAGATCACCAGGATTTTAGAATCTGAAGGGACCTTGTGGGCATCTACTCCAGCCCCACCTGCCAAAGAACCCCTCCCCCCACTTTCCTGACTTGTCTTCCAGTTTGTACTTAAAGACTTCCCAGGCAGGAGGAGACTCCAGCAGGTAGCTGGAAGCAGCATCTCCTCACACATGATTTCCTGCCACAAACTCCCCAGGCCTCACAGCACCTGCGCGCTGCTGCAGGGGAGCTCCAGGGAGGTCAGGAGGAGTAACCCAGTGTCTGCCCGGCTGGTTTCTAGGTGGTCAGGGATCCATCGGGCAAAGGGCACCTTACCTGAAGGAGCACCCCTGAGGGAAACCGTAAAGCCACCCAAATGGAATCCTGAAAAGAGAGGGCAGCACACCCACACAGAACTGGGGAGTCCTAGTGAGGGAGCAGATTTCTGGGGACTCCAGAGCCCCGTGGCTAGGCGCTCCTCTGACAGGAAGTGTGGTATAGTGGCTAGGGCATTGGATTTGGGGTTAGGAAAACCTGGCTTCAAACCCTGCCTCAGACACTTATACCCCTGCTAATATAACCAGTGTAGACCCATGAGGGAGTTTTAACAAAATCAGGAAAAAACAATTCATTAACCCAGGGCTCCTCACCTCCCTCGGTCTAATGGAGTCTCCAAATTTCTTCAGGGCTAACCGTAATGTTCAGTCATGTCCAGCTGTTTATGACCCTATGGACCATACTGTTTTCTTGGCAAAGATACTAGAGTGGTTTGCCATTTCCTTCTCCAGCTCATTTTACAGATGAGGAAACTGAGGCAAACAGGGTGAAGTGACTTGCCCAGAGTGACACAGATAGTGAGTGTCTGAGGCTGGATTTGAACTCATGTCTTCTTGACTCTAGGCCCAGCACTCTATCCACTGAGCCATCTAGCCACCTCAACGCCAAACCTAGGCTTTTCAAATTAACTCCCAGTTGCTAGTGTCCTGCACCTCAAAATCATTTTGGATTTGCACCGTATTTCCTGAAAGAAAACCCCTTGAGGGGAGGGACTATTTAATTGTTTTGTCTTTGTAGCCCCCGAACCTAGCACAATCACTTGTATACAGTAGGTAATTAATAAATGCCTGTACACCTCACCTTTTCCATCTTGGAATCTCTCCTAGTACTTTAGACCTCTCCTTTGCAGGCAAACATGCTAGGGAACAGAAGACAATGCTTGAGCCTTTGCTCCCCTGGTTAGTACCTTGTTAGCCACCTGAAGGTGGAGACTGTGTCTGATTTCATCACTGTAATAATAACAATAATATTAATATAGTCCTTTAGATTTGTGAAATGTTTTACAAACATCTCATCTGAGCCTCATAACAACCCTGGGATAAAAGTGCTATCAAAAGTCCCATTTACAGATGAGGAAACTGAGACCTCAGTCTCAGAGAGAGGTCAAGTAACTTGCTTAGGGTCACACAACTAGTAAGTATCTGAGGCAGGATTTGAACTCGGTCTCCCTGGCTCCAGGTCCAGCGCTCCATCCACTGTCCCACCTAGCGCCTATGGGGTATCAACAGTGCTTTGGTTATAAATGTTTGTTAAATCGCATCTTACCACCTTTTATGCAATGTGACCTTTTAGGAGGGACAACATCCCTTCCTATGAGCCTGCCCTCCAACATTTCAAGGGGACAGCCTGTGGGCCAAAAGGGGGAAAAGAGATTTAAATGTCAGATGACAAAGGGAGAGAAGGTGTTTTAGAGAATGTAACCTCAGGAAGCTAAAGGGCCTTGGCTGGGGGAAAGAGAAGTTTGAAAGGCAGTGGAGTGGGGGGGGGGGGGGGTTGAGCTCCAGATCACCTCTGGATTGGCAGGTACCGAGCAGCTTCAGAACCATGCCTCTTGGTAAAAAGGGCAGTGGACAGCAGCTTCAGAGTAAGGCATGAGTTTTCACACATAGTCCGAGTGTCGATTTCTCCTTGACTGTATTTATTTGTTGTAAGAGAAGTTTTTATGAGGTGGGGAGAGGCTGTAGGAAGTAACAGTGATGTTGAAAAAGTAAAATATTTTAAAACCAAAGATAAAGGGTTACAGCAGAGAGAGCAGTGAATTTGGAGTCCAAGAACCGAGATTCAAATCCTGACTATGTCCCTTTCTGACTGATGTTGGGCAAGTGACTTCACTTGTCTGGATCTCAGCTCCCTCGTGTGTAAAATGAGAAATCAGAGGGTTGGGCTAGATGCCTCTGATGCCCCTTCTAGCACTAAATCTGTTATTTTTATCCTAACAGGGCCTCAAAAAGAAAGAAATTAGGCCCATTTTGGCAAAGTTTCAAAAGCAAATGGGAGGACTTTGAGTCCTCTCTTGGGCCATCACCAAAAGTGTTTTCACAGAAACCTTAGACCTGAGCTAAATAGCATCCTCTGACCCGGCCCAAAGCCAGAGAGGCGGTGGGTACGATGTTAGCACAGAGCCCCCCTTAAGTGCCTTAGCTAGAAAAACATCGGGGAAAACGTTCTTTCCTCAAGTTTCCAGGGCGGCTTGTTTTGAACAGATTAGGCTGAGAGCTCTGTGTTTACCTAAGAAATTCCAGAATTACGAGGCAAACACTATTTCCCTCCCTGAACCTCATCTTCCAAGTTTTCCATTTTATTCCGAGGAAAGAATTTTCGGAATCAGTCTTTTGCTAACACTGTAACCCCATACAGATCCACCATGTTTCACAATCCCATCCAAGGTCCTGCGGGAAGTTCTCCCCTTTGTCCCCCTCCCCCCAATCTCCTTTTTGTCAATTGTACTTGGCTCAGTTTCACCCTGGATCAGGAAGCCTCACTCGGCACATGGGGCACACAGGCCCCCCACAATTTCCTCAGGTGGTCTGGAAAAGGGTCTTAGAGGCAAGATTAAGGTATGTCCAAAACACTTAAGTCACTTTCACCAAAAGATTACAAGACTGATAGGCCTGTGGAAAGAACACTGGATTGGGGGCCAGAGGCCTCTATCTGTTATCATTCAGTCGTGTCTGACTCTTCATGACCCCATTTGGGGTTCTCTTGGCAGAGATACTGGAGTGGTTTGCCATTTCCTTCTCCAGCTCATTTTACAGATGAGGAAACTGAGGCAAACAGAGTTCAGTGACTTGCCCAGGGTCACACACCTATATGTGTGACCAGATATGAACTCGGGAAGAGGAGTCTTCCTGACTCCAGAAACCCCAGAGCCCTATGCAACATGGCATCACCTAGCTGCCCATTGGCGAAATGACCTTGGACAAATCACTTTAGCTCCCAACAAACTAATCTGTGAGACATTCATCATTCAGAAGGGGGAAAGGAAGGAAATTCTAAAGCTGGGAGTTTTAAGTTTTCCTCTCTATTCCAGGGGGCGGCTAGGTGTCAGAGCCAATAGAGTGCAGGGCCTGAAGTCAGGAAGACTCATCTTCCTGAGTTCAAATCTAGCCTCAGACACTTATTGGCTGTGTAACCCTGGGTAAGTCACTTAACACTGTTTGCCTCAGTTTCTTCATCTGCAAAATGACCTGGAGAAATAAATGGCAAATCACTCTGGTATCTCTGCCAAGAAAACCCCAATGGGGTCATGAAGAAATAAGGAGTTCCAATTAGTCAATACTTACAGAAATTAATTCAGACTGTTCATTGGAAGGTCAAATACTAAAGCTGAAGCTTAAATACTTTGGCCACATCATGAGAAGATGGGCCTCATTGGAAAAGAACCTGGGAAAGATAGAAGGCAGAAGGACAAAGGGATGGCAGAGGATGAGATGGATAGATAGTGTGATAGAAATAATGAACATGAACTTTCAGAGAGAGTGGAGAATAGAAGGGCCTGGTGTGGAGATGGTCTGTGGGATCACAAAGACTAACACAGGACTAAACAACATTCACTCTCTTCCAGCCATCACCATCACTGCCAGGAATGGGGAGATAGCTGGGGAGTTAAATGAATGAAATCACAGACTCTCTAAATATGGCTTAGCTCAATATTGTGCCTCGGTGGTCCCATTTGCTGCAAATTTGTACTTGTCTGCAGGAGCTTTATTTATTAACAAAGGTCCTGACTTCATAAAACCTGGTGCATAGGAAGTGCTTAACAAATGCTAGGTGACTGTCTCCCTAGCTGGTAAATTCCTCCTGTTTCTTGGGATCCCCACCCCCAACCTTTGTCTTTCTGTGGGGCACTTATCTCAGAGATGAGATAAACCTTCTGGAGGTCAGAGTAGCCTGCAGTGAAGGGTCAATGATTTTAAAGGGCTACAGTAGAGCCCGTCTGGGAAGTGCTAGCCTGGGATGAGGGGCACTTCAATGAATATCTGGCCGTGGCTACCAGAGGCCTCCCTCAGTCCCTTTGTCCCCAGGTTTGCCGTGAGGGTATTTCTCGGGGGTTATCAGTCTCCTCAACAGCGGAACTGGAATCCAATGCTTTCATTCCACCACCCTACCCTTCACATCCCTGAGGAACAATTCTGCTACCAACATCAATCCATTTTGGAACAGGCAGTTTTATTCTCACAGAGAGAGGGAAATGTTAACAACAAAGAATCATAGGGGCAGGATAAAGAACCGGCCCTGAAGTCAGGAGGACCTGAGTTCAAATCAGGCCTCAGACCAAACACTTGACACTAGCTGTGTGACCCTGGGCAAGTCACTTATCCCCAATTGCCTAAAAAAAAAAAAAAAAAAAACACAATAAAGAATCATAGATTCATTGCAATCACTTGAGAGACTAGTATTCCAGCTCCATTGGGAGCCCCACAGGGGCTGCTTCTAAATCATTTCACCTCTATTGGTGCCAAATGGGCTCTTCCCTTCTCATCTTCTCTCTCTTCTTGCGTGACTCTTTCCCTCTTGGCCAATCTGTCACAACTGCTTTGGTAGCTGATACCGCACTGCTCTGGTGCCCAGAGAGAGGAACACACCAGCTGACTGGAGATTTCACAAGGCCCTGGTTGAAGGGAAAGAAGACAGAGGCATGAGGTTGTCCCATCCAGAGCATCAGCTTATGGCTTACAGCCTTCCCCAGCCACCCTCCAGACCTCAGTCATCCTCAGACCGCTAGAAGAAGGGGTCGGAGAGGAGGGGCATGTCTCTTTAGTATATCCTTGGAATTCCAGCTCATGCATGGAATGTTGTATGGAAGGAGAGAAGGTTAGCATTCCCCTAGATGAAGATAGAAGAGGTCCGAGTGGCCTTCACAACACACATACAGTTAGGTATTGCCATTGTGGGTAGAGAGCTCAAGTAACTCCATTTTGTCTGCAATCCCTCTGTCTTGCCCCCGGCACTGTTTGGATTGCAGGCCCAATCCCCCTCCCTAGCTCCCACACCAACCACACACCACCACCACCCTTACTGCTGAAACAGCCTTCCTGGTTACTAGCCCCGACAAAGGCCCTGTCAGGTCAAAGGATGCTACCTCCTCTATCCCTATCCTACAATGAGGCCCCCAGAAACAGGCCTTGTCCAATCCTAAGGTACCACATACCCAATTCACCTCCTGCCTTAATGGCAGCCAAAAGGACAACTTGTCCTTTTGTTCCGTGACGGAGTCTAGCTGTATTAGTGGGGCCGCTGGCAAATGCAATAACCCTTCACTGGTTCCTTTATTTACGGTGTTTATGGTATCGGGTTTGGGTATGGTTTTGAGGTTTAGGTTCTGATTCTGCTGTGTGGTGGCCCCAACACCACACATCTACTCTGTATCAGCTAACCACGTTTTTCTAGACCCTAACAATATGTTGTTTACAAGGGACATCCCTGAAACAGAAAGACACACACTGAGTAAAAATAAGGAGCTAGAACAGAATCTATTATGCTACAACGGAAGTATAAGAAAAAAAAGGTAGGAGTAGTAATCATGACAAAGTAAACACAAAAATAGTGCTAATTAAAAGGGATCACGAGGGAAACTACATTTTGCTAAAAGGTGCTGTAGAAAATGAAGCGCTCTCAATACTGAACACCCATGCACCAGATGGCACAGTTTCCAAATTCTTGAAGGAAAAGTCAAATGAATGACAGGAGGAAATTGACAATAAAACCAAACTAGTGTGGGACTTCAATTTACCCCTCCTCAGACTTAGGTTAAATCTAACCGTAAGCTAAATAAGAAAGAGGTTAAAAAAATTAACAGAATTTTCTGAAAGTTAGATATGATAGACCTCTGGCTGATATTGAATGGGAATAAAAAGGAGTATGCCCTTTTATCAGCTGTGCATGGCACCTTCACAAAAACTGACCAAGCATTAAGACACAAAAACATCACAAACAAATGCAGAAAAGCAGAAACATTAAATGCACTCTTTTGGGACCATAATCCAATAAAATTATATTCAACAAAGGGCCTTGGAAGCACAGATTAAGAATTAATTGGAAACTAAAAAATCAAATCCTTAAGAATGAGTGACCGAAGAACAAATCATAGAAACAAAAAATAATTTTGTTAAAAATAATGACAACAATGTGACAACATATTAAAATTTGCAGGATGCAGCCAAAGCAGTACTAAGGGAAATTTTATATCTCTACACACTTCCATCACTAAAAGAGAGAAAGAGCAAATCAACGAATTGAACATGCAACTAAAAAAAACAAACCACAGATTAAAAATCTCCAATTAAATACCAAAACAGAAATCTTGATAATCAAAGGAGAGATTTATAAAATTGAAAGAATAAAAAATCCATCGAACTAATAAATTAAACTAGGAGCTGGTTGGGGAAAAAAGCAATAAAATAGATAAACCACTGGTTAATTTGATTAAAAAAAAAAGAAAACCAAATTACCAGTATCAAAAATGAAAGGTGACTAACGACTAATTAAGATGAAATTAAAGCAATCATTAGGAGCTATTTTGCCCAACTATATGCCAACAAAACTGATGATCTAAATGAAATGGATGAATATTTACAAAAATATTTATTATAATTAATTTACATCGTTAATAATTTATAATGTTTTATAATTTACCCATATTGACAGAAAAGAAAAGAAAATACTTAAATAACTCAATCTTAGAAAAAAAAATTGAACAAGCCATTAGTGACTCCCTAAGGAAAAAAACCCCAAGATCAGATAGATTTACAAGTGAATTCTACCAAACATTTAAAGAAGAATTAAATCCAATACTATATAAACTATTTGAAAAAAAAAATTGGTAAAGGAGTCTAACTAAATTCCTTTTATGACACAAATATGGTTTTGATACCTAAACCAGGAAGAGCAAAAACAGAGAAAGAAAACTCTAGACCAACTTCCCTAATTAATATTGCTGCAAACATTTCTAATGAGGTTTGGGGACGGAGAAAATGAAAGGGAGAGCAAGCCTTCCCCAAGCTTTTATGAGTTGATTGGGATGCCACCAGAGCCTAAAGGTGGGGTGAGAGCCAGGGAGCCTGCACATTGATAATGGCAAATAACTGCTATTTGGCCTGTCAATTGTTTGCTTAGAAAAGTTTGCCTCTAAAGCATCAGAGGACTATAAGCTTTAGAGCTGAAAGGAATCTTGGGGACATGTAGTCTTCCTACACTCTATAGAGATGAAGAAATGGAACTCTGAAGAAGTTACCGGACTGCCCCAAGATTAAAAGATAAGAACAGGGTGAGGATCTGAATTTAGGTCCTCCAACCTGACATCTCTCATTCTTTCTACTGCACTGGGGTGGTAGCTGATAGCAGCCCCCATTGATTTGCTCAGCTGACACTTTTCCCGGTCTCTGTCCAGTGTCTCACGATTCCTAACCCTGGAGCCCCCAAGTAAATGAGTCTTTACCATGGGTGAATAGGGGCATCTACTCTTTTCTTACCCAGCAGTCTCCTTCAGCTTGAGGTGGGAAATCAGAGGGAATTTGGGTCAAGGAATTGGATAACTCAGAAGCACCAGGAACAAGGGTTCCTCTCCCTTTAAAAAACGAGACATCTCCTCTGCCGTAGATATTTTAGGACACCACGTGGTACTAAGGATCTACTCCCTCTGAGGGAAAGTAGCAGTCATTGCCATAGCATGGCCAAGGCAAGTTGGAGAAGTCACCCTGCCTGCCCCTTCCAAGTCATTCTCCCCTCCCCCTCATGCCCTCAGGTTTTCCTCTGCTGCAGAGGGTCTCTCCTCCCCCAGCGTCTCCCCTCTTCCCCTCAACAAAAAAAAAAAAAAAAAAAAAAGAGCAGATTTAACCAAACTGAGATTGTGGAAAGACAATGAATGACTTTGAAATATTAATACAATGATAGGAGTCTGGGAAGCCCAGCATAGACAATGGTTGGAGAGTTCAAGAATCAGACACTAAGTGTGGTTAAATGAATAAGACAAAACCTTCACTGAAGGTTTGAGTGCAGAGAAGGAGGAGATCCTGGGGCTCTCGAAGGCTCTGCCAGGGAGCAGTGAGGTGACTTTCCCATAACTGCTCACGATAGCAGTCCCTCCAATGATGCAGGTTGCAACCCATCCATACCTGCCAATCCTGCAGGACACTAGTCCATTTCCTCCCATGCGGGCAGGAGTGGAGAGGGTGTCCACCTTCTGTGTTAAAGTCAGACTTTAAAGCCAGACCTCTCCTGATGCCAAGGAAAGCACTTTTCCCACTTTCCCCACTACACCAAGCACACTCTCTTGAGAAAAAGCCATCTTTTAAAATAATTATGAGGATCTTATCATATTGATAATATAACACATTTTCATAACCCTTTGAGGTTTACAAAGCACATTCCCTATAACAATTGGAAGGAAAAAAAAAAAATCAGAATTATGTCTCCATTTTACAGATGAAAATACTGAGTCCCAGAAAGGTTAGCTAGGTTGTCCAGGGTTACACAGCTGGTCAGTCTTCTACCCTCAAGACCAAGGCTCGCTCTCCACCACCTCCCTCATCCGCTGATTTGAGGTGTTCAAGCAGGAGCATGATGACCCCTTATCAAAGAGCCAAATGACTGAAAAAACTTCTGATTCTAAAATCCCATGATCCCACGCTGTGGTTTCAAAGAGGACCTGGATTCTAATCTCAGCTCTGTGACCTTGGGAAATCTCTTAACCTCCATGGGCCTCAGTTTCCTCATCTGCAGAATTAAGGAGGTTGCAGTGGATGACCTCCAGCTCTAAATCTAGGAAGCTACAACTCCCCTTGACCCTCAGACGATGGGATGCCATCATCCGTTCACCCCTCCCGAAGTCAGCGGCTTATGGGTTTGCTGAGCACCAGGTGGCGCTATTACCCTAGGAAAATGAATGGGGAGGCACCTGGACCTAATAGATAACTGTTTCCACTTATCCATGCACCGCAGTGGATTTTTCAAACCCGACACATAATATCTTCCACCCATCACCAAAAAAGAAATGTAACCAATGTTTGTTGAAATTGAATAGCTATTCCAGACATCTTCAAATGAGAAGCTACATGTCTTGGCAGAGAGAGGGGATCTCCGTGGGAGACCCATCTCATTAGCAGTGTGGTCATGAGCATACATTTAACCCTTCATAGCTTCAGTTTCCTCACCTGCAAAATAGAGATGATACATTTCTCAGCTTTGTGCTGTGGAAGGCACTTTATAAACTATTTGGAAAATGAGCAGTAATTATTTTTATTGCCTATGAAGCTGGCCCAGCCCTCGTTCTCCAGGATGAGCCCAAATGAAAAGAGGTAGGGAAGAGGGACTCCAGCTTCCACCATTCCTACGGTGGAGTGTCCAGGAATTGATAATAATAGCCAGCATTTATATGGCACATCAAAGTTTACCAATATTAGGTCGTTTGATCATCACAACAACCCAGAGAATTGGGTGATATTATTATTATCATCCCTGTTTTACAGAGGAGGCCACTGAGGCAGGCAGAGGTTAAGTGATTTGCTTAGGATCCCAAAGCTAGCTAGTGTCTGAGGAGGATTGGAACTCAGCTCTCTAAGCCCAGCACTCCACTCACCGCACCACTTATTAGCCTCTAGCTTACAAAGAGACTAAGAAGAAAAATTGTCAAGAGAGGTATTTAAAAATAATAATAATAATAATTTAAAAAACCCTCTTCCTCAAAAGAAACCTCCTTGACTGCCCAGGAAGATGTCTTAAGAAGCAAGACTGCTTTCTAGGCTCATCGTGGTGCACCTGTCACTGAGCACGGACCCTTGATTAATGCTTGCCGGATCGATCTGATTCGTCAGAACAGAGAGATGAGCTCAGCAGGCTTCTGCCTCTCTCTTTTGGCCCAGGCTCCTTTCCATCTGAGGTTGGCTCATCGCCCTCATATAATTCATTCCAAGAAACCCTGATTAAGTGTGCAGCGGCATGCCAGGCTGCTGGGCGCTGCGGACACACAGACTATAACAAAAACATCCCCCTCTGGGACTCTCATCTTACTGGATCAGGTTGTGCAGTGTAACGCCCTCACTTTACAGATGAGGAAACTGAGGCCCACAGAAGTAGGTGAATTGCCTGAAAGGGTCACACGGGTTGTTGTTGTTCAGCCTGAGTCACGTCTTAGACTTTTTCTGTGAGTTTTTCTTGGCAAAGATACTGGAGTGCTTTGCCATTTCCTTCTCCAGTGTGTCCCCATTTTACAGATGAGGAACTGAGGCAAAGAGGGGTAAAGTGACTTGCCCAGGGTCTCACAGCTAGTAAGTGTCTGAGGCCGGACTTGAACTCAGATCTTTCTGACTGCAAGCCTGGCGCTCTATCCGCTCACCCAGGTAGGAGTAAAGTCTGGTTTTGAGATTGTTCAGGGAGGTCCTCAGAGACCCAGGTGTAGCCTGCTTTGCACTCTCCCGGGGAGGGAGGGGGGGGGGGGGGGGGGGGCCTTATGGGGGGGGGGGGGGGGGGGGGGGGGGGGGGGGGGTTGATCCTATATGGGTGAGCAAGTATCATTAGCAACCAGGGGATTGTGGGAATTTCCCACTTCTAGGAGGAAGTGACACCCAAGGGACAAAGAGGGGGATTTGAAGGGGCAGCTAGGTGGCACAGTGGATAGAGCACCGGCCCTGAAGTCAGGAGGACCTGAGTTCAAATCTGGCCTCAGACCAAAACACTTGACACTTACTAGCTGTGTGACCCTGGTCAAGTCACTTAACCCCAATTGCCTAAAAATTAAAAAAAAAAGAAAAAAAAAGAGGGGGATTTGAGGAGGTGATAATGAAGGAGGTTGGGTTTAGGGAACAGAGCTTATGAAGTGCTTTTCTTTCTGGCCTGCTCCATCTCAGAGATAGAACAGTCTGACCCTTGTTTCAAAGGACTAAGGTTCTAATCCTGTTTCTGAAACCTATGTGACCTTGACCTCCCTCAGCCTCAGTTTCCTTGTCTGTTAGTTGACAGGCAGTTGGACTAGATAGCTTTTCAGGTCCCTTTCAGCTTTAGATCTAGGATCCCATGATGAAGTCCCTTTATGTCCCTGGCCTCAGTTTCCTCATGTGTAAAATGAAGGGGTTGGAACAAATAAATGGTTTCTGAGCATTCTAAGATCTGAGAGCCTGTTGTCCCATGTATGGGACTGATGTCAATAAACTGTGATGAGGACCAGCTTTCTGGCTGGAGGCGTTCAAGGGGAGAGCTCCTGGGTCTTGGTCCCCCCCACCTTCTTCCTCTCCCTGCTCCCCTTCCTCCCCTCCCCCTCTCCTCCTCTTCTTCCTCCTCCCCTCCTCCTCCTCCTTTTCCTCCTCCCCTCCCCTCCCCCTCCTCCTCCTCCCCTCCCCCTCCT
>NW_020954577.1:45211715-45309416 GCF_900497805.2 Vombatus ursinus | reverse complement strand
CCCCCTCCCCCTCCTCCTCCTCTTCCTTCTCCCCTCCCCCTCCTCCTCCTCCTGTAACACAATACCTACGTAACCAGTGAGGGGCGACCCTCATCTAAGATTTAGAGCTCTCTCCGTTGGCTGAGAACTGATTGGCTTAAGCTTTCCTGGGTTCTATTTCAAACCTGCCCTTTTAACTTTACCTGTGAGAAAATTCTCATTGGGAATCACCATTGAGTCATTCGATGGAGGCACTTTTAGAATGTTCCTACTCCAGCTTGCTTGTTTTACAGATCTAGAAACTGAGGCCCAGAGAGGCTAAGTGATTAGCCACATAGCCAGGAAGAAGCAGCACGACTTCCAAACCCAAAGCCAGAACTCTCTTTGCTCCCTGTTCAAGTGGTTCCTAACCTGGAGTCTGTGAATTTGGCGGTTTTACAATCCATTTTGACAATTGTACTTCAGTATCATTCATTTCCTTTCCAATTCTATGTGTTTCATTTTCTGCATTTAAGAAGCATGATTCTGAGGAGCTGGCAGGCCTCCCTCAGCAGCCTGCCTTCCAGCTGGCCCCGCCAGCCCTGACCGTACCAAGCTCAGAAGCACTCCGTTTTTGACACCAGCTGGCTGGCTCTTCATTCTTTTTCATCCGTTTTGTCGTTGGACAGCCTCCTTATAACTTAACCACTTTCTTAAGTGAAATCTCCAAGTTGGCGATCTCAGTGTCCCAATGAACTTAATTTAAGGGCAGACAGAAGCAATGGACCATTTTGGTTTTTGGTTGTTTTTTTGTGGTTTTTTTTGTGGTTAAACAGTGGGGTTAAATGACTTGCCCAGGGTCACACAGCTAGTGAGTGTTATGTGTCTGAGGCCAGATTTGAACTCGGGTCCTCCTGACTTCAAGGCCAGTGCTCTATCCACTATGCCACCTAGCTGCCCATGCAATGGACCATTTTGGAAAGGGAGCCCTGGAGGAGAAGAAAAGGGAGGCAGTGTGCTGAATTTGGAGTTAGGGGATCTGCCTTTTACTACCTCGGTGACCTTGGACAAGCTCTTTCACCTCCTTGTGCCTCAGTTTCCTCCTCTGTAAAATAAGGGGGTTGGACTAGATAATCTCTAAGTTACCACTAACTCTTGGAGTCAGAAGACCTAGAGTGGCAGAGAATCCCAGATCTGCCTAATCAGACAACTAGGTGTCTGGGCCTGAGTTCAAATCAGACTCAGATAATAGTTGTGTGACCCTGGGCAAGTCACTTCACCTTTGTCTGCCTCAATCTCTTCAACTGGAAAATGGGGATAATAATAGCACCTATCCCAGATGGGTTGTTGTGGGGATCAAGTAAGGT
The DNA here is from genome assembly GCF_900497805.2 of Vombatus ursinus. Lineage (NCBI taxonomy): Eukaryota > Metazoa > Chordata > Mammalia > Diprotodontia > Vombatidae > Vombatus > Vombatus ursinus. The sequence continues at coordinate 45,308,091 of NW_020954577.1, read as the reverse complement.
CTTTGTAAAGTGCTTGGCAAATGGCGAATCATTCCAGTGTCTTTGCCTAGAAAACCCCAAATGGGGTCACAAAGAGTGGGACACAACGGACAACAGCAAAAAGCACTTGGCACATAGTAGGTGTTTAATACGTGGATGTTCCCTTCCTCCCAATTACAGACTCTGTGACTTCACCGTAACCTCTCGGACCCTCAGTCTCAAAGTGGAGATAATAAGATTGGCATCATACCTACCTCTTGGGCTGTTGTAAGGGAAAGTGCCAGGGAAGAGGTTATTACTTCCTTCCACTTTTCTCCAGAAGCGTCAGCTTCCACAGAATGAACTAAGAAAAAGCTAATGAAACAGACACCCTTGTAGCCTAAATTATCAGTAAAGTTGGAACTCATCAGTCAAATGCAATGAGTGACCCCACGGGCTAATGGGATGTTAACCACTCAAAGTGTGTTCCTGGCTATAGTTCTCGGAATTGCACGTGACGTGACCAGTTCCAGGCAGCCCGCTCCACGAAAGCCACGAGCTGTGCCCACTCCCAGGTTACACAGGAGACTGGATGTTCCTGACCCTTTCAGGGAAGAGGAGGGCAAGCTGCCGGCGGGCCTGGGGAGCACTCCAGCCAAGCTGATTTCGTCTGAATTCGGGCAGAGATGCTTTTCAGCCAGCCCAACGCTTCAATCCTAACGAAGCAAGGCAGAGAGAAACCTGGGAGTCCGGAGGGAAACCACAGCTACTTCTCCAATTTCCCTTGTCCTCCCCCAAGTAAGCTGACTGGGATATGAATGCTCCCCAGCCTGCTGCCTTCGCCAGTGCTCCCCAAGGAGAAGAAGCTGAACTTACAGAACGTGCAGGAGGAGATTATTGGAAGAGGAGTCATTCTCAGTGGGCGAGCACGTGTGTGTGTGTGTGTGTGTGTGTGTGTGTGTGTGTATGTGTATGTGCTACACACACACACACACTTGCACAGATGAGCCCGCTTTAGCAACCTAAGAAAGTTGCCTAGGGAAATATGACAAAACTCACCTCATTTCTTACTTCTAGGACTTTCTAGGACTATGTTTAAGAAAGCGGGGTAAAAACAAGCTATGTAGATATAGATATAGATATAGATGTATGTGTGTATGTATATATAATATATATATATTTACTAGAGCTATAAAATCATCACAGAATTCATTGGAAGCATTGGAATTTCTTGGATTTTTCAGACAGTAACAGAGAAATGTACTGGGTTTCTTTTCACTCAAGAACAGTCAGAGCCATAACTAAGGTGAGGCAATGGGGGCTTTGCCCAGGGCAGCAAAGTTTATAGGGTGCTAACAGCACTTAGGCTCCTTTAGCAGGATAGCAACAGCTAAGTTTAGAACCTGATTAGGTAAAAATAATTAGTTAAAATAGGAAGCTTCCAGATGGTACATTTACTCTCCCAGAGTCCTTTTTCTTCCCTTCTTACTACTCCCATCCTGCTTAATTTGTCTTCAAAAGTGGATTGAAAAGAGAATTTTACCCTACTTAACTTGGCCCTGCTTTTGTGAAGCTTGCTCTATATGTCCAAATTGCTAGTTGTGACTTCAGTTGTGTTGGGTTGATCATCCTTCATTTTCAAAGAGGACCAATGACCTCACAGGATGATGTCATGACTTGCCCATCAAGTGGATTTAAGTGAGGCCGAATTGCGCAAAGTTGTCAGCCTCACTATCTTTTCCAGAGTTATCGAAGTCCAGTGGGAGGACAAAAGTTAGGATGACTGGCGATGGCCCCAGATGCACTGGATGACCTTGCCATCTTCCATGTCTGACCAGTCTCTAAGCACTCCACAGCACCTGCTTTGGCTTCCTTCATGACCATAGAAACAAATTGTTCTCATATGCCTATGCCATCAGGGGAAATCTGCACATGCTTGGGGTAGATACCCCCCTAACTCATAAACAGGTTTGTAGCCCATCAGTTACCCTCAACCTGGTTTAGCCCATCTGCTGAGACGGTTTACCAGGGTATGGCTGCTGAGGATGCCACAGCTTCTTAGAGCCAAAGGTGAAAGTTGGGCGAATCAGGTGAACGCCAAAGGTGGACGAACAGCCCTGAAAAGGGCTGGACAAGCCCCTCCACCAGAGCTGTGAATCCTCCCTAAATACCCCATGCACCCCGTGACCCCTGAGCCACAAGTTCCCATGGGGTAATGGTTAGGACTCTGGACTTTGAATCCAGTAGGTGAGACCTCACTCATGACTTTAGTTACCATAGGAATGCCACGAGGTGTTTGTCCCTCTTCTGACAAAATGATTCCCAGCTTCAGGACCCGTTAGAAACCACTACAAACAGGTCTTTGAAACCAGCACAGGATTGCCTCTCCCATGCCACTGGTGGTGAGAGTTTTCAGTTAAACAGATTAAAAGAATCTTGGAGAATGCTCTGCCTTCAGACCACCAGACTTTCCAGTCAGCCAGTGAACAAGCATTTATTAAGCACCTACTATGTGCTGAGCATTGTGCTAACCACTATGGATATAGAAAAAGGCAAAAACAGGCCCAGTACCTCAAGGAGGTCCCAAGCTCCCCAGGTGACAGTGGCGCTGGTCAGGTAAGAGTTAAAACTATGTACTCTGTATCCATCACGGTGCATGGGAATCGCAACACAGCTACCGCTAAAGAAAAGGTGCTTTGAAGAACCTTCTTTTCATTGCAATTCCTTAAGCTTCCTTCTGTCTCCTGTTTCCTGATTTCAATCAAACATTGAGCATTTATTAAGCACCTACTGTGTGCCAGCACTGTGATACAAAAAAATTTCCAGCCCTCAAGGAGTTTACATTCCATCAGGCAAAACACATGTCAATGCCAGTCATCAAACATTTATTAAACACTTACCGTGTGCCAGGCACTGTGCTAAATGCCGTACTCATGTGTATTTACATACCCAGTAAGCTAAGGGAGACTTTGACAGTTGCGGATGTCAGGAGAAGCGGAGTGAAAGAGGTTACAACTGAGCTGTGCTATTAAGTTAAGAAACATTTATAAAGTGCCTACTATGGGGGCACAGGGCAGCTCAGTGGATAGATCACTGGGCCCAGAGTCAGGAAGACCTGAGTTCCAGTCCGATTGCCGATACATGCTAATTGTGTGACCCTGCTCAAGTCACTTCACCTCAGCCTGCCTCAGTTTCCTCATCTGTAAAATAGGATCATAATAGCACCAATCTCCCAGGGTTGTTGTGAAGATCGAATGAGGTAACGTTTGTAAATTGCTTAGCACAGGGCCTGGCACACAGTAGGAGCCATACAAATGTTAGATATTATGATAATGCTAATTGTTATTATTATTAGCCCAGGCACTGTGCTAAGCAATCTGGATACAAAGAAAAGCAAAAAACTTGTCTCTGTCCTCAAGGGGTTCCCAATCTAATGGGGGAGACGACTTGCAAACTATGTACAAATCAAATATATAGACAAGATAAATTGGGGGCAATCTGGGAGGGAGGATTATGAAGGGAGCTGGGGAGTGTAAGAGGCAGAGGCCAGGACAGAGTCCATTTGGGGACTGGAGACGGGATGCCAGTTACAAGGAATTGCCACAGAGGGGCAGCCAGGTGGCAAAGTGGATAGAACACCGGCCTTGGAGTCAGGAAGACCCGAGTTTAAATCTGGCCTCAGACACTTACTAACTGTGAGACCCTGAGCAAGTCACTTAACCCTTAAAACAACAGGAAGCAGGATGGTTTGATTGGACTGTGGGGAATGGGAAACAGTGGACTGGAGACAACTGGGAAGGGCTTTAGATGCCAACCAGAAAGGTTGATTCTGGAGGCCATAGAGACCTGAGGGGGCTCCTTGAGCAGAGATGGGGGCTGGGCTTTAAGAAGGTCATCTTGGCAGCCTCATGAAGGACGGATGAGGGAGAAGAGAGGCTGGATGCCAGGAGATGAATTAAGGCCATTCCTGGGTGCAATGATGGGTCCTGGGCCAGAAGGCTGCAGTAAGTGTAGAGGTGGCGGGATGGGGGAGACAGACTAGAGGTAGAAAAGCCAGGACTGGCCACTAATCAGCCAGGGGCTGAGGAGGAGAGGGAGGAGGCAAGGATGACTGAATGTGGGCGTCTGGTTTGAAGCCAGAGCCTGGCAGATTTATGGGGACACTGGACTTGGATTGATGAGGCCCAGCCCAGGAAATCCTGTAACTTGGCTTCTGCTCTTCTGTGAGCTTGTCACTTCTCTGGCGCTTAGTAGGAACGTTGAAGGACTTCTCAGCTTCTAAGATTGCTAGACCCTTGCCGCATTCATTTCGCCACAAAGCAGGACTTAGCAAAGCATCCTGCTTGTAAAGACCCTTGGATTGTGTCGCCTTGAAAACTCCAAGGAAAAAAATGGCAGACACCATCATTTCTTGTAGTTTCAGCTTCTAGTCCCAACGAGAGCAACCTATTCTCCCTCGGAAGCAGACAGAAAACAAGACAGACACGCCAGAAAAAGCAGGGGGAGTGAGTCCACCCTGGAAGAGAAAGCCACGCTTCCAACATTTGCCATCTTTGCCGTTGAGTGATAAGTTCTGAAAAAGACTTTTGGAGAGCCCTGAAGACCCAATCTCACGCTTCCATCTTGTAGGCCTTTTTCAGGAATGGTTTGTCCACTTTAAAAGGTGGCCCAGTGGTTAGAGCGTCAGGAAGAGCTGAGCTCAAATCCAGCCTCATACACTTTCTAGCTGTGTGACCCCGGGCAAGTCACTTCACCCTGTTTGCTTCAGTTTCCTCACCTGTAACATGAACTGGAGAAGGAAATAGCAAACCACTCCAGTATCTTTGTCAAGAAAACCCCAAATGGGGACACGAAGAGTTGGACACAACTAAAAAAATACCTGAACGACAAACAGAGAGTCAGAAGACCTGGGGGTTCAAGCTCTAGCTTGTATTACACTTGCCATGTAGCTATGGGAAAATGACCTGGCAACTTTTCCTGCGACTTTAACTAATAATCGTTCACATTTATTTAACTGTTCCGGAAAAGTTTATAAATGCTATACACACATATTTATCTTGTTGTGGAAATTCTTCCTGTTCCGCCGTTAGTTCCTTTACTGAATAATCACGGGGTATTTTAAAGCTGTAAATGGCCTATACTTGTCTCTGAAGAGTTGTTTCCCCTTCGTGGAAGGTAAGGGCCTTGAAGGGAGAAACAGTCTCACTTTTGAATTTGTATCTGCAGCACAGAGCACAGCACCTGGTACGTGGTAGGCACATGGTAAATGCGTGTTGATTGATTTGTTTTGCAGATATGTAAACTGAGACTCAATGACTCAAGTAGCTAGCACAACATCACATTGCTAGTAAGTGACTAAAGTAGGATTTGAACCCAAGACTCTATGTGTTTTTTTCTTTTTTTTCTTTTTTTTTTTTTTTGCGAGGCAATGGGCTTGTGACTTGGCCAGGGTCACACAGCTCTATTAATTTTTAAATGCTTAGCAGAATTAGCAAAATGACCCATTCATATGGTATGGTTTCCTTGAAGATACTGACAACTTCAATTAATTCATAATAATAATGTAATTCAATTACATTTTTTAATTCATCATGCCTTTATTAAGCACTTACTTCATGCCAGACACTGTGCTAGGAACTGCTAGGAAGTGGGGATACAAAGGCAGAAAATAGTTCCTGCCTTCAGAAAGTTTATATTATTTGTTTATATATGCATAGAAAATTAAATATGCGAAGTAATTTTCAAGGACACTCACTAGCTTCTAAGAGGGATCAAGGAAGAGCCTCCTGTAGGAGGCACTTGAACTGACCTTAAAAAGAAGCAAGGAGTTCTATCTAAGAGGTGGAGGTGAAGAGGGAGAGCATGGCAGGCATGGGAGATAGACTGGGCAAAGGAATGGAGGTGAGAGATGGAAGGTGGTAAATGCTAAGACCAATTTGGCTGGAATGGGGAGTGTGTCAAGGAGGATAATGGATAGGGAATCAGGAGCAAGATCATTAACAATGTCTTCAGGTAAATGATTGGCCTACGATAGATCTAGAAAACTTCAAATGACATCATTATGAATGAAACTGATGGTGTTTTAACAGAGAGGAAATGACTTGTTTCTGATGTGGGAGTCATTCCTGAATCAGCTATCTCTGTACTGTCAGACCTAACCACCAACTTGTCAGGGCAAAGCTCAAAATGAGTATAAAGCTAGAAGAAAGAACAAAATGAGAAAAAGATGTGAGGTACAATTAAACAACTCCATTCCAACCTATTTCAACAAATTATAAAAGGTGAAAAATGGAATATGGGAGGGAAAAGAAAATCCAGATGAAGACTATTGTACAGTAATTTCATGCAGAAAATTAATTAATGATACAGTAATAAATTATATTTATATAATGAATTTATTTATATAATTTATTTATTTTTATTTTATATAATGAATCAATTTATATAACAAATTTATAAAATTTATATATGTATATCCTTTTTATATAATATATTTATATAATGAATCATGTTTGTAAAGAATTTCACAAATATTATCTCATTTGATTGTCACAATGACCTGGGAAGTAGGTGATATTATTATCCCCATTTTACAGATGAGGAAACTGAGGGAGACAGAGGTTAAGTGATTTGCCCAGGATATTACAGCTAATAAGTATCTGAGATCAAATTTGAACTCAAGTCTTCCTGACTCCAGGCTTTATCCATTGTACCATCTTGCTGCCTATGTTATGTTGAAAAGAAATCTCAGCATTACATACTAGGTCACTAGAGATCTGGCCTTACACTCTGTCTCTGATACACATACACCCTGACTTTGTGACCAAGGAAATATCACAATTTCTCAGTGGCCCAGGCAACTTTCTAAGACTGAATTGTAGAGGAAGAGCTCAACTGATTTGGTAGAAGGGGTTCCTCATCAATAGAGAAAGAGAGAAAGAAAGAAAGAAAGAAAGAAAGAAAGAAAGAAAGAAAGAAAGAGAGAAAGAAAGAGAGAGAGAGAAAAAAAGAGAGAAAGAAGGGGCCAAAAATATCTTAGTCAATAAACCCTTAAGTTACTTGTCAAATGGAATGATAGGACAGCTAAGGACAACAGCAGTCGAGAATACAAGCTCATCTTTAAAATCTTATGAAGAGAGGGCAGCTAGGTGATGCAGTGGATAGAGCTCCAGGCTTGAAGTCAAATCTGGGCTCAGACACTTGACACTTACTAGCTGTCTGACCCTGGGCAAGTCACTTAACCCCAATTGCCTCACCAGAAAGAAAAAAAAAATCTTATGAAGAAAGATGGTGAATAATTATGAGCAAGCTGCCCCTTAAAACAAAAGCAGGGAAGTAAAACCAGTTTAAAGAAAATTTGTATGTGGCCCAATTAAGAAAAAAATTATCTTAAGGGTATCTAAGGATAAAAATGGAAGGAAGGCAACTAAAAAAAGAAAAATAGAAAAAATCTGCAAAGATTTTTACAAGAAACTGTCCTCCCCCTCAAGAGCAGTAGAGCCACCACACTTGGATTCCAGCATCATGGTCCCAAATATCTTTGTGGAGAAGGAGGGAAGGGCCTTAGAGAGAACAAGGATGGGAAAAGCAGTCAGACTGAACCCTACTGTGAGGGCATAAACCTTCACAAAGTTTCCAAAGGGGGAGATATGAACCGGAAGAGAAAACATCTTGGACTTCATTAACACCAGGAAAGGGCGATGTAAAGAATTACCAAAATAAATACCTGCTATACCAATAATATCAAACTATTAAAAATAATCTTTTATATACGTGTCAAGGGTGTCCTCAGTGAGGTGGGAACAGGGAGGTTTTTAGAAGCTCTATTCCATAATAGAGTCTTTACCATTGGCATATGTGGTACAGTAGTTAGTGTTCTGGGCCAGCAGTCAGGAGGACCTGAGTTCAAATCTTACCTCAGACACTTACTAGCTGTGTGATCCTGGGCAAGTCACTTAACCTCTCACTACTTCAGTTTCCTCGACTATAAAATGAATAACAGTACCTCTCTCCCATGGCTGTCATGAGGATCAAATGAAATATTTGTGAAGTGCCTAGCACAATGCCTGGCATATAGAAGGCTATACAAATGCTTCTTCCCTTCTACCCCTGTCTCCAGTCATTCGATCACCATTCCAAAGGCAGTCCAAGATATTTACATAGGTGGGCTCATCTACACACACAGATCCAACAACTTTTTGACCCAAAGCACACGTTTGATCACAAAGCAGCAGCGAAAACCTTAAAAGAATGGGATTACTGAGCTTTGGGCCAAGTTCTGCTGCTGCTGGTTCAGCTCCTGCTAAACTCGGCTTGGTAACAATGAGGAATGGACAGGTTTGCTTTGTCTTTCCCCTCCAGCTTGGAGGAGGAGGGATCATGACAAGGGCTGAGGGGCACCCTGCCCCCAACACATATACACATATGCGCACACAGCTTCAGGTCTTCTTGAAGCTCCTTCTCATGATGACTATGGTGATGGTGATGAAGCTATTGGCATCATCATCATCATCATCATTGACCCCATTTGGGGTTTTCTTGGCAAGGATACTGGAGCCATTTGCCATTTCCTTCTGCAGCTCATTTTTGGAGATGAGGAAACTGAGGCAAACACAGTTAAATGACTTGCCCAGCATCACACAGCTAGTAAATGCCTGAGGTAAGACAGAGAATTTAGAGGGTCTGAACCTACCTCAGATACTAGCTGTATGACCAGGGGTGGGGGGAGGTGTAAATCACTTGGGTGCCATATGTACACAGTACAGGGCCTGGAGTCAGGAAGACTCATCTTCATGAGTTCAAATCCAGCCTCAGACACTTACTAGTTGTGTGACCCTGGGCAAGCCACTTAACCCTGTTTGCCTCAGTGTCCTCATCTATAAATGAGTTGGAGAAGGAAATCGCAAACTGCTCCAGTATCTCTTTGAAGAAAACTCAAAATGGGATCAAGAAAGAAAGACAGGACTGAAACAATTCAATAACAACAAATCATTTTAACTCTGAGAGCCACGGCTTTATCGTCTGTTAAATGGGGATACTCAGGGAAGGGTGTAAGCTTTGTAAGTCTTAAGGTGCTGTACAAAGGTGTATTCTTATGGTTACTATTTAATGATCCTTATAAGTGGGCAGGGTCACTCTTCTTATGTGTACTTTACAGATAAGGAAATAGTCTTAGGGGTATGAATTGGCTGGCCCAAAGGGCTTGCTTTCCACTCCACAGAATAAGATGCCCCTCCAGGTATAAACTGATTACATCTAATCTCATTACCATGCTTCTAACTCTTCTCACCCAAGGTCATACAACTAGGAATGAGCAGAACCAGGATTTGAATCTAGATCTTATTTATAATAAGAGTTACTTTTGTTGTTGTTATTTAGCGTTGTCCAACACTTCCTGACCTCATTTTGAGGTTTTCTTGTCAAAGGTACTAGAGTGGTTTGCCATTTCCTTCTCCAGCTCATTTTACAGATGAGAAAATTGAGGCAAACAGGGTGAAGTGACTTGCCCAGGGTCCCATAGCTAGTGAGTATCTGAGTCTGGATTTGAACCCAGATCTTCCTGACTCCAGGACCTGTGCTCTGTGCCCTATGGCACCACTGAGTTGCCCAAGAGTTAATGGGAGTGCCTAAAATTTCTATAGTGTCTTAAAATACCCAAAGTACTTTCCTTACAACAACCCTTTGAGATAGCTGAACGTTTATTAGATGGCTCAGGAAGGTCACAGGGCTAGTAAAGTCAAGGTGGGGATTTGAACTCAGATCTCCTGTATCCACGTCCAACATTCTTCCCACTATCCCTACTTTCTGAATCCTGGTCAACGAGATTTCTGTGTTTGGGAGACTCGGCAGGTGAGAAGGAGGAGAGCTGGGAGTGTTCCCAGCGATGGAAGTCAGGTTGGAAGAGATGCACGGTGCCCCAGGGTGACCGTGTTGAAGGATGGTCTTCCTTCACACGGGGAAGTCCTGGCTTGTTGGTTCAGAAATTGACATCATTGCCTTGTGGTCCCGCCTCCTACTTTACCTTTTCATCTTCAAGGTGGAATTAGGCAGAATGAAAGGTTAAGCTGTAGGTAAACAGCTATCACGGTGCGATTCTAGCTTCCTGGGGTTGAGAAGAGAGCATCAAAATCTAACCAACAGAGAAAACCAGAGAAATGAGAGTCGGGCCATATTGTGTCCTGGTTAGATTCTGTTTAGAATTCTCTCTTCAGTTCTGAGCACCACATTTTAGGAAGAACACAGACATGCTGGAGAGCATCCAGAGAAAGGGTGACCAGGGCATCAAAAAGGATGAACTGAAAGATGGTGGGGTGTTTAGCCCAGAGAAGACAAAAGTTAGGGGCTATGAGCGTGATCTTCAGGGAATCTGAAGGGCAGTCATATACAGACAAGGGCAGCTAGGTGTAGCAGTAGATAGAGCACCAGGATCTGGAGTCAGACGGACCTGAGTTCAAATCCAGCCTCAGACACTTACTAGCTGTATAACCCTGGGCAAGTCACTTAACCTTGTTTGCCTCAGTTTCCACATCTGTGAAATAAGCTAGAGAAGAAAATGGCCAACCACTCCAGCATCTTTACCAAGAAAACCCCGAAGAGGATCACAGAGGGTAGGACAATACTGAAGCCAGTGAACAACATAAACAGGTAATAATATAATATAATAACAAAAGCTAGTATTTATATTGCACTTTAAGGATTACAAAGCATCTAACATATGTTAATATATCTCATTGGGTCTTCACAACAACCCTGGGAGGTGGCTGCTATTATTATCCCCATTTCCTGGAGGAGGGAACTAAAGCCTGAGACATTAAGTGGATTGCCTAGGGTCACTCATCTAGTATGAGCCAGAGGCAGGATTTGAACTCTGATCTTCAGAGACTTCAAATCCAACCCCAAAAAGGATTAAATTTGTACTGCCTGGGCCCTAGGAAGGGCTAGTGGCAAGGAACAGAAGCTGTAGAAAGATCGGATCTGGTGGATGGAGGCAGTGGGTTCCCCGAATCACTGGTAGTCTTTGAGATGAGCCTGGACGTCCTTTTGCCTGGATTTTTATAGAGGGAAGGGCTTGCTGTGCAGGCAGGGAGGCGTGGGGGGTGGGGGTCCCCCACCCCGGAACTCTGAGGACTCTATGTGATTCTGCCATTCCAGAGTGCTGTCCCTTGGCCAAAAGCTGTAAACAGGAAAGCCTGGGCTAGAAACCAGGGCTGTGCCAGCCTGGACAGAAGCTACCGTGGCATTGTTTTCTTCTGAGCTTTGAGGGGGTCTGTGGGAAGCCATACCACTGCTCCTCCTTGCCCACCCTCCCCATCTCGTCCCCAAGGTTTTAGTAAAGAGAAAGTAGGGTCCCAGGTAAGGCTGGGGCAGCTCCCATTCCAATACTTGGTGTATCTGGAGAATGGGTGTCCCCTTGTCTTAATCCCACAGAGCTGGCTGGGTTTGATTGTAATCAGACGTGATAGGGAGGTCATAGATTTGGTTCATTCAGTCTAACCCTCTCTTAAAAATGTTTTTATTGATGCCATCTTCTTACATTATTGCCATATCTAGAAATACTACCCCCAACACTACTCACCCAGGGAGCCTTCCTTTGTAACGACGTTAACAACATATAGAGCAAAACCAATTGAGTCAGTGGCCATGGTGTATGTGACACTCCACACCTGTGGAGTTTCCTCCACAGAAAGGAAGGAGATGAATTTCCTCATCTCTTCTCTAGCACCAAGAATGGCTATAACAATTCCACAGCATTTCAACCCTCTCATCTTATAAATGATGAAGAGGAGGAAGCCTAGAGAGGGAAAGTGATCTGCCCAAGGTTGTATGGAGAACAGAGATAGGATTGGAACCCAGATCTTCTGACTCCCAGGCTAGCCCTTTTTCCTCTTTATGAGGCTGAATAGCTTGGAAGAGGATTTGAGCAGCCAGGTTGTGGGGAGGGACTCCTATCCCCATGGCATGTGAGAGTTGAAAGGGATCTCAGCGGCCCTCTACTCCAACCTGGTCCAGGAAGGATTCAACCTACCCAGCAAGGGGTTGTCCACATAGGCCAGCGGGGCCCAATCTGGTACGGGCTCTGCGCCCTCCAACTGCCAGGGATCCCTGGTAGGACTCTACAGCTAAACTAGGGGCGGGGTACTTAGACATATCTCTCAGTTATCTAAGGTAGTTAAGCCACCAGGGGCAGCTCTGACAATGACCATTGAGCTCCCCCACCAATGGTCTTTTGGAGCAAAGAAGGTTACTAGCAAAAGCTCCAAATTTAGAGTCAGGAGACCTGTGTTTGAATGTGAATCCTGATTGCAACAGTGATTAACTGAATTGGCCCCAGGCATGCATACATCCATACCTTGATTAATCTCTTGAAAATCCAGGAAGCATCTTCGATACTCCTGAGTTTGATGGATGCCTCATTATTGAGTATATAAGAGACAGAATTCTTGCTCAGTTTGGATGAGATGGGCTTTTGAGGTCCCTTCAACTCAGATTCTGCAATTCTGCATTCAGTAGGGTCTGGGATAATGACAACTCACTTTCATTTATAGAAGGCTTTGAAGTTACAAAGAGCTTCTCTCATATAAATCCGGTGAGCTAGGTAGTGCCAAGATTATTATCCCTATATGGGGTTTTATGTTTCTTGCCTTCTCAGTGGGTAAGGGTAGAAGGTGTGTGTGTATGGGGGGGGTAGATCTAGAACTAAAAACATAATAAATCAATCAGTATTTATTGAGCACCTACTATGTGCTCAGAACTTTGTTGGGAGGGTTGGGAATGGGGGGGGACAGATAACGAGTTCAGTTTTGGACGTGCTGAGTTTAAGATATCTATGGGACACCTAAGCTTAAGATGTTCACTGCATCCCCGAGCCTTCTCCAGTAGTCCATATCTATATCTGGCCACTGGAGCCAGATGGCTCAGGAGGAGAAAGTGAGGCTGGTGACTTTGCACAGCCCTCCCTCACTTAAATCCAATTCACATGTTGGTCTTAGCATCACCTCCCTGATGTCATGGCCCTCAAACAGCAAGGAGCAAGTTTAAGATGTTCAATAGGGAATTGGAGATGGGACTCTGTAGGTCAGCAGAGAGGGCAGGGCTGGATCAGTTGATCATGACCATCAGCATAGACATTTTAATTGAATCAGATAAAATTGGCTATAGGGACAGAAGAAGGCCCACCCACTATTATCTGCAGCCACTTAGACAAAAATCCAGCTGGGGAACTGAGAAGGATCTATCAGATAGGTAGGAGGAGAACCGGGAGAGAACTGTGCTGTGAAACCCTAGGAAAAAGAGTGTGACCAACATCGTCAGAGACCTTAGACATGTCAAGAAAGATGAGAATTAAGAAAAGGTCATGAGATTTGGCAATAATATGATCATCAGTGACTTTGGGGAGAACAGCCTTAGTTTCGTGATGAACCTGGAAGCCAGACTGTAGAGCTTTAAGAGAGTGAGAGGCGAGGAACTGGATGGATCAAGTGAGGGTTTTTTGAGGATGGGGAAGATGTGGTTGTGATTCGATAAAGGAATTTCATAGGTCATGAACGTGGAAGGGGTGCATTTGTGGGAGGTGGTAAGACCAAGGGTATGAACATCTCTGTGAATAGCTGAGGGGGAATGGAGAACTTGGGCATGGGAAATGAGCAAGTTGAGGAACTGAGAAATTAGGGGTTTTGAGGAAGTGTCAGTACGCACGTTAAAGTCCCCTTGCGCGAGGGCTGGAGTTGAGGAAAGAGAGACTGAGCCAGGGAGTAAACTCATCGAGGAAGGATGAAGAGTCTTCTGAAAATCAATAAACAATAGCTACCAGGATTTTGATTGGGGAGGGTTATGGATCAAGCAAACCTCAAGGGAAGAGAGGTTAATGTGTGGTGGAGGATGAGTGTGGATGTGGCAATGAGGACCAGGCAACACTCCAACATCCCCCATGTCAGCTGGGAGTTGGGGGGATAAACAGGCTGACCCTCAGGAAGGCCTGGCACCTGTCCACAGCCCATGAGGATAAAGCCTACTACATTCCACCCCACATCGTATGCTCTCATGTCCTTCTGAGATGAACACAGCACTGGGCCATTTGTGTGTGTAGGTCTTTGTATTTTCAATAACACATCTGAGGGGTTGCCAGCATTATAAGACCCTATTTAATGAATCTTCAAAGTGGTTTCATAAGATACCAGAGGAAGGGGCTGGTGCCTTTATACCCATTATACAGAGGAGGTAGAGAAAGGGAAAGAGAGATTATTAAGAGAGATAGGAGTGGAAGCAGCTTCTATAATGGTAGAAAGAGGCTATACCAAAGAGTTAGAGCTGGCAGGGACCTTCAAGGCCATCTGGCTCACTCACCTCATTTTACAGATAAGGAAATGGAGGCCTATCAAGGTTTAAAATGACTTGGAAATACAGACTCATAGATTTAAATATATAGTAATCATTAATGCACTGTTGGTGGAATTGTGAACTGATCCAACCATTCTGGAGAGCAATTTGGAATTACACCCAAAGGGCTATAAAACTGTGCATACCCTTTGATCCAGCAATACCACTACTAGGTCTGTATCCCAAAGAGATCAAAGAAAAAGGTAAAGAATCATATGTACAAAAATATCTATAGCAGCTCTTTTTGTGGTGGCTAAGAATTGGAAATCAAGGGGATCCCATCAGTTGGGGGAATGTCTAAGCAAGCTGTGGTGTTGGTGTAATGGAATATTATTGTGCTATAAGAAATGACAGGTGGGATGGTTTCAGAAAAACCTGGAAAGACTGGCATGAAATGATGCTGAGTGAAGTGAACAGAACCAGGAGACCAGTGTACACAATAACAGCAATATTCGATGAAGAACTGTGAATGACTTGGTTATTCTCAGCAATACAATGATCCAGGACAATCCCAAAAGACTAATGATGAAGCATGCTATCTGCCTCCAGAGAAAGAACTGATGTTGTTTGAATACAGACTGAAGCATGCTATTTTTCTCTCTTTCTTTTTTTCATTCCTTCTCTTTTATTCGGGTCTTCATGTACAAAATGACTAACATGGAAATGTTTTACGTGATTGCACATATATAACCTATATCAAAATTGCTTACCATCTCAAGGAGAGGGAAAGGCAGGAAAGGAGGGAGGGGCAGAATTTGGAACTCAAAACTTTAAAAAAAACTTTTAAAAGTTGTTTCAACATATAATTGGGAGAAAATAAAATATATTAAAAAGAAACATGTAATCAATTTTTTTCAATTAACAAGTATTTTCTTCTCCTCCCTGTTCCCTTAAAAAAAAAAGCCAGAAAAAAAAAACCTTGTCAAAAATATATCAAGCAAAACAAATTCCTACACTGACCGTTTCCAAAAATGTGATTCTCATTTGGCATGTTGAAGTTATTGCCTCTGGAGGGTCATAGATTAAGAGTTGGAGGGGACCTTAGAAACCATCTTCCCCAAACTCCTCATTTTACATACGGAGAATCAGAGACTGGTAAAGGTGAACCTGATTAACAAAGGACGTGCAGGTAATAAGTGGCATGGTCAGGATTCGAACCCAGGGCCTGATATTAGACATAGGGTCAGGAGAAATGAGATGGCTACTAGCTATGTGACCTTTGGTAATTCTCTTAACTTCTTATGAATGAGATATAATCAATATCCGCTTTTGCTGCTATTGTTGTATTGAATTCTGCCCTCAAAGGTTTCCAAGGCGCCACGTTCCTGGAATTATAAATGGGTAGCTAGAGGAGACCTAGAGATTGCTGAGTCCAGCCCCATTATTTTACAGACCAGGCACTCGAGGCCCAGAGAAGGCAAGTGATTCACTCATGGTCACACAGCTGGTCTCGCTCAGTAGAAGAGCTCAGCCACGGAATAGGAAATTCCAAAAGACTGTTCTCTATTCTCCCTTGATAGAGAACACACACACAGTTCCACCGTAGGCAGCTGTAACTAGACACTTTCTGCTGACCTGGTGCCTTGTAAAAGCCCAGCAGGAGCCGTTGGAGTGAACATGGGAACAAACAGCCCCGTCTACTGACGGCCTAACGGAACCAGGCTCCCATGGATGAAGTGGGAGCAAGCCTGGAATGTTGGGGAGAGGGCCTGAGCAGAGGCTGGAAGAGTCGCCTTCTCTCCAATACGGAGGCTAGTGCTCCCTGGCTCTGGCTACATCCATGCTACCCACTGCACACTCGCCTGGGAAACTCCACCGGAAAGTTAGTCATTGCTGATGCATTGGGTTGTCCGGCATCCTGAAGAGCCAAGCTTTACTCGGGATTTTGGAGGACCAAAATCTGGGAAGCTGAAGGTACAGAGGGCAGGTCTGGAATCACACAATGTCAGAGCTGGCGGGACCCTTGGGGGCCATCTTTGCAGGCTCATGAGATCAGAGATTCAAGCTCGAAGGGACCTTTAAGGCCATCCAATCCAACTGCTTCATTTGACAAATGAAGAAACTGAGGCTCATAGCGGTTAAGTGACTCGTCCAGGGTCATACATTTCTTAAGTGCTTGGGGCAGGATTTCCGTCCTGGTCTTCCTGATTCCCAAGTCTAGAACTCTTGAATATATTAGACTGTCTCTGGTTCAAGAGTTCTTAGCCTGGAGTCTGTGAACTTTTAAAAATATATTTTGATAACTGTATTTTAATATAATTTGTTTCATTTGTAATCCTATTCCATGAGCATCACCAGGCCGCCAAAGGGGCCCATGACACACCAATTACAATAATTACGATAATCAGCATTTATATAACACTGACTATTTGGCACAGTATCCTTACGACAACCCTGAGAGGCAAGTGCTATTATTATCCCCATTTTACAGATAAGAAAACTGAGGCAGAAGGAGGTGAGTGACTTACCCAGCATCACACAGCTACTAAGTATCTGAGGCAGGATTCCAAGTTAGGTCTTCCTGATTCCAAATACCATGCTCTAACCACTGCACCACCTAGCGACCTACAAGAGAGTTATGAATCCCAGGGCAATAGATTCCTTCTGCAGAGCTCCTGAGAAGTGCTCAGAATTGAATGCCCACAAATACGAGAAGTTCTACCCATATTGTTAAGTGTAAATTCTAATTAGAGGCTAGAGGCAGCAGGGTAGAGTCAAAAGAAACCTGAAGTTGGTGTGAAAGGTCTTGGGTTCAAATCCTTATGCCATCCCTATGACCTTGGGCCTCTCCAACCCTCTGGTCCTCATCTATAAAATGACAGGGTTGAACAAGATGGCCTTGAAGTGTCCTTCCAAGGTTAGAACTACAATCTTCATACCCTGTCACTGACTGTGGGTGAAAACATACAGACCAATAAAGAGAAGCAACCAGGAAGAGGAGAATGGTCATCGCCTATCGGAGGCGCCATCTACAGTGGATTTTACCATGAGGTCATAGATTCCAGTGAGTCCATAACCTTGGATAGGAAAGCAATTACACCTTTGTTTCTATGCAATTGGTCCCCTTCGTGATCCTATATTTTCCTTTACGCATTTAAGAACATTATTCCGAGAAGGGATCTGTAGACTTTTTCACCAGACTGACTGCCAAAGGGGTCTAGGATACAAAAAAGCTTAGCACAGTGCCTGGTGGTAGTGCCATAGTGGGTGTTTAATGTTAATTGATTGATTGATTGATTGATTGACAAAAGATTAAGAATTCCTGGTCTAATTCAACCTCTTAATTTTATAGACAAGGGAATAGAAGTTCACTGAACTTAAGTGATTTACCCAAGGTCACACAACTATTTAGTGGAAAAGCCAAAATCTCCTAACTGCCAGCCTACTTTCTAATTTGACATAATGCCTCTCTCTTTTGAAATGGATGGACCAGTAGAAGCAGGAAAAATTTCCAAATGATTTCACTGTTAAAAAAAATAGAATGGATTGTCTCAGGGATGGATGGATGGGGATGGATGGATGAATGAAAAAAGCATTTATTAAAGTCTTACTACATGCCAAGCATTGTGGAGTTGGAGAAGGAATCAGTGGAATTTGCAGTTCTGGTGGCCTTTCAGTGGAGACTGAATAAGAGCTATATAAATGCCAGCTATTATTAGTAGTAGTATTAATTCAATTCTTTAGTGTGGGACACTTGGGTTATCTTACATAGCTGAGTCATGTCTTAGTGCCAAATGCAAGAGGGCCACAGGTTTAACTGGAAAGAGTATTCAAACACTTATTGGTTCCTCGTGTCTGATGTCAGGGGAAGGAGGTAGCTTGCGATGTTATAATAGGTCAAGAAGGTTGGGGGCAAGGTGTGAAGAGAGCTCCCCAGAAGGGGCAGAGGAGGGTATCAGGCAGGAGGAGAGGGCATCTCCAGAGCAGAAACAGCCACGGGCAGGAAAGACTCAGCTCAGGAAACCAGTGGTTTTTCTGGTCTACCACACACCAGGACAAACTCAGATTTTGAAAAGAAGTTAAAAACACGAGCAAATAACTGAGGATGAATCACAGGTCCCTGTAACAACCATGCCCACAGCTCCAAAGCCTAGAACGGGCTGAGGCTGGCAGTGAAGGCTAAGCCCAACAAAACGGGTGTGGCGTTGTTGTTTTTGGCTATATTCAAAGCAGAAGATCAAAGGAGGACTAAAGAGACCCAAGCCAGCAGGCTGAATTGCTCAGCTCTTCTTTTGCTTCTGTTTTGTCTTCCAAAGAAAATATAGGTTCAGATTGGAGGGAATGCAATGAAAATGGTTATCTGGAGGGAAATACCCAGGAAAGGGATAGAGAAAAGCATTGACTAAACACTGGGGATACAAATAAAAGCAAGTCAGAAAGTCTCTGTCCTCAAAGAACTTACACTCTAAG
This sequence comes from Vombatus ursinus, assembly GCF_900497805.2. NCBI lineage: Eukaryota > Metazoa > Chordata > Mammalia > Diprotodontia > Vombatidae > Vombatus > Vombatus ursinus. The sequence goes on along the minus strand of NW_020954577.1, from coordinate 45,289,347 downwards.
AGGGGAAGACAGCGCAGAAAGGGATGCTGGGAAGGGGCAGGTGATCAACGGACGATAGAAAGTCAGCTTAAAAAGGCGAAGCTCACCCATGGGGGAGGGGGTCTGCGAAGAAGGGAGAGAGACAAGAGGCTCCCTTTTCTGGTGGGGTAGAATGATCAGGGAGTGAGACCATGTTGGGGAGATTGCAGAAAGGGAGAAGTATGTCCCCAAATCCAGGTGAACTATCTCCTAAGGTATTCACAGAGTTGTCAGGACTGATTGCTAAGCCACTGGGGTGATTTTCAATAGTTGGTGGAGAATAGGAGAGGCAGCCCAGGACAGTGATGCCTCAACTTTCTGAAAACGGAAGAGAATCCACATTCGGTGAACTCTGGATGGCTGACTTTGACTTCTATTCCTGGCAAAATTCTAAATTATTAAAGTATTACTAAGGTATGGCTTGTGGGCGTTAGAAAAGGAAAGCAGTGATCACAGAACCCCAGCAAGGCTTCATTCAGAACAGGACAGGACATTCCAGATTAACCACATTTCCGTTTCAGACAAAGCAACTCAACGAGTAGAATGGAGAGGAGAAATGAGTTAGGCATTGTGTGCATGTGTATATGTGTGTGTGTACACACACATATGTGCATATTTGCTTACATGTATACCCATATACGTATATGTGTATTGTACATTTTGATTTCACAAGTCAGTCAACAAGCATTTATTAAGTGCTCACCACATACCAAGTACTTTGCTATCTCTAGAGATACAAAAACTGTCCTTGCTCTCAGGGAACTTACAATCTGAAGAGACAACATGTAAATAAGCAGGTCCATACAAGAGGGGAGATGGAAAGACATCTCACTGTCTCACGATGTGCTTGGGAATAAGATGAAGAGATTTGGATGAGAAGAGAGTATAGTTAGAGATCTGGGGATGGTTTGAACAAGTGGGTACATGCCAACTTGAGGGGAGGTCTCTAGTGGAGAACCCTTTCCAATTTTGCTGTTGAGATCCGCCAATCAGCAGATTGGGAGAAGGGGGTCTCAGGAGAGGTGTGTTACTGTGACAGATCTATGGGGCAGAGGAGAGTTGGCAGCCTGGGCTAGGTTATTGAGGGAAGGGGAGAGTAACACCCTATGGAGAAGAAGTGGGCAGGACGCCCATCACCCATCTGCACCCTGTGGCATAAGGTCCTGTGATCCTGGGCTGTTCCGAAGATTTGTTTTTGTTTTTTCCGTGAGTTGGATGAAAGTATGGTTTCAAAACTGGGGGTTGGGGTGAAGGTGGGTGAGGCAGTTATATCTGCAGAGTGGATGGCAAGAAAGCAGCCTGGGCAGAGAGCAGGATGGGATATGAAGTGTGGTCTGGGGCTGGGGCTGGATTCACTCACCTCAGAACAGTTTAGCTCAAGGGTGTTCTGGTGGTCACTCAATCCTCTAACTTGGATCTCTGGAAGTACCTGGTGAGGAGAGGAACATTCCACCTTTCTTGGTCCGCGATGACTCATGACTCCACATAGAGTCAGAAATGCCAACAGACATGCTTGGGCAAGACTCACGTCTTCCCTAACTCCCTGGAAAAAGCGATCTCCTCAAACACGGGCTGGTTCTCTAGCCCTTGTAACGCTGCTCAGTCATGAATCATGTCACGACGCTCTTACCAGTCAAGAGAGGAGAATGTATGAGATTTCCTTCTCGTAGGATGGAGGTTTTCTCTTCTTGCTTTCTAATACTCTGCGTAGACCCCTTCCCTGTAGGCAGAGATTTAACCAGGACCTTTTGCCACAGGGTGCTAAAGCATGGATTATGGGAGTCCTGCTCATTTCTTCTCCATACGGTGTTGCCCTTCCCTTTCCTCAATAACCTAGCCCAGGCTGCCAACTCTTCTCTCTCCCATGGGTCTGCCACAGTAACATACCTCTCCTGAGACCCATTTCTCCCACCCCTTACCTGCTCAACCACAACTGACCAGACAGGAATACCTACAAACCCAAACCCGCCCTGAGATCTCTGGCAGTGTGTACTAATATGTGTGTGTGGGCAGGGAAGGTCTGTCTCTTCCCACCCTCTGCCTTGGCCCAAAATGAGTTTGTCCCAGATGCTGGAATTCCCAGTTATGGCTCTGACCCTAGACATCTGTCAAATGGAGATAATAGCACCTGCAGTACCCGCCTCATGGCGTTGGTGTTCAGGTCCTGTGAGGTCAGGGCTTTGCAGACCTTGAAACTATATGAAGATGTCAGCTTCTATTATTAGCCAGAATATGAGGCATGAGTAGCAGCCCCCTCCAGGCCTCCCTGGGGATAGAGCTGTGGGATCCCGAGGCCCAGTTCTGTTTTCCTATCTCAGGATCGGCCCCCTCAATGCTCCATTTTATGCTGACAGACCTAGACTTTCAGTTAGGAATCAAATTCCCCAAGGGGGCGTCTGCTGTGGGGAATGGAAACATGAGGGCAACGGAACTTCCACTTTGCTCTGGGCCTCCTAGTTTCTCAAGGAGGTTCCGGGTGAGAGCAATTCTCACCCTCCCAGGCTGAACAGAGGAAAAACCCGACTAGTGTTTGATCATTCAAGGCTTCAATTTTGCCTTCCCCCTGGCAGAGTCTCCTCAGCTGGTGTAATGAGCAGAACAGGGGCCTGCAGGGAGGCAGTATGGTACCCTGGGCAGGGCAAGGACCTGGGGGAGAAAATCTCAGTTCTGCCTCTTATTACTTGTAGGGTCTGGATGATTCACTTCATTTCTCTGGGTCCAACTTTCTTTAGCTGCAAAATGGTGGGGAGGGGGTGGTCAGACTAAGTGGCCTTCCATCTCTTGTCCATGATGCTCTTACCATCGCCTTGTTGATAACTGGTCTGGTCTATTTCTAGGCCAGAAGGCTTAGTTACTCTGAAATAGAAGATGGACCTCAATGTATAGTTAGAAGGCGAGGGGCACCTTTATGCGAAGCGGCATGATACAGGGGAGAGAGTCTTTGATTTGGGGTCAGAAGACAAGCTATCCACCTCATCTTTGATGCTTGCTGCCTCTGTGACCTTGGGAAAGTCACTTAAACTTCCTGGGCCTCTTGTTTCTTCAAATGTAAAATGGAGGGAGAGGGGTTAGACCATATGGCCTCTGAGATGTCTTCTCTCCCTAAGTCTCTGATTCCATGATTCTACAACTCACTCGCTATATGACCTCCCCCTCTCTGGGCCTCAGTTTCTTTAGCTGTAACACTGAAGGAGTGGGACCAGATATGTGATCCCACTCAGAGCAAACAAACAGTCCTGGCTTCAAGGGACTGTTTTGTCCCCACAGTGGACAGTATTGTGGTGTGGTGGACAGAGCACTGCCCTTGGAGTCAGGAAGAGCTGGGCTCCGGTCCTGCCCCGGCTCCTTACTGGCTGCACGATCCTGGGCATCTCTCAGTGCCCCGTGCAGTTGTGTAAGGCCTCTGAGTCACCAGCGGGGCACTGCCCTAGATGGCTGGAATTTCCTTCTCTCCCAGCTCTGATTTCTCCCCTCCCGAATTCCCCCTGCCCCAACTAGAAGGCAAGGATTTTTCCTTCTTGTCTTGCTGTCCCTGGGCACCTAACAGGTTTTAAGAAATATTTCTCAAATCAAATTGAATTCCAGGTCTAAATTCTCTAAAATTCATAGAATTTTTTAACTTGAAAGGGACTTTTGACGATTCATAAATTCCTTCATTTTTGTTGTTGTTCCATCATGTCTGACTTTTCATGACCCCATTTGGGGTTTTCTTGGCAAAGATACTAGAGTAGTTTGCCATTTCCTTCTCTAACCCATTTTACAGATGAAGAAACTGAGGCAAACATGGTGAATGACTTGCCCAGGGTCACACAGCTAAGAAGCGTCTGAAGCCAGATTTGAACTCAGGAAGATGAGTTTTCCTGACTCTAGTCCCAGCGCTCTATCCACCACTACCACCTAGCTGCCCTCATTTTTATAGATGAGGAAACTGAGAGGAAGAGCTTGAATGACTTGCCCAGGCTCACACAGTCAAGTCCGCTGATTCCTGGTCCTGTGAGGCAATGGTGAAATGGAACAACAGGAAATAACTGGAAGCTGAGAGGGTTGCCTCTGAAAATATAAACAGGTACAGAAGAAGCAACAGCAGTATAAACCTTGGGGGATGTGGGGAAGATGCGCAAGGCCGGTGTTCACAGGCTCACTTACCAGCCTAGAATTATGCAGGGGGAGAGGTGTGAAATACGTCATCCCAGAGATAGAGGACGAGAAAAGAAGGTGGGAAGGGCATCCAAGGAGAGAGGGCGGGAGAAGTGATGGGCAGCTTGTGTGCACTACTCTCTATAGTCTAAACCTTTCCACTTCCTCTTTCCTTTTTGTCTTTTCGTGCCCATCACCTAGTTCTGTACCTGGTACTTAGTAAGCACTTAACAAATGCTGACTCTATCTATCTATCTATCACTATCTACTGTAGGAAGACTTTCCCAACTCCTCTTAATTCTAGAGCCTTCCCTCTATTATTTCCTGTAAATATCTTGCGAATATCTTGTTTTTATGTATTTATTTGCTGTTTCTCTGGTTAGATTATCAGCTCCTTGAGGACAGGTACTATCTTTTGCCTCTTTTTGTACCCTTAGCATTTAGCACAGTGTCTGGCATGCAATTAATACATGTTTATTGACTGAATGACTATCTTTTACCTGTCTATAACCATCTCCCTGCTTGGGGCAGCTAGATGGCCCAGGGGATAGAGCACTGGGCCTAGAGTTAGGAAAACCTGAGTTGAAATCCAGCCTCAGACACTTATTAGCTGTGTGACCCTGGGCAAGTCATTCAACCACGTTTGCCTTAATTTTCTCATCATAATTCTCACTCTCAAATCATCATTCTCATAAAATGAGCTGGAGAAGGAAATGGCAAACTAGTCTGGTATCTCGGCCAAGAAAACCCCAAATGGGGTCACAGAGAGTTGGACAGGACTGAACAACAAAAATCTTTCTACCCATCCTTTTATGTCTCTCTATCCTTCAACGTCTTTTTAACTATCTAAATTATCTACCCATCTTTATATCTAGCTATTTCATCTCTCTCTCAATCTCTCTCTCCATTGTGATCCATTATCGATAGAACTCAAAAAAGGGCCCCCAGAAGGGTGGGTGGATCAGCACTATGAAAGAACAGCTTTCCAGGACGTCCAGCCTGAAGTTGCATCTTGGCTATTGGAGAGAACACATCACCAATGAGAGCACAGGTGAAATCCCAGGTTCACAGGAAGATTAAATGCTTGCCAAGTACTTTGCAGACATTAACCCATTGGTCCTTTTTTTCCCCCCTCTTAAGATTATCCCCACATTACAGATGAGTATGTGACTTGCCCGAGATTGGACAAAGATCAAGCATCTGAGGTGAGATTTGAACTCAGGTGACCCTGAAGTCAAATCCAGACCCCTACTCTCCCTCTAAAACAAATGCCATCAGTTTAAGAAAATGACTCACTCCAACAAGTCAATAAACTTTTAAGTCTCTACTCCTTGCCAGGAACTGTCTTTGGTGCTGGAGATACAGAGACAAAAACAAAATAGTCCTTTACCTATAAGGACTTTGTTTAAACGTTTAGATAGATATGTGAGAGTTCAAGACCTGGCTCTGCTATGTCTATGAATCAATCAATAAGCATTTATTAGGCTCTTACTATATGCCAGGCACTGTGCTAAAAACCTGGTAATTCAAAGAAAAAGCAAAAACAGTCCCTGCCCTCGAGGAGCTTACATTCTAAAGGGGGTAGGGGTGGCGTGGAGACAGTAGGCACATAAATAGTTACATATGAGCACTATTCAGAGGGAACAGGTTACATTAGAGGGGAAGGCACTAGTAGGTGGTGGACTGGACAAGACTCAGATGTCTGGATTAATTGGGGTGGGTAGATAAACCTATGTAAATCTAGAGAGTAAAGTTCTGGAATATGAGGCAAGTGTGGCCCCTCTGAAGTTCTTTGCAGTAGGCTGAATAAAAGATAGATTTGGGATGGTAAATCCATTAATTGATTGACTAACAGAAAAAAATTGATTGGTTCCCCTCAGATAAATTTCTGTTCATTGATAATGAAAGGGAGAGGCTTTCTAAAGAGTCTCCTCAAAAGATGATGGGATTAGTCTAGAAATTAGAATCCCTACTTTCTTTGCTCGGAATTAGAATCCCTAACTTTACGCAAGGTTCAGTGTAAGTAACACTTCCTACCTAAGGCCTTCCCTGATTCTTCCAATCCTCAAAGCCTTCCTCATCTGTCTAAGGGCTATTTCACCGTAATAGAATGTGAATTCCTAGGGCCAGGCACTGTTTCTGGTTTGTGTTTGCATACCCAGCACATAGTAGGTACTTATTAAGTGGTGAATGAATAAATGAATCAGAATCATAGGATATGAGAACTGGAAGGCACCTAGTCCAGCCTAGACAAAGAATGAATGGTAATTTCTTTCTACTTTTTCCTGAGTTCTAATGAAGCTAAAAATGCCTTAATTACTTAGGGGAATCCCTGACCCAACAGTTGCATCGTCAACATTGTCTTTTAAAAGGTAAGCTTGCTGAATTAAAATTCAATTAATTGGACTATAATAGCATGAAAGTTATTTGCGAAAAATCATTAAACACCAAATAAAGCCCTTTGAAGAGAATAGAATAATGGGATAAGAGGAGTCTGGCTTTTGTAAAAGTCCTGATTGAAAGACTAGTTAAGTTTTCCTACGAGTTTTAACAAGATAGTTATCCAAGTGGAATTGGTACAGCTAGTTTATTTAGTGTTTTACAAGGCCCTGGATAGACTCTCTCTCATTGGTATGTAATTGAGGTAACTGTGCAGAAAAGACAAGTCTGAGTGTGGATTTATAAACTCGATAAAAGATTTTTTTAAAATGTAAAATAGTTGAAGTGGCATAAGTGTGAATGTCACTTGGTAACATTTACTGTGTGGTGGGAAAGCCCAAAGGCTTGTGTTAGGGTCCAGATTCTATCCTTGTACCTCAGTGACCTTGGGCAAGTCACTCTCTCTGGGCTTGAGTTTCTTCATTGATGAAAAGGGGAGAATGGGGGCAGCTAGGTGGTGCAGTGGATAGAATACCAGCCCTGAAGTCAGGAGGACCCGAGTTCAAATGTGGCCTCAGATCAAGCACTTGACACTTACTAGCTGTGTGACCCTGGGCAAGTCACTTAACCCCAATTGCCTTAAAAACAAAAACAAAAACAAAACAAAACAAAGGGGAGAATCATAAATATTCTCCTGCCTCCCAGGGCTTTGGTGAAGGTCAAGCTAGTGAAAGTGGGTAGGACCATAGATTTAGAATTGGAAAGAAGCTTGGAGGCCATTGAGTCCAACCCCTTCATCTTACAAATGAGGAAACTGAGGCTGAGAGAGGTCGAGTTACTTGTCCCTAGTTATCCAAGTAGAGATTAGAAGAGCTGGAGTTCAAATCCAGGTTCTCTGACTCCAAATACCATGTTTTTTCCATTCTGCGTGTCCGGTCCCAGTGCAGGCTCCCGTTAACTCATGCCTGGACTATTTCTGGTTGGCCCTTGCTTCCAGCCTGTCCCCTCTCCAGTCCATCCTTCACTCAGCTGTCAGTGGTCTTCCTAAAACACAGGTCTGACCATGTCACTCCCACACTCAGTAAACCTGAGTGGCTCCCGGCCTCCTCTGGCATCAAGGATCAAATTCTCCATTGGGCTTTTAAAGTCCTGCCTACCCTTCCAGTCCCATCCCCCCCTCAACCTTTCACGTGCCCTCCAATCCAGTGACACAAGCCTCCTCAAACAAAAGACCCTCATTTCAAACTTCATGTGTATTTACTGGCTGTCCCCCATGCCAGGGATGCTCGTTGTCTTCACCTGGGCCTCCTGGCTTCCTTGGCTAAAACCCTACCTTCTGTAAGAAACCTTGCTCAATGTTAGTGTCTTTCGTCTGGGATTACTTCCTGTCTCCTCGGTATATGTCTTATATGGACACAGCTATGTGCATGTTGTCATCGTCATCTGTCCCCCCCCCCCCCCCCCCCCCCCCCCCCCCCGCCCCCATCCGCTCCGCAACTCGATGAAGGCTGGGACTTGTATCTTTGACTTTTTTTTTTGTATCTCCAGAGTTTCTCACAGTGCCTGGTACATAGTAGGCATTTGATAACTTAAAAAATGCTCTTTAACTTGACTGGATTGCAACTCCAAATATGTATATGTTTGTATATGTATTTACATATAAATATATATGTGTGTGAGCCAGAATTGAGCACCTACTATGTGCAAGACATTTATGTGCTTGGGAATAGAAGAAAACTGAAAGACATAGTCGATGATCTATGGAACCTAAAATCTGAATGACAGGACAGAATACACTGCTGTACAACTGATGAGAAAATCTTTATAAAGCAATAGATCGACATATGGGAATAAATTGGTTATAATAAAAAGCCTTCAACGTTTGTAAACTGCTTTACATTTCTTTATTATTTCATTTGATCCTCACAATGCCGTAAGGTACAGGGATTTACTACTCCCTTCTTCAGATGAAGAAACTGAGGTTGGGAGAGGGGGGAAAAGTATGTGTCTGAGGCAGGATTCAAACTCAGCTCCTCCTGACTCCTAGTCCCCAGCCCAAAAGAACAAAAAGGTGTGGTCTAAAATGGAAGTCTTCTTGGAGGCAGAAGTGATTGAAAAATTAGGAGGAGATAAGAGAAATAGTGTTGCAAGGACCTCACAAGGGCCATTCTAGGCTGAGTGGATGACATTCTAGGCTGAGGTGGCCATCCTAGAATCCTGGAATCTGAGAAATGGCATGGCCTATGGAGGCCATCTTGTCCAACCTCTAACTACAGGAAGATCCTCTGCCTCAGGGCTAGGAAGCAGTCATCTGGCCCTTGCTTGATGATGTCTGTGAGGGGGGAGGGGTCACTGTCACCCAAATCAGCCCATTCCACTTCTAGGCAGCACCAATATTTTGGAAATTTTTCTTCCTATTCAGCCAAGATCTGATTCACCCATTGCCCATGGTTCAGTCCTCAGGGGCCAAGCAGATCACCTCTAAATCCTTTTCCATGTGATATTGACATCCCAATGACATCCCATCAAATATTCAAAGACAACTGTCATGTCTTCTCCCGGCTGAACATTCCATTTTCTTTCAACCAGTCTTGGGATAATCACTGGGCAGCCTGTCTGGTCTTCCACCACATTCATTCTGGTGAATATTCTCCTGCATTGAGCTCAGTGCCCGTGTGCTGATGATCATCCACGTTTTTCCCTATAACACTATACCCCAGATGAGATTCCACCAGAGTGGGATGCTGTCACCTCTCTACAGTCCTGAAGCCTATTCACGTCTGAATGCAGCTCCTGCCTGCAGCAACTTTCAACAAGTCACACCGGGGGAATGGGAGCAGGTTAGGGTGGTTATAACAGCTTCTGCTTGGGACTGGGGGCTCCTAATGATATCAGTGCCTTCGAGATTCTGAAGCCAGCCAGGTAAGGACGTTCCTTCCCTTTGCCCCTAACAATCCTTTCCTCAGAAGCAATTCTGCCCCATCCCAGGGGACTGTGAGCAAAATAAAGACTTAAAAAAAAAAGCAAAAATATCCATAGCCCCAAATCTAACAATAACAGAACACAATCATAAACAACTGGCTTCTGGGATAAAACCTCATTCAAGCCAGTCAAATGCCAGCTGGCTGGATACTCTATGCCAGAGCTGTCCAGTCCCTCAGAGGACCTCCAGTCTCATCTATGATACTCAACTGAACAACAATATTGTTAAGTATGAAGATAACCAAGAGTCATTGGTTGTCAAAATCCTATTGACCATAGCTGAGTTAGGGGGAGCTAGATCAATGCATAGTGTGCATTAGATAGCAATGGATAGAGTTCCTAGCCTGGAGTCAAGAAGACTCATCTTTCTCAGTTCAAATCTAGCCTCAGACACTTATTAATTGTATGACTCTGGGTAAGTCACTTAACACTGTTTGCCTCAGTTTTTTTTTGTTTGTTTGTTTTTGGTGAGGGGGTTATGTGACTTGTCCAGGGCCACACAGCTAGTTAGTGTCAAGTGTCTGAGGTCAAATTTGACCTCCTGACTCCAAGGCTGAAGCTTTATCCACTTCACCACCTAGCTGCCCCTGCCTCAGTTTTCTCATCTGTCAAATGAGCTGGAGAAGGAAATGGCAAACCACTCTAGTATCTCTGCCAAGAGAACTCCAAAGGGAGTCAGGAAGGGTCAGATACAACTGAAACCACTGAACAAGGAGAAGAAGTTAGGGGTCATGGTAACCATGGACTGATAACCAAATCAATAGCAAAGTTTAACTAACTCTAAAGAAGAGGTGGTAGGGAGCTACTGAGGACTAGAGGGAGTGAGCAACACCATTGGTTGGTTGAGGAAGATAATTCTAGCCATTAGGAATATATGGTTGAGTGGTGAGAGGCGTTGGAGGAAGCCCTGGAGGCAGCAGCCTAGGAATGCAAAGGAAAGACTTACATCAAAATCTTGCCTGTTTAATACACTCCCTGGAACCGTTTCTTTCTGTTTAGAAAAACATCTGACAGATACTTTTTAGTTTTTACATATGACGTTTTCAATTTCACTTTGCTCTCCTGCCTTCACGTGAATGCTCCCTGGTAACAAATAGATAGAGTCAAACCAAACACAATGGCCACGTCTAAAAATGGACGGCTCCTTGCTGGCCTGGTTTGCTGCTAGATGGTGTCCTGGTCATGACTGATCTTGCAAAGCATTCTCCTGACTCTGCTTACTTCTCCACCGAGCCTCTCCCAATCCCTCTTGATGCTGCTGACTTCCCTCTCTTAATGATTTTCTATTTATCCTGTACATATGTTTGTTTCTTCTCTCCCTTGTTAGATTGTGAGAACCTTGAGGACAAGGGCTGTCCTTTGCTTCTTTTTAGCCCTAGCATTTGGCATAGTGGCTGATACATAGTAGGCACTTAAAAAATGCTCATCATCTATTAAATGAACTGCAGGAAAGTATGGAGGGAGATGCTTCTTTGTATATCCTTCCTTTGGTTATAGGGTCCAGGACGATCTGATTTTTATTCTGTCACAAGTTAGTGCCCTGTTGTGAGAAGATGGAACTTTGAAACCAAAGATTTAAAGCTGGAACACGCCTTAGATTCTATCTACTCTGATCCCTTCATTTCACAAAGCAAAACAAAAAACCAAACCAAAACCAAAACAAACCAAACCAAAACAAAACAAAACAAAACAAAACAAAACAAAAAAAACCACTGAGGCTCAGCGAGGTGGCTTGATCGGCTCCAGGTTAGTGCAATCTTTCTGTTCTGAATTCTATTGCTACTCAGGCACCAGGCCAGGTATCTCCCCCAAGTGGCTCTGTCTTTGGAAGTCCCAATCAACCCTGTTCTGACAGAAATGATCCAATAACCAGCAGGCTATAAACTGGCATTCCCTAATTGGTTCAAAATGGCAATTATAATGTAATGTTTGTTTTACCTTGAAAACTAATACTCAGGTGATTTATGGGCTCAAAAGTTATATGTGAACACACCCTGAGGACCAATGGTGAAAGGTGAATTTCAGAATCAAAGTAAAAAAGAATAAAGGATTGGATAGAAAAGGAGATTCAAACTTTCAGTAATGGAGTTGTGTTATAGTCCCATAACCTGAGAAATTGGGCAAGGGAAAAGCTGAGTCTCCTTTAGGGGGAAAAATGCTTTAAAGATGATAGAAAGAATGTTAATTATCTCCTTAGGTACACCTAGAACCAGTCATCATAAAAAGATTTGTCCTTGAAATAAGGATTTACTAAAACAAAAGATGATTTATAAGGTATTAGCAATACAGTAGAAATATTCTCGTCACCTGCTGTGGCTATAAGATACACCTGAAAGATTCTCCCCCCCCCCCCCCACGCACAGAGGATGCTCATTAGCCGGGATGTGTTGGAAAAGGGACATTTGATCAAGTTTATAACTGTTAACAGTGACCTTGGACCTTAACACACTTTTCCCCTTTCTTAAAGGTAAGTTTGAATTTTACTGGTTGCAAATGTCCAAACTTCTTTTTTTCATGCTGATTAAGAATCAAGCCCAAGAAGTTGAGGATGAAATTATTTTGGCAATGAAGAGTGGACTTTAGGCTCAGAAACTGACCCTATGGTAAGTCACAGTGAGTTGCTTGGGGAAGGATAGATCAAATTTTTGTTGTTGTTGTTATTAATAATAAAAAGCTTTTGGTTACATTTATAGTTGAATATAACTGAGATTATATATATTATATAACTGAGGAATTTATATATATATATATATTTATATCATAGAGAAGCAAGGAAGAAATTATCTTTGGGATCTATACTTAGGGGAAGAGTTCATGACTAACCACAAGATAAAAATGGACAATTTTGATTATAGAAAATTTAAAGGGTTTTGCACAACTAAAACCAATGCAGCTTAGGGGGGAAATGATGAAAAAAATAAAATCTTTGCAATTTTCTTTTAATAAAGGTTTCAGATTCAAGATATGGAAGGAACCGATTCAAATTTACAGCACTAAGACGTTCCTGAATAGATAAATGGTCAAAAGGTACAAATAGGCAGTTTTTAGAGGAAGAAACCCAAGCTATCAATAGCTAAATAAAAAAAAGAGAAAAGAATGCTCTAAGTCATTAATAATTGGAAAAATGCAAATTAAAGCTTCTTTCAGGTTCTACTTCACACTTATCAGATTGATAGAGATGGTAGAATTAGAAAATGAAAAATGTTGGAGAGGCTGTGGAAAAACAGGCACATTAGGGCATCGTTGGTGAAGCTTTGAATTGGTCCAGCAATTTGGAACCATGCCCAGGAAGTTATTAAAATGTATTGGTGGATTAAAAGGCTCACATACCACTACCAGCTCTATACACCAGAGATCAAAGAAAGAGAAAACGGCTCTATATGTAGACCCTGAGTTCAAATCTTGCCTTACATTAGACTCTTTTTAGCTGGGTGACCCTGGGCAAGTCATTTAACCTCTGCTTCAGTTTCTTCATCTGTAAAATGGGAATCATAATAGTGCTTACCTCCCAAGGTTGCTGGGAAGTTAAAATTTGATAATAAGGTGCTTTACAAACCAATAAATCACTAAATAAACACTAGTTGTTATATACAAAAACATTTATAGCAGCTCTTTTTCATGGTAGTTAGAAATTGGAAACTAAGGGGGTGTCCTATTGGGGAATGTCTAAGCAGATTGTGATATATGGAATTATCGTCATGGAATTGTGCCATCAGAAATGATGACATGGCCCATTTCAAATTTCAAAGGAGACTGAGAGACCTTTAGGAATTTATGAAGATTGAGACAAACTAGGAGAAGTTTATGCAATGATAAATTATAGTGAAAACCAACTTTCAATGACATCAGAACTCTAATCATCTCAATGATAAATTCCGAGTCCAAAAGAATGAAGATTAAAAATGCCACCCACCTCTTGACAGAGGTGATGGAACTGAGATGCAGAAAGAGGCAGATATTTTTGGACATGGCCAATGTGGAGGTTTCTTTTGTTTTTTTTTTTCTTGACTATGCAACTGTATATCAAGAGCTTTGTTTTTCAGATTTATTTTGTAAAATTTTGTTCAAGGGGGTAGGGGTAATGAGAAAGATTAATTTTTAAATGCAACAAAAGGAGGGGGAAAGCAAGTACTAGAAGTTTATAAGCACAGGAACAATAATTTCTAATCTGGGGGGGATTTGTTTTTGTTTGTTTCATGATGTTCCTAATTCATATTTTCTTTTTGTACTCTGATTTCTACATGGGAAGACTCATTTGTGGATAGATTTTTAAATTATTTAAAAATGAATAGTAGTGGGCTCTGAATCAACCAATAAACTAAAATTTGATAATAAAAAATTAAGCCCTGCCTAGGTCATTCTTCACTCAAAATTGGCCCTATTCTTGTTTACCTTTCTTCACTAGTCATAGAGATAACTTGTAGTGTTTATGCTGTCCTTGGTTTCCTGCCTATCTGAAGTAAGGCTCCCCAGGAACTTTCATTCAGATGTCATTGTGGTGGTCACCATTTGGTACCACCACCATGCCTTGGCCCTTTTACTTTTCTATGACCTCATGAGGTTCGAGGATTATTATTTCCCATGTACTGGTGAGCAAACTGAGGCTTGACGTTAAGTGACGTGCCCAGAATTACAACCATGTAGTGGTTAAGCCAGGACCTAGACTTTGGATCTCTGGGGCACAAAAATAAGCCTTTTTTCATCCCATCTCCCTCCTCCCCAAAAGAAGCCTTTGGCTAAGAGAAACTTCTGAACTCCTATTCCTGAGAAAACATAAATAAATTCACAAAACACTTTCCTCCCTTATTTCTTTTTTCTCCTTCATGACTTAGTAAAAATAAAATTCATCAAACTAAAATGCTTTCACCTTTTGACATCTACTTTAAAATTTGTTTTCTGAGTCCTTAAGTTTGATTTTTTTTTTCTTATCACATTATTCCCGCCATCATGAAATCTTGGTATGGTGGATAAGAATAGTCAAAAGCATAATGAGACAGCATGTCTTCCCAAACGCTGTTCTGGCAGGGTGTACCTTTCCTCTGGCCAATCTTCTTTCCCATGTTTTCTCATTAGTTTTGTTTAAGGTGGGGGGAACCCTCTCTACCCAATGCCTCTGGAGCTGGGACCCTCTAGTGCTAAATCCTCCATGAAGCAGGCATAGGTACACGTGTAGGAAGGACTATGTTCTTTTTGATGTTATTTGCAGAAACAGACTTGGCCCTGGCAACACAAGGTGGGGGACAGGTAGTTTGCTTGCCTTCAGCAGTTTTTTAATAGAACACTCAACATGGATTCTGGGTTTTTGTTGTCAGTGTTTCCAAATAATGTAAAGGAGGAAGTCTGGCTTAGCTTCATTCGATCCAAAATCCGTAAGAGGTCTCTGCGTCCTCAATAACTTTGTATTTATTTATCATCTAGGCATGTACATGTTGTTTACCCCCAAACAGAAAGCTTTTTGAGATGAGATTGTTTTTGTCTTTGAATTCCCAGCACCCAATCTGAGAAGGTGGCCAATAATAGCCAGCATTCATATGGCCACTTGCAGTTTGCAAAGTCCTTTATATATTGTCTCATTTCTATCAATTAGCATTTAAGTGCCTACTATGTGTCAGGCACTGTGTTAACACTAGGGATGCAAAAAAGGAAAAACACAATCCCAGACCTCAAGGAGATCACAATCTAATGCCAGGAAACAACATGCAAACGACTATCTACAAAGCAAGCTATATAGGGGATAAATAGGAAATAAGTAACAGAGGAAAGGCATTGGAATTAAAAGCTTAAGACTTGTTGAATGAATGGAAAATTGTTTGCACTCCCTGTTAATGGAAGTCCCAGGTTCACTTGCATTCCCCGTTGTGTTACCCAAAAGTATTGAGCATTTCCAATTTCTGGGGCACCATCATAGGTATGTGGAGTTTTCATGACCATGAAGGATGAGTTGGAGAACCCTTGGGACATCTTGGGCCTACTTGAATTCGTGGCTTGGGAACACTGGGTGATGCTGTCCTTAGTGGGCGGGCAGCTGAGTCTCTCTACTTCCTGTGGGCCATCAGCACATGGATCCAGCCGGTTTAACATAAAGGCCACTTCCAGGCTGATCTCTGGGAAAAAAATGTTGTACACCCCTCCCAAAGTTTCCCGACTTCCAGGCTTAGAAAAGAGGAGGACATTTCCTTCTGGAATAAGTAAGATAAGCCACGTGGTAGGTAGCCCTGAAACAACCTGTGAGTTCTATGGATTTTTGGAAACAAGGACTTATCTTGTTTTAAAGGCATGATTTCACTAAACATGAGTAATGCAAAAAAACCAAACAAACAAAAAAAAAAACCGTGAAAATGCCGGAGACTCAGCCTTGCCTTAACTCCTCCTCCTCCCACATCCATGGCCTTCATTCCTGCTATCTCATCCTAAGAGCCAGTGAATCTTCTCCACCCCCCCCCAAAAACTGTTCAGCTGTTGCCAGATACTCAGCTGGCTTCACTGAGGGTTCCCAGAGCTGCTGAATTCTGAACATTCCCGGTAACCCCCGTCTCTTCCCATGATTAAAATCCCGGATATTAAAAGACTGCTTATCCAAGTCTTTCCTTAGGGAAGAATTAACTGCCCTAGCTCAGACTGAGAATTTGGATGAGATAGCTCATACATGTTTGTGTACAAGTTCTACCTGTGTACGAGATACATGCATGCTCTTAAAGCTAGCAGAAAATCAGCCTTTCTCCACACACCTCCCTTCCAACACTGGAGTAAACCAAAAGGTTCTTGGCCTTTGATCTCCGGAGTAGCTAAGGGACGTGCAAGCTGGATTTTCCAAATTAACTCTTCTTTTTAGCTGAAACGTGAAAGCTCCCTGTCAGCCCCGCCCCAGCCTTTGCCGGTGACCTTACAAATAATATTTTAGCTCGCTCAGGAACTCATCCCTCGGTGTGGAACGGTGGGAGGGAGAGAGCGAGCATCCAAAAGCCAGCCAGCAGTAGTAAGAAGGCTAATGTTTCCTGTTTGCCTTTTAGACCCCCCACCCTCCCCCTCCTCCCGACCCTCCCTAAGGTCCCCCCCCCACCCCAGTTCCTCGCTCCGGCGGAAGTGAGTTCCTTCGCTCCTTTGGAGATTAAAAGAATTCCAAATTCCGATCGGTTTCAATGCCTGGTGGCCTGGGAGGAGGAAGAGGAGGTGGAGATGGGGAAGCAGCCGGAGAAAAAAGGGGAGCGGGGAAGCACGCGCGCGCGCAAACACACACAGACACACACAAGAGAAATACACGTTTATCACATACAGCCTGTAAGTGGCGGAGTTGGGCCAGGTCCTCCGAGGCTCGGAGCACCCCCAAGCCCGGGCACTGCGGCGCTTGCCAGGCCTTTTTCCAGGACCTGGTTAGGATGCGTGTGTGGGAAGCCAGCCCCCTCCACGCCGCGGCCCAGGCCCACGCGTGCACGGCCGGCTGCTCCTAATTCACACCAGGCCCGGGGCTTTTTGCGGGACAGAGGATTTCAGGGGGGCGGGGGGGGGGGGGGAGAGAAGAAAACACGAAATGCAAAGATGACAAAGGAAATGTGATCCCCCATCGCGGCAAAGGTTGGAGTCCGAGAGAGGGGAGAGGGCAGAAGATAGATTGAAGGGAGAAAGAGGAGAGAGGGGGATGGGGGCAAGCGAAGGTCGGATAGCATTGCACGACCGCTCGAACCGGCGAAAGGGTACATATAATATCTTCCTAGGGATGAATAATGCAAGGCGGCCGGCCGGGACCAGCGGCCCCGCGCTGCACAAGCAGCCGCCGCAGCGCGGGTAGCACGCACGAGCCCATGTCCGCCAGCCCGCCCGGCGTTCCAAAACCACTAGCAGAGGGAGGCGAGGTAGGCGCGCATCAGCCCCGGGGCCACTACCAGTGCCAGCGCCCGGTCCCGATCCCCCCAGGCTGGGGCGCGTGCAGCCGCCCGCGGTCCCACGCCCCCCAGAGCCACCCGCCTTCTAGCTGGAGGGGGAGCGCACGGGTCGCCCGGCGCCGCGTGGCCCGAACCCAGGAGGAGACAGCACGGCCGCGCGAGACGGGGGTGGGGGAGGCACCCAGGAGCTACTGCGGGGCCCCCTACCAAGCCATCATCCCGTGCCCCAGCCATGTGGTGGCAGGGAAGGACGGGAGCTGGCCGTTCGGGGGGGGGGACCGCAGCGCCGCTACGCCCTTCCACTATTTTTGAGTCTGCTTTCGTCTCCTAACAGGAAGAGACGAGGCCCAGGTGAAAACCAATGAACCAAGGAGGCAACCCTGACCCCCAGAAGAAAACCACACCGGATTCTCGGGGGAGGGGGCGATCGGGCTTTGGCTCCCCATAGAGTAGAAGAATCGCACAACGTCCCCCCCCCTTACATTTTCTCTTCAGGGTGTAAACTACTAGCAAACCCCCAGCTAGCCTGAGGTCTGAGAGTGGGGGCTCCTTTGCCCCCCCTTCTTTGCTGACCCCCCTACTCCCAGCTCCGGTCAGGCTTGTCTAAGCACTCGTGTTCCAGAAAAGACACTAACCACGTTGTCAGCTGCTGACCCAGGGGGAAGGAGGAGAATCCGTGTCGGTTATTGATTGCTCCGGGAAATCGATATTATTATTTAATGTAAACAGCGTTAAGGTTAACTATAGGTAGGGAAGAGGGGGGAGAAGAAAACTTGCAAAACCTGGACGTCTCCCAGGTGCCCGGAGGAAGGATTTGGTTCTCAAATCGAACGACTAATAAAAGCATTTTTCTGGCCGAGTTGGTTGCTTTGCGCCCCCGCCCCCCCCCCCCGCGCGCTTCCTCCTCCCCCACTCCCCTGCTCTCGTTTTGGCTGCCAATGGCTTCGTATCCCGACCCGGATTTCCAGCTCTGCCCCCCGTGCAAGATGTGCGGTTCGCGGGCTCGCATCTCCTCCAGCTCGTCCACGTCGTCACCGTCCTCGCAGACCTCCAACTCGGCCGGCGGCGGGGGCGGGGCTGGGGGCGGGAGCGGCCCGGCCTCTGCGTCCTCCCCCTCCTCCTCCCCCTCCTCCTCCTGCTCCTCCTCGTCCTCTCGGAGACTGCACGTCCTGCCCTGTCTCCACGCCTTCTGCCGCCAGTGTCTGGAGGCGCAGAGACACCCGGCGGCGGCGGGCGGGCCGCCCGGGGAGCCCCTCCACTCGCGCTGCCCCATCTGCGACCAGAAAGTGGTGCTCTTCGACTCTCCGGGCATGGACGCGCTGCCCTCCTCCAACTTCCTCCTGAGCAACCTGCTGGACGTGGTGGTGGCGGCTGAGGAGCCGCCGCCGCCCAAGAACAACGGCCGCGGGGTGGTGGTGGTGGGCGGCGGCGGAGGCGGCGGCGGCGGAGGCGGCGGCGGAGGCAGCGGCGGCGGCGGCGGCGGCGGCAACCGCCATCACCACCATCATCACCACCCCCACCACCACCCCCGTGCGCCCCCGCCGCCGCAGCCGCCGCCCACGGCCGGCTCCCCGCTGCAGCCTCCGCAGCCGCCGCCCACCTCCTCTTCATCCTCCTCCTCTTCCTCCTCCTCTTCTTCCTCCTCGCAGCAGCCGCAGCCGCCGCCTTCCTCCTCCTCCTCCTCCTCCTCCCAGCAGCAGCCGCCGCCGCCGGCCCAGCACCAGCACCAGCACCAGCACCAGCACCAGCACCGGGAGCACCCGCACCGCGAGCACCCACACCCGCACGCGCAGCGCGCGCCGTCCGTCCCGTCCTTGTCGTCGTCCCCGTCGTCGTCCTCGCTGATGCTCCGGCGGCCGCACAGCCAGAGCGAGGCGCGCTGCAGCTCGTGCGACGAGGGCAACACGGCCAGCTCGCGCTGCCTCGACTGCCAGGAGCACCTGTGCGACAACTGCGTCCGCGCGCACCAGCGGGTGCGCCTCACCAAGGACCATTACATCGAGCGCTTCGGCGGCCCCGCCGCCGCCGCCGCCGCCGCCGCCGCCGCGGCCAACAGCACGGCGGCGGCGGCGGCGGCGGCGCAGCTCGCGCTCAGCCAGACCTTCCCCGGCTCCCCCTTCTCCATCCTGTCGGTGTTTCCCGAGCGGGTCAGCTACTGCCAGCAGCACGACGACGAGGTGAGCGGGGGCTGGGGGTGCGCCCGTGCGCGCGGCTCCGATCTGCCGGGGGCCGGGGACCGGGGACGTAGTCGGGGATGCTCGCGGGTACGGGAGAACCGGGGACCCCCCAGGAGACAGAGCCCCGGCTCTGCAGCTGCCGCCTCAACGCCCTCCTTTTACAGACGAGGAAACCGAGCCCTGCGGAGCCGTGTAGAGCCCGAGGAGATCTCCACCACAGTCGGAGGTTCCCTTTGCCCAGGGGGGGAGGTCTTTGTGTCTTAGGGACACTCCTTGTTAGGTCGTTGAATGAGCCTTATCACGGCCCGGTTGTTAGCGGGATGACCTTGGGCAAGTCATCTCTCCTTATCAGACCTCAGTTTCCTCTCCTGTAAAAATAGGGACATTGGATTTCTTGGTATTCTCCCTCGAATTTCTGTGGTGTGTTACATAATGTATGATAGTTGGGGGCTGTCTATGCGTGCGCTTCTGCATGTCTCCGTGCTTTGGCAAAATGGGGCCGGAGAGGGAGCCGAGGCCTGGAGCGGTTGCTGAGACGTTTCCTCCTGTAGTAGGGAGGGAAGGAAGGAAGGAGCGAACCCACCACCATGTTGCCCCGGTGGCTTTTTAAATTTTATTTTGAGGGGGACTGGGCGTAGAAAGAAGTAAGGGGCCTTCCTATTATTGCAAGTGCCTGCTCCCCAAACTCATCAAGTTTGAGTTTGAGTAAGCCCCGAGGTTCTCCACCCTGCACAGTTGCCCTCGACACCCACCCACGCTGGCTCCCTCTCGCCCTGCCGGGGCCTGCTTGTGGGTGAGAAGGGCGTTGGGCACAGTTTCCCCGTGCACACGTGGAGCTGTCCATGTTTGCCTCGATTTGGCATTTCTCTGGGAGAACCGGGGTGCCCGCTTAGGCCACCTCTCGCCCCCCATCTACTTGCTCCAGAAGTATTTTTTTGTTGTTGTTGTTGTTACTTGCGACCCGGGGCACCCTTGGAGGCGGGGGAGGGTGGGTTGCCCGCAGCCCCTGAGTTGAGGGGCTGGCCATTTCTGCGGGGGAGGGAGTGAAGATGCTTTTGTTGGCTGAGACAGTTTTCTTACCTGCCCCCCCCGCCCCCATACCTTGGTTTTCCTCGTGGAATAATAACCTGTGGCCTTTTCGCTTAGCCCTAGCTTTTGGAGGATTGCCGAAATGCAGTTTGTTGAGGGTCAGCAAGAAAATAAATTTCAAGATGCCAGAATTAAAACGTGCATAAAGTTCCGGCGTGATTGTGAGATTAATTTAGTTAAAAGTTTACTTATGGTGATTTGCCTGGATAAATTAAAAGTGGATTTTTATGATGAGTGGGACATTGTGAGTTGTGCTAGCCAGTCCGCTGTTTGGAAAAGGTGAACGTGGGCGTGAGTTTTGAGTTGCTGCATTTACTAGTTATTTCTGTTGAGGGGAGGGGTGGGGGGCTTCGATTTATCCCTTTTTAATTCTGTGGACAAAGAATTGAAATTCCAGTCCACTTGTTCTGTCTTTCTTTTTCCCCTTAAGAATTAAACAAGTTGAGTATTCCTCCCCACTGGAAATGTAAGAGTGGATAACATGTTAGACTTTAGGGTAGAGTCCCCACGTGGATTTCCCACTGAGTGGATTATTTTTTTCACTGTTTGGAGAAAAGGATGAGGATTTCATTAAATTACACGAGCCAGTCCTGAGAAAGGACTGCTGTTGGAACTTAAGAGAATTGACAAGTTGAAAATATTAATTATTTTTAGAGTCTTAAAGCTTGGGATTTAGTATGTAAAAAATGCATGTCACCTTGTGCCTGTGTGGGTCTTTCTCTTGGGAACTGGCATTTATTGACCCTTAACCTGGACTACTAGTTACTTGGGTAGTGGGTGTTTTTTTCCCCTGGGGGGTTTTATTTTATTTTGTTGGATTGGACTGAGTGGTGGGGGGGTAGTTGATAGACTTTTCCAGTTTAGGATAGCAAATGAACAGTAGACTAAAGAATGGTGGTAACCCATCCACATCTAAAATTGTGAAATAACTGGTTCTCTAAACCCTAAAGATTTGGAGTTACTAAAAGCAACGTTTTATATGACTTGGATTTTTCTTTTTGGTTCTCTCTGCCTCGCTTTTTTTTTTTAAGAAATCTTTCTTTTTCTAATGAGTGTTGAAAGAAAATTGCTCCAGGAATTTAATTTTTATTTATGGAATTATTTTTAAAAAGATTTTTAGGGTTAGCAGACTTAAAAAAAACATTGTATATAGAAGACTAACTTGTTTTTTGTTTAAAAAAAGAAAGTATGTAGTGGTAGGGGGGAAGGTTTAGCCATTGTAGGTGTGCCATATGGAAAGAGGTCAGTCAGTTTCTTCCTTCCTAAGATAGTGATCATTTCAATTTCTATTCACTAATACCTTCTTGTTTAGAAAGATGCAGTGTCCTGAGGTCTCAAAATAATTCATTAGATACTTCAGGGCTCTCTGTTTATTTTATGGTGACTGACAGAATTCAAGGGTGCGTATTTGATTTTGGTGGGCTTATTTAGGCTTTCTCAAATGCTTTGCCACCAAAAGAAGAAAACTTAGATTAGCTTAGTAGAAATTTGTCTCACTGACTGTTTCTAAACCTTTTCCCCATTCAAAAAAAAAAAAAAACCACTTTCCCCTATGGGCCATTTGCGGATATTTTTGGATCTTTCTGGAAGAATTTAATGAGGACTTGTTGAATTTGGGAAAAACTGACTCCTAAAACCTCCCAAATAATTTTGTCTTGATTTAAGAAAAATATGAGACATTCTGCTATAATGAATAAAAAAAAGCTAGCCTGGGTGCCAGTAAGTTTTGGGTTAAAACCCAGCCCTACCTCTGGCTGTGTGACCCTGGTGGACAAGTCACTTCACACTGTCCTAGGCACTTTGAGTCAGGGACTTTGCTAGAATTACCTGCATTGGTCAGGTTTTCTCTAGCAATAAAATCTCAGGGCCAGTCCCCTTTCCTAGCCCCCCCTTTTTTTGATGGGAAAGGAGGAGACTTAAATTTGGATAATGTAGAAAAATTTGGGTGTTACAGGAAGAATATTCGAGCACCTGAAAGAAATACATTGAGTTTCATCCGTCAGCTGGGAGATCAGACAGGGCTATTGCACTAGGGCTGAGAGAATGAAGAAGTTCCTTGAACCACAGTTCTTTTCCGTGTTCTGGGAGAGAGGACCCAGGGCTCCCCCTCCACACACCATCTCCCAGCCATTTGGTTTCACTCTGCCACAGTCAGGGGTAGTGGTGCCTCACCTGATAAATCCTCAATCTTGGTGTCATTCTAACATAAAATTTTAGGAACTTGGGGTACCAAACTTTGCTCCCCCTCCTGCCCTTTTTATCACATCTGACTGTTAGCTACCCTCAAGGCTGGGGGCCCTGGGGTCCTGGGCCCGGGCAAATCCAAAGCATTTTACGGCTGGGGAAGAAATGAGGAAGGTTAGTTAATGATCAGCATTTCGTGGGGTGGGCTGGGGGGCTGAGGCTCTCCTGCCTTGTTTCCCAGCCCCCCCACCCCCCACCTGGAATGTGGCCTGTGTGCTGGTGATGATTTTGCCTGCAGCAGACCCTGGGTAGGGGAGGGAAAGACACTTTAGCCGGCTCTGCCTTTGCAGAGAGGCAGGGAGCCTTACTAGGGGAGCTCATTGTTTTTAATAATTGCTATCTTGGTCAGGAGAAACTTTGTAGCCAGGCTTGGCACCAGATTGAAGAGAGAGGGTGACCTTTCTTTTCCACTGAATGCAATGAATTACAGTCTCCCCCCCCCCCCATCCCACTTAGGCACATGGGGGGAGGATGTTTCTGGAAAAGGCCCCGGTGGAAGTGGGCAAGTGTTGGGCCTGCTCTTTAAGAATAAATACCTTTTGTAGAAATGCAAACTCCAAGCAGATAGTTCCCTGGGAAACCCACTAATGCTGGCCTCCAAGATGGTCACCACTTGGCATTGCCTGTAGTTTGGTTTCCAGGAAGGATTTTCACCATTCTCCCTACCCCACACCCTTTGGGCTTAAGTGGCAGAAATGTTCTTCTACCTTTGGAAAGCTCAGAAACATCGATCAGAATTGGATAGAACTCTGAGGGCATCTAGCCCAACCCCTCTGCTCCCATTTTACAGATGAGGAGGTTAAAAGACTTTGGATCAGGATTGGAACCCAGGCCCTGGGACTCCAAACACAGCACTGTGGTATTCTTATGTGCTGGCACCATTGACACATGCCATCCAGAACCATAGGCTTTTAAGCCAGAAAGGAGCTGAGAGAGAGATCACCGAGGGGCCATCCCCATCATTGTCCAGATGGAATTTGACAGACCTCTATGAATCTTCTCCTAGGCTCTGGAATGAGGGAATTGAGGCCCTGAGAAATGGAATTGACTTGTTTGAGGTCGAAGGAGCCAGGATTGAAAGCCAGCTCCTGATGGCAAGGCCAGTTATTATCACTCCTCCCATTACCCTGATTTCGCTAGAGAAGGCAATTAAGAGACCATGTATCCCAGGCCGGGTGTTCTTAACCTGGGGGCCGTGAACCGGGCTTGGGTTTTTCCTGGTATTTTGATAACTATTTTAATGTAATTGTTTTCTTTGTAATCCTCTGTATTTTCTTCGACACATTTGAAAACATGATTCGGAGAGGGTTCTTGTTTATTTCTCTGGAAGTTCAGGCCTGGAGAATGGAGATGCTTCTTGCTTCTATGTGCTCTGAGGACATACTTGGGGCCTGATGGTCAAGTGTGCATGGGGCCTTTGGGGCCATCTTAGTGCCAGGCTGGAGAAGCCATTTTGCTCCCATCAGGCACCTATAGCTGAAATGGAGCGAGCCTGGGTGGGCCTGCCTCATTGCCTCTCCCTGTTACCGAGCAATTGTGACCCC
Organism: Vombatus ursinus; assembly: GCF_900497805.2. Taxonomy (NCBI): domain Eukaryota; kingdom Metazoa; phylum Chordata; class Mammalia; order Diprotodontia; family Vombatidae; genus Vombatus; species Vombatus ursinus. Next base: position 45,264,897 of record NW_020954577.1, on the reverse strand, counting down.
CTGTGACTGGCCCCATGAGCTCTTTCTGGATGGTTACCCTTCTATCCAGTGGGCAGCTCTAGTGGGCAGGTGGAAATGTGTGTGTTCACATTCGAAGACACTCCTTCTGGTTGCTTAGTAAACCAGGCCTCTAGTTCCAAGGGAATGATTAAAGAAGTTGCCATTTTAAAAATTCATCTCTCTCTTTCTCTTCTCTCTCTCTGCTCTCCTTTCCTCTCCTCTTTTCTCTCTCTCTCCCCCCTCCCCTTCTTTCCCTCTCCCTCCCTCCCTTTCTCCTCTTTTTCTCTCTCACACTTACTCACTCCATAGAGGTTTATAGATATCATTTACAGGGTTCAAAACTGGACATCCCTGTCTGGATATTGGGGAGGACAGAAAGTTCACTGGAGGGGGCTGGATCAGTTTTACTGTGAAAATGTTGGCCATGCTGGGAGCTTGTGCTAAACAGTTACTGCTCAGCTGAGAAGGTCCCCCACTCAAGGCGAGGCTGTTGGGTGAACTCACTGGGCCTAGTAAGATGACAGAGACAGGCCTCCCACAACCCAGGGGGCTGTGGAGCATGGTGGCTCTGTCCCCTGGGTAGTAGATACGAGAGCATGGTAGTAAGCCAGATGGGGTGGGGGCAGGGATCAGCTTTAAATGGCCAGCCTTTTGTGCCTACCTAAATTTTTCGATCCAGAGGAGCCGTAAAATACGTTAGAATAGTTTCTAACCCTTGGGCTCTGATCTCAACCTGAGATGGGGGCCTGCCTAATTTAGGGACCAGGTTATGGAAGCTGAGAGAGCTGAACCATGAACTCCAATCTGTTGAAGCCTCCTCAGCCATGTTTTAAATGCATCTAAATATACATAAGATTACAAAGAAAACTAGTTATGTTGAAATAGTTATCCAAATATTTACAAAACAAGTTCACAGACCGCTGTCCCCATCAATCCAACCTCCAGAAAACATTGAGGTTTATGGGGTTCAGAATTAATTACTTTGAAAATGAAATTTTCATTGTGAGAGATGCTTGTCTATGGTCCAATATTATACTGGTGTTTGGTACTGAGGTATTTTTACAGAGGTTACCAAGAGATTACTTTAAGGGGAAAATGGTTATTACCCCAGAGATGTGTCCTGTGCAGTCCTCTTTGTTTGTAAGGTAAGTTTTATTTATTTGTTTAGTTTGGTTTAGTTTATAACATTAATTTCTAGATACTATTCCCTCCTGAAAAGGAGCCTTCTTCTGTAACAAAGACAAACCATTGGGTAAAACCAGCTGAGCAGTTGGAGTCTGTGACTGCCTTCCTCCATTTCTTCCCATCTCCTTGGGGCCAATTGCAAACAGTTACCTAGATTTTGATTTCATTTTCCTGGAGTCATCTTGGATGCTAATTCCACTTAACTGCCTTTTTTGGACATTACTTCTTAGGAGTTCCTCAGACTTTTTGTTTCCTACGGTAAAATAATAATTTTCCCCTTCTTAGACCACGATTTTTTCCTCGCCATTCTCTAATCCATGGGTGCCCGCATTATTTCCGTTTTTTTCTGCTTCTTGGTGTGTTCGTTATCATTTCTATATTGCTGAATTAGATGTAAAAGCTACTTTGTGTTTTGTCAGCTAATTTTTAAGACATCATGTTTTCACATTGCATTAATTTCTGAATATGCCACTGCTCACCTCTACCTTTTTCTCATGACAAAGATTTTTTTTAATGGTTCAGCAAAGTTTAAGAAAAATAGCAACCTTCTCTAACCACATATGCAATATTCCAGAGGGGGGTGCCGGGGTTTTTTTCCTGGGGCTAAGCTTAGTCCAGTTGCGAAGTATCTAGTGGTTAGTCTTTCCCTTCACTTGGTGGTAGTCCGTACTAGGTCTTACTTTTTTGATCGACCTTCGCTGTGCATCAGTTCACATATGTCTTCCCAGGTTTCTCTGAATTATTTAGAATTGGATGTTTTCTTAATATGCAGTAATATTTTATTACGTTCTGAAACCACAATTTATTTGACTCTTCCCTTCATGAATGGGGCACCCTGAGTTAGGGACACTTCGGAAAGCAGCTAACTGTTTTCCTTCAAAATACAGCTCAGCATTTTGTCATTTGGGTTGCCAAATAGGGTAGAAACGTTGACGGAAGAAGGTGGTGTGCCTGACCTTGGAGATGATGGTGAGTCACACATTACTTTGAAGTTGGCTTTTTAAAAAATGAAACAATAAAATTAATTAGGAATAAAAGAAAAAGCCTTTTAAATTAAGAGAGAGATTTTTAGTGTACTTAGTAACTAGATCCTTTGAGCTTAGTAAGCTGTTAAGATTGGTATTTTTTTTTAAAAAACCTCATTAGAATTTGATATGCTGTGTTAGCCGGGAAAATGATGATTTGAAGCCGTGGGTTTCTCCCCCTCCGTCCCTGTCCCCCAGCAGAGTGGCTTCCTAAGGTGGGGCTTCGTCTGCAGGAGTTGTTTGGGCATTGGGGGAAGGGCTCAGTTTTCTTGAATTTTCAGAGAATTACTTCCTTCCCCAAAGACCTGGGCAGGTGTGGCTTCCTTGTCCTCACTGCTCTTTCCTCTACTTTTTACCATTGTGCAAGGTTTTTTAGCTCTTGGGTCCTGGCTTGTGGCCAGTCAGAATGTGATGCCACAGTAAAGGCTGGAGTGGAGTGCCCTCCCAGGCCCCTGCCAGCTCTCGGGCAGTGATCTAAGTGAACCCCGAGAGATCGAGATCGAATGGGATGGTGCATTGTGAGAACTGTATATACTCAAGAATCAGAAACCCTGCCTCAGAAAGGACCTTGTGTCTGCCTGGGTGGGGGTCTCTTATCCTCTCACTGTAGTGCCTCCGAGCACCCTTTCAGCAACAGGCGATGGTCTAACATGCTAAAGGAAGCTTCCTCACCTAGAGTTGCCTACACTGACTTAGAATGAAGTCACAGGCCCCTTTCAAAAAAGTAAACCATGGAAATGCCTAGATGATAAAAAAGGAAACTGAGTCAGCAGTGCACACTCAGTTCACCAGGTATCCTCGGTGTTTCTGAAATCTTTTGTAGGAGGATTCCTTTCATTAGATTATCTCAGAGAGAATGCTCAGTATTCTGTAATTCCCTCTCCCTTTGTAGCTCTGTCTACACTCCCTCAGGCACTGGATTGACTCTTTGGATCAATGGAAGCCAGCACTTGCTGACTGTCTAACCATCTTGATGGACAGACTGGTTTGGATAAACTGGTTAATAAAATAAAGCTGAGGGTGTGGGGAGAATCTCTAATAGCGTTTGACTTGGAAAGGTGTGTCTTGTTGAACCCTGGTCCTACTTCATGTCTCCATTCAAAGCCTTTAATGACTGTTGTAGGCCTGGAAATGGGGGATCGGGACCTGATTTGGAGTAGCAGGACAGGAGCACCCCATCTCCCTGGAGGGACGCTGCTCAGAAGGTTTCCCAGTTTCTTTCTCTGTAGCTCCAAATGCTTTTTACCTTGTTTTGCATTTGAGTGGAGGCAAGAGAACATCGGTCCGGCCCTGATCTGTTTCTGGGGGCTCTTGTCAGTTTCTTCTTTCCTCTCCCCACTGGATGTTCTGGGGCTCTCTCTCTCAGATAAGGCTCTCGCCGTGCCCACTGCCAGTAGCTATGATCTTTTAATGACGGGATAGAATTTATTGCTAAACAAGGTAATTAATAAAATATATAACCAAGAGGATCTTGTCTCTGTTGTTACTGGGACCATTTGCCTGGGATTTCCTGGCACAGTCCTGATTCGGAGACAAAGTGTACATTGAAGGAAGCTGCGGGAAAGGAGTATCGTGTCTCAGGTCATTTGTCCCAATTTTTGGTTTGGAGAATATGGCCGCTGTATCTGCAAACCCGCTGGTCTTTGTGCTTCTCTTTCTGAATTCCCCAAGTTAGGCACAAAGATTGGCTTGTGGGCTTTGGCCTTCATAAAGGAACTCTGGAATTTTGCAATCAGTCAGTTTCTAAATTAAAAATAAAAAAAGTTGATTACTCATCTGGTTTACAAAGAAAGATTATATTTATAAATTCAACATTATTGAGTCTGCAGGGCATTAAGGAAGGTGCTGGGTGGGAAGAGCTAGAAAATGACAGGGTCAATATTCTCTTCTCCAAAGATTTGAATATGTAAAAAAAAAAATGATGGTTTTCTTTTGAATAGCAAATTCTCAGGATCATTTTGGAGAGGAGGGAAATGTCCCTTCCCCAGGTGAAAGGGATAGGAATTGGAGGTTTCTTCTGGTAATTAGCCAGTATTCCTTGGCCTAGAAGGGAATAATAATGCTTATAATAGCGTTTATATATAGCGTATTAAGGGTTGCAGAGAGCTTTAGAAATGTTAGCTCATTTAATCCTCACAACAACCTTGTGAGGTAGGTGCTATTATTATCCTCATTTTGCAGATGAGGAAACTGAGGCAGACAAATGAAGGGACATGCTCAGGATCACCCAGCCAGTAAATATCTGAGGCTGAATTTGAAACCAGATTCATTGTGAAAAGTCTCTTCATAAGAAATTAATTGAGTTCATTTAAGCAGATGGGCAGCCTTATCCCTCAGCTGGTCAGTGTCAGACCTGGAGCTAGGATCCAGAGCTGAGAGTTGAACATCCTTTTCTCCCTCCCACAGATTACAGGCTGTTCTGTCACTAACGTGCTGCAGGGATCCTCCTCCTTAAAGTAAATAGGACCTTTACAGTGCTCCATGCTGGCTAAGCAAGACCTGTATTTTGGGTTGATTTGTCTGTCTGTCCCTCCCAGGGCTTTCAGGTACTGAACAGATTTAGTTTTGTCCTAAGTCATTACGGGCATTATAGATGAGGGAGACAGAGGCTTCTTTGCACCAAAGTGATTCTCTGTCCGTTGAATATCATACTATTAACTGATTTTCCTAATTTAATGAAGATTGCTGGCTTCAGTCATTCTAGCTAAAACTAGTTATTTTTTTTTGGCCACGTGTTAGCTCACTCTTAATTTTTGTATCTTTTCACAAAATCATTGCCTGGAATATGGATGTATGGGTGGAAAGAAGTCATTTCTAGCAACTCCTATAAACGGTCCTGTTCCTCTCCCCACCCCAACTGGCTCACCTGTCTTGGGGCCTTGAGTGCTTGGAATGGGAGCTGTGATCTGCCATGGGTAAGGCACCTCTGGGTGGTGCAAAGATCCTGGGCCAGGCCAGGAATCGGGAGATCTGAGATGTGGCCAGACCCTGCTCTGGGACCAGCAGCTGTCTCACCTTAGGGCAGTCTCTGCTTCTGGCCCTCTGGCCTTCATTCTCTCCATTTGTAACATGAGGAGTGTTGAACAGCTGGTCCCCAAAGTCCCTTTAGCTTGAAAAGTTCTATTATTCGAAGCATGTATGCATCTGTTTGGGGGCCCGAAGCATCCAGGACAATGGTTGATTTCCAGCCCATGGGGCTTAGTGACAAAATTAGGGTCTTAGGGTCATGTGGGTAATCTGAAGGATTTTTCTAAAATCTGGGCTGGGGATGGATGGGTTGGTCTCTCAAATATACACCCTGAACGTTGTTCTTTTAGTTTCTGTTCATGACTGGCTCCACTATTTATATCTGCGTGACCTTGGGCTACTCTGCCTTCTCTGGCCTCAGTTTTCTCATTTGTAAAATGCATATAACCTTGATAAACCTTGCAGTCCCAGACCACTGATTCAAGGCAAGGCAGCAAGGCACAGTGGTCATACAAAGGTGGGTCTTGTTTTCTGGGGAGCTCATGCTCAAATGGGAGGGAATAAGAGATGGGGGCCAGACCAAGCACCTGCAGAAATGCCCAAAAGAAATCGAGTCTGTGGCCCTTGGTGAGCAGAATGTGAATTTCTCAGGTAGCTTCTGGAATGCTGGGGCCTGCCGGGTTTCAGGTCTTCCTGTCAAAGTTGCTTTCTAAATGGGAAGGACACTGTTAGAAGTCCTTGGACCTTCCACACTCTCTCTCAGAACAGGGTGTTGGGAAGGTACAGGATGGATGGGGAGTCACAAAACGGGTTCAGATCTGGTTTAGGCACAGCTAGCTGTGTGGCCCTGGAAAAGTCACTCCAGATAAAGGGACAGGAGAATTTAAGGACAAGGATAGGAATCTACCTCCCACACAGGGTGCTGGTGAGGAAAGTCCTTTGTAGACCTTAAAAGCCCTGGAGAAATGTGAGCTCTCCTTGGGTAGGTAGAGCCAGGGACCTGGCCTTGGAATTTAGAAGGCAGGCCTTTGTGTGTGGCAGAGAGAAGAAAAATGCTCTTAGCTGGCCTCAACTCTGCTCGCATTTCAGAGATGGGCATCTGAATGTTGCTGTCATCATCGGATCTAAAAACAAAAGCTGGGAAGGGACCTCAGAAGCCAGCCAGGTGAACCTTTTATTTTTTACAGTTGAGGAAACTGAGGCCGAGGGACTTAGCCAGCATCACATAGGTAATAAACAGCAATCAAGATTCAAGTCCAGGGTGCTGGATTTCCACACTGCACTTAGAATGACTCAGGCCTCAACATCCCAGCCCTACAGACTTTGGGATTTGGGCCAGGAACATTTCTGTTCCCCTCCCTCTCTTCTCCCCTCCTCCCTTTCCCTTAAACTTTGTTTGACATGAACTTTTGCCGTGGAGCTAGTCTGTATGATAGAATTTCTCTGCACCCAGATTTTCCTTAAGAAGAAGAGGGCTTTTAAATAGGAATTTCAAGTAGAAGTGACCAAAGTGTGTGTATGGGGGCCACTGGAGGGGTTGGGGGGGGAGGGGACAGGGGACACAGGGTGAGGGGCACCTACCTGAAAGTAGAAAGGGGTATCTGTGTTGGAGCCCCCTAAGTATTCGAACTGATTGTTGTAGTAAGTCAGCCGACCTCAGGAAATAAATCCCACCAGAAAGGTGAGAGAAACCATTTGCCAACGTAGCCATTTATAGCTAATCAATCAGGACTGGGTTTATTTCTGGGTGGAAAACAGCTTGCTGTAATTTGGGGATGTGCCCCCAAAGCCACAGAACTGTGTGTTACATCACTACCAGGCCTGTGCCCCAGAGAGCTCAGAGAAAGAACCCAGGGACCCGACATGTTAAGGCTTTTGCGCTTATTGTGGCAAAGACCTGGTAATGAAGGGGGGTGCCCGTTGATTAAACACTGAATGAACAGATTATGGTGTATGAATATGATGGGGTGCTATTGTTATGAAAGAGATGGTTTCTAAAAGAAACTCGGGGAGACTCCATCCCCTGATGCAGAGGGAGGTGAACAGAAGCAGAACATTTTCTGTTCAATGACAGCAGCTATGACTTGAGAGTCATCCAGAGCAGGGGTGGGGAACCTGCAGCCTCCAGGCCACATGTGGCCCCTGTAGGTCCTTAAGTGTGGTCCTTTGACTGAATCCAGACTTCAGAACAAATCCTTTTATTAAGGGATTCGGGGAAAGCCTATGGGAAAGCCCTTCTCAGAATAACATTTTTAAATGCATAAAATAAAATCCATTTATGAAGGGAATTTGTGCTCATTTTTAACGAGGTTTGGTAGCATTGGTTAACAGATGGGAGGTAGTATTGCATTCAAGTGGCCCATGATAAATGCCTTCAGGTGTATTGGCCACAATTGCTCATACTTCTGTGTGCAGACTCAATGCAGAATCATGAATAAATAGGCTTCTGACAATTTGAAGTAACACACGCAAAGTGTGCCCTTTGACTTAACTGTGTATGTATGTATGTATGTATATATATGTGTGTGTGTGTGTGTGTGTGTGTGTGTGTGTATATCTCCCTCTGGTAGTAGGTCTATACCCCACAGAGATCCAAGAAGGAAGAGCAGGTTCTTTGTGTAGAAAAATATAGCTGCTCTTTTTATGATGGCAAGAAACTGGAAACTAAGGGGATGCCCAACAGTGGAGCAGTGGCTGAATAAGTTACAGTCTCTGAATGTGGAGTCCACTTGTGGTGAAGAAATGAGGAAATTGATCGATGCCAAGCAGACACAGAAAGACTTGTATGAACTGATGCAGAGGGAAGTGAACAGAACCAGAACAGTTGATGCTGTTACACCTGTGTTATTAAAATGGACCATAAACAGATGAAAAGTGGAATGAGCTGGACCAGGAGAAGGATTTATGCCCAACACTATAAAAACAGACAGCTTAGAATGCTTTAAGAACTGTGGTCCAGGCAATGGTTGTTCGTGATTCCAGAGGAATGACGAAAATGACACATGAGACCCCTTATGGGGAGAAGGGGTGGGTTTAGGGGCAAAACAAGCCATCCATGTTTTTTTTTAATAGCTATTGAGGGAATTTGTTTTGCTTGATTGTTCATATTTGTCAAAGAAATTTGTTTCTTTTCCTTCCCCCAGTGGGGTTGGGTGGGAGGGAGAGAAAATAGATTTCTGGTCATTTAAAAAAAATAGAGGTGGGTAGGGAGGAGTCAGCTTTGCTGATTGGGTTTACGTTGTTACAAGAGACTCCTCATGAAGTGGGAGCGATCCGGGAATGTGTGTAACGTGAAAATAAAATACATCAGCAGTCTTTATTTTAAAAAAAAATAGCAACAAAAAGTGCTTTGACTATTCTTTAGGCTGAAAGGTTGTGTTTCGGCACAGAGACAGTCTGTAATGGCTGACCTGTTTCTGCCCTCTGTACCCCATTTTGTCTTTGATCATCCATGTCTCTGTGTATGTAATCTTTTTAGACCGTGGGAGGCAACGTGCATGGATTGTTTATGTTCCGTCTTTTCGTTATTTAGTACAAAGGTTTCTGGGGCAGGGCAGTACAGTAGAGCGAAGAGAGGACTGGGCAGTGGGCTAGTCAGTTTTGCTCACAGCCACAGTTTTCTCATCTGTGAAATGGGAATAATGCTCAGACTCATGATCCAGTGAAATGCCTGTTACATCTCAGCTGTTAAACTGCAGTTATTACATTATAAAGAGATTCCTCCACGTCTTGGTACAGTTTTAAGCTTTAATAAATTCTGAAGTATAAATGCCACAAACATAAGAAATTTTTTGGAAGGTTATTGAGATTTACTTTACACTTGTTTAGTTAAGTGAATTTTGAATGATCAGTTTTTAATTTTAAACAAGACTGGACATACCATCTTTGTGCATTCTATATGTGGCTGTTCCTGGACGGCTCTCAGATTGGTGGGATGGTAGAGGACGCCCGTCTTCTTGCTTGGCCATCTTGGCCACCCATCTCTCCCCATTCAACTTTTTTTTTTTTTTTTTGGCTGGGCAGTGGGGTTAAGTGACTTGCCCCAAGGTCACACAGTTAGTAAGTGTTATGTGTGTGAGGTCAGATTTGAACTCAGGTCCTCCTGATTCCAGGGCCAGTGCTCTATCCATTGTATCACCTAGCTGCCCTCCCCCCCATTCAACTTTTTTTTACTGGGTTCAGGTTGTCAACACTGTCAGGGATGTAGCAAAATCCCTCATTCTTTGGGTGATGCAGCTTGAAGCCAAGTTCCCTGCCTTAGTCTTTTCACTGAGCAGCAGCAGATAAAAGTTGGCATGGAGTTCAGAAAGTGAGCGAGGAGGGGACAAGGGAACAATCTTTTATTAAGTGCCTACTATGTGCCAGGCACTGTGCTTAGCTTTACAGACTCAATTCACTAGATCTGTGTATAGCAGAAGATGGTAGTTAAAGTTTTATTAAGAAACCACCTCTTCTTAATCTCTTCTATTTCTGCTAAGTCCCTACCACCAGAATTTTAAAAACTTTCCGCGTGGGTTTTTCAAAGTGTGTAGAATTGGTAACTTCTAAAGGTATTAAAGTTTAGGATGCATCCAGACTTTGGGGACGTACTGTATACAAAGTGCTTTACCTCCATTAGGTCTTCTTGGGGCCTCCCACCCGACCCATGGGGAGCTGCTACACGGAGTATCCCCATTTTATCAAAGAGGAAACTGTCTCAGAGGCATGAAGTGGGCAAATTGTGAGAAACATCGGAAAGAATGCTGGAACCAGAATCAGCTGGTTGTTCAGTCCTTTCAGTCATGTCTGACCTCTCCGTGACCCCATTTCAGGTTTTCTTGGCAAAAGATAATGGAGTAGTTTGCCATTTTCTTCTCCAGCTCATTTTACAGAGGAGGGGACTGAGGCAAATGGGGTGAAGTGACTTGCTCAGGGTCACACAACTAGTAAATATCTGAGGCTAGATTTGAACTTGGGAAGATGAGTCTTCCTGACTCCAGGCCCTGTATTCTATCCACTTAGCCACCTGGCTGTCGCCAGAATCAGAGGACCCGGATTCAAATCCTATCTCTGACACACAGAATCTGTAATCAGTGCAAGCCTCACTGGGCCTCATTTTCCCCATCTGTAAAATGAAGGGTTGAGGGCAGTTAGGTGGCGCAGTGGATAGAGCACTGGTCCTGGAATCAGGAGGACCTGAGTTCAAATCCGGCCTCAGACACATAGCACTTACTAGCTGTGTGACCCTGGGCAAGTCATTTAACTCCCCAGCCTCAGTTTCCCCATCTGTAAAATAGGCATAATAATGACACTTATCTCCCAGGGTTGTTTTGAGGGTCAGATTTACACAAGCACACACTACTTAAAGGGCTATATAAATATTAGCGATTATTATGTAACATTGTTTCTAAAGTATCATGGAAGCATTCTCCTAACCTTCTTTCAAATCCTTGATTAACATTTCTAATGGCATGGTAGTATCCTGTTCTGGGGCCATGCCCTCAGATATAGCCATTCACACCAAGTGTTAGCCATCTGGGTGCTTTCTAGGGGTCTGAAATTGCACATAAGAACCCAGTAAGCATTTCTCAGGTACCTTTCCCTCCCATACTTTTGAGGTCTATTTCCAGTAATGGGGTTATTTTCTTAAATGATGGAATTTTTTCCCTCCTTCTTCTTGTGTACCACCAGGTTGTCCCCAAAAAGGTCTTCGTGGTTTGTGTTTCCATGAGATGAATGGACCCGCTATCCCCCAACCCGGTGACTCGGGATTTTGTCTGTGGATGGCTGGCAGGTGGTACCCAAGCATCACAGTAACCGGCATTTCTCTGATCAGTCCTGAGGTGGCTAGCCCCATTTTAAGTGACTTACGGAGGCAGAGACATGCCCAGGACCTTTTGTGGGTGTCGGTGCTTGCCGTCTTGGCTTGGAAGAAAGCCCGAGTTGGCTGTTTGTTGTATTGAATACAATGATTAATATAGAGACATCTAGCCATTTGAGAGGCAGCTTGTTGTATAGCAGAGATGGCCTCAGGACCCCTTTACACTCTTAAAAATTAATGAGGACTCCCTACCCCTAAGAACTCTTATTTTTATTATTTTGTTTATATATCAATGGTTACCACGGTAGAAATGGAAACAATTCAGCATTATGAAACTAGTTTTTTGACTTTGGGGATACCCAGGGGTTCCAGGACCACTTTTTTTGAGATTATCCCCAGGGGTTCCAGGACCACTTTTTTTGAGAACAGCTGGTATAGTGGACAGAGGCCTGGCCTTGGAGCCAGCAAGACCTGGGTTCAGGTCCTGCTTGGGACTCATCCTGGCTGGGTGACCTCTGCAAGGTCATTTAACCCCCTGGTGCCCTTGGCTGGAGGTGTCTGAACTGGGCCACAACACCCCCATTGTGACCTCAGGCGAATTCAAATTGGAAATGTTTAACAAAATAAATAAGAAGACAATAGAAGACAGATAATGTTAATTTGTGGGTTTTGAAGTCAGTATCCTGCCTCTGAGCATCCTTATGTCTAGGCTGCTCTGAGACTCCTCAGTTGCTAAAGGGCATTGTCTCAGCTGGGCATTTCCTGTGCCATTCAGCCCCAGAACGAGGTCCCTAACCCTAGCCTGTGGGGGGATTGGGACATTTTCTCATTTGAGCCCCACTGAACTCTGGGGTAGGTTCTCATTATTCCCATTTTACAGATGGGAAAACTGAGTGATTGAGTTGGGCAGGAATAGATCCAACCCTTTCCACTGATGTTCCTCCAGTCACGTGGAATGAAAGTGTTAGCCTCTCTCAGACCTGGCTTGTCATTTTTTAAAAGAGACCTTTAAGCTTTTTTTTTTTTTTAAAGATTCTTTAGGATTGTCAGCACGGTGCCAAGCATACAATAGGTGCTTAATGAGAGTTAACGGAGATTGGTTGACTTTGGAATAATTGATTGCCCTTCTGTGCTCTTGGGTATTTAGTCCAGGGCTAGACTGGGCCCATCGCACCTGGAGAAGCGGCGTCTGCACACATTTCAAGGAACATGTGGGCTTCAGACTGGTGCTGCCCACAGCTCTGGTCCGTCAGTGGGAATAGCTGATCTGTCTGAACAGTGTCCCTTTTGTGGCTGGTTTTTGGCGTTCAAATCAATCAGTTGCTGGAGTCTTCCCTTTACAACAGCACCAGCCGATGCCATGGTGGATAGAACACTGGGCTTGGAGTCTGGAAGACCTGAGTTCAAATTTGGCTACAGAAATGTCTTTTGCTGTGTGACTGTGGGTAAGTCACTTGACTGCTGTTTGCCTCATTTTCTTCAACTATAAAATGGGGATAATAACAGCATCTACTACCCAGGGTTGTTGTGAGGATAAAATAAGATAATTGTTTTTGTTTGTTTGTTTTTTGGTGTGGCAGTTGGGGTTAAGTGACTTGCCCAGGGTTACACAGCTAGCTAGTAAGTGTCATGTGTCTTAGGTCGGATATGAGGTCGAATTTGAACTTGGGTCCTCCTGACTCCAGGGCCAGTGCTGTATTCACTGCGCCACCTCGCTGCCCAAATAAGATAACATTTGCAAAAAGCACCTAGCACAATGCCTGGCGCTGAGTAGGGGCTTAAGCAATGCTTGCTTTATTTCTCCGTCCTCCCCCTTTGCCTTCTTCTTTTTCCTTCCTCGCTCCCTCCTTACCTCCCCTCCCCCCAGGCCTAGTGGGCTGGCTCCCAGTTATCGACAGAATCATGTATAACTGCTTCCTTAACCTGGCATTGAAGGCACGTCATCATCTGGCTCTTTCTCATTTTTTCCACCCGATTTCACAATGCTGCCCTTTATGTGCCCTGCATTCAGTCAGACTGGGCTGCTGTCTCCTGCCTGGAATGAGCTACCTCCTCCTTTAACACGATTTGGTTTTATCTTGTATCTGTCTTGTCTTACATATCGTATTTGTTACATGTTTTTCCCCGCATTAGATTGTGAGCTCCTGGAGGGCAGAGAGAGAGAGAGAGAGAGAGAGAGAGAGAGAGAGAGAGAGAGTGTGTGTGTGTGTGTGTGTGTGTGTGTGTGTGTGTGTGTGTGTGTATTTGTATCCCCAGCACTTAGCACAGTGCCTAGCACACAGTAGGTGCTTAATAAATCCTTGTTGACTGACAGGTGCCTTCTTTTCCAAGAAGGTTTTCCTGACTTCTGTCATCTACTTGCCCCTACCCACAAAAGCTGAGAGGGCATTTTCTTTAGATTTTTCTAGGTTCCTTTCGTGTCTGTCCTGGGCACCCACCATGTCTGACCTCTTTATTTTTCTGTATCCTTGAAGGCAAAGATGGTGTTTGATTTTTGTCTCTGAATCCCCAGTGCCTGATAGAGAGGAGATGCCACCTAGCTACTCGGTGATTGAGGTTGTACCCCATCTCCCTTCAAATAAACTCCTCGAGGTTGGTGGCTTAGGTTTTAATCTGTATCCCTGGTATAAAGTAGGTACTTAATAAATGGGGGAGGAGGATTGATTTTGGTCTTTATCGAGTGTGTGTTGAGTTGCTAACCCCAGGCTAACCATGTAGACAAGCAGTAGGAAATAGAACCAAAGATTGGAGCCCAATATGATAGGACACATAGGGATGTATGAATTCCTAAAGGAAAGTGATATTTTTGGGAGAAACGTTTGGAAGGAACAAATAAGGGACCTCCTTGGTTTAACAGATTGAACTTACAACATGTAAAAGCTGTGTTAAGATTCTGGCCCAAGATACAGGAACAAATGATGGGGCGAGGTAGGGGGGTGAGATCCCAGGAACTTCTGGCATCTCATTTCTTATTGCCCCGTTGGAAGAAAGGAGAGAGGGGGCTGGAGGAGGGTTGCTTCGTTTAGCTGTTTTTCAGTTGTATCATTTTGTGTCGTTGCCCATTTTGGGGCAAAGACATTGGAGTGTTTTACCATTTCCTTCTCCAGCTCATTTTATAGATGAGGAAACTGAAGCAAACAGGGGTAAGTGACTTGTCCAAGGTCACACAGCTAATAAGTGTCTGAGGCCAGATTTTGAACTCAGGAAGTTTTCCTGACTCAAGGCCTGGCACCCTGGTGCTGCTGCTTTTCTAGCTAATGTTTGATAAAGAAGAGGATTAATTATCCCGTGCCCAGATTTAACCTGGCTCATTAATTGGATATTTTCAAAATTTTAGTATTTAAAAAAAGTGACTTCTTGTAGACTTAATGAATGTCAACAGATGGCATTTCTGTCTCTATGATATAAAGCAGAATTTGTTGCCTCTGATTTTATTTTTGTGTGTGCTCAGTTCTAGGAAGTCTCAATAAAAATTGAGCTCCCCAGAAATTCTCCAGCTTCATGTACATCCCCTCCTTTTAGTCTAGACTCTTATCTGTCAACCTGGGAAACCCCTGGCTGTCCTCCCCTCCTCCAATGCCTGCAGCACCCTCGGACCATCCTTTGGCTGCTCTTCCGTGGCGGGGGGGGGTTGCCTCTACCCCTTTTTACCAATGTCTTCTACCACCGTACCCCCCCCCCAATAAACACTGTTATGTCTTCATTATTCGACTATTCATCTAGGGTTGGGGGGATGGATAGAAGCAAAGAGGAGGCATCCTTAGAGTGGCAGGAAGATCCTTCCCTGGATTTGGGTTTCAGTCCTGACTCTCCACTTACCACCAGGGAGACCTTGGGCAAAATGACTATTTGGGGGTCTCAGTTTCCCTCATGTAAAATGACTTGCTAAATTGTATGTACTCTTTGACCCAGAAATACCCTACTAGATATATACACCAAAGAGATCAAAGACAGAGGGGAAAGAGCCCAGATGTACAGAAATAGTGGGGCATCACTTTAGGAACTGGAAATCACTTGGGTTGTGCCCTTCACTTGGGGGTTAGCTGAGAACTGTGGGAAATGCATAAAGTGAAACATGATGAGAAGGATGGATTTGGGAGACGCCTGGGAAGACTTGGAGGAACTGATGCAGGGTGGAGAGTGCAGAACCAGGAGGGGATTTATCTGAGATGGCCACAGTCTCATGAATGAAAACAGCTTTGCAAGGACCAACAATTCTTGCATGGCCTATCATGGCCCCAGAAGTCATGCCTTCCACCTATTGGTGTAGAGGTCAGTGGGGTCTTAAGTGTAGAAGGAAAAACATGTCTTCTGTTGACCTGATACTGCACAAATTTGTTTGGCTTGATTATACTTTTTTTTCTTGTGATGATGTTTTAAAAAATTAATAAAAGACCAAATAAAATAAATACTAATTCTTCACATACAGTTGAATCAATCTGACAGTAAACATTAAGGGTCTTCTATGTGCAGGAGAAATTGAGGATAATCCACAGAGGGAAGGTATTTGCCAGAGGTGGGGAACCTGCAACCCCGAGGTCCTCAAGTGTGGACCTAAAGGGCCACATGTGAGCTTAAGGCTGCAGATTCCCCACCCTTGGCATTAGCACGAAGGGACCTTGAGGAAAACTTCCTGAGAAGGTGAGGTTTTAGCTGGAACTGGAAGGAAGCCAGGGAACCATAAGGCTGAGATGAGGGAGAGAGGTCCAGGCAGGGAGTGCCGCCAGGGAATGCCCAGTGTTGAGAGAGAAAGTGTCTAGAAGGAGGGGGATATACATGAGGCTGGAGAATTTATGGAGACCCTGCTTTTATTTTTAAATATATATACTTGTAACAAAAGAGGGCTTTTATTTAGGGGAGAGTCGAGGCTAGAGTGGTGTTGGTGATGAGAAAAAAAGGAAAGCTGGTCAATGAGATGTTTAACCAAGAAGGAGAGCCTCAGGTGGAGAAATAGGTGTTTTGTAGAGTTACTTGTAACAAATGATTTCAAATACAGTCTTCTTTTTAAGAAATGGTCTTATTTGTAGATAGAAATATGCATACTGATTTCTTGTTGATAATTTGTTGTGAAATGTTAGGTTTGGCCTGTAAGGGTCTTTAAAGCTATGGGTTCTACCCAGGAACCAAGATGGCAGAGTAAGAAGACACTTAAAAAAACCACAATTTTTGATCATATGGTACATGGTAGCACATCACAGCCACACAGAATTGCAGGCAAGTACAGACTGAGGTTCTTGTGTTATTTTAAAACCCTCAGTTAGCAAATCTACCATATTCATTGAATTGTATCTCATATTAAATGTGATCTGGCATCATTAAAAAAAAAAAATAAAACAAAGCTATGCATCTGTGAACCCACGCTGCTGGGCTTACTTCTAGAGATGGTGTGATGTAGTGGCTAGAGTACTGGGTCTGGAAGTTAGGAAGACCTGGGTTTGAATTCAGTCTCAATAAGCTGTGTGGCCTCAGGCAAGTAACCACCTCTGAGCCTCTGTTTCACCATCTGTAAACTGGGGCCACTTGCCTCTCTGGGATCAAATGAAGTACTGAAGGTTAAAGCCTAGCTCTTACAGTTCCTGCTTCTCCCTTGCTCTGTACCCTTTGCCTCTAACTGGACTTGGGAGTGGGAGGGAGAAGGGGCCCCTCTGATAACTAAGGGGTGAAGGGAATGGGAGATCCGGCACCCTGGAAGAGAATCGCACTCAGTGAGTTGCTCGGTTTCCCTTTCTCAGATAGAGGCCCAACAGGGGTGGGGTGGGGACGGGCTCCTGTGATATTGGAAGGGTGGGCTGGATCTGGCAGTGTAGCCCTGGTACCTTCAGGGGCAGGGCTGTTTGTGTTAGCAAGTGCTGGACTTATTTTTAGTTTTCTATGAAACTTATCTCCGAGAGAAAACTGGGAGCCGGACAGTGGCCTGGGAGGGGCTGGCCTGTGGCCAGGGTTAGGTGGAGTCATTGGGATCCCAGGGTGGGGGCTGGGCTGTCGGGGCAGCATTCAGACCCCTCCTACATGGTGGCCATTGCAGCCACTGGGGCCTTGGAGGGCAGTCAGCCAATAGATATAAAAAAATGGGGGAAGCGACCTCAGCTTCAGGCTGTAGGAGGGCAATCTACATCCTGGGAGGTCTCCTCTGGTCTGGGCAACAGGAACCTCCCTCCTTTTGCCCTTTGAAGTAGACAAAACAGCCCTGCACTGGTTAGAATTCTGCCTTTGCCATTTACTGTCTGTCTGTGGCATTTCACATCCCTGGGCCTCAGTTTCTTCATCTGTAAAATGAGTGGGTTGGCCTCAATTGCCCCGGAGATCCAGGCCAACTCTCCAGCCATGATCCTAAGTATAAAGTAGATGATTATTGGCAGAGACTTCCCTGAATGAGAGAGGATGGAAGAAAAGGCCACCCCTGACCTCAGCCCTTTGTTTCATTCTGCTCTTACTGTTTGATTCCTAATGATGTGGTAGGTGGGAAGATTCCATTTGGAATTTGGAGGGGGGATGACATTGTTTTTCAGTTTTGGCAGAATCAGAGAGTGCCTGGTGGTTCTTTGGGGACTTAATTCCCCCAAGATTCCTTCAACAAAGAGCTCTTTTGCAGAAAGCTCAGGGGAGGCGGGACTGACCTCCTCCCTTCCTGAGCAGCACTGGGCTGACCAATAATCCTGGAGAGGCAGGGAGAGGAGGGAGGGCAGGAATCTTAGGGGATCCTCAGGCTTGGTCCCCTTACTTAACACCCTGATGCCTGCTGCTGTCGTGGGATCAGCCCGTTCCCATAAAGGGCGTGTATCCTGACTCAGTGGACCAAGGCTTTGTTTTCTTTTTTCTGTTTGTGTTTCCTGTAAAGGTGTTTAGCCTCGCTGAGAAGAAGCTGGGGTTATGTTGGGATTTGTTGGGGGCAGTGGCTAATACTGTGTGTTTGCTGAACATGTCACAACAGTTCTGAATTTCATCATGTTCTTCTTGGCGTCTTGACTTGGTTGTGTAACAAATGCAAGTGAATCTTGGTAGTTGAGACCTGGGTCTGTTAAACATCATTTATTTGCCCTGAAACGAAGGGTAGTTTAAGACAAAAAGAGGCCCGAGGCAGAGCGATCCCTGAAGTAGCCTGAGGGGACAGGTCGCTTGTCTTTCATGGACCTCCTTTTCACTCTCTGTGAAATTGGCAAATATGGGAATTGATGAAAAATGACCGCTAAAATGAAGAAGCACAGAACTGCCGTGGAAATGAAAAAGACCACGAAGAAGGAAATTGAACATAAATTGTAGCCCAAAGAGTGCACCTCCCTGCCTGAAGTCCGGGGCGGGGATGGCGAGGACTGTGGGTATAGACCCTGCATACACTTTCAAACCCAGTTGGTAGGATTAGCTTTACAGAACTGCCATTTGCCCCTCTTTAAAATCTTCACTGCCCAGGGTGGTCTGCTCGATAGGGTAGATCGAAAAATATGTGTGATATAAAAACACGAGCTTAACAGAAATATGATTTTTTAAAAAGCCATGAACATCTGCCCCGCTTGAGAACATTGGTTTCCATGCCCATGCCTTCCCTAGACCCTTTTCAGAGATTTACATTTGAGATTTCTTTTATTCCCCACTTTACAGAGTCAGACAGCAGTCAGTCCGCTAAGAGCTAGGGATACAGAGAAAGGAAAAAGAGAAAAAAAAAATCCCTGTCCTCAGGTGGCCTTGGGGATCTTCTCAGTGAGGCATGCCCAGTGTGATTTGTGTTTATTTTTAATTGATGCCTTTTTTGGGGAGGGTATATCACCTTCATTTCTGAGTATTTCCACTTCCTTCCCCCATGGATTCACACATTTCTGGTAACAAAGGAGTAGGGGGAAAAAAAAAACAGTGTACCAACTGGGACCTATACATTGACTTCATCTCATTTTTATCTGCCCTGCTGAATTCTCCACTCTGTAAAGAAGGGGAATGAGGTGTGTATTCACATCCCTTTTTTTCTAGGTCAGAGCTTGGTCATTATAATTATACAGTGTTACTGATTATGTTCCCCATTGAATGGTTGAAATAACAATGAGGTGTTGGAAGCGGGCAAAAATCTAGGCAGCTTTATCTCAATTGCATTTCTAATTTGAGCAGACATTGGCATATGAGAATAGGTGGCCACACTTAGGCTATTTCCCAGAATTTCATGCTAGGCTTTGCTACCCTTTAATCATTGGAAATCTGAAGAGTGAGATATTTTGTGGGGCTGGGCTGAACAAAATGGAAATATGTTAAGTAGAACCATGAAAAATTGACCAAATAGTAAAAATTAGCTTTCTGTAATTAAAACAAGTCCTAGAAAACCAAATAACCTAGTTAAGATGGGGGGGGGAGATTTGTACCTCAAAGCCTGGAGGGGGCAAGTGTACTTTGAGAACTAGCCTTTTGTGTGGTTTCTCTCCTCTCCATCTTGTTGCAGTAAAAATACTTAATTTTATACTAAAAGTTTTTATTTTAAAAATAGCATTTATGAGAGAGGTTTCAGTCCTTTAGATCAAACCACATCTGAAAGCTTATAGCTGAACTTTCAATATGAGATTTCTAGATTGAAAACTTTTGAATTTTATTTTTTCTGACTGAAAAAAAAACCAAAACTGATTTTATTTTCAAGTTCCTAGGTATATTGCACATTGGGACTAAGCAGAGAGCAGAATCTGAGCTTGCATTCCAATTTAAGAACCTTAATGAATCTAGAATCCACTTAGTTAATGCAAATCCTGCTTCAATTCATTTGGTCCAGTGGATGTAGACCCCAGTTTGGGGGTGCCCTCGGGTCTTCAGGGCCTGGGGCATATAAGGGACTGAGGCAAGGGTGAATGTGTCTTCTTACACACATTACCTGTCTCAGGTCGGCTGGGCTGGTTGTTTGCCTCCGTTTATTATACCCCATTTCCTATCTGTTCACAATGGTATGGGACCTTCAAAGGTCTATGGCCATCCATCCAGTGGTGATCTATAATGGTAAAACTCCCTTTAATTGTTTGACAGGCACTCATAAAAGAGCAAGATTCCCTGCAGATGTGCTCTTTTAAATGAAGACTAGCTGTGTGTGGGTGGACTTTATATTTTTCTGTTATGTGGGGTGTCCCAGAAGTCTTAGTTCATTTGTGAGCTATTGAAGTTCCAAGCTATTAGCTTAAAATCGACCTGAGACTTTGGAGACATCCTCTTTTGGCTGTTCAGCATCCCAGTTGGAGGCCTCTCGCTGTAGAGCCCACCACTGGGAGTGTGGGGTGGGTCTTTGCTTTTAAAAACCTGTGACAGGTAGCATCTGACATTCTGGAAAACACCCAGGGGAGGGCAAGCAGCAGCACTCCCGAAATTGACGAGAATCCTGTAAATTGCACAGAAGAGCTGGGCCCTTTTCATGGGGCCACTGGGCTTCCTTACAGTGTTAGAGAAAATCTGCATTGTTTGTTTTCCTACAGAGGGCTGGGTGACTGGCAGAGAGCCCTTCAAGTGGCTTGAGAGTGAATACCCCCCAAAAACTCCTTCTCCAAGGGACAAAGCAAGAAATTACTTGGGGATTATGGCTACCATCGGGCACCTTTAAATAATGAGCTGGTGCCACTTGGGGAAGTGGATTGCTTATTTTTGGAGGTGCTGGGGAATGTTATAAACTGTGAACCCCGAGGACTACTGTAGGAACATTGCTGGGCTTTCTCCTCTTCTGCCTGCTGTGGGTTGCTGTCCAGAGCCTGTGTGTGATTTACACTAATAACCTTGCTTTAAATAAAACTTCCCATTTGGGTGTAAACTATACATTTATGTGGGGCCCTTGCCGCCAAGCTTGAGAGAGAGAAAGAGGCTCTGGTAGGTGAGTTACCTAGCCTCTGGGTTAAAGTTGAATTGGCCTCATGCCAAAGTTTGTTGGCTAGCCACCGGTTAAAGTTTCAGTCTATTTCCTCAATACAAGGAGGAGTTAAGAGAGTGGTAGATTGGTTAAGAAAGAAGGCTAGGAGGATGTTTCTCTGTCTAACCACTCCCTCCCCCCCCACCAAGCAAAGCAGTCAGCCTCTGTGCCTCTGTTTCTTTTATGTAATGGGGAATAGAATGTCCTTCCATTGCCCACCTCCCCTGGTTGTTATGAGGAAATGATCTTGAAAACTGCCACATAAGTGAATTCCCCAAACAATTAGTACTATGCTCATCGAGTGAAGTTTACGTAATATTCCTAGAATTTATAGATTCTACAGCTGGCAAGGCAGCTCAGCAACCTCCCCTCCTTTTGGAGATGTGGAAACTGAGACCCAAGGAGGTTGTGACTTGCCAAGTAGGAGGTGAACCCAGATTCTCTTGCCCAAAGGCAGCGCCGAGCGCCCCCCCCCCCCCCCTTTGGCCCCCTGAGGGAATATGACACAAATAACTAGAATCTAAAAAAAGTACACAAGTCCGAACAGGAGTGGTGTGGGAAATGTCTCCATCTGAGATTTCCTTCCACTTACACCATATAGATCTTTGGATGTTTAGAGTTGTTTGCATGATGTCTCCTCCATTAGATTGTGAGCTCCTTAGAAGGGACTGTTTATGATTTTGGCTTTCTTTGGATTCCCCAGCACTTAGCACTGTGCTGGGCACAAAGTGGGTGCTTAATAAACATTGCTTCTTGAGTTGGCGATGGTGATAATGATGGTAGTAGTGGGGTTGCTCAGGGACGGCTTTTATGAAGTAGGTTGCATTTCTTTGAATTGGGTTGAGGATGAATCCTCCATTGGTGGAGAAGACTGCAGAGGTAGGAAGTTGGGAAAGTTCTGGGTTGAGCTCGGTTGTTTGTCAGGAGCTTTTAGCTTATGTTCCAACATAATGCGATCTTCTTGAAGGTAAGGATTGTCTTTGTGTCCATTCGCTGAAACAGTGCTCGCTGATGTTATATTGAATTGAGATGATGCATGGAAGGAAGAGAATAGGAAAGGAAGCTGGGGAGGTAAGGATGTCTAGATTGGGGATGATCTGAAATTCGGAGCAAAGAGTATTAGTGTGAGAAAGAAGTGATCTGACCAAATGATGCTGAAAAAATGTTAGTGTAGGGAGTCTGAATTAGAGCTGAGAAGAGAGAAGGAAGCTGAAATTATTTCACCAGTTTTGTGTTTTAGAATGTTTTTGAGAAAATGCCCTACAGTGTGAACATTTTAGACATTTTATGAAACTAACCGGACATGATGAAGTACACAATATTTAGCTTAGGAACTTGTGTTTTTGTTTTTATTTTAGTTCTTGGGCCTAATTTGAGCCTTCTGAATGATCTCTCTCTCTCCTCTCTCTCTCTCTCTTCCCTCCCCCCCCTCCCCTTTATGTTGTTTCCTACCCCTTTGGTGATACTGTTGGGTAAATGATTGATAGACCTGGTTTTGGCTCACTTCTTAGATTAAGGATTCTGGCCCTTCCTCCTGTCCACCTCCGTGTGTGTGTGTGTGTGTGTGTGTGTGTGTGTGTGTGTGTGTGTGTGTAAAAATGTAAAGTTTTATTTAGAATTGGAGCAAATACAACATTAAACCTCAAGAAATATACCCCTGATTTGGAGGGAGCCTGTATTTGCACAATGACAATGTGGGGACACATCCAGAAAAGATGATAAAAGTCTGAAATTTCCAACATCCCACCACTAGGAGCAGTTGGTCACAAGATTTCCTCACAAGCAGAACATTAAATGTGCTGGAATCGGTGTTGACCATTTCCACAGACTTATCTATACAGACAACAAGAAAGCTCTAAAGATGCAAACCATTGCAGTCTAGTCTTCTTTTGAGGAGTCTCTCAACTGCGGAGGCCTTGCAGCTAGCATCTGGTCTCTTGGGGACAAGGGAATGCCCTGGTTTCACAATCCCAAAGCCCAAATCCCATTTAGATGATCAGATAGAAATGACAGTGAGTAGCATCTCCAGGAGAGATGGCTGTTGTTGGCTAAGTGGATAGTGCCTAGTGGGTTGGAAGCCTACTCTAGAGGCTTAACTAGCTGATTATATGCAAATCCCTTAATCTCCGAGCCTCAGTTTCCCATTTGAAGGAATGAGTGATTTGATGAGTTTTGAGGAGGGCACACAAGTTCCAGGAGGAGAAAAAGTGGTTTTTATGTGGTGGAAGGCTGATCTACCCAGACGATGGTGAAGGTTTTCCCCATGGGAAGCACCTTTACCTGGCTGTCTGCTGGGGAACCATGCCCGGACCCTCCTTCTCCCTTAATTTTTAACACTCTGTTTTCCCTGTGAAGTCAGCACAGGAAGTCTCCATTGCAGCCTTCCCACCCCCATCCCACTCCCACCCCTACCCCCATCAGTGAAATGCTAAATCAATCATGCAGATTTGTGGCAGCTTCCGTGCAAATATGAAATGCTTCCTGATCCTATCTAATGGAAATAAATCAGAGGCAGCGGGGTGTGGAGGACAGAGCCCTGGGGTGGAGTCAGGAGACCTGGGTTGGAATCTCACCCCAGATGCATAACTAGCTGATTACCTGAAGGTCTCTAAACCTCCCTGAGCCTCAGTTTCCCCATCTGTAAAATGAAGTTAATACAGTACCAATCTCTCTTGGTGTTTGCAAGACAAATGCTTTGCAAAAGCAAAGAACGATATAAATGTGGGGAGGTGGGGTTTATGATCCGAAGAACCCCCTGTGCGAACCGCCAGCGTGCTCTGTATTGAGAGTTGACAAGCCTCCCTCCGGTTTCTCAGAATGCCAATTCCTGGAGCCACCTGGACCATCCTTGAGCCTGCTGGGATTGTCCAGAAGCTGCCGCTGCTGGGCCTCCTTTTAATAATTTATTAATTCTCTTAAAACCAAACCACCACCACCAAGCTTTTAGTGAACAATAAAAGGCCTGCTGCCTTCATTATATTGGAGAAGCCAGTGGGGAGGAGGAGTGGGGAGAGCATGTAATAAACTTAATTTATGTAATAACCGTTCCCGTTTATATAGCACATCCAGGAATAAAAAGACAAGCCACAGGAGAAGGTTAATTATTAAGAACCAGGATGGCTGTGGTTTCGTCATCAGTTTGAATTTCCTACTCAGCATTTCTTAGTGAATATTTCAGAAGCTTCCATAGAGCATCCCCAGATTTGACGGTTTAATGATTTTTTTTAAAAATTCTCCAATCTGAATTTCATGGGTTAAATTAATTCATTCCCAGTGAGGGTCTGAAGTAGAACCTGTGGGCGGCTTAGCTATTTTATTACTTTTGTACTAAGGGGCAACGGAAAAGTGAGGAAGTGAAAATCTTGGGGACGGTTAGCTTTTAAAACACACACAGACACGTACACCCCACCTCCAGTGCTCTTTCCAAAGTCTCCTTTTCTGTATTAAAAGCATTCTTTCTGCCTAACTCTGCCCCGATTTTCTTTCTGCTACACTTCAAAGACCCCTCTCTCTTTGTGGGCAGCAGTTTTTTCTAACCCCATTTTGCATGGCCCGCTCAGCTCATTCAGGGGAAGCCGCCGCCGAGCCTGCTGCTGCTGGCTGGCTCCGGTTGGTCCTCGGCTCCCTCGCTCCCTCGCCGGAATTCATTCCTGGAGTGCCTTGTTAAACACCCCTGTGGTCATGAATGAAGCATCTCTCTGGAATGTTTATCTGTTTCTGCTCCGGCCGAGGCGGTGACCTTTAAACCTATTGTTGGCCTGACCCACCGGCCAAGAGGAGCATTGAAATCTCATCTTCCTGTATACTGTAACCGGCCCCTGGGTGTTGGGGGGGAAGGAGCCTGCCAGCTACGCCTCCCCCTCCCCACCCCCCACTCCCCGAGTTAATAGAAAAGCTTTCAAATGGAGTGGCTAAATGGGGTGGTGTAGTGGTAGTGTGGACACTGGGAAAAAACCCTTAAAACTCTGGCGAATTTAAAGCATTTAATTTGAAAAGGGGGCACCAAAAAAAAAAAATTCAAAGCCCTCCCATACTGCCTCTCCTCCTAATGCCTCCGTAATTAAAAACACAAGTCAAAATAAATAATAAAAGCCTTCAGCCCACCTCCCACCCCCACCGGTATTTACAGGTCAGTTACTAGCGAGGCTGATTCGGCGTGTTAATTTCTCGCTGTTATAAACAGTGTGAATTTCACGTGGGCCGGAAAGGCCCTTTCTGAGCCGCCGAAAGAGAGCCGGGCTTCGGGGCGTCCCGGCCAAGCAGCGGACCATTGAGAATATAGACAGACTGCTGTCCTACGGATTTCTTGAAAGCAAGTATTTTTGTAGCGGTGTTCTGTGTGTTCTGTTATGCAGATTCTTCCCCAAGTGCTTTCTACATTTGTAGAAATATTTTGCCATATTTTCATTAGGTTGCAGAAGATTAGACGTTTGAACTATTTTTTTTCTCATAAAGAGGGCAAATCCTTATTTACAAGGAAATGAAGGATGTAATTCAACACCTGAAGCATGTGACCTTCTCCCCTTCCCTCCCCCCCCAACCACATTTTGATTTGCCCTCCCTCTCTATGAGTGAAAAGAGAGGGAAGGGCCATAGTCACCAAATGTTTTCAAGGACAGTTCAGTGTACGGGGTCCAGCTGCTCACGATAGACACAGTTAAATGTCCCAGCCGCCAGCCTTTTCAATGTGGATACCTAATAGGTTCAAATGGAAGAGAAGAGAGGAGGAGGATTATCTTACCAAGCAGGATGGGAGGGCCTATTGGACTCATCCCTGACCAGAAAGGGGGTAAAATCCCCTTCTGATGGACAGTCGCTTCCCCTCCCCCTCCCTTCCCCTCCTTTCAAACGCCATGAGGTCTCAAAACTAACCTAGAGAGGCCTTTGTTAGCTTGGGGGGGGCGGGGGGGGGGAGAAGAGCAGGCAGGCTTGGTCAGAGCCTAGTGGCCACTGTAATTAACAGGAATCCCTCTCCCTGCCCCAGGAGGGGTGAATTGCTTGGGGCTGGTGAGCTGGCGGAGAGTGGCCTGGCCCTTCTGCGTTAGATCTAGGCGGGCCAGGAGTGGGGGTTGGGAAATTGCCCCTTGCCTGTAATTTGTTGACCAAAGCAATGCTTCCTGAAGCTTGCTGCTGGTCTTGTACTACCTCTGGGAAGAGAATGTCTGTATGGTCGTCTTTAATTTTAAAAGCACCACGGTGAGCATTCATATGGGTGGCCAAGCCCCCGCTGGGCCCCGGGCAGATGTCAGGGGTTTTTGCCGCCTCCGGACCAAAAGGGGCCCATTGTTGTTCAGGCCTGGGTTTCAGGAGGGATTTTCACTTTACTAATAAAAGCCCCAAAGGAGTAGGAGACAAGGCTCATTCCTGCTCCTTGCACCCCTGAAGTTAGGCTTAGATGAGAGGTGATTTCTGGTCTACGAGAGCTCTCCTGTCTCGGAGTCTGGAGGGGTGTGGGTACACTTGTGAAAATCAGGGAAACCCAGCAATCTCCTGCTCGGGTGAACTCGACTCATCCAGAGCCGTGCGCAAAACCGGGTGCAAGCATGCAGAAGAATTCCCTAGTTAATTGTTGACTTGGGTGGATTTGGTCCCAGAATCCTTTGTGTGTGTGGGCTGGAGTTTTCCTATCTTTATATGGGGTTTGCTCCTTCTTGCCCCAGCCCCTCTCATGGAAACATCGTGAAAATTTAAGAGTCTGGGCAGCACTGCGTTGTAAAAAAATACAGGGCGAGTCTAAAATGTGCAGGTCCCGAGTTCCCTTTGGGAGCCCGCCTTAGCCCCACTCGGGGCCCCAGAGAGCCTGGAATTCGGCGGTGTCTACCAGCACATTAAACCATCTCTTGAGATGTGCCCGAGGAAGCGGTTAATCTCTACTTCCTTCCCTCCGGGTTTTTATGGGCATCTGTGAGGCTGTCCTTTCCTTAGCCCCTAATGATCACAAATGACCCTCTTAGAGGGCAGGGGCCAGGGCTAGGAAATTCTCTTCGAACACTAACACATGCAATTAGGTGCTTAATAAATGCTTTTTGATGATGAGGGAGCCCATGGCCCCGGGGGGGGGGGAGGGGGGCTTGATCTTCCTAGACAGCAGGAATGGTGGTGGTGGTGGTGGTGGTGGGGGTATCCCTGGGATTAAGAGTCAGTTGAGGGAGGTAATGATTCAGCACTCTAGAAACCCAGGCCTCAAGGCAGAGAGAGGATTATTGGTGTATCAGGAAATTGTCCTGTTTGCTGAGAAGGGGTGTGTGTCTGTGTGGCGGTGTTTTCCTCCTTTTTCTTCTTTTTGGTTGATTCTCACACAGTCTTACTGATTTGAAATGAGATTGCTCGCTGCCAGGGACGAGCCTCAGCTGCCTCTGTGGGAGGGAGAAAAGGGAGGGAGCAGAGAATGGAGTCAGGGTGTGGCCTACCCTTGGGCATGGGGTGTCCTGTTTGACTTCTTGGCCATTGGAACCCCCGAGGGAGCAGAGAGACTTGAATCTCTTCTTTCACATGAAGCCACTTTCCTCTTCCCAAAGGATCATGGATTTTGAACTGGAGGAAGCTTGGAGAAAGCATTTGGAATCAGAGGGTTTGCGTTCAAATGCCGTCTCTAATTCTTCACCTTTGAGACATAAGTGAACCATGGAACCTCTAGGCCTCAGTTTCCTCATCTGTAAAATGAAAGGAGTGGAACCGAGATGGCCTTAGAGGGCCCTTCCAGCTTTGGGTGGTGGTGGATTTGTGTTGTTTTCTCTGATAGAAATTAAGTTTCTTGAGGACAAGAGCTGTTTCATTTCTGTCCCTTTTAGGTGCAGTGCCTGGCACATAGTAGGCACTTAATACATGCTTGTTGATTGATTCCGAGTATATGATTCTATGATTCATTAGACGGGGAGAAACAGATCGGAGCAGTGGGTTGCAAAGGGACACAGAGCTAGTAAGTGGGGCCAGTACTGAGAGCAGGACTTTTTGTGTCTTAGTACACATAATCGGCGCTTAATAAATGCTTGCCTAGCTTATGGCTGGGTGGCGTGGTAGATAATGTTTGGGCCTAGAGACCGGAAGACATCTTCCTGAGTTCAAATCTGGCCTCAGACACTTCCTAGCTGTGTGACCCTGGAAAAGTCACTTCACCCCGTTTGCCTCAGTTTCCTCATCTGCGAAACGAGCTAGAGAAGGAAACAGCAAACCACTCCAGTATCCCTGCCAAGAAAATCCCAAATGCGCTCGGGCACAATTGAGCAACACAGATACTGGTCCGCTTGGATTGGACAAGTCTCCTTTGATTGAATTTCGGTTCTCTGCCATCAGCCCCTGACCCCTTTCCACCGCAAACTAGCAGCTAACCCCTCCCCGTCGTTTCTTTCATTGGCCCCCTCCAGGCAGACCATTGGAGGAGCAGTTCTGAGCGAGGCTTGTGTTGGGGGTGGGCGGGAGGCTTACGTTAGAGAGCTCTGTTGGCGGTAGCAGAGAAAGTAATCGAAGGGGCAGTGATTTGTCCCAGTTACAGGAGGGTGACATTGGGGTTCCTTTTAAGGGCACAACTTCTGGGGTACCTGGCACTTGTCAAATTACTGAGGTTGGCCAGTGGTTGTTGCCAGTGACCCTGGGCGAGGGAGGTGAGCACCAGCCAGCTTAGGGGGCAGAAGAGCCGGGAGGGAAGCCTGATCTGGCACTAGTCTTTCTCTCTGGCTGGACCTTCCTCACTCTGGCTTTTTCCTGGTCTCTCTGCACTCATCCACTTCACTTGCTGCAGGGTTGGGCCTGGAAGCCTGCTTAGGGATTGCAAAGGCGCTGCTCTCTGGGTCAGGAACATTCCTGGGAAGGGGCTTCCCAAAGGCCCAGTGGTAGAGAGGGAGCAAGCCTTTTGATAAGGACTGGTGGATTCTGGGTCTGGGAAGGAGCCAAACTTTGCCCTTAGGGTGATGAAGAACTAACATTTACAGACCCTTTACAAACGAAATGCTCGCGACAACCGGATGAGGCATATGCTGTGTATATCCCTGTTTTACAGATGAGGAAACCGAGGCTCAGAGATGACCCCCTTGGCCAGGGTCACACAGTGTCAGAAATTCCAGGTCTCCCTGATGCAAAGACCCACGTTATCTGCTACAGAACACTGCCACTAGTTAGAATTTGGGGCCCAGTGGCCATAGTGAGTGGAGACAGCTCTGGGTCTAGGATCAAGAAATCCAGCCTTGCAACACTAACTGTATGACCCTGGGCAAGTCACTTAATCTCTGCCTGTCTTACTTTCCTCAACTGTAAAATGGAGCTAATAGAAGCACCTACCTCTTAGGGTTGTTTTGAGGATCAAAATGAGATAATATTTGTAAAGTGCTCAGGATAGTCCCTAGCACATAGTAGGGGTTTAATAAATGTTTGTTTATTCCTTCCCTTCTTTTCCTTCTCTCTCTTCTTTGTAAGGAACTGACTTTAAACCCAGGGGATCCCTTCCCCCCCATTACAGAAGGTCATGGGCTCCCTCATCATCAAAAAGCATTTATTAAGCACCTAATTGCATGTGTTAGTGTTCGAAGAGAATTTCCTAGCCCTGGCCCCTGCCCTCTAAGAGGGTCATTTGTGATCATTAGGGGCTAAGGTGAGGACAGGCTCACAGATGCCCATAAAACCTGGAGGGAAAGAAGGGGAGTTTAACCGCTTCCTCAGGCACATCTCAGGACATGGCTTAATGTTTGGCAGAACATTAAACCTTCCTTCCCTCTGCTCTTTTCTTTGCCTTTCCTTTTTTCCTGCCTCTCTCCTTCCCTCCCTCCTAGGCTCACTTAGCAGGAATTTCCATTAAAATCTCAGACATACCAGGTTTTGTAGCAAAGACCCGCAGAAGGCTTTCTTTACCCCATGCTTGTTGTATGACCTTGGGCAAGTCCCTTAAGCCTTTTTCTATGATGAGGGGATTGGCTGAGCAACTCCATTTTATCCTGTGACTACTGTGCCTTTTAGGGTTTCCAGTTTGTTTTATCTAACCACATTCTCATTTGGTCTTTACCATAACTATGAGGTGTAGGGGGTACTATTATCTCCATTTTACAGCAGAGTACATTAAGGCTTGGGAGGTTAAATGACTCAGTGGCCAACTCCTGCTTTATTGGTCAGACTGAGGGGTAGAGAGGCACAGACTGCCCCCAGCCACAGGGAGGGTGAGGGGTGAGGGTGGGGGTGGGGGCGGGGGCCAGGGCCGGGATTCGGGATTCTGACCCAGGTGCATAGCATTTCAGATGCATAAGGATCTATCAGGAAAGTGTTTCCTTTTGAATTTTCCCCTCATGCCTCTCTCTTCCCAAACTAGAGGTCACAGATTTATGGTGGGGGAGGGACTTCTGGTGTATCTAGTTTTTGCTGTTCAGTCATTTTCAGTCATGTCCAACCCTCTGTGACCCCATTTGGGGTTTTCTTGGCAGAGATACTAGAGTGGTTTGCTATTTCTTTCTCCAGCTCATTTAACAGATGAGGAAACTCAGGCCAACAGGGGTAAGTGACTTGCCCAGGGTCACACAGCTAGTAAGTGTCTGGAGCCACATTTGAACTCAGGTTTTCGGACTCCAGACCCGTGCTGTATCCATTACTCCTCTCAGCTGCCCTGTATCTAGTCATTACCTTCATTTAGTACATGAGGAGACTGAGGTGTGCTCTCTGTCATGTCAGCAGCTGGGATTTGGACCCCTGTTTTCTGACTCTTTGGCCAATGCTCTTTTAACTAAATAGCCCACTGCCTCTCCCAATTTCTAGCCGCAAATTGATCTTACTAGAGTTGTTACTGAACTCTCAAGGTCCACAGGAGTTGAGGCAGGGGAAGTAACCCTTCCGTTTATCGATGCTCACTCACCCCCCCTCAGAAATTTCCTAACTAAGCTTAACTCCCAAATTCTCCAAGCTTGTGGCACGCAGGAGAGTGCTCAGAAATAGGTGGCAAGCTCAGGCCTCCCAAGGAGGCAGCTTGTCCTTCCCTGCCCTGTTTTCGGAGGGGTGCCAGGGGTTGGTGGTACCGGATCAGACGATCTTCAGGAACATCTGATTTGGATGGAGCAATCAACGTTTACGTCAGAATGATTCCATTGATTGTTGAGAGACTGGGTGACCCACCAAAACATGTAAAAACAAGTGTGTGTTCAGACCTTGTTTTCTTTATTGTGGTTTTTTTTTTTTGTCACCACCTTAGACAAAGGAGGTTGGAACTAGGTTAGCTGCCCTGGGACTGAGAGAGACTGTGGAGTTGGAGGCACATTCCCTGTGCCTACACAGCTGTTGAGGGTGAGGTCACATTCCTTGCCAGGTCTTCAGATTCTGTCTTTGTGCCAGTTGGCATCCCATCTATCCAAATGGAGCTGAACTGGGGCCATCTGGCCCCCTTCCAGGTACCTGTCTCTCTTGGGCAATGAGCCCTTAGGGCTGGCTGCCTGGCTGGCTGCTGGAAGCTGGGGCCCGGGGATCCTCAGGCTGCTTCTGCACCACTCCCTATGCCTAAGTGGAAACCTGCGTGTTTCTCAGGCCTTAGTCTGCTGAGTCAGGGGAAATGAAGGTCCCCTGACTTCAAGCACCTGCCTCGACTGTGAATGGAGCGAGATGCTGCGGTCTGTAGACAGTCTATACCGACTCATGGAAAACCAGTTTTACTTTGGTTTTTAAACTCACTTAAGTTTAAATTCACTTAGACTGCAGGAGTGTTTGGGGCTGGGCCCAGAGCAGCAGTGGTTGGGCTGGGCTGACCTCGTTTTCTGGCCCTCCCTACCTCCATCTGCCTTTCTAGTCTTGGCCCAGACGGACTCCCCTTTATATACCCTGTCTGTGTCTTCCCATCAGACTGGCCGGCTTGCAGTTCCTGGCCTGGCATTCTCTCTCCTGCCTTTCTAGAATGCTTCTAGAAAGCATCCTTCTCTCCTACCTCCCAGAAGCCCAGGCTTCCTTCTGAACACTCTGCTGAGGACAGGGGTGGGGGCCTTTTTGCCTTTAAACGGCTACTGTAGTGTAGGGGCTTCGGAAATGCTTATTGGTTGGGGTCATAAGAGCACAGATTTATGAACCTTAGAGGCTGTGGAGTCCTCATTTTATGGGGGGGGGAGTGGCAGGGCATTGAGGCCCAAACAAGTTTGGTTTGTGTAGGAATTCCTTTTGTGGTTGCCCAGTCTGGCGCAGTGCCATGTTGCTGCCTGGTGTTCCTTGGGCACCCCTGTCCCCTCGCCCCAGAACCTGTGATTTTGTAGTTGTAGGGGACTGCCCTTTACCCCTGCAGATAAGTATTAGGGCCACCCCCCCCCCCCAATTTGTTTTGTAGTTAAGTTAGCTGTATAGTTAGTAAGGAGGCATCACCTGAACTCATCTTCTCATCTCTCTCTTGGGCCGTTTCCGGGCACCAAGAGGTCAAGGGACTTAACGAGTGTCACGTGGTCGGGATGTGTCACAAGTGGGACTTGAATTCAGATCTTCCAGCTCTCTGTACACTCTACCCGCCAGCCTCAATATTTGCGTTGTTTTGGATACATTTTCCGTGGTTGCTTGGATACATATTGTTGCATTTCCCCTTCCTCCCCCCTTCCCCGGTCTTAAGAGGAGAGATTGATTGTACATCTTCAGTGTCTGGGACAGGGCAGTTCCTTGCACATGTTTGTGTAATCGAATCCTGGTTATAGACCGTTGATAAGTCAGCCAGCTGTGTGTTGGGTGCCGGATCGTTCCTGTTTCTTTAAATAGCCTCCTTTGTGCCCCTGCCCTGGATAATCTGGAGTGACAGGAGCATGGTGGCCGTGAGGACTCAAGACTGACCCCCCCCCACTATCCGGGCACCCCTGGAACAGTCCCTTCAACCCCCTTGAGCCTCAGTTTCCAACATGTGGGTGTTGTTAGTGTCTGTACTAGGTGCCTCACCCAGTTTTTGCCGGATGACGTGACTCCTTGCCATTTAGGGCTCAGCATTCCTAGGCCCTTATGGCTGAGAAGGAGAGTGGGTGGATTCTGTTGGGTGGTTTCCATCTTGATTTGGATATTGGGTTTGGGGGCCAAGGGAAGAGGAGGATAGAGATGATTGGGTCGGATAGTATCATTGATCTCCCTGACTGGGACCTAGTGACTCCTCTAGATTTTCTAACACAAAGAAATGCCAAGGACCGTCACTAAAATAATTGAGGGTTGGAGTCCCTGGGATGGTCACTTTGTGTGCACAGGGTGACTTGGCTTATTTACTTTGCTGTTTTCTGAAGCCAGTCGGGGCTGCTCTGCCCCGTGTATGTCTACAAAGATGTAGCTTTATCTACTTACCTGTCTACCTATCAATCATCTAGCTAGCTAGCCATTTATTTGTTCTTCTGTCATCTATCTCTTTATCTGTCCGTCCATTTATCTGTCTGCATCTATGAGAGGGGCACAATATGGTGGAAATTCCTCTCTCGATAGCCAGAGGAAAGACACCCGCCACCATCGTCGACCGTTCGGCATCTCTCAAGCCTAACATGGATAATAAGTTTGGCCCAAGGCCTGTGTGTTTTCATCAAAACACTTCCAAGTTAGCAGCCTTTGCAATTTCATTTCTTTTGGTAGGGGTAAGCGCCTAAATGAGTTTCTTGGAAGCTTAAGTGTTCTCTAGAAAGATGGGCCAAAATTATCAGAATTGGCAGATGATCCCCTGAGCTCGTTTTCCTGCTCAGATTCTCTTCAGAGCAGGGAGGGGGCCCTCAGGGAGGCTGATGGCACCAAAGATTTAAAGCTGGTAGGGTCTTTGGAAGAGGAGAGAGATCCTGGCTAAGAACACAGTGAGCTGGGAGGAGGGAAGAGGGCCAGAGGTGCTTGGTGCCTTTCTTGGCAGAGGCCTGCTCACTACCTTCCTTAATAAACCTTCTCTGCTTCGGGGAGGGCAAGACAAGGCTTAGGGACTTCTGATTTTGTGGGTGAGGAGTGGGATGGCAGATTCAGCCGTGGCCTCCAGTGTCTGCATTTTGAGACTTGAATCTCTCTCACCAAGACCTGACTCAAAATCTCCTGGAAAATTCTTGTGATTTGCTGAGCCCTCTTTGCTGAGTCAGTTCCACCTTTGATTGCCAAGAACCCAGGGCACAGATCTGAGTAAGAACATCTTACTCAGCTGAAGCATGAGACAAAGGTGAGAGAGGCTGCTGGCCCAAGGGCCTGGGCCCCACTGGCTGCCGTCGGGGCCACCCCCACATGATCACTTTGGCTACATTATTAGCCCTGGAAAAAGGTTGGTGGCCCCTGCCACTCGGGGTGCTTAAAGTTTTCACCATCCCTAGGTCATCATTTCCAGGCTCTGCAACCTGGGGCAAGGGGATGAGGTCCTCTGGAGAGCTATTGCCACCTGTCCTGGACTCTGGAGAAAAAGGACAGAGACTAGAACTGCCCCCAGGCCTTCCCTTTCTCCGTGTTTGGGGCCCTTCTATGCGTCCATTCTTTTTATAATTTCCCAACTGTTTCTTGTTGCCTTTTCTTGAAGAGTAAGTAACTTTAAAATCAGCGTGGTTTTCTTACATTTTAAAAAGTGACATCCTCTGTTTTTATATCCCCTTCATGGCTAATACATGCCTCCCCATGCAGTCATGCATATGAACAAAATTCTTTTGAACAAAGAAGAAAAAGGAGAAAAAGGCAGATGAGCAAAAACAAGTCTCCTGACAGGGTGTGTGCAATAATTGTACCCCCATAGCCCCTCAGCCCTGCAAAGAAAGGAGGTAGAGATGATGTCAAAATGACATCATTTATTGGATTGTATATTCTCCCATACTTGGAAAAATATTGAGCCCAAGGTGCCTTTGCATTATGGTTAGTCCAAAAATAGCATGGTGAGGTCAGGGTTGTTGGACCATATTTTACAATTTCTCATATAGTCATTTTTGAAGTGGGATTTCCCAAAACATTGCTTTTCAAGGCTTGGTTCCTCGTTAGAGTTCCCCAGATGGCCCTGCTTTGGTAAATGCAATAGTTCTGGTGCAAAGAGAAAGGGGCAGTGGCGGCTGGCATCCCCTCCAGCCATCATGGGGCTGGGGTCCCCTTAAGCCGGATGGAGGTTGGGTCAACCCAAAGTGACCAGAATGAAAGCGTCTTTCCCTCCTCTTCCCTGTGAGATTGCCCTGGCTTGGATGCTGGATGGGGAAGGGAAACAATCCCCATTCATTGGTTTGCCTCTCAAGTTTGCTGAAGACCATGAAACTGTGGGTGGGCTTCGTTGTTCTCATTTGAAACCTCCTCCTTCCTTCCCTTTCTGTAGTTACAAGAAGGTTCTTTTGGGGGGATTCCTTGAGGGCGAGACCAGAGAGATAAAGGTTCCTTCTCAGTTTCACAAGCCAGACTGGAGGATTCTGGGATCCAGTTACCTAAAGGCCTCTTTAACGGGCTGAGGCAGGTGGGGAGGGAGGGAGGGGAGGGCTGGGCTTGCTGCAGGTAAGAGGCAGATTTGAAGGGCTCAGGGCCTTTGTCCTTTTGGAAAACTCAATACGTTTTGAAATCACTTAATATAATCTGAGAGGTCAGTGATGCCATGAGCAGAGAGCAGTGTAGTGGGGGGGAGGGTGGGTGAGAATGTGAAGCCCAGGAGAGATGAAGATGGCCAGACAAGAGCTGGAAATGGGACAGCAAAGGGAAGGGCCTGGAAAGGACAGGCAGGACACGATGGGGCAGCTTTCCAATTGTATTTCAAGAGGCCGGGGCACGTGTAGACTGATGAGCGTCTGGTCATCGACCTTGAGGTGTATAACCTTTTTGATTTTGATGGTTTTTTAAAAAAGCCTCCTGATGTTTCCCCTTTTCCAGTAAGAGCCCAGAATGTTGATACCAGAAATGGGCCGTTTTCACAGAAGAGTTAATCAAACCACGTGGGGCATTTTTGGCAGTCAGCATTCAAATACTAGGATGGAGAGGTCAGCATGTGCTCACAAATGTCCTAAAATCATACCATCATTTTCCTCCTCTACCTCCCGGACAGATTGACACCCCCCCCCCCCCCCCCAATTTGACAAAGAAAAACAAGCCCAAACTGCCCAGAGCCTTGTCTGATAATGTATGTAGTATTCTGCCCTGGTAGGCACCCACTGTTTTTCATTATTTCTTCTTCAGGACTTTTATCCCAAACTTTTCATTTTACAGATGAGAAAGCTGAGGTGCAGAGATGGGGTAGAGGTTTGCTTTCCTAGCAGGCCATTGAGTCTAATTCTGTTCAAGCTGCTTGAGGACAGACAGAGATGGTTTTGTACAGGGTACAAAATTAGTGCTTAACAAATGTTATTTATTTATTAAGTACCTACTTTGTAAAAGCTATAAATGAGAACCATCTCCTGCCTTCAATAAGCTTATATTCTACTGGGGAAAAAGCAGTTTCAGGGTATCAAGGACTGATGACTTTGGGGGATCTTGACAGCTCCTGGCTGGCCTTCTTCTGCCTTCCCATTGTGGGGTAGGACCCTCTCTGTGACAGTTTCATCTCTTGGTGGGGCAAAAGCTGCACCTGGAAATGATCACAGAGCAGTTCTCAATTAAAAATGGCTTAAAAAGAAAGAAAAGCAGGAAAGCCTGTGGAAGCTTGAGTTTTGGCTCCATTTAAAAGCAAATTGAACCCCCAGTGGGAAAAGATGGCGCACCAGCTATGCTGTGGGGGCGTGGCTGTTGGGTGAGCTGGGCTCTACCGAGAGGGTCTTTTGGCCTGCTTCCTCAGGGAGGCATTGGCGGGCACAGCGGCCTGGGCCCATCCTGCCCCTTTGCTGTGTGGGATTAATCATTTCCTTTTGACCTTTGACTACTCTCCTCACATGTTGCATTGATCAGGATGCCCCACCCCCTCCTTGAGGAGCATTCTGGGAGATTTTTTATTAATCAGAGGCTGCAGCTTGCCTGGTTAGGGGCTTGTTTTTATTTTTTAAAGTTACCCCCTTAAAAAACAAAACAAACAAAAACTTGCCCTTTGCTTCCTGTTTTTAGGGCTGTGGGAACAGATAATGGCCTGTACCCCGCTCCAAGTGTTACCGGGGGAAATATAAGAAATTTGTATTTGCTGGTTCACATCCCCTTGGCGGTGGGGGGGGGGGGTCAAGGAGAGAGGGAAGTGAACGTTTTTATTGGGTTTAGTTATTGTGAAGAGAACAGTGACTTTTTAAAGTCAGAAGACCTGGGTTCGAATTGTGGTGCTGATGCTTACTTTTCATGTAACTAGATGATCCCCCACATCCCTGCTGTCTTTACCTTATGGTTCACAGTGAGGCTTACGAGGCCCATTCGGCTAATGGAGAGCTGAGTTCCCAGGAGGTGCCTGGACTGGCTACAGAGTAGAATGGGCTGACTGGCCTCTCCGAAATGGCCAAGCCAAACGCAGAGCTGTTCTTGCTCTGTATCTTGCCTTAGCAAAGAGAATTGAGAGTTGGCTGGAAAGAGAAAAAGAAATAAATGGAGGACGGTGCATTTAGGCCTGTGCAGAAGGCTGGGATTTGCTTGTTCTTTCAGCATCTCTCCTGGGAAATAACAGTGATAGAGACAAGTAAAGACCCAGAAATGGTTAAAAAAACCAAAACCAAAACCAGGAAGGAATTAAACTGGACCAGCCAAAAGCAAATGGAAGGAACGCAGGACTCTTCCACCTTCTACTTGCAGTTGGGGCGAGGGGCTTGGCCCTCACCTTACACCCCCCCCACTTTTAGTGTCTTAAAGCTATTCAAAGATGTAGCTGTGGTGGGTGGGTGGGGGCACGCTGCCTTCCCGGAGTCTGGAAGAACTTGGTTTTAAGTCCCACACCTGATACTAACTAGCTCTGTGACTTTCTCTGTGCCTCAGTTTCCTCTTTTGTAAAATGAGAGGGTTGGACTCATTCGCTCTGGAGGTCCTTCCCTTTCTGGTCTAGGTCTAAGAGAGGGAGGGAAGGAGGGAGCGTGAGAAAGGACAACGGGCAGAGAGAGAGGGAGGAAATGCTTTGTAAGGGTTCTGGAGGGGACCTGAACAAAAGTCTGGCTATACTGGACTGGGTGCCCCGCGTTGGT
Source organism: Vombatus ursinus (assembly GCF_900497805.2). NCBI lineage: Eukaryota > Metazoa > Chordata > Mammalia > Diprotodontia > Vombatidae > Vombatus > Vombatus ursinus. The sequence continues at coordinate 45,227,103 of NW_020954577.1, read as the reverse complement.
CTGCCTGCTTTGTAATGGCCTCCCACAGCTCAGCACCAAGAGCTGACCACAGACTCCTGGTGTAGGGACTGAGGCTGTGTGGCGCAGCCTTTGACTTTCTAGATAATGTCGAGGGCTGTCATTTATTTGGGGCTTTACCGTTTGTAAAACCTTGTGATCCTCACAACAATCCTGGGAGGGAGGTGCTGTTATCACCCCCATTTTATAGGTGAGGAAATTGAGGAAGATAGAGGTCAAATGACTTGCCCAGGGTCATATAGCTAGTAAGTATCTGAGGCTGGATTTGAACTTAAGACTTACTGACCAGACTGAGAGAGGTTAGTGGACTTGTCCAGGGTCACATAGCCTTCAAGTGTCTGAAGCAGGATTGGAAGGCCCCTGTGTCCAGCAGCACTGTCAGCTAGGCCACTGAACTGCTTCTGGGCATGGGTTTGGAGGGAGGGGGCCACTCCTCCCTGTTTCCTCCCCACTTCCGGCAGGCACTGTCCTCTGCATCCACTTAGTAGGTAGTCTGGGGTGGTCACTTAAGTTTGCAGGTGAGGGAGTGACGCTGGGAAGAACCACCTGGCAATTTCCAGGTTGGAGATATTGAAACGGATCCCACCCTGCCTGAAACACACACACGAGAAGGTTTTGTTTTGTCTTAAAAGTTCTCAGCTGTAGGGGTGGGGGCCTGGGAGTGACTGGAAGGAAGGCGGGCACAGCCAGGATTGGGCACAGCATCTCGTCAGAGACAGGAGTCATGAACACCACCTGGCCCAAGCAAGGCTTTGCAGAAGACAGGTGTTCAGAAATCTTATTCTCTCTTGGCTTCTCTTGATACTGAAGGTGAATTCCAATAGGGAAAGTCCCCCGACAGACAAATAAAACTTATGGGTCTTGGGGTTTTAGAACTGAAAGACTTCAGAGGGCTCTGATCCAGGTTACATCATTCTTCAGATGAGGAAACTGAGTCCCAGACAACTCAAGTGAATTTCTTAAAGCGTTGCTGGTTGTAAGTAGCAGGTTGGAGATTCAACCCCCCAGGGTCTCCAGACTGTCAATTCAGGACCTTCTGCTCCACCCCCTACTTGGTGTGTGGAGTCCATTAGTATCTTTGTCTTTCAGTCTCCTCCTCCTAAAACAGGCTTAAAAATATCTGCCCCCATCTTCTGCCACATAGGATGGTCGTTAGAATCAGACAAGTTTATTCATGTGAAAGTAGATAGCAGCAAGGCCTGGGGGCTGGCAGACTCAGAATTGAATCCTGCCTTCCTCATTTAATGGATGTGACCCCATGGCAAGTTGCTTAAAGCCTCAGTTTCCACATCTCTGAAGTAGGGATGTTGTGAGTTGTTTTAGTTGTGTGTGACTCTGCGTGACCCCATTTGGGGTTTTCTTGGCAGAGATACCAGAGTGCTTTGCCATTTCCTTCTCCAGCTCATTTTACTGATGAGGAAACTGAGGCAAACAGGGTGAGGTGACGTGCCCAGGGTCACACAGCTAGTACATATCTGAGGCCAGATTTGAACTTGGGTCCTCCTGACTCCAGAGCACTTAATTCACTATGCCACCCGGCTGCCCCAAATAGGGGTGATTGTCCCTTTAATACAGCCTTGGACACAGGGTTTTGATGAGGCCCAAATGAAATGAGTTGAGCAGTGTAGATTCCAGCTGTGATTATGAATGCATGCTTCCCTCTCAAGGGGCGGTGTGCTTACTTACTCTAAAGGAAGGGTAGGGAGAGCTGCTCCCCCTCCCAACACAGGCTGGCACCTTCTCTGTGCCTCAGTCCCACAGGGAGAGCCCAGAGAGGTTCGTTGACTTACCCGGGATTGTCAGAAGCAAGACGGGAGCGGGGCTTTCAGGTTCAAAAGCCAGCACTGGATGGTTTTAATAATAAGCACATTAGTCATTATTGTGAATAATACCCAGGATGTCTCCCCTCCCCCTTGCCCCTTCAGCAGCATCAAGGTAGAATTTGATTTCGGATCTAGGACTGGAAGGGACCTCCAAGGTCATCTAGTATAATCCTGACCCTTATTTTACAGATGAGGGAACTGAGGCTCAGAGTCAGCACTGAAGTAACTAGCAGAACTGGGATTCAAACCCTGGTCTCTTCTGATTGTAACTCAGGCCTTCTTCTCCCTGTACCTTGTTGCCTCTTGTTTTAGGTGCTTTGTAGAGGACTGGACAAATCATCCCTATCGCCATTCCTTTGAGTTCTTCCTCCTTTCTTCCCTCCCTCACTTCCTTTTTATTTCTACATCTTCACTTCCCAAAATGTCCCTCTCTCCTTCCCCTCCCAGAGAATCTTCTTTTAGAGCAAAGAATTTAAAAGAAGGGGAAAAGAAAGGTAGTTTCAGCAAAACTCACCCATTTATCTACAAATGCAACAGTATGTACAGTGTTCCATTCCCATAGTCTCCCACCTCTGGAAAGAAGAGAGGGACAGAGGCTCATTCACCCAGCTTTTCTTTAGGGCCAAGATTGATCATGAATTAAAGAGGGTTTATTTTCAATTTTTGGTTTTGTTTCCATTCTGTTTACCTTTTGCAGTCTTGGTAAATAGTGGTTTCCTGGTTCTGCTTGCTGCACTTTGCATCAGTTCTTGTAAAGTTTACAGAAGGCTTTACATACATTTTCATTTGATCAACAGCCATATGAGATTGGTGCTATTATCATCCCCATTTTATGGACAATAGAACTGAGGCAGAGAAGTTAAATGACTTGACTGTGGTCATACAGCTAGTGTCAGAGGTGGGATTTGAAGCCAGATCTCTTGAACCCAAGTGCTGTACTCTATTTCTACTATTTTTTTGGGAAGGGTTGGTGAGGAGGCAGTCTGGGTCACCCAGCTAGTGAGTGTCTGGAGCTGGATTTGAACTCGTGTCCTCCTGGCTCCAGGGCCAGTGCTCTGTATTTCTACTTTAAAAAGCCACCAGAAATCCTTGAAAGCTACCTTAATCCTTGTCAGTAAAGGAGAGAGAAGGTGTTCATATAATCATTATTAAATTAATTAACTCTTCACTTATCTTTTTAAAAGAATTTTTTAGGGGCAGCTAGGTGATGCAGTGGATAGAGCATTGGCCCTGAAGTCAGGAGGACCTGAGTTCAAATCCAGCCTCAGACCAAACACATGACACTTACTAGCTGTGTGACCCTGGGCAAGTCACTTAACCCCAATTGCCCCCCCCCAAAAGAAGAAGAAGAATTTTTTAAAAATTGCATTCATGCCTCTAGTCTCAGAACACTTAAAAATACTGCTTCATGTTGTGATTCACCCTTAGTGAAGGATTTAGGATGTCCTTTTGGGACTCTGAGGGGCCTCTATTTTGGGGGAAAGAAAGTAGCCAATTTTGCCTTGGGTCACCAAGGGCAGGGCCCAGCAGAGGTGCCATGTCTCAGATTGGGACCAATTCCAGTTGGTTGTTTTGGGTGGGGAGGGAGGTGCATTGTGTATGTGTGTGTGCGTGTGTGCGTGTGTGTGTGTGTGTGTGTGTGTGTGTGTGTGTGCGTGTGTGTTGGGGGAGGGAGAGGATGGGGAAATGGGGAGAGCTGGGCAGAGCCAGAGGCCGGCTGTCCTCCAGTGATCTCCTTTGACACCAGCATTCCAGAGATCTCTTAAAACCCACTTCCTACAACTCATTTCCTGCAGAGCTTTGGGCCTCCCCAGATGGGCTCCTGCTTCTCCGCCACTGCTTGGGTTGTGATGATGGAGGATCACAGACGCAGAGCTGGAGGGGGCATTGAAGGTCGTGTTGTCCAACTCTCTCATTTAAAAAAAAAAGGTTAATTGATACCTTCTTGTTTTTCCATCATAGTAATTTCTGAGTGTAGCCTGCCCCCCTTCCCTTACTAAATGAGACTTTCCTTAACAAAAAAAACAAGTTAATCAGAACTGACTGAACGAGGCCAAGTCTGAGATTGTATGCAGCGTGTAGTACTGGTATGCCTCCTGCCCTCCACTTCGGGAAGGACAGACCTCCTCATTTAAAAGATGAGGAGACAAGGCTGGAGAGGGCAGGGGAGTTTCCCAGGGTCACTTAGCTGATGTTCAAACCCAAGTTGTTTTTGACCACCCACCCCTGCTTGAGTCAAGGGCAGAGGCTCTAGAAGAGAGTTGGGGAATTCCACTTTTCTGTATTATCATATTTTCCTTGGGCATCCGGGGCATCACTCCCCTGCCTCCAGTCAAAGAAAAGACGGGTGAGGTGCATCCACTGTGGAGTGGAAGCCTCCACTAATAAACTTTCTTCTCTAGGTTCATTTGCTTTTTTCATTTTCCATTTCATAAGGAATTAATTTGAATGGAGACAATAGCTAGCCTAGAACTCCCGCTCTGGTTCCTCCATTCTTTTCCCAGTATGATTTAAACCATCGATCCCAGTTGTTTCTGTACAACGTACACGCTCCAGCAAGCTCTGGGCTCCCCTCTCCCTCCTGGCCCTTCCTTTTGGGGGCGGGGGTGTTTTTCATCAGTGAGCAGCAAGGTTGCCAAACGGGATTCAGGAGTCATCAGGGAGGTCAGCCTCTGATTGCTCCTGGGGACGCGGCTGAATGATGCCTTGCAGATCTCAAAGAAGCCCATTCACCAGGCCTGCCTGAAAGGCCTCTTCCGAAAGGCCTGGGTCGGCGGAGCTGCTGAGGCCTACTCAGGCATCCCACCATCCTCCTTCTGCCAGGCTGCTCTATAAATACTCTCTAGGAACAGCAGCAGCAGCATGGGCAGAATTAGATTAATTAGGATTCCATTGTATATGCACGGTTTTCCTGCTTCTTCTGTGTGCTATCTCTACTGAGTAAACTGTAACCTCCTCGAGGGCAGGGCCGATCGTGTGCCCAAGAACTCATGTACACACCCATCCCGTGACCTGTTCTGAAAAGTTGTTTAAATTATAGGTAAATACTGTGTGGTGTATATATACATATGTTTATAAATTCCCATAGGATATTTACAGGAACCTTTTACAGGGAAGACTGACTGGTGGAATAACACCTCCATCTTGTGGTCATTGTGGATTTTGCCACGTTGCATTTTCACAACTGTAGGCACTCATGGGGTATGTCCCCTAAAACTGCTCTTTGGAATCCTATTGAATGTGGGCTCTGCCTCCATTGACCTGAACACATCCTGTAAAAGCTCACTGGATTGGGGCAGCTAGGTGGCGCAGTGGATAGAGCGCCGGCCCTGAAGTCAGGAGGACCTGAGTTCAAATCCGTCCTCAGACCAGACACTTGACACTTACTAGCTGTGTGACCCTGGGCAAGTCACTTAACCCCAATTGCCTTTAAAAAAAAAAAAGCTAACTGGATTGATTTAATCCACCATGCTTTTCCTGCCTTTGGGTGCAGTTTTAGTGTATACTAGAAAGTTAGAAGATACCCTTATGAACCCATTAGATTCCAAGCTCCTTGAGGGCAGGGATCACCTTTTGCCATTCTTTGTTTCCTCAGTGCTTAGCACATAAAAATGTGTGTGACTTGCTCTTAAACTTCTGTGGGCCTCAGTTACCTCATCTGTAAAATGAAGAAATTAGACTAATGACCTCATGTCCCTTTCAGTTGTAAATCTTTTGTTGAAAGGCCTTGAAATTGTATCTTATGAAGAAAGTTGGAGAGACTGAGGATGGAGGAGGCAGGAGTGAAGACTTAGAAATATATGGCATAGCTCTAGTCAAGCGTTCGAGGCCAGGGCAAGTATGGATTGGCCGCAGTGGTCCCTGTGATTCTGGGGCTTTGGATCCACTTAAACCTGGCACCATTTTGGACCCAATAACATTGCAATACTTTAAAAAAAGAAAAAAATATTTTCAGAAGGTCTGAGCCATTGTCTTCAGCACCAAGTGTGTGTGCACAGTGCTGTCAATATTACTGGCCACCATTGGGGGGAAATGGTAGGGAAACAGGAGCTTGATAAATGGAACCATAAACCTTTGAGCTTTGAGGATGGGAGATCGTGCCATCCAGGCCGCCATCTTGACTGTCTCTCTTGGAGAGATCTTTGTGCCTCCGGGCAGGAGACCAGTGACTGCCTTTGACTTTGACTAGCTCTGTGACCTTGGGCAAGTCACTCAAAGTCTCTGTGCCCCATTTTCTTCATCTGAAAACAGGGACACTAATGCGCCATTACTTAATTCCCTGGGAGTGGTGAGGAAGGCACTTTGGGAAGCTTGGAAAATTAAAGGAAACACAAGCTCATCTCAGAAAGACCTGGTTTTAAGGCTTGTTGTCAGGGACTGAAAAATGAGGTAAACAATGCATCGTTAAGTGCTTCTGTGCTTGGAAAGAAAGGAGGGGTGGAAGGGAGGATGGCGAATGATAGAAGGCGCCAGTGTTGTGTTGGTGCCCACAGTACAGTGAGCCCTGGAGGAAGGCTGCCTCGGCTGTAGTCAGGTCCTTTGTGGGGGACCAGAACGATTGGGGTGGAGCGAGAGGCTTAACAGCTAATAATTTAAGCCAACATTTCTGTGGCACCAACTTTGCGTCAGACACCGTGCTAAAGCACCTTGCACTTAACTTATTTGATCCTTACAACAACCTTGGTATTACCTCTGTTTTACAGATGAGGAAACGGAGGTTAAGTGACTTAAGTGTGAGGCTGGATTTGAACTGGGATCATCTGACTTTGGGCTCAGCACTGGCCACTGTGGGTTAGAAGTAGAGTCTGGAGATAGGTACTGTTAACAAGTTGTTGTCGTCGTTCAGTTGTGTCTGACTCTTCATGACCCCATTTGGGGTTTTCTTGGGAAAGATCCTGGAGTGTTTTCCATTTCCTTCTCCAGCTCATTTGAGGCAAATGGGGTGAAGTGACTTACCCAGGGTCACACAGCTAGGAGGTGTCCTAGGCTGAGATTTGAACTCAGTGAGATGAGTCTTGACTCCAGGTCTGGCACTCTCTCCGGGGGTGGGCCACTGGTAAGATCACACATCTCTCTGAATCCTTCTCATAAGAAAAGTGAGGGGAGGATAGGGAAACCTCAGCCCACTTTTCACCCATGGAACAATCCACTCAGGGATAATTCTAAGCAAAGCACAGTGACCAATAAAGCCCATGTCCGTGTTCCCCCAACTCTCCAAAGGGTAGATGGATAGAACATTTATTAAGTGCCTGCTGTATGCTAGGCACTGAACTAAGATGGGGGTTATAAATATAAATAAACGATGCAGTTCTTACTCTAAAGGAATATAATAATGAAGGGGAAAGTTAACACATTAAAGGGAAAGAGGGAGGGCTGGGCAAGGCAGATGGCCACATCTGGAAGCGGGGCCAGGGGACCAGGCCAGGGCCTGGCCAGGCAGAGTCAAGGGCGGCCTGAAGGGAGCCTAGAGAGGCCAGGGTGAGTGTGGGAAGGAGAAAATGGCGGTCCAGGCCCAGGATTCTGCCCCCCAACCAGAGGGGCTGCCCTCTGACCACCAAAAGAGGGACTTTGAAGATTTCAGGATGAAATCTTTTGTGCGAGTATGGAGCTCAGTGCCAGAGGATATCAATAATTTAGTCACCTTTCTAATGGAATTCCAAATGGTTTGACATAGTCAGTTTTTCCCAGAATCCTTAGTTCCACCCAGATTATCCCTGCAAATTTTTCAGCATTTTGTGGTCTTTGCTTTAAGGCATCCTGAACAGTTTTTTAAGGGGAAAAAATTTGAAACAAAAAGAAAAACTACTATTGAATGTGTCTTGGGTTATAGGATTTTCTTTCCCAAGTAGAGGAGACAAAGCGGGAAGGAAGAAGGATGGAATTACCTCTCACTGGACCTTTCAGGATATAAACAAGGCAGGGGTTGGTGACCTTCAGCCTATCTTAAAGATGGCAGACTGCATGTGGGCTGCCACTTGTTTGGGGGCTGTAGCGTAGGAGAGAGAGTCCTCGTACTGGAGTTAGGACCTGGGTTTATATCCTGACTTTCTTCACTTAGGACATATGTGACCTAACTTCACTGGGCCTCAGTTTCTTCATCTGTAAAAGGAGGACATTGGATACCTTAGTTCTCTGCTCTTCCAGGACTAGACCTGCATCCATGCTCACCTCTCATGACAAAGGCACATTTTGTTCCCTGCATGTCTTGATCTAACCTTGACAAGAGCCACCTTGTCATCTCTGCTTGTGGGTGACAACACCTGAAATCAGATTTTTACTAGCTTTGTGATTCTGGGAAAGTCACCCAGCCTCCTTCCTCACTTTCCTTCTTAGTTAAAATGTAGAGAGGAACGTCGAAGGCCCAGGCTGTTGTGATAACACGTGAAGCCTCGGCGTTATTATTATGGTCATCTGGAACCTAGAACCCAACCCTTAGTTGGCCCGGATGATAACCAAGCCATTTTGGATGTGCTTGGTCTGATGCCCCAGCTGTTCTTAGCAGTGGGATCCTCCCTTAGAACCTGGGGGCCAGTGGTAATTCATCTCTGGTCTCAAAAACTCAAGCCACATGTGTCAGCTTCAGCCCTGCTACCCATCCTGCATCCTGGGGGCCTGTCCTCCAGTCCTTGAATTCCCATTGGCCTTAGGGCAACTCTTTGTCATCTCATGGCTGGCCAGGTGCTCTCTGCCAACTGGTGCCCTCCCCTCTAGGCTGAAGAAGCCCAGGCCCCTGGACTCTACTCCCTTCCCTCCCCCAATTTAACTTGCCTTTAAATACCTCTTTTGACCCCAGAATCAAGTATGCCATGGAACCTGTCGCTCAGGGTCAAGGTGAAGCACTTTCTACCTTATTCCTCACTGTTTCTAATCAAACTGTGGAATTTGGACCATCCTCCATAACCCATCTCACCTTTACCTGTATGGCCTCAGGCAAGTCACACAACCTCCTCTGGCCTCAGTTTCCACACCTGTAAAACAAGATGCTGAAACTAAACAGCCTCAGAGGTCCCGTAGCCCTCAATCTGTGATCTTACACCCAAAAGCAATCTCTGCTCTTAATGTCAGGCCAGAAACATTCTGCAGAGGGGTCCTGGGCTTCTCAGGTCTGCCAGAAGGCCTGTGACGCCAAGGCAGAGACTCAAGGCCCATTCCTCTCCCTGGGCTTTCCTTGGAATGCCTTCCTCTCCGCATAGCATCAGTCCTCTCACCTCCATGAGACCATGAGCAGGGCTCTGGCCTGGGCCCTGTTCTTCTCTTTTCTCTTCTCTTCTCTTCTTTTCTCCCTCCGACTCTTTCCCTTGGTGATCTCCTCAGCTCCTGGAGGCTCAGTCATCATCCCTGCTGACGACTCAGATCTACCTAACAGCCCTGACGCCCAGACTCACGCCTCCATCCACCTCGTAGATATTTCACACTGGAAGTCCCAAAGATCCTTAAACTCCAGATGTCCCAAACTGACCTCTGCACGTCCCTCCCTGTTCCTGCTAGGGGCACCAACCTCCTCCCCGTCCTTCAGCTTCACCACTTTGGTGCCATCCTGGCCTCCACGCTGCCCACCCCGTGGTGATTTTTATCCTTGTGGCTTCTCTCCTGGCACTGTCACCGGCCGTGGTTCAGGCCGACAGACCCTCCCTTGCCTGTGGATTGGTCTCTCTGCCACCCGTGTCTCCCGACGGACAGAGAACACCCTTCCCTCCACTGCTTAATCGATCTCCACCCTCCACTGTTCTCAAATGTCACCCTTCACCCCACTAGGATACTTGGCATTCATACCCCCCACCCCGCCCAGTGACAGTGGCTTCTAAGAGACTGTGGCCACTTTGCATGGCTGCCCTTAGGCCCCATCAGTCCCACCCTCTAGAGGAAGCCTTTCCCAACACCCCTCCCCATTCTCCCCATTTGTCCTCTGTATCTTGTCCCCCATTGGCTCCCTGCAGGGGCAGGCTATGTTGTTTTCTTTGTATTCTCAGAGTTTAGCGTAGTGCCTGGTACACAGTAGGTGCTTCATAAATGTTTTTTGACCCACTGACCAGTGACCAGCCCATCCCAGCAGGTTTCATGGTCCTGTCCCAGCACCCCCAGCTGCCAGGCCTGGTGCCCAGGGTGCCTGCTCAGGGGCCAGCTGCAGCTGGCAGGGAGAGGCCCCTCTGACCTCCCTCAGGCACTTAGCACATTTTAACTTTATGATCCTGGCAGCCTCTAAGGGAGCCTCACACAGGATAGCACTGGAGAGACATTGATTGAATTGACTTATCTCTTGTATAGTCTGGTTAATTCTGGCCTTAAACACCCAGGGGTGGGAGGGAGGCTTTGGGCTGGATACTCCCCTCACCCTTTGGACCTGCTTGAGGGGAGGGGCAGAAGGGCTCCTGCCCCCTCAAGTCTTTGCCTGGGGGGCCTTGGTGGGGGGGCTGCCCCCCAAATCCTTGCCTGGAGGGCCTTGGGGGTGGGGCTCAGTGGCTGGGTACTAGGGAGGGATAGGGTTTTAAGAGGAAAGGCTTGAATTCCTAAAGGAGAGGAAAAAAAGCTGGTGCTGCTTCTTCCTGGCCCAGCCAGGAGTTGTCAGCAGACTGTCCGCCCTGCCGCCATTGTGGTCACTTGTCCCAAGGTCTCCCTCTGGCTTTTCTTACCTCTGCTGCTCCAGCACCAAATAGAAAGAGCTCCCCGCTGCCCAAGGATCTGGTTCCTGATCTGGCCTTCTCTGCCTTTCCACACTAACTCCCCATTATCCTACTTCACAAACCTCCATTCCATTCTGAGTGTTCACCTCCCACCTCTGGGCCTTTGTAGGGGCTCTCCTGCTTGCCTGGAATGCTCTCTCTCCTCACCTGCCATCCTGCAGAATCCAGCTTGGGTACTGCCTTCCTCAGAAACCCCTTCCCGCCGCCCCTACTGGCTTGTGATCTTTCCCTGCTCAAGTTAGTTTGTATAGGCCTAGCTGTTGCCCTGCTGTCCTCCTCAAGGGAATGGCAGCTCCCTGAGGGCAACAGATTCACCTCAGGGCCTGAGAGCAGAAGAAAGCATTCACTGGGCTTGGGGTTGTGGGGGACCACCAGGATCTGAATTCTGCCGCCTTCATATACGGGCTGTTTCTAAAGTCTTAGTGCAGCGTGAAACTTCAAATGACCTTCAGTTTCCTCATCTGGAAAATAGGGATGGTATCTGTAGCACCGTGCCTCAGTTTCCTCATCTGCAAAATAGAAGCTCCTCCACTGATTGCTTTTTTTCCCTTTTTCCTCTTCAGAAATGAATATCTCCAAATGCAAAAGGGAAAGAAGAGGAGGGTCGGGCACCGGGGAGCCAGTGGCTGGCCACGCGTGTGCTTTGCTTGGCTTTGCTTGGCTTTGTAGGCGGTGTATCAGATGATATTAACCTGGACTCTGGGAAATTGATTTTAAGAATAGTTTGATGACTGTGTTTTAGTAGAATTGGTTTCTTTTGTCTCCCCTCTATTTTATGCTCCCCAAATTCTGATTCTGAAGCGGGTCCAGGATGCCAATACAAGTCAGGCAGGCAGGGAGCATTTCTTGAGTCCCAGGAGCAGAGGAAGCCTGGGCAGCCCAGCCTGGGACCATGGGGGAGCAGTCATGTTTGTTACCCTGCACAGTCTGCTGCATTTTCTTCTAGCACTTAGCTGCAGCTTGGGGTGGGGGCTTGTTTTTGAAGAAGTGAAGAGAGCCCCGCCCTGGTTAATTAGCATTTCAAAGGTCTGCTGCCCCTCCTCCCTCCTGAGCCCCGATCTTATCTAGATGGGTGCAGTTTTGTCTTCAGTTCTCCTGCAGGGGGTCAGTTTCCTGTACTTTGTCTCCTAGTCCCTTCTAAATTCCCTTCCCCACCCCCAGCCCTCTGCCTCTGGGAGGCTCTCAGGAACACCAGCCCCTTCTTACTAGAGGGGTTTATCTGCCTGCTGCTCCTGAGTCAATAAGAGTAGCACAGCGTTCTTTATATGTAGTTTTGCAACTATGAAACACCTTTACATAGGTGGTGGATTGGACACCAGGCTGACTTGGAGTCAGGAAGGTCAGAGAATGCAGCCTGACTTTGACCCTGGGTTCTGTTACTTAATATCTCGTGATCTAGGAGCGGAGAGGAGGATAGAGGTCTCAGGGAGCTCCCTACCTCAATGTGGTTACTAATGAGCTAACATTAACTGCTATTTGAAGGGGTAGATACTGTTGTTAGCTTCATTTTTCCGTCAGGAACTTCAAATCCAGAGAGGCTTGAGACTTGCTCAGGATCACACAGCCTGGTGTGTGAGTGTCCAGGGTGGTCATCCCTCTTGGCTCCAGCCCCCCTCCAGCCTGCAGCAGGCTCTGAGGATGGGAATCACCCTGCCCCACTTCTCCTGATTGACCCCCCGGGGTAGTGGCCCCCTCCTTATCTCCTCTCCCATGAGGTACCCTGACCTAGACTTGGAGGTTTCACTACCATATTCCCCCACCCTCAGGGCTGGCCTCAGCTCCTGGGCTTTTTGGTGGGAGGATTGTTGGGGGTTTTAAGGATCATTTTTGGGGCCTTTCCCCCCATTTGACCTCCCCTGCAGCCCTCCATTGCCTTCCCAAGTAGAGCAGCCCTTGGGCAGAAGAATGTCTTCTGCTCACCATCTGGATGCTGGCCTGGGGGCTGCCAGAAAGCATGGGCAAAAGCTGCCCCATACCTGGGGCCAAGTTTCTCAGCTGCTTCCCAGGAGCAGCAGCTAGCCTGAAAACACAACGCTGCCCTCCCTCCCTCTCTCACCCTGCAGGGCTGCCACTTTCCTTTGCAGCCTTTGGGGCTTTCTCAATTCCTGGATGGTTTTCTAGGATCAGCTCTTTTAGAAAACACACACATTTCAAAGCTGGCTCTGGAAGTGGGAGGCCTGGGATTCTGCTGTCCAGATCTTCATTAGCATTTGTGAGAAGTGTGTCAAAAATAACCCTCCCCTTGAAAGGGGAGTTAAATTAATCCAGAGGGAGGGCCTGGAGGGAGCTGCAGAAAGCCTTCTACTTGAATTAACTGGCATTAGGGGCTAATCTAGCTCAAGCAGGGGATTTAAAAATGTAAATATTTTGTTTACTTTTGAACCAGTTCGATTTACATTAGTAATATCTGGTGAGTTTTGATGCTAAATCCCACTTTCAGAATGAAGGACACCACCTCCCCCGTCTTTAGTGAGTAGGAGAGACAAGTCTAAGGATGACAACGTTTCAGATGTTGTAAGATGCTTCATGCCCCACCTGGAGGCTCTCAGATTCCATCCACTTCTGTTCTGCGTGTTTAAGTGGCTCGCGTTGGCTAATGGAAAACAAATTTCAGTTGGTTTGAACTCATACTTGGTGGTCGTAGGGGAATATGTCCGTATGGGGGAGGTTGGGGCCCAGCTGGGGCCTGAGGCCGTCACTCATGTGGGGCGGGCTGGGCACCGAGCCTTCTTCCCCATGGTCATCCTTGAAGGGCCTCGAGGAAGCCTGAAGTTTCTCTGGTATCAGCTCTCCAGTCTGTTTGCTAGCTAGATCATCAGTTTAGGGCAGGAAGGGCCTTTTCCGGCCATCAACTCCAAACCCCTCTTCCACAGCTGGAGAAACGGGGCACTAGGGGATTTTGCCCAAGCTCCCGGGCAGCTCGGTGGTGCAGTGGGTGGAGCTCTGCGCCTGGTGTGGAGAAGGGCTCATCCTGGGAGTTCAAATCTAATCCAGGCTCCCACTTACTAGCTGTGTGACTCTGGGCAAGTCACTTAACCCTGTGTGCCTCAGTTTCTTCACCTATAGAATGAGCTGCAGAAGGAAATGGCAAACCACTTCAGAATCTCTGCCAAAAGAGTGACATGACTGAAAATGACCGAACAAAACAAAAAGTGGCATTACCCCCCACGGCCGGCAAACCCGAGTGAAGACTCCCAGGCCTCAGACTTAGGACATGCCCTTAGAAAGCATCTGGTTCAGCCCCCCCATTTTCCAGATGAGGAGATGGAGGCTTAGAGAGATTGTGACCTAATCAGGGATACAGAGCACATCAGTGCTGTCAGGTGGAATTCGAACCCCGATCTTCAGAGCTCCAAGTCCAGCATTCTGTCCAGACTTGCCGGCTGCCTGCCTTCTTTTGTCTTTTGACTCCAAACTCAGAGTCGGTGGCAGGCTGGCTAGTTCTTTCTTTCCGTTTCCCTCCGAAGGGCATGAATATTTAAGTAATAAATCAGACCCTAATATGGGATCCTTCCGTGACATTCACTAGCATAGTCACTAGGCCTTCTTCCTGACCTTCCATTGAACAGTCAGTCAGTCAGTCACCAAGCATTTCCTGTGCACTGGGGAGACAAAAGCAGAGCTTATTAGCAGCTTCCTTTATGTGTATTACATATATTTAAAAAATCTTGTCTGGTGATTTTGATGTTTTTAGGGTTAGCAAAATTAGTAGGAAAATTATAATTTTAATAATTTTGCAATTAGGAAAATAGTTTTATAATAACTTAATAAACTTTAATTTTAAAATGAATTTAATAATTTTAAGTTTTAAAATAATAAATTTTAGGTAATTTAAATGCTTTAAAAAATAACACTGCTGGGTGGGTCAGGAGAGTGCTGCCCAGCCCCCATGCCAGGGTGGGAGGAGGGAGTTCCCTCAACTTCCAGAGCTCTGCTTTTTGGGGTCCTTGGCTGCATTCACCTGCCCATCCATCCACCTGCAGCAGGCAGAGCTGGTTTACACAGGCATCTGAAAACCACGCTGACTGTTTAGGGCTTTCAGATGCACAGTGTTTCTCACTGTTGTGCTGAGTTATGCAGCCCACCTACAAAGTCTCAGGGCAGCTCTTTAGAAGAGAGCCCCCCACAAGGAGCAGGAGGACACAGAGGAGATTGGATTCATATCTCGCTCTGAGTGTCGGCCAGAGACAAAGGGGAGCCTGGCCATCCGGGAGGGAACCTACTTTTTCTGTCTTTTGAAATCTAGATGTTTACAGGGAGAGGGTGATCAGGGTCTTACGACAGATTTTTCCTCCTTTCCCCCTGCAAAATGCATGGAGCGCTTGCTGGAACCGTAGAGGTTAGGTCTGGGCCTTAGCAGCGGCTGGGAAACCAGTGATCCCTTACTACTTCGAGGGACCTTTGATTTCCTACCAAGTTGTCACTTGGGCCCCAAATTTTAATTTTCTAAAAGAGTTGTTCATCTGAGATCCTGTTGGATGCTGGGCCGAGGAGTAGCGTGGAGAACAGGGCAAGAGAAATTCCAGCCTGATGGGAACGCATTGGGGAAACTGAGGGAGAGGTTTTACTCCTTGTGGATTTTAATTAAGAGGAATAGATGGTCTGTGTTCTCCCAAGCCCACTGGACTCGGTCCTCAGAAAGACCCCTCCCGGCCTTCCACCCCTTCCCTCCATTAGCACTGGGCCTTTTTGTTGAGGTATTTTGTGTATACCACCGAGTTTGTGTATGTTTTGCTTCCTCCTGGGAGAAGGCAAGCCCCTTGAGGGTCAGCCCTGTTTGTTTTTTGTTAATCTGACCCCAGGGTTGGCACAGTACCTCTGTGTGTGTGTGTGTGTGTGTGTGTGTGTGTGTGTGTGTGTGTGTGT
>NW_020954577.1:45196516-45211705 GCF_900497805.2 Vombatus ursinus | reverse complement strand
CCCCCCCCCCCCGCCCCATGCATTCAGTTCTTGAAGTTGTTTCTGTTCCGTAAAGTTGAGATTTTAGATTCAGATGTGTGTTGGTTACGTGACCAGTGGCAGATCAAGAACTTGGGTGGTACAGCTTGGGTCCACTCTCTGCTGCCTACCAGCTGCCAGAGTCCAGGGCTAGCCTGGCCCTGTGGGAGCAGGTTTATCAAAGCCACATTGGGACTGTCCCATGGTCCTCTAGTCCTTTTTTTGTCTATTCTTTCTATAATAGCAGTAAACATTTATATAGCTCCTGCTGTGGGCAAGGCACTGTACTAAGTAATGATTTCTCAAGCGATCGTTACAACTACCTGGGAGGTGCTGTTATTACCCCATTTTACATTTGAGGAAACTGAGGCAGACAGGTTGACTTGTCCAGGGTCATAGAACTCTTTAGTGTCTGGGCCTGGAGTTGAGTTCAGGTGTTCCTGGTCCAGGCTAGCACTTTGTGTACCACATTGCGCCTCCCTTCCTTCTGGTTGGCATTGGCCTCAATTGGTTCTCACTGATTTTTTTTTTTTTAATTGATGATATTTTCAGCAGTCATCTGCTTCTATAGGTAGTGTTATGTGATAGGAGGAACATTGCTTTTGGAGCCCTTTGGTTTGATCCTGGGTTCCAGTGCAGTTTCAAATCCTTCAGATTGCTGACTTGGTACTGTCTCATGCTGCTGACTCATTGAGCTTGTGGGCCACTAAGACCTCCCCATCGTTTTCAGTTGAGTCCTTTAGCCATGCCTCCCAATCTTGTACTTGAGCAGTTGGTTTTTGGAGCCCATGCTTAGCCTGACGGGGCTCTTCTTGGGTGCTATTTATAACTTTTATAAGCATGACATTTGTCCAGTTTTCTAAATAACTGATGACCCCTGGGGAGTCAAGTTGACACCACGCCATTCACAATTGGCCACTGGACCAGTCTCAGATCCCAAGTGCTATCATCTAAGCTTCATCATCAGTGTTGTTCAGTCATTTTCCCGTGGTGTCCAACACTTCATGACCCCACATGACACGGTGAAGTGACTTGCTCAGGGTCACACAGCTAGTCTGAGTCTAAGGCTGGATCTGAATTTGGGTCTTCATGACTCCAGACCTGGTGCTCTAGCCACTGTATGGCTTGGGCCTTATCAAAGGCTTGTTTCCAAACTCTGGGTGATGCCCCAGCATTCTCATCTTCCCCAGAGGGAGCTGTGTCTCTGGCTCGATGTGAGTGTGCTGGCTATTTCCCATGGGGTTCCACTCTACCCTCTTCCTCCGTGGGAAGGTGACTGACCTTGTTTTAGGGACTTCTGTTCATGTATTAAGTTGTGGCCATTGAAGTTCCTTCCAGGGTGAGATTTTGTTTCTGGTGCCCCCGAGGCATCATGATGGTGGCCCAGTAGAGAGGCTGAGGGCAGTCTGGTCATAATTCTAGAGGAGAGTGAAGAAGCCTTTACTCATTCTTTTCATGGGCTAAGCCCCAAACCAAAGACAGTCCTTGCCCTCCAGAAGCTTTATGTTTTGATGGTGGAAGACCACCTGAAACTCAGAATGGCCGCCAGGGCCTGGTGTTCTGGTGTGAGAAGTCACAGGAGGGAGGGAGGAGCCCCAGGAGCATAGAATGACACCCCACCCAGCCTCCAGAGCAGCTGAATGTGATTAAGGCTCCAGAGCTGGGTGGGGGCAGGGGCAAAGGTGCTGTGATGGTCTCTTAAATCTCTTATTTCAGTTGGGGAGAGAAAGACGAAGATAGAAGAAATAATGATTGAGAAATGCAAGACAACCTCTTGATGCTAAATGTCTGGCACAGGCCGGTAAGAGGAAGGGCAAGGTCATTGAGGGGGCTGAAGATTTGGGTGGAGGAGGAGGGCCTTGATGAGCCTCCAGTCTGTGTTCAAAGATTATCCTGACAGGGTTAGAAATGAAGTGATTAAAATTGGATATTATGGGTGGGGAAGGTAAGCATTTATGTAGCACCTACTGTGCACACCATGGTAAGTGCCTTTTACAAGTCATATTTCATTTGATGTGGAAGGAAACCGGCAGCTAGGACAGCCATTGCCTGAAAATGCTTCTGCTTGTAGGTTTGGCTTTTTGGGGGGGGGGGGGGAGAGGACATGTTGGAAAAAGGGGAAAAGAAAGTCTACCACATCTGACAGTCTCTAGCTGTGTGGCCGTGGGTATGTCATGTTACCTCATCTATGAAATGGGACTGATCATTTCCGCTTCCACGTGAGGCCGTTGTGAAGCTTGGGTACCATTCTAGCTAGAATGTGCTTTGTGAGCCCTGCTGGACTGGATATAAAAGCTAGCCAGGTTATTATTCAAAGATGACTTGGGTTAAAGGCTTCTGGGGCTGGGCTCTGGTTCAGGGCTTCCTTTTAAGCTGGGGCCCCAGAAATCTGTTGTTTTTAAAATTTTGATCACTATTAATATATTATAGCATACTTGTTTTCCTTTGTAATCCTCTGTATTTTATTTTGTGCATTTAAAAAACATTCTGAGAGGGGGTCGAGGACTCAAAAGAGGCTAAGATCCTGTGGTAACTCCTTTCTTTCCCCGCTTCATTTGACCTCTATTGATCAGCCTTTGTCCTCCCCCCACACCTTTCCTGTTCTGGTCTTCGGTATAAGTCTACCTCTTTTCTCTCCCACCCCCCCCCCCCCCCCCCAGCATTCCCCTCTGCCTTCCTCCTTGCCAACTCCTAACCTCTGCTGGGCCTGTGGATCCCCTTTCTCCAGTAACAAACATCTGGCTTCACTTTGGGTGCCCCCCACTCAAGGCAGTGCCCCTGCAGTCTCTCTGGCCTTGGGAGGTTACTGGGATTATTGTTTCCGTCTTCTAGGTTGGTATGCCTCCCCAGCTCTACTTCTAAGGGCCTTGAAGGCGGGCACCTCCCCTGTGTTTATAACCTTGGGGCTCCCTTGGGTGCTGTCCAAAGGAAGGGCAGACGGCCTGGGGTGTGATGGGGAGGCCCAGTCTTAACAATAAAAATAACCTTTGCCTCTATATATAAACTTGTTCTCTCTCTCTCTCTCTGACTTGTAAAAGGCCCTTAGCATAGTGCCAGGTATGGTGCTACATAAATGCTTCCCTCCCCTGCCCATAATAATCCAACTTCATTCCCCCTTCCCACTGCTCATCTCCCCTCATCTCTGACCCACTGCTTCTGGTCATTGTTTGTGCTTTCTGAGGCTGCCTTTTTATTGGTCTTGTTTGTTTGCAGTTGGGGGCACTGATATCAACCTCAAAGAGAAAAGGGGGCCACCAATCTGGATAGAAGGATCCCTGTGGACTGCACGTTGACTTAGTTTTTAAAATGTCACATTCCAATCCTGACTTTTATTGTCTGTGTGGCATTGGGCACATCACTGGGCCTCAGTTTCCTCCTGTGTAAAATGAGGATTAGATGGAAAGCTAAGAGGCCTTCCAGCTCTGGACCCCATGGTTCTATTCATCTCTGCAATGGGTAGCTACCTTATCTGGGCTCCATTCAGGGGAATTTCTCATGATCAGATTCTTTGTTCCTTTTGTTTTAGGGGCTCAGTATCTGCATCCATGGACATTTCTTTTTTCTTTTAAAAATTTAATTTTTTCTCCAACTACATGTAAAAACTATTTTTAACATTCATTTTTTTTAAAAAGTTTTTCAGTTCCAAATGATCTACCTTCCTTCTTCCTGAGATGGTAAGCAATCTGTGCAATCATGTCAAAAACACTTCCAGATTAGTCATTTTGTAGAAGAAAACTTGACAGGAAAGAAAGAGTATGCTTTGGTCTGTATTCAGACAATACCAGTTTTTTCTCTGGAGGTGGATAGCATTTTTCATTATGAGCCCTTTGAGATTATATTGCTGAGAATAGCTAAGTCATTCGCAGTTGATTATTGTACAGTGTTATTGTTACTATGTACAGTGTTCTCCTGGTTCTGCCGATTTCGCTCTGTATCAGTTCACGTAAGTCTAGGTTTTTCTGAAATCATCCTGCTCATCATTTTAGTAGTATTCCACCACACTCATACTACATCTTGTTCAGCCATTCCCCAACTGATGGGGCATCCCCTCCATTTCCAATTCTTAGCCACCACAAAAAGAGCTGCTATAAATATTTGTGCATATATAGGTCCTTTTCTCCTTGAACATTGCTGTTTGTGCCTAGCGACTTCTTTAGGGTTTTAATGGTGAGAGAGAGAGAGAGAGTGTGAGAGAGTGAGAGTGACAGTGTGTTTTCTGGCAAAAAGACATTGTGCCTTTTGACAGATTTTTTTCAAGATTAATTGTCTTTAAAAATACACCTCAATGGTTTTCTTCCTCTGATGAGACCAGTTAAGGCAGCCATCAGTTTGAGAACTGAAGTTAATAACAGACATAACCACTGATTTACTGCCACTTGAGAAGAAGTTTTCATAAACGTGAGGCCCACGTGGACATGGAGGACACGGTGCATCCGTTTTCTCCATCAGCCTTCCTGCTAGAATTTATGAGTAAGCTAGGTGTGTCCAGGACACTGGAGCTGCTTTGGGGTCATACTTCCCCTGGAGAGGGCACGAAGAAGAGAAGAGAGGGAAGGTAAGCTAGGCAGGGAGCTGTGCTAGGCAACATCCAGGGCAGAACTTGCTCTTTGAAGCTTTTAAAGACAGTTTGCTTTGTTTTTGTTTTTTGTTTTTTGTTTTTTTGGTGCCTTTTTGTACCCCAATCCTTTCCCCATTAGGCCCTCTCTCCTGGTTACAGAAACGCCATGGACCAATGACACTGCTCCCCGCCAGTCCCCAGTGCCGCCTCCGCTAAGCCGAGGGACGTGTCTTTTGTCATCAGTTTCCCTGAGAAGAGATGGGTCATTGCGGTTAGATAGAAAGTCGAGAGTCGTCACGGATATTACTCTGGTTCTGCTTTCTTTGCTCATGTCATTTTGTACATGTCTTCCCACATTTCTCCACATTTCTAACCGTCTTCGGGTTCGCTGCTGAGCCGTGATACTGCGTTACGTTCCCATACCACCGTTTGGTCCGCCATTCCCTGAACTGATGGGTTCCAGGTTTCTGTCACCACAGATCATTCCACTCTAAATATCTGAGCATATGTGGGACCTTCCTGTCAATCTTTGGCCTCCTTGACTTATGTGCGCAGTAACAGGATTTCTGGATCAAAGGTATCAACAATGTAGTCAGTTTTCTAACAGAATTGCAAATTGTTTTGCTGGCACTTGGTTGGACCCAATTCCCAGCTCCACCAATAAGGTATTAGTGTGCTTGTCTTCCCATCTGCCCTCCGGCATCACTTTGTGAGGTTTGAGGCCATACACAGAGTTGGTTTAGTTTGCATTTTTCTTATTAGTTATTTGGACAGTCTTTCATGTGGCTCATAGTTTGTAATTCTGCTTTTGAGAACAGTCCCTAAATTAGTTGGGGCCCTTCTTTCTGTTCATTTATTTACATCCCTTGAAAACGTCTTCCCCATACAAAAAGTGGAACCCCCGCACCATACAAAGAGACCCCAGAGATGCCCTCTGCATTCCATAGCCTTTGTCTGTGGCTGAGTTTGGGGAAATTTGGGGAAAGGCAGAAAGGTGGGTGGGAGGATAAGCCAGGCAGGGAGGCCAGGAGTGGTGGCTAGTGACCATGCGGGAATTGTCATTCACTCAGGTCAGAGTTTAACCCCTGGTCTATTCATCAGCTACCGGCTGATTGTTGCTGGATCCCAGGGGAAGGTCCTAAACCTCTGCCCAGCGCCTGCCTCCCTTTGAAAGTAGCCAGGACTCTTCCTGAAAAAAAAAAAGGGGGGGGGGGAGCTGAAAGATACCCAGGAATTCCTGCTGTTGTCAAATGTTTTTACAGTGGGCTGGAGAGCCTTTCCTGAAGTCATCGGGTTTACGCCTTGCCCATCGTATTTCTTGTTGCTAGAGCTGTGAAATGGGAATGGCCAGGAGATGTGGGCCACTGCCTCCCCCTCCCCCATGCCCAACAAGGAAGTAGGTTTTGTTTGACTTTCTTAGAATGCTCTTCTGATAAATCAAAGATGAATGACAGTACGGGCTTACCTTGGGGTGGATTGTTCTGTGGTCAGCTTTGGAAAAATAGGCGGGGGCGGGGGAGAGATTGGGGGATAAGGGGTTATGTGATGGGGGTAAGGTATAGTAGAAGGAAGGGAAGGAAGACTATCATAGGAAATATATTTATAATGAATTCCTTAACCTTAGAAATGGAAAATGAATGAGTTTGGGGAGTTTCTCCCATTCTGAACTATAAATGAAGTCCTTACAAATTTTCTCCCCCCCAGCATTATTGTATCTTGCTAGCTGGATAGATGATGACAATGACCTGGTCTAACCTTCTCCTTGGCTATTTCAAGGACATGAGCTGCCAGGCAGGTGAGTCACCATCTGAGATCAGATGGGCCTCCATTGGGGGTCTCCTGCCCCAGATTTAGTGCTTTTTTAACAGCGCCACAGAGTTGAACGCTCTGTTTATATCCCCATCTATGCTTTTTTTCTTTTGTGAATGTAGAAAAAACTTTTATTGATGTTTTCTTCTTTTTTGGGGGGGAGGGGGACAAGGACAGGCTGGGACTGTCACTATCCACTGACCTACCTTCTCTCCCTCCATGTAATAAATCTGTATAGAGCAGAAAAATGAGTGAATCCATTGGCCAAGTCTGCAAATGGCCCTTCTCCATCTGTGCCTTGGTTTCCCTCACCTGTCTGCCAGCAGAGGAGATACATGCTTCTTCCTTCTTTGGAGGTCCTGGTTGGTTGCTGCTTTGGTCAGAGTTCTGAAGGCTTTTCTTCTCATGTTAGCACAGTGCCTGGCACGTAGTAGGTGCTTAATGCATTTATTGAATTAAATTGAATTGAACATTACTATTGTTCTGGTTCTGCTCATTTAACTCTGCATCAGTTCAAACAGATCCCTCCATGTTTCTCTGAACCCGTCGCATTCATTTGCTGTGGCACAGTAAAATTCCTCTTCCTATACAACCATTTGCTCAGCCATCCCCCAGTTGTTGGGCATGCAGTTTGTTTCCATTTCTTTGTTACAACAAAAAATGCTGCCATGACCACTTTGGAGGACTGGAAACTTTCCCCCTCTCTTCTTCACTTCCTTGGGGTGGCACGTGTTATTTTTCCCGGAGCCGGTAAGGTGCTGAGTGAGTGATTGGGATGGTGGGGGACACCTGGAATTCATGAACCTTCTCCCCTTCCTCCTGATAGCCTGCACCCCATTACATTTAGTCTAGAGTTAGCCAGATGTCCCAGAAGGGGGATCCCTTGGCAGGAGAATTCCTTCCACGCAGGGGAGATCTTGGGGATGGTCTAGTCCCAGCTCCTCCCTTACTTGGAAGACGAGGAGCCTGAGTCCCAGAGTGACTTAGCTGAGCACACACAGCTTGGATTCCAAGTGGCTTTGGGTTGAGTGCTTGCTCACTCCACTTCCTGAAGTGGAGACTCACTGGACAGTGGCCCATGGGTCATCCAAAAACGGAAGAGGTCTAATTTGGCTGATTCGTGTGCATAGTCAATATTGTGATTTTAATTTTCCTTCAGATTTTTGAAAAATTACCATTTTCATAGGCTCATCGATTTAGCATGAGAAGAGACTCTGAGAGGTCCTCATTTTCCAGAGGACGTGCCTCCCCCAGAGTCACACAGGCAGTAGATGTCAGAGGTAGGATGGGAACAGCGGATCTTACTGAATTGCATTTCGGCCAGTCCCCAAAGTCTTGAGGTTGTTGTAGGATTGTGGTGGTGGTACCCCCAAAGAGTTTTCCTCTGCTGGGAGAATGGGCGTGGGAGGCTTGTATCCTGGGGAATTTGTTCCGTCTGTGTCTGTTGGGTACTGGGGTTGCTTGGAGACTGTCCTGGGACAAGTCATTCTTCCCGTTTATGAAGGACCTACTGAGTGCCCAGGGAGCACTTACGTGGGGAAAGAACATTTACACAGAGAAGGAAATTATTTGGGGGAGCACAAGAGGAGAGGATTGGCGGAGCTGGCGTTCGTAGGAGGGGGAGAGCGAGCATTCCATTGGGTTGGTTGGAATGTGTGAGGGGCAGAAATGTGAAGTTGAGGCAGGAAGGAGATTTTGGAGCCTGATGGGGAAAAGCTTTCAATGCTCATCAGAAGGGGATCTTTTTCAGGGAAAGAAATTGTGTTTCTTTTTATTTTCCGCGGTTCTCCTCCGGTAGAGACCATGGTGTCATGGGAAGAGCAGGGGCATGGACCAGGCAGGAAGAGGAAGCTGGGCTCCGTCTGACTAGTCCCAGGGAACTCGGGAGCACAGTGGATGAAGCCCCGGGAGTCGGGAAGACCCGAGTTTGAATTCTGTCGCAGACACCAACTTCGTTGCCTTTCTTTTCCCTGCCTTGGTTTCCTCATCTATAAAATGGGGATAAGAGTAATAGTTGCCTCCCATGTTTGCTGGGAGGATCAGACAAGGTGATGTTTGTAAGTCATGTCAGTGCTTGCTCTCATTTATCTGTTTGTCAGGGATCTTTGGCTTTTGTCTGACAGAGAGACCTGGTGAGCCATGCCAGTTCCCACGGGGCGAGAGCAGCATGTTTGCATCCCAGATTGCCCCGTGCCGGCAGCTTCCAACTTGGCGATTCTGTGGTTGGGGGAGGGGAAATAGGAAAAGATTGCTCAGGTTTGTTCTTCTGCCTGAAGAGAACCCAGCTAACCTTAGCAGGGCAGAGCTCGGCCTCTGAGTAGGCCGTCCCCCCACGGGTGTTTGCTCCTTCTTCCTGTGGACGTCAAGGGGGAGGGAAGGAGCTCTGGTCCAGGAGCCTGAGGATTCCGATTTCCCAAGTGGGTGCTCTGCGAGGCGGAGGAGCCCTGAGTGCCTTTTCAGCAAGGTTAGGGGTTCACTGTTCCGAGTTCCAGATGTTCTGGTCTTGTTGTTCAGCTTTTAAAGACGTAAACACGTCTGTAAAGTTATCTGCTCGCTCGCTACTTTTGGGCCCTCGGTCTGCGTGGGGAGTGGGAGCACAGCGGGGCTTTCCAACCTGGAGCCAGTGAACTTGGTTTTGTATATTTTAACAACTCTCTTTAAGTAGAATTGGTTTTCTTTGTAGTTCTGTGTATTTGATTTTATGCATTTTAAAAATACCGTTATGAGGAGAGGCTCGGGGAATCCATGACCCTATGAAGGTTCAGCACCCTGGACCAGAGTCTCCCTAAGGTGCCTTCTGCCGCCGATTCTGGGGACCTGTGCTTGCATAGGACAGCTATAGAGCCAGGTCCCCACCACCTGGTGGCAGCATCCCCTTAATAGCAGGAAATGGTTCTAAAAGGGAAAACTGCCTCTGGTGGCCAGGCCAGGGCAGGCGGACACCACACGAAGTACCTGGACCCCAGGATTTGAAGCACAGCATCCTGAGTTGCACCCATGGCCTTGCTGTTGCTAGTTGTGTGACCTTGGATGAGTCATGCAGCCATCCTTGCCTCAGTTTCTCCTTGGGTATAAGAGGATAGGGCAATTGTATCATGATGGTGGTGTTGATGATGATAGCCGACCTTAATTTATTGACTTTAGGTTTACAGAGTGCTTGCTTGCATATGCGGTTGTAAGACACGATTAATATCCCCATTTTACAGATGACCTCAGAAGGGGGATGTAAAACTCTAGGGAGGGGTCCCCTCAAAGAGTCTTTGGATGGCTGCATGTAAAGCACTAGAACTAGGACAGTATACCAAGGCGAGTTGCTATTATTATTTATTAATTTTGTTAGAACAGCTAGGTGGCCCAGTGGATAGAGCACTGGACCTGGAGTCAGGAAGACCCGAGTTCAAATGTGGCCTCAGACACTTATTAACTATGTGATCCTGGGCAAGTCGCTTAATCCTGTTTGCCTTAGTTTCCTTATCTGTAAAATATGCTGGAAAAGAAAATGGCAAACTACTCTAGTATCTCTGCCAAGAAAGCCCCAAAATAGGCTCTTGAAGAGTCGAAAATGAGTGAAATGACTGAAGAACAATTAATTTTGTTACTTTCTTCATCTTATTTGATGGCATTGAGCTAAAAATGGTCCTGGGTCTAGTTGTTATTTAATGCTCTGCAGTCTCCTGCTTAGCTGGATAAACTGAGCAGTTTTTCTAGTTGTGTAAAAGGTTTGGGATGTAAAAGGATCTCTCATGAGAGACTGGAGAAAGCATCCAGTGAAGATGGGGGCCAATCCCAATGGCATGGCTGCATTTTCCCACCTCCTGTTCTCCATCGAATTCATGTTCTGTCTAAGCACTTGGGAACACCAGTTTGGTCTGAGTGAGGACTGATTTCTGTTCATTTTATTGGTTGAAATCCTCAAGATATCTGGGGTCTGTAATTGCAGCGTGGTGGGGGAGGAAGCTTCTGGCCAGCACCTTCAGTCATTGGATTGACATGGACCTGAGGCAGTTCTAATCTGACTTACTACAGAACAGAATTTGCTGTCAGATGTTAGACTTTGTCGAAAAGGGGCCTCCCCATTGGCACATTCATCTCTAATCTCAGGCCACACAGTTGGATCTCTCTTTTAGGGGGCAGGTGTGGAATGAAAATAAGTCCCCTCTAAGCATTCTGTTCCGAGAAGCATTTCAGCATTGGCTGACTTCCAGGTGAGACGCCTAAAAGTTCACTCCCTTGGCTGGCCGCCCTTTGTTTGGCCCTGCCTGCTCCCAGGCGGCGGCTTTGGACTTTGCTTTCCCCTCACCAGATGGGAGTGGTAACAAGCATTTGTGTGAAGAATGATTGTGGCAGCTTTTACCCTGGCCTCCTGGCCGGCAACACGGCCCGTCCTAGACTGAAGCCACCGATATCCTGTCCCAGAGTAAAGCTCTTTTCTGAGTCATCGATAGTCTCCGGTGTGGTAATATCCCCAACGTTTCTAGAGGGCCCCCAGGGGCTCCCCAAGTGCTGTTGTCATAGCGAGGAGCCTCATGAATGAGGTAGTGTAGGTAAGCTTGTGTTATTCTCTCTGTTTCACGGAGGAAGAGACTGAGGTTCAGAGAAGTTAGTGACCTTCCCCAGGTCACACATTCTTCACTTTGGACCAGGGCATCTTTCTTCGTCTCTGCCTCTGGAGGGCTTGTAATCCTTTCTCCAGGATAAGGGAGGGATGGCTGAGAACATCCAGGAGCCATTGCCCAGAGATCGCCCTGTTCCTGGAGGCTTTGTTTGGACCTCCCGCGGATGCCTCTCTCACGGCCTTTCCCCCATCTTGGCTTGTAGGTGCTGCATTTCTACTGTGATACCTGCTCTGTTCCCATCTGCCGAGAGTGCACCATGGGGCGCCATGTTGGCCATAGCTTTATCTACCTCCAGGATGCCCTCCAAGACTCTCGAACCCTCACCATTCAGCTGCTGGCCGATGTTCAGCAAGGCCGCCAGGCCATTCAGGTAAGTCATCTGTGATGTTTGCTCTTGGGCCAAGGTCATCGTGCAGCTCTGGCTTTTAAATTGATGCCCTGGGTTCAAATCCCATTGCCGATAACTTAATCCACTGTGTGATCTCACTCGGGCTCTCTGGGCCTCGTCTGTCCTCATCTGTTAAGTGAATTTAGAGTAGGGGGCCCAAGGCCCTCCCAACTTTCTCCCGGGCACCTGGGTCCACACTTCACATCACCCCAACTGATCTTTCCCCCATGTGGGACAAGCTCTTGGGGCCTCTGTGTTCTAGTTCCTGAGCTTTCATGATTGCTGCCCCCGTTTTAGAGGCTTACAGCCAGGCCCTCTGGCCTTGAGGGTCTGACCCATACAGCATACTGTTGTTTAGTTGACTATTTTTAAACTTACTTAAAAAAAGGAGGTGAGAGCTCAGCTTTGGCCGTGGTGGGCTTCCTGTGATGTTGCGATGTTCTGAACCCGTGATTCTGTTGACTATGCCTGGCACGCGGTTAGGTGCTCAGTTAGGATTTGCTTGGGGCACCAAAGTCCGTGACTTACCTAGGGTCACACAGTCAGTAAATCTTTGAGGTGAGACTTGAACCCAGGCCCTCCCCCCAAGCGATCTCTCCACTGTGCTGGACCAGCTGCTAGCTCTGGGCAGAAACATTTGATTTTAAAAGTTAGAGACAAGATGTCAACATAAGGGAACTGAAATCTTGCTTTTCCAAAAGACAAAGAATCCATAAGACACCTTCCTTCTGTTTAGTATTTCTTCTTTCCTTTTCCTACTGTCTTGTCTTTGGACCCAGCAGACCTCCCCGTGAACAGACACCCCAACCTCCCGAGAGTGGCTTCAGCTGACATTGGGTGTCACTTTCCACTTTGGTGGCTCGCCCTTCCTTAGTCAACAGGCGTTCATTGTTAAGCACCTACTGTGTGCCAGGGCTTTTAAAACTGGAACACTTTGGTCATGATCTGCACCGAGTTTGTGGGAGTGGGTCTCCCGTCACGTCACCCCAGCAATATAAGCCTCTCCCTCTCCCGTATTATCCTCTAGGCTTTCTTCCTGCCCTTCCCATTCAATGGGGGAGTGACCAATGGGCCAGAGGAAATTTGGGGGTTTGAGATCTCACTTTCTATTAACAAGTAATCAGAGTTGTTTACAGATGATTGATTCCTGTCTCACCGATTTAAGGCCCTTGTTTCCAATTAAGTGGGCCGGGCCGGGAATGCTCAGTTTTCCACCGTTCGCTTCTGTACGGATCACACAGTTGGCTGCCAAATGTGGGCTGGCTTTTAATTGGAATGACTTGAATAAAGCAGTTATTATAGTTTTCCTAAAATGGGCTAATCCTCCCCCTCCCTCGGCCCAGGGCCCACTTACCGGGGGATGGCGGCTTGTGGTGCAGCTCTGGCGGAGGTCCCCAGTGTAGAGCCACGTCCTCAGCTGCTGCTGATTGACAAGATGGGGTAGTTTGAGAAACATTCGGTAGCCTGGAAAGTGAGATCTGGGGAGGAGCTGAGATGGTGGCCACACTGAGAAGAGGGGCCATTTGGAATGTCCTTCCCCTCTGGCTGCACCATCACATTTCCATGAAGTCAGTGTTGTTATCTGGCCCCCGCAGGGTCCTCCCCCCCCCTTTTTTTTAAGTCTTGCCTGACTTGGGTCATTTTCTCTAATCCACATTCACCACTTCTGCTCATGTTTTCATTTGCCCTGAAAGCTAGAAGGAGCCCTCTGGAGACATTGGCCTAACGCCTCTTATTCTTCAGGCAGGTAGCAGCCATGTAGGTGAGGGCTGGAGCTCAAGTAGCCTGCCCAGGGTTTCCCAGCTCACATGTAGGGAGGCAAGAAGGAAAACAATACCAGGGCTCCAGCGTGAGACACGTCGGCTACCCTCTGTGTCCTCTGGCCCCAGCCCAGCTCGGGGAAGGGTGAAGGGGGTGGGAGCCCTGGATTGAGATCTCATGGTGGGGTGGCATGGCCATCTGGGGCCCGACTCCCATACAGAGCCCGGCCTGGTGGCCTGGCACCGTCGCCCCCACACAGCCCCAACTTTTATTTAGAAATTTCTGGCAGTGGTTTTTACTCCAGAATTTCCTTCTGGCCAGCAGCATCCTCTCTGTCTTTGGGCAGAACCAGCTACTCCCTGGACAGTTTTGCCAGGAGTGTTAGGTGGCACTGATGCTTTTAAAAAAAAAAAGTGAGGGAGATTCCCTGGAGATTTGGGGATGATGGATCTTAGAATTGGGAAGCTGTTTTCATGAGTATTAGATACCACCTGAGAGACAGTGGTGCAGTTGTTCGAGGACCAGCTATTCAGGCTGAAAGACCTGAGTTCAGGGACCCCTTCTGGCTCTTATTAGTTGTATATGAGTCATCTGTGCTCTCTGTCTCAGTTTCCTTTTCTGTAAAATGGGAATGATAATAGTAGCTATCTTGCCCACTTTGTTATGAGGATCAGATGAGATCCTCTTTGTAAAGTGCTTTGCTAGGTTTAAAGGTAGGTCACCTCAAAGGCTTGTTTGTCCTAGAGCCCCAACCTCCTTCCCCCCTCCAAGGTACACCTGGCCTGAAATCCTAGTGAAGTGCCCATCCTGATCCTCTCCCAGACTCAAGAGGGTAAGGGGAAGGACTGTTGTCTGGGCCATGGGGCAGAGTGCCCGGGTTCCAGTTCAGGAGAACCAGGCCCTGGCCTGTTAACGGGGCTCCTTGCTCAGGATCTGAGTTGAGGGAAGGAAAGTGTACACAGCCCCGACCCCACGACCCACCCTTCCTCCCAGCCCTAGAGACAATTGGGGGTGAGGGGCTGAAGCTCCTGAAAATCCTTTCTGGCCTAACCAGTTTCTTTCCTGTGGGAGCTCAAGGTAACATTTGCTATGGGTAGGAGTCAATTTAGTGCAGAGTGGTTTGCTGTGTGACTTCGAAGGACTTGGTCCCTCTGGACTGCCACATCACCAAAGGGAGACCTTTTTAGCCCCATGAAATAGGAAAGAAATCGAGTAATTGCTGTGGGAGAAAGGCCTTTGAGCAACTCCACACCCGCTCCCCCCAGCTCCCCTCCCCAGCCTTTGAGTTCATCATGCAGGAATTCAAAAGTATTTATTGCTTGCTTGCTGTGTACAACAGTTGATGACTATTTATTAGGTGCCTGCTATGTGCTGGGCATTGGCCCCGGCGCTGGGGACACAAAGACACATCCAAAACGGTCAAAGAAGCTTGTGCTATTAAGGAGACAGGTCCCCAGGGGAGCAGGAGTTGGGACTGCAGGTTTTGGCTACATGAGGTCTGTATGGAGGGGGTGCCAGCCTGGAGTCAGGAAAACCTGAGTTCACATCCAGACACTTACCAGTTGTGTGACCCAGGGCAGCTTACCTAACCCGCTTGTCTCAGTTTCCTCATCTGTAAAATGGGAATAACAGTGGCACCGTCCTGCCAGAGTTGTTATGAGAATCAAATGAGATGACATTTTTAAAGTACTTAGTACCATGCCTGGCACACAGTCAGGGTTAAATAAACGTTAATTTTTGTTGTTGTTATTTATACTCATTGTGTGTGTCCAAGCAAGTCTGTGTGCTGGATCACAAAGCCGTAACTAAGGCAAGGTGGCTGGTGCTTTGCTCCAGGTTGCCAAAGAGCCTCTGCTTTCCATCCACTTGGTTTCTCATAGGTACCTATGGCTGTGCCTATCTCCCTCATCTGACTGTCCACCCCATGAGGGCAGGCCCTTCTTTGCCTCCCCAGCTTTTAGCGTGGTACTGGGCACGTAATACGATCTTAATAAATGCTTCTGGACTGACTATTAGCTGCCCTGCTTCAGGTTTATAGA
>NW_020954577.1:45074742-45196506 GCF_900497805.2 Vombatus ursinus | reverse complement strand
GAAAACCCTGCCACCGAAATGTATGGGATTCTAGAGAGGAGTGGGAGAGCCCTTGTGAGAGAGAGCACTGGGGACCCCACTGAAGTGTCTATGTAACGAATGGGAATTTCTCCTTTGCTGGCCCGGAGATTTTCTGAGGAGATCGCACCGGAGAAAGCCCCTGATGTGTGCAGTGGTGTCGATCCGGGAGCTCTGCAGTACCTGAGGGGCACGGGTGGCCGTGGCCCTTGCCACTTGCCCCCCCCCCCCCCACCTTTGTTCAGAGGCTGATTACCTGTGCAGGAGCTGGACTTCTGCCTTTCTTGTATCTCTAGCTCTCAGCTGGAGTTTCTTCGCCTCTAAAATGGCGGAGTGGGTTGGTGGCTTTGGAATCTCTTTCCAGTCTCCAGCTTTGCTCTTTGCCGTTTGGTTTGTCCAGTCTAGCTTTATTGTCTTAGTGTTTCTCAGTTGCTTTAAGAGTAGTCACTTTGCCCGCTGGCACCTACCATGGCTGCCTCCCCCCAGGTACCTCAAAGCCTCTTTCTTAGCAAGGCGAAGAGCCTGAGCTGCCCACGTTCCTCATTTAGCCTCTCAGGTCTGTGGGCTCCCCCTTGTCAGGGTCTCTTGGGGGGCCCCAGCTGCCGATGCTGATAACGCCAGTGTGTAAGACATTGATAAGATATCCTGTGTGAAAGCTTGCTGATCTGCATGTGGGCACTTGTAAATATTAGATGATTCTGGACTCCTGGGCTCACTCCTTTGCTAGTTTTAGAACCCAGAGCTGCCTGTGTAAAAGGGCTAATAATCCTACTAGCTAGTGTTTATAGAGTGCTTTACAAATGGGATCTCCTTGGATCCTTGCCACAACCTTGGGAGGGACAGGCTGTTAGTAGCCCCATTTTGCTGATAAGGATGCTGAGGCATTCATTTAATGCAGAGGACCCTCAAAGATTGGTTGAAACTGACGGTGTGATTGAAAAGTTGAGCTTATTGATGAAACTTGTACAAATTGATTGATTGAGTTTTTGTATTTATTGAGCCTGCCCAGTGATGATAATGTATGAGGCACAGTCATTGTGGGACTGACTCTGTAAAATGTGTAAAAATAATCAGTTTCCATTTTACTATAAATATTTAGTTGAACCAAATTGGGTATCCCCACTCCCACCCCGGGGTAATTGGATAAACCAGGAAATTTGAAAGAGACTATAAAACAAAGGTAATAACCAGGAATGAAAATCAGGTTTTCCCAATGCAAAAGGAATAAAAATAAGATAGAAACTGTCATCGATTTACCTTCACCATTACAGTCTTCATTCACATTGCGTACTAACTATATCACTAACATCTGGATAGTTTTGGCCTTTTGACCGAATTACAAAAATCCACACTAAAGATAATTTAGAAGCCAACATCTTGAATAAAAAAAGGAACCTCCCCCACCCCAGCCAAGATGATACAGACCAACATAACCTGCCCCTTCTGGAATCTTACTGATTGGGGATTTCCCTCAGCATTGCATGTTCTGAGCTTGGCCGTGCCCTCTCTCCCAAGCCCCCCTCAAGGACCTGGGCCATGCTGGCAGGCTTTCCCTGGCTCGTTTACTATCCCATGGGTATCAGGCCAATGCATGACATGGCCACCTGCTGTGTCTTTGCATTCTCTCTGAGGCGTGTGAGTCCGTATAGATTGATGTCATCTTCCCCTGGTCTGGGACAGGTGAGGGAGAGGAAGGGCCAAGGGCCCATTGGAGAGTTATGTTGGTTAATAGGGGTAAAATGAATGTTCAGGACCAGGAATTTGGAATTATGGAGTTCCATTTGCCAGAGTGCATCTTACATATGCAGGTGTCTTTTAAGATCAGCCAATCAATAACATGCATTTATTAAGTGCTTACTATGTACCAGGCATTGCAGAGTCAAAGGAAAAGCAAAAACGGGGAGATAAGTTGGACATAATTAAGTACATACAATGTACCTTCCTAGTGTAAGGCAACCTTATGGGGGGTGGGGGGGAGGATCTCATTAGCAAGTGGACAGACTGCAGAAAGTCACCTGCAGAAAGATGTTTGAACTGAACGTTGAAGGCAACCAGGGATGCTAAGGTGAGAAGGAAAATATTCCAAGCCCAGGGCAGAATCAGTGACTAGGCCTCGAGGTGGGTGATGGGAATGTCACTTGTGAACACCAGCCTTCAGAAGACCAGTAAAGCCAGATTGTAGAATGCATGGAGTGGGTTGAGGTGTAAGAAGGAGGCAAAGCTAGGATGGGACCAGCTTGGGAAGCCATTTCAGTGATCTTGGAGGTAACAGGAGAAATGAAGTTTCCAATAAGGTTCTTGCCTTATGTAGAATAGCTAGTTTCTGTTAGAAACTTAGCCTTAATTATCCTTCCCAACAACTATTTTATTTGGGAACCTTTTTACATTTGATTCAATGAATTATAGTGCATAAAGGAGTGCAGTACCCTGCTCCCAGCCCCCGTCAGGATTCTCGGCTGGCCATTCTGGCTCATTAGATTTCCTTTCACATTTGGTCTCCTTTTCAGCTGGTATCCTCTGCCACTCCCTTCACTCCATTATGTACACCACACTCTACTGGGCTGTCTCCTAAACACTGGGGAAATGCCATTCCAAAGAGTTGGGGCCCCTAAGGTTTGGAATCCCTGATCCAAGTAGAGGTTCTTGTGCTATTTGAACTGCAAAGGTCTTTTGAGATCATTAGGTCAACCCCCATTTTACAGATGAGGATACTGAGACCCAGAGAGATGATCCATCTTGTCCAAGGTCACACAGTTGGGCCATGAAACCCAAGTACTATGAGCTTTCTGCCTTGTTTCTTATCTTCTCGTGGATTAGGGGCAGTGGGGTGGGAGGGGTCAAGGAGGAAGTGGGAATCCCACCTTTGCATGCAAATTGGCAATTTATCTACAAGGACAGACTTATCCCTGGCAGTATTTTGAACCCCAGTCTTCCTCATTCTCAGGCTGGTGTATCTCCCTCTATCTACTACCCTGCCTCTCATAGAAATCTTGATGGGTTTTAAAAGAGGCATTAATATTACAGGTACTTAAAATCAGTAGGTTTTCAGTTTTAATTAATTCTTTATGGATAATTTCTGCCTGCTTTTTGAAGGCTAAGGAAATTTTAGGAAATTTGATTTTTTGCCTCAGGAGGACGAGATTCCCCTTGAACACTTGATATAGGTTCCCATTTTTTCCTTCAGGAAGGCTTTTAGGGGGTTTGTTCCTAACGCTTTTATCTTGACTCTAGCAAACCCAGCACCTCTAGGCAGCAGTTTTGGGCTAGAGTGGGTGGGGAGTCTTGGTTGTGGGAGGGGGTGCTGGGAGTTGGAGCTGTACCCTCCAGCACAGTAGGGCCCAAGGGTTGGCTGGGTCCATAGTCACAGCTGCTTGATGATACATGCTGCATTTGATACTGCATTTCAAGTTTTCGCCTGGAACTCTGCTACACTGGTTTTCCCATGTCAGAGTATCTTTTAATAGTCCTGACATACACCACCATTTAGGTGTAACTCGTCATACGGAGGAAGCTGGGGCTGCCCAAACACTCCTCTGGTTACATGTCAGACAGGTGCCAGTCTTGCCGTGCCAGCCCTCTGCTTGGGGGCAGAGCCGAGTGATAGTGGCTTCGTGTGTGTGTCTCCCCTTTGCAGTCTCTGTAGCCGCTTCGGACAGATATTATATATGCTCTGTCTTTGTTTTGTTCTGTTGTTTCCAGCTGAGCATTGAACAGGCCCAGGCTGTGGCGGACCAAGTTGAAATGAAAGCAAAGGTGGTCCAGTCTGAAGTCAAAGCAGTCACATCGAGGCACAAGAAGGCCCTGGAGGAGAGGGAGTGTGAGCTGCTGTGGAAGGTAAGACAGATGCTCTGCCAGACCCGGCTGTTCTTTGTCCAGCCGCTGTGAGACAAAGACCCATGTGCGCTAAGGCCAAACTCCAGTAGCGCTAATTATAGACTTTCACGGGTCGTGTTCTAAATTCGGAACATTGGAGTATTTCATGGAAGTGTTTTGGGGGAGGAAGGGCCCAACCCCTGGTGTTGCCAGGACACACTGGTGCATTGTATGGCCTTCTCTCCCAGTCGAGCAACAAGGGCGCTTTTCAGAGCTGGTAGACACCCATCAATGAATGTCGCCCGAGTAGAGAAGGCAGGAGGGGCAGAGCACAAGGGAGATGACTTTTTAAGGCCAGCACACTGATAGGAAAGAGGCCTTTGGGGGAATTGCTGGATGGCTCCATTTCCTGGCCCGTCCAAAAGACCAGTTTCCTTTTTGTTCTTAAGGCTTTTCCTCCAATTGTAGAGGATGAGATGCCAAGCCTAGAGGGCGATTTTAAAACCAGATGGAGAAAATGACTCATGCCACTCCCTAGCACCCCCATCCCATCCCTCCTTGCCCGGTCTCATTCTTCACTTAGGAGTTGAACATATCCAGAAGGAATATTTAGGCCATCATTGCATTCCCTAACAGCAAGATGGTGGCATTCATTAACATGGATCGGGCTGCCAATGGGGGTAGCCAAACTCTTAAGCTTCCTAAGAATACACAGTTTGGGCAGGATGTTTTTACCAAAGTCTTTCTTTTTGGTGGGATGGTAGAGTGTGATACCGGCCTATTTTTATGAAATACCATTGCCACAGAAAGTTAGCCAGAGACAGAAACGGATAGGCATTTATTTAGTAGTTTTTCTTGGAAGACAAACTGTGAGTCCTGGAATCTTCAGACACTTCAGACACTCAAATGCTCCCATTGTTCAGATCTTATATAACATGCCCAAATGTTAATTAAAATCGGGAGAGGAGCTAGGTACTTGGTGCAATTTGAGAAGACTGTCTGTAGTGTATCAAACTATGCCACAAACTTGCTTTTCTGGATTTCTGAATGAAAGGGTCTTTGTCATCTGTTGGAGGTTGGGGGAGGTGGTCTTTTGAATGCTCACCTTCAGTGATGCAAAACATCTTTCTTCCCTTGACCTAGCTCTGGTTTTGAGGTGCTGCTATCTTCCATCCTTCGGGAGAAAATGATGAATTTCTTTCTCTAGTCCTTAGCATTATAGAGTAACCTTTTGGAAGAAAAAACGTCAGTCTTGTGTTTATTGTAAATGATGGATTTCATTTCCTAGAAAATTCCTTTGTATTTTCACTTTAGTTTCCTTTCTGATTGTTGTTCATGTCAGCATCATGCATTTAATTAATCTTAATTGTCCTTGACTTCTTTCCCAAGACATTGATTACGCTGGACAACTCAAACCAGTCAATTTCTGTGAATCACTCTTGTCTTATGTTCTCGGTACATTTGGCCCCATAGATTCTGGCAAATCCTTCTCTCCTGAAGCCTTCTCTTCCTCTTCTTCAACTCTGTCTTGGGTTCCAGACTGATGGCTTCCCTCCCACTTGCCTCTCTTCACCTAGATGCTCTTGTCTCTCCAGGTGTCTATTTCCAAGATATCCTACCACCATAGACTTTTACATTTGTGTTCCTTGTTTTCCTCCTTCACGTTGTCTGATGTGTTCAAATTTCCCATTATTGCGTGTTGTCCTATGAGTCATGAGATTGTGGTCATCTTTGTCCTCTGAATCTTAATCACAAACCTTTCCCATTCCTTCGTTAATATTAACTACCCTGCTGCTGGCCATCCAAACCTTCCTCTCTCTTTTCCGTTCAACGCTTCTCTGCTTCTCTTTTCTCCTCAAATGCTAAGAGCCGTGATTTTTCTTAATGATAGACCCTGTAATGGTGTTCTTTGTCCCGAGGGCTCGCTGGTGGTTTAACAATTTACCTTCTGTCTCTCTGGGTCTCCTTAAACGCATTCTGTGCTGAGGATGCTGATGAAGCCTCCGTCATTGGTTTATCTCAGAAGGACGAGCTGGCTTTTCTGCAGTTCTGTGGAAATTTTGGATGGGCTTGCACATTGGCCCCAAAGCCTGGAAGGAAGGAGTGGGGCATTCTAGCCCTAGGAGAAAGCCTGCCTGTAGTTTGGGGAAAGGAGGCTCATCCATTTGGCTTAATTAGGAATACAGGAAGCAGCTAAATTAAAGAAGAGTCCTCATGGGAACTTTGAGAAAGAGACAGGGCCTTGGATCAGCGATTTCACGAGATTCAGTGAGTCCTCGATGAGCCAGTTCTTTTGCCAAGGCAGGTCAGCGTCTTCGGTGACATTCAGAGCCTTCGGGAGTTGCATAGATCACAGAGAGGTTGAAAGACCCTGGACAAGTCTGAGGCAAAATTTGAACCCAGGTCCTCTACGTTCAAGGCCACCTCTCTCCCTCCACGTGGTGCTGCTTCATAGACTGAGTGGGATAGAATAATTGAGCTTTGTTTGAAATTAAATCAATTTGAATTTAAACAATATTTTAGTGGATTTTTTCTAAATGTAGGTATTTTATTTATAGCATCCTCTTAGTCGTCAAGGACAGGTCTGCTGTCAATGGAAGTAGGTAAATCCGTGTTGTCCACCACAGCAGCACTGCTTTAGTGGAGAGCCTTCCGGCCCACTCGCAGACACTGTAGCTCTCACCTGGCCTGGGTCGGGTGGGTGGGAGTGCAGAGGCTGGGGTGGGGGGTGGGGCAAGGTCTGCATCAGGAGGAAGAGGGATTTCCGTGGAAACATCTCTCCAAGAATTCTGGATCTCAGGCCTTGGCTTGCCTCATTCTCCCTCCAGTATCGATTGATCATTCCTGCTACATTCCCCAAAAATATTTTGCCTGGTAGCAATAACAATAAAAAGATCCCCCCCAAAAGAAGCCAAACTCTGAACAAGTAGGGAAAACCCCTCAGCAAAAAACTTAGTAATGCCCTGTGAGAAAGAGCATTAAAGTATCTGTAACTCCTTCCTGTCAGCAGAGGCTTATGATAGCAGAATGTTAAATACATAATCACGTGATATCATTGAGTACTGTTGTTTTGGTTTGGCTATTTTTCTTTCTTTTTTTCTTTGTTACAAGGGAGGGAACAATTTTGTAGGGCAGTGATGGTGGTATTTCCTTACAAGGACTGATGTAAAACCCAAAGGCCTTAATGAAACTTCCTAAAAGTCCTTCAGTAAACAAAATTAGATTCGAGAATCTGTCCATTCTAAGAGGTTCCAGTGACTCAGTTTCCTTCTTAGGCCCGTTGGGGGCTTTTTGTGCCCCTGAAGATATAAAGGTTGACTGTCACTCATCACTCCTCACGTACGATTTTTAACAAGGCCTCTTCCCTTTCTCCTCTTAGGTGGAGAAGATCCGACAAGTCAAGGCCAAGTCTCTGTACCTGCAGGTGGAAAAGCTTCGTCAGAACCTCAGCAAGCTAGATAGCACCATCAGCGCGGTGCAGCAGGTCCTGGAGGAGGGGCGTGCCATGGACATCCTGTTGGCCCGAGACCGCATGTTGGCTCAGGTCCAGGAGCTGAAGAATCTCCGGAGCCTCCTGAAACCCCAGGAAGATGACAGAGTGATGTTCACCCCCCCAGACCAGGCCCTGTACCTGGCCATCAAATCCCTGGGCTTTGTCAGTAGTGGGGCTTTTGCCCCCTTGACCACGGCCACCGGGGAAGGCCTCAAGCGTGCCCTCCAAGGCAAGGTGGCCTCATTCACTGTGATCGGGTATGACCATGATGGGGAACCACGCCTTTCAGGGGGGGACCTGATGTCCGTGGTGGTGATGGGGCCCGACGGGAATCTGTTTGGTGCTGATGTCAGTGATCAGCAGAATGGTACTTACCTGGTCAGCTACCGGCCACAGCTGGAGGGTGAGCACCTAGTCTCCGTTATGATCTGCAACCAGCACATAAAGAACAGCCCCTTCAAGGTGCTGGTCAAGTCTGGTCGTAGCTACGTGGGCATCGGGCTGCCCGGCCTGGTCTTCGGCAGCGAGGGGGACAGTGACGGGAAGCTGTGCCGCCCTTGGGGGGTCAGTGTGGACAAGGAAGGCTTCATCATCGTGGCTGACCGTAGCAACAACCGGATCCAGGTGTTTAAACCCTGCGGCACCTTCTATCACAAGTTCGGCACATTGGGCTCGAGGCCTGGCCAGTTCGACCGCCCTGCTGGAGTGGCTTGCGACTCCTCCCGGAGGATTGTGGTGGCTGACAAGGACAATCATCGCATCCAGATATTCACATTCGAAGGGCAGTTTCTCCTCAAATTTGGGGAGAAGGGCACGAAGAACGGACAGTTCAATTACCCTTGGGATGTAGCCGTGAATTCAGAAGGCAAGATTCTCGTCTCTGATACACGGAACCACCGGGTCCAGCTGTTCGGGCCTGACGGGGCCTTCCTGAACAAGTATGGCTTTGAAGGGGCCCTCTGGAAGCACTTTGATTCCCCCCGGGGCGTGACCTTCAACCACGAAGGCCATCTGGTGGTGACGGACTTCAATAACCACCGCCTTCTAGTCATCCATCCAGACTGCCAGTCTGCCCGCTTCCTGGGATCAGAGGGCACAGGCACCGGGCAGTTCCTGCGTCCTCAGGGGGTAGCGGTGGACCAGGAAGGACGCATCATCGTTGCCGATTCAAGGAATCATCGGGTGCAGATATTTGAATCCAATGGCAGCTTCATAT
The DNA here is from genome assembly GCF_900497805.2 of Vombatus ursinus. Classification (NCBI taxonomy): domain Eukaryota; kingdom Metazoa; phylum Chordata; class Mammalia; order Diprotodontia; family Vombatidae; genus Vombatus; species Vombatus ursinus. The sequence continues at coordinate 45,187,966 of NW_020954577.1, read as the reverse complement.
GCAAATTTGGTGCTCAGGGAAGTGGCTTTGGCCAGATGGACCGGCCCTCGGGCATTGCTGTCACTCCAGATGGCATGATCGTCGTGGTTGATTTTGGAAACAATCGAATCATCATCTTTTAATAGAAAGCGTTGGCTTTGTTGTTCTTGCGGTTGCTTTTTGGGGGGTAGTGGTTTTTTTTTTGTTTTTTTTTGTCCATTTTGAATTTCAAAGAAGAAACTCTCAGGGAAATTTTTTTTCTTTACTATGAGAACAAAAAAAAGTACAACGTTACTGAAGACCTACCTCATCTTTATTTTTTTACAGATGAATGTACTTCTCTTTCTGCAGGGATTGAGCCTGGGAAGTCATATATTCTATCTACCTCATGTTCTTTGGGTTCCCTCCTCCCTTTGTTCCTTTCCTCACCCCCTCCCTTCTCAGCCCAGTGCAGATTTTGTATTTACCTCCATCCCCAAAATGGGTTATTGAATGCACAAGCCTACGATTGGATTGGTTATCATGCTGTCACTGGATTGGTCGTGTGCGATCAAAGCTTTCTAGAGAGGAAGCCAAATGAGGCTCTCTAACTTCTAAAAAAAAAAAAAAAAAAAAAAAAGATTAAAAAAAGTAGGGTTAGATACCTAGAGCATCTATGTTCCAGATTCTAGACTGTGGTTTGTGGGTTTCTTCCTGTGTTAAGTGTGTTTTGGTAATAAGCCTTTTAAAAACTTTTTAAAAATGCTGCAACAGAGAACATTTCCCTCTTACCCTTTCATACCTCAATATGTTTGACGTCCTGTTCAGCATCTTTTTCTTATTTCTAGAAAATATGGGTGAGGTATGCCAGCTCAGAAGAGCGGGCCTTTCATAGTTTGGGGTTCTATTTTAGAGGAGTATGTGCAGTATCCCTGCCCCAAATGGTAAAAGCCAAGAAGATGGTGCACATCTTAAGTTTTTTGATGACTTTTAGTAAAATATCTTCAGTGTTTGGGGGTGGGGATGGTTTTGTGGGAGTGGGAGGAGTGTAATCTGTTATAAGAAAATGGAAGTCATCTAATTCTCGGATTTAAAACTTTTAAAAAATGTTTGGGGTGTGTCAGTGTGTGTGTGTGTGTGTGTGTGTGTGTGTGTGTGTGTGTGTGTGTGTGTACACATCAGTAGAAGCAAAGAAACATGGGAAATTGTCGTCAAGGGCATGGAATAGCCAAATGTTGTTGTTTTGTATGTTGTAGCTAGGCGTTTTTTTTTTCCTAAGAGTGATGGTGGTAGGTGGAAGAATAAAGTTTTTATTTTAAAGCACAATTTTTTCTACAGCTTTGGAAGTTCAGGGAACAAAAACCTTTAAATGTCAGATTTGTTAACATTTCCCTTCGTTCCCTTCCCTCCCCCAACCAAAACAAAAATTTCTTTGATCTTTTGAGAAGTCACTTTAACTGCATCATTTGCTGAAAACTGGTGCTGCACAGGAGACTTGATACAGTCAGCATTAATTCCTTGGAGTGCTTTTGAATGTAAAGATCTTTTTCCTTCTGAAATATCCCCCCCTCCGACGTTGATGGTAGCAGTTGAAAGTGAGGGAGGAGGCCAGCTCCTCCTGCTTCAGGGAGTTCCAAAGAACAAAAGCCAAATGGAGCATTCAGCATTGAACCCAGTGGCCAGACCTGTGGGTACTTGGGAGGGTATGCTCCTTCTGGCTGGGCACAAGTTTCTTCTCATGACCTTTTCCAGTGGCTCCTTATCTGTCTTGAAGGAGAAAGCAGAAATTGTGCATATCGGGTGGGGGCAGAGATTGGCCTTTTATTTTCTTGGATTATTCCGAGATGCCAGCAAGTACTCACTTTGTCTCTTTAAGAAACCAGGCTTCCCTTAGTGCTCAGGGAGTGAGGGTTTGGGAGCCGCCTACTTTTTAGTGGTCAGAAGCCTAATGGATCAACTTCTATTTCCATCCTGGAAGGAGGAATGAGCCATTAATTCAAAAAAAAAAATAAAATTTCAAGAGATCTAGTGACTTGGGAGAGAGCTTTTTCTTTGTGACTCCTAGGAGAAGATGGCATAAAGCAATCACTGAATTTCCTTCTCCAGACACCTCATTTGAGCAGCTTTGTCTTTGCTTGGGTCATCAGAATTGGATGATGGCTCAAAGTTTGTCTTCTGTTTGCTGTCTTCTCTCCTTGGTGCTCCTTCCTGCCTTGTTTCTTTTCTTTTCTTCTTCTCTCTTTCCCTTTTTATATTCTTGAGGTCTTCATTCCTAAACTTAAAGACCTTTTGTGTATCCAGGGAAGAGAGGGTACTGTATCCACAAAATTCTCAGTGTATCTACAAAAAATTGCAGATATATCCACAGCCTCTTACAGGAGATCAGGCATTGAAGGTAGCAGCCAGACTACTCTCCCCTGTGGAAGCTGAGCCTGGCAAATTCCTCAGTGTAGGCAAGGCATTGCACCCTTCTATTAGCTATCAGGAAGGAGGGTAAGGGGTGAGAAAAATAGCATGTGAATGGTTCTCATTTCCTAATTACCCCTAATGCAGTGCCTCTAATTAGGAAATTTTTTCCATTTTCTTTAACTGTCCCCACTTTTGTCCCTAAATTCTCAGTTCTCATTGGATTTTTTTTTATGGTTAATCAACAGTTGGGGAAGGTCTTATTTTATTAATGAGGAAATACTATCCTAGCATCCCTTAAAATACCAAAGACAAGTGGTTTTAAAAGCTTTAAACATATTTCAATTCTGGGGATCCTTGTAGCTTTTTTTGCCTTCTTCATCTTGACCTTACTGTTTGGTTGAGGCAGTCTATCCAAGAATAGTCCTGTTGCCTTTGCCTGTTATTACAGCATATCTTTCTGCTGAGCCTGTGCTTTTTCTTCCCCGTGTCTCCACCTCCAGTAGTCTCCTGCTGTTCCCCCAGACATTTTGGGGGGATATTTTGAAACTTGGATGACACATTATCACTGTTGATCAGCAGTAACTGATGCATCAAGAACTTGGCTGTTTTGGCTCTGAAGGTGGTTACACGTTTTGTCATGCCTGAGAGCATTAAAGCTTTGTGTGATGGTAGATGACCTTCACTGACCTGTATCTGGGAGCCATATAAGCTTGGAACGAGCTCGGTGTTTAAGTGACTGAAATCAGAAGTGGATTGCTTGGCTCTCTTCCTTGGTAGTGTTGCTCCTTTAAATTCAGTGGATCAGCAGCACAAATGTGCCTGGCTGTTATTCAGAGAAATATGTGTCGCATTTGGGAAGCCATTGTTTGTAAAACATTACCATCTGTGGATCCCCACAGCCATTCATGTCCTCCTCCAAGAGTGCTAAGCACTCTTGAAGAATGTTAGTGTAGCTTCCAACACGGTGGGTCTTGGTTCAAAGGGAAGAATATGATGAAAGCCAACATCTAGTACCCCCTAGGGGTGTGGCTTTTCAAAAAGCACCCAAATCTCCATTCTGTGCGTATTTACTTTTCCATTATTAGGTAATGCAGAAGTATCCAGTAAAGGTAGAGCTTAGGCAGATCAGTTACATGAGAACGGGACAGAAGGGAGCTGTTTGCTTCCTATGAAGACATGACTTTGAGAAACCTTCCCAGAATCTCCTTTGGCTTTAGTCCAGTGGGTGCTGAAGGGTGGGAGACACGAAAGGTGCAGAAGACAGATCAGTTTTCATCAAACTCTAGTTTAGGTAATTTGTGCACTAAAACTCTCCTGAAGAAATTTCCATAATCAATGGGTAAAACCACTTTGGGTGGGGTGCTGATGACCTTTCGAAAGTGTGGTCAGCTAAAACAAACTGCTTTCTTAAAGTGACCGTTAGGCAACCCTGCTGCCAAGCCTGTGACAGAACACATCAGCGGTAGCCCTGACACTCTGTAATGCAGTAAGTACCCTAGGTGAACTAGAACAAAACCCCTCGGTGGGGACCAGTTTTAAGCGTAACTGACTTGGGGGAAGTCTCAGAAGAGCCTACCATAAAGACAACCTAAAATCTAACATTGGGCCAAAAACTTCCGCGTTGCAAACAGAATTAGGGCACTTCGTGTTTGGCTTCCCATGGGATAACTTGAGATTGGCTTTTTTAGTTAGAGTTAAGCCAAAGCTTAATTTATTTGAAGAGAGAAGTCTTTAGGCTTGGTCTAGCAGAATTGTGTTTGTTTGTCTCTTTTCTTCTTTCAAAGATTGTGAGATTTGCTGTGTTTGGGAAATGAGTGAAAGTCGTGCCAAAGTTTTGTGGGTTTGTTTTTTTTTTCTGTTTTATTGTGTTTTCTTTAAAAAAAAAATCTACGTGGTGCCAAAAAAAGGAACTAGGGTATTTATTTAAACACCTCTCTTTGGAGTTTGTTTCCAACAGTCTGGAGCTGTATAAAAATCAAACACTGGTACTTGCGTTAGACAGATATGCCTCTGATCCCGAGTCTTTCTCTGAGTACTTGGGCTCCCTGCTTACTGGTGATGCAGGATGCACAAACCATTACACATTCACCTGTTTTATTATTTTTTTAATTATTATTTGAAAAGTTGTTGGGTTTTTGTTCGTTGTTTGCTTTGTTTCTACCTCATTTTTAGAGAGACAGCATCTACCTCACTTGAGCACTCTACAGGTCTCTGAAGAAATAGTATTAATTGATTTCAGGAAAAAACAGCTCACCCACACCTACAGAGTCGAACACATCCATCCATCCATCCATACATACATCCATCAACCTACAGGGGATTTTGTTGACTTTCAGGAGGACTGTTCAGTGGCCCTGGTTAGAGAAACTCTGACTTTAAACTAAATGTTCTTACAAAACTCAAGCAAACTTAGTCCCTAGATCCAAATAGTTCTTAACAAATTGGATTCTTTATTTTAATGAAGAGTTATGCAAACTTGTTTTAAAAATCCACTTTTTTTCAGTATTAAAAACAAAAACTACTAGTAATTTGGAATTTGAATTTGCAACATTCTTACATCCTCAAGACCTTTAGGTCTCCTCTCTTCAAGAGAAAAATATTCTATTTTATCTTATGTTTGGATGTTTACAAATACATCCTGTTAGAGAAGATTGTATTGCTATAAATGCTTTGGACGGCAGAGCTATCTATACCAAATGTTTGAAGGGAATGAGAATTGTTTTGACTTTGTGATTGTATTTGTAATTTCTTGACCCAGTGGGATGTCTTCCACCATGACCTGCAGTAACCCACTTCTCTTCACATTTGGGGAGAACTCTTTGAGTGAATGTGTTTTGTTTTGTTTTGCTACCAAAGGTAATCTGAGGGGGATTTTTTGTTTTGGTTGTTGGTTTTTTGTTTTGTTTTGAAATAATAAAAGTTGAGAAGCACATTTACCAGAAAGTAGGGTTGAGCTCCCATTTCCCCCACTTTTTTTCTAGGTAGCTTAATGGATCTTCAGAGTTAGGGGTGGGGGAATTATGGGTAATGTCTAGACACCTCCCTCCCCCCCAGTTCCTGTGCATTGCGTTTATGTCATGGTGAGAAGACATGCCTCTATTTAAAATAAATAAAATGATCTTACGGGTTAACATTAAGCCAGATAGGCAGGAAATTTCCTGCCATTGTTTAACCAATGATGGTTCTAAAAGCTTTGTGAGTACCTGCATGGTCTTAGACCCTCTTAATGATTGTATGAACGTTACAAACTCAGGTAGGATTGGTTGTGAAGGCTCTTGAATCGTACCTGTCTATCAAGTGAACGGAGTTGCCGCCCACTAGGCCATTGCCTCTTTCTGGGTGTGGCTTGCTTCTTAGTCCGCTTAGCTATTTTGTCCCCTGGAGGACATCTGTGTCCTGGTCCTGGGGTTCTGTGTGTTATCTTCTGGTGGAGGGTTTTGTTTTTTTCTTTTTTTTTTCCCCCTTAAATCAGTACCAGTTAAGTGGTGGGGTGGGGTGGGGTGGGTGGGGATCATTAAAAACTAGTTTGTAAGGTTTAATAGGGTGGGTGGGAGGGGTCTATTAACATGGTTTACGAGAACCTGGCTTACTCTGTCTATTGGCTGTTGTGTCTTGCCTTGGCAGAGACACTTTACTCCAAGTATACAACATGGGACTGATAGACTTGGGTCTTTTTGGGGGGGGGGGGGGGTTCAATGCTAAATTAAGGGGGGGGATGGGAAAGGAATCTTGGTGTCCCTATGACAGACCTAAGCCTTGCCTTTTGACTTACTGAGGTCAGACATGATCTGGGAACATCACTACCCTCAGAGTAGAATTTCCTTATTCCTCAACAGCTGAGCAACTTTCTTTTTGGCTGTTCCTGTGTTGCTGAGCTGGAATGTTGGTGTTTTCCCTAGGGAAACCTTACTTCTCATTTGTCACGATACTTAGTGGGCATTAATTCATCTTAATTTGGCAGGCTCAGTCCACCTCCCCTAGAGGGGAGAAGAAGGAGGCATGCCCTTCACTTCCCAAAACAGTTTTGACCATCAAATCCCAGGTCCTATAGGTAGCCAGGCATGACAGACAATGGACAGAGGAAGAGCAGACAGAGGTGTTCAAAAACTCCTGTGTAGACAGAGGCTTCTGAATGTATCACTGTGGTCCATGGAGAAGGCTGGAGAAGGTAGCAAGGAGATGCCGTGTCAGCTACCAGCAGCCTTAAAACAAAGTTGGTGTCTCTTTGGACTTTAAAATTGTTCCTATGCAGTTTATTTTATTTTTGTTTAATCAAATAAATGTGAGGGTTTTTTCTTTTTTCATCAAAGCTGTGTCAGTGTGATTTATTCTTGTGGAAGCCCATGTTGAAAGGCTGAAGATGAACTTTGGAGTCCAAACGTGGATGTTTCCTCTAACTGATTTGACATCTTAGAGCCTTTCCTGCTGCGAAGGATCCTCTCTCTATAACTTGTTAGTTTCTTCATTGGTGGCTTCCTGGTGTCGCATCCAGCTGTCCCATCTACAATCCTGCTCACATCATAGGGAGGGGAAATACCCTAGATTTAAAATCAGGATCATACACCTGAGTCTGTCCCTTAACTACCACTCTGCCAAGTCTTCTGTCCTCTTCAGCCTCATTTATTACATGAGGAGGCTGAACTAGGTGATCTCCATGGTCCTTTCCAGCTCTTATAGCATTGAGTCCTGTGGCAAACTTAGGACAGATGTTTTATTTAGCGGAGACCAGTTGACTGTTATTTGGCAATTTAAAGTTAGGTCTCCTCAGATGTCCTAGCCTTCTGCCCTGTAGTGACAGGATAGACCTCGCTAAGCAGTGCTCCAAATGTGGTAACAAAGATGGTGGTAACAAAGATGGTGGCCACAAGAGGTGATTAGGGAATCCCTCAGCTCCCCTGGAGTTAACTGACCCAATGTCATCAGGTTCATTGGGCAAGTAAGTGCTGATAGGTAACCTGTTCCATTTGTGCTTAAGAGTTTTCAAAAAGCACACCATCTTTAGTTAGCAGTATCCTAAATAATCCTAAAATGGAGATTTCTTATATAAACATTTCTGAGTATTTTCTTTCCACGTTCGTACACGTAAGTGAGCAGTAGCTCTGAGATGTCGTCGTCTTGAACTGTTTTCCATGCATGCTTCAGATTGATTGACTTAGACTCCTGGCCTGCCTGTTTTGACCATGAGGTCCAATTGTTACCAGTGCCCTGTGGCTCATCCAAAGCACTGTGTGACCCAAGAGAAGTTACTTTCCAAACCCTCGGGAAAGGGCCCCTTTCAGAAGCCCAGGCTTCAAGTCCAGCTCCGCCAGGCTACTTCGTGTTAATTTGTGCAAATCACATGTCTCTGGGCCTCAGTTTGTTCAGCTTTGAGATGGGGGTTGGACAATCCGATAGAATTGGAGGATTGGAAGGGCCTCATCCTTCATCTTACCCAGAAGGAATCCTCACTATCATCACATGCTTGTCATTTCTGCTTGAAGACCTCCAGTAAGAGGGAACTCAACATCTCTTTTTAAGGCAGTCCATTTCACTTGGAAGAAGCTTTGCTTTCCTCTAATTTCTAGTCTTCTGAGGCCACACAGAATAGGTTTAATCCCTTTTCCGTAGGGCAGCCTTTCAGATCCCTGAATGTGGCTATTGTGTAGCTCAAGTCTTCTCCAGGATAAACACCCCCAATTCCAAAGAGGATGCCAGAAGGAACCTTGGAGATCACTTAGCCTTCAGTTTTATAGATGAAGAAAAGGATTCCTTCACTCAGTCCTCAGCTATTAGGACTTTGAATCTCTTTGGTTTATTTCCTTTCTTCCATTCTCCAGATTAGTGTCTTTAAAGGTGTAGTCGCCCAAATTGAACCCAATATACCAGCTGTGGTTTGACCTGGGCAGAGTATGGTGAATTTTGACCTCATCTTCCAAAAACTCTCTAATACAGTCCAAGGTTGCATTAAACTGTTCTAGATCCAACATCATGCCATTACCATGCTAAGTTTGTAGCCCAGTAAGACCCCTAGATCTTTTTTCAGGCAAATTGCTACGTGTGACCCAAGTATAACCCTTTAAGGTCTTTCCTTCTTCTAAAATTCAATTCCTATAGTCTCTGGCTGTTCAGAAATGGGTTGGACCAAGTTCACTGACAAGTCCCTCCCAGCACAGCATCAGAATCGAAGATCATGCACTTCTGAAAGGCACTGAATTTAAATGAATTTAATTTTTATTGGACTATAGCCAGAGCATTAATGAAGTCCTAAATAATAGTCCTGAAAGTCAGAATAGATTAGACTCTGGACATCCAGGGCCTCTCTCCTGGGGAGAGCAGGAGTTTGAGAGAAAAGTCATCACTGTTCAGCTCCCATGCAAATCAATGCAGCTGTGACAATATGTGGGGGAGCTGAGAAACCCCAGCACTGGTTTTCAAAGGCTTTGAGTGATGTTGCTGCCTTCCAGCTAAACCCATCAGGAGGTGGGAAATGCTGAAACAAGGCATTAGCATTTGGTGCATGTGAAAACCCTGCATTCCTGGGGGGAGGGGAGGAAGGAGAGGCGAAGCACAGGGCTGCAGCTATTCAGACTCGGGGACCACACAGACACTCACCATCTACAGGAGCTCCACAAGAGGTGGGGAGAAGGCTTCCTGGGGCCTCCGAGATGGATAGGAAATGGAGGTCGGTACAGTCTGAAACTTGCAGAAAAGCAGGTTTTCCAAACAGAGTCACTACAAATGGATGGCTTCCCCCAGGATCCCAGGATGGAGGGTTCAATTTCTACACTTATACCCAAACACCCACTGGCTCTAATTTAAGCAGCTGTCCCCCTTCCTCTGAAGCCGGGCCTTTAACACTTTTTGCTTCTGGTTTTGGGTGGGACAAGCCAGGTTATGAGCAGAAGGGGCAGCACCTCTGCTTGGGCAGCTATCGCAACCGCACTAAGACTCATTTTGGGACATGCTGCATCTGTGCGTGTTTTCCGTCCCTGCCACAAATACAAGTTCTGGTTTCTTATTTTCTCTTTGAACCCTCAGTGCACAGCACCTAGAAGGCCCTTGAATTTTTAAAGGAAGGCGCAGTGCAACATATACTCCCTTCTGTGTCCCTTCTGGTCCCAGCATCACAGGGTGGTTGGGAGAGTTACCTGAACCAAAGAAATGTACAAGTGTCTTACTACTGAGCCACTGGTATCAATCAATCAGCATTTAATTAGGCACTGGGGAGATGACAAAAAAGAAAGTGAGGCAACGGCTGCCTGGGAGCTTAGACTCTTAGAACCTGGACTGAGGATAAAGTTCAGCTGTTAATTGTGATCGTCACTGGGCAGAATGTATGGCAAAGGCAGCTCTTTGTCTTCTGTATTTCATGCCTAGCACAGTGTCTGGAGTGGCTAAGATGCATCTGCTCTGGAAGTCACCTGGGGCGTCCCAAGTCACTTATCTGCCTTCCAGCTCCTTCCTAAAATGAAGGCTGTGATTGTTGTTCAGGCGCGTGCCCTCTGTGACCCTGTGAACCACGCACAGTCATTCAATAATATCCGTGGGGTTTTCTTGTCCATTTCCTTATCCAGCTCATTTTAAAAATAAGAAAACTGAGGCAAAGAGAGATGAAGTGATTTACCCAGGGTCACACAGCTAGTGGGCTGTCTTAGATCAAATTTGAACTCAAGAAGATGAGTCTTCCTGACTCCAGGCCCAGCACTTTAACCACTGCGCCATCCAGCTGCCCCTAAAATGGTTGGTCAGGTATAATCCTGGAAGAGCCGTCGGTATCAGTGAGTCCACTCCCAATTCTGTGAACTCGGCACATCAGGGCACCTGCACAGAGTCACATGGGAGATTTCAACACCAGTCCTTCAGCCCACATCTAGTGCTCTGTCCAATACATATGGTCAACTGGGAGGAGATTTGAGAACCCATCCAGGGCAGGGATTCTTAACCTGGGCAGTCTGCTGAAGACCTGGGGTGCTTCTCAGAAAAGAGTTTTTAGATGCATAAAATACATAGTGTTACAAAGGAAAGCAATTACATTGCTATAAAGTTCATTTTTTTTTTCTGATCCAAGTACATGGATCCCTTCAAATCTGTTAACAGGAGTTATCTATCAACCCATCTGGGTTACAACCCCTCATCATGCAGCTGAGGGCACTAAGACCCAAACATTGTGAGTTCTCATGGTCCTGGTGACAAACACTAGGAGGTCCTGGCTTCTGTTCCAATCTGGGGGTATCTCCAGTGCATCTCCAAAGGAGTTACTAGCATGACCCCCGAGTGCCTTCCCCAGAGCAGCATCATCTAAACTTCACTGGAAGGATGGGAGCTGCCACTGTTGAGTTACAGAAGACCTCTCTTAACTTAAACTCAGGGGACTTCAGCAGGTCCGAAAAGTTCCATTTTCTCCCTCAAAGGGCAGTGCTGGCACGGGCTCAAGTTGAGATGTCAGGGCAGAGCCAACATGGCGGAGTGAAAGCAGTGACTTGCTTGAGCTATCCCCCAAACCCCTCCAAATACCTATTAAAAAAATGGCTTTCTAAACAAATTCTAGAGCAGCAGAACCCACAAAAAACAGTGAAACAAGTTTCCAGCCCAAGACAACCTGGATAGTTGATTGGAAAGGTCTATTGCTCCAGGCTGACAGAGGAGCTCAGGTCGGCAGGGGCTGAGCAAACAAAGACCAGGCCTCAGTGAACCTGGAGCAACCCTCAGAGAACTGAATCAGGGGCAGCTGTGGTGGTTTCTAGACTTCTCAATCCACAAACACCAAAGACGACTTAGAAGATCAGTAGGAAAGGTCTGTGACTGCAGTGAAAGAAAAGCTTGGTCCCAGCCCCAGTCCTGGTCCAGCCTCGGGATGGCGGCTGTTTCTGGAGCTCTCAGCCCACAAACTGAAGTGGAATCAAGTGGCTGATCAGAGGGGGATTGTAGGGATCTCTTTGCTGGTGCTGAGGCAGGATTCTCTTGCTTTGCCTGTGCTTGGATCTGGGTCACAGTTCTGGGCGAGGAGGAGCATTGGCGTGGTGGAGCTTGTGGTGGTGGTGAAGAGGGAATCCTCCTCACAGTTCCAAGGCAGATAAGAGTGCTTGTGGTCACTCACAGGCCCGAAAAGGAGTAAACACCTCACCCTTGATCATACCATGTTGGAAGAACTAAAAACTTACAGGTCCCTAAAAATATCTCTGAACACAGCTGCACAAAACCCCTGAAGCTTGGGACAGTGCATTCTCCACACTGGAAGCAGACCCCTACCTTAACAAAGTCTATAACTCAAGTAATTGGCTGAGAATATGAGCAAACTGCACAAAAAAAAAGTCATATCACAGAATCTTTCTTTGGTGACAAAGAAGATCAAAACATACAACCAGAAGAAGACAACAAAGTCAAAGCTCCTACATCCAAAGCCTCCAAGAAAAATATAAATCAGTCCCAGACCATGAAGAGCTCAAAAAGGATTTTGAGAAGCAAGTAAGAGAAGTAGAGGAAAAACTGGGAAGAGAAATGAGAGTGATGCAAGAAAAAACATGAAAAACAAGTCAACAGTTTGCTTGCTACAGGAGACCCCAAAAAATGCTCAAGAAAATCACACCTTAAAAAATAGCCTGACCCAAATGGCAAAAGAGGTCCAAAAAGCCAATGAGAAGAATGCCTTCACAAGCAGAATTGGCCAGATGAAAAAGGAAGTCCAAAAGCTCACTGAAGAAAATACTTCCTCAAGTTGAAAGGTCTGTGACTCATCCTCTTGGTAGGTTTTGGGGCCACTGGTGCCGTTGCCTCTCTTTGGCCCATTATCTTAAATCTTGTCTTGTGAACATCCCTAACCTTTTCATTCATGGAAACCCAAGAGGAGACTTTATCTTTAATCTGTACAGAGTCGGGAGTGGGAAGGATCTCAGAGACCATCCAGTACAGTCTCTTCACTTTATAGATGAGGAACTCGATGCCCTGCCAAGGTCACAAAGCTCCCGAGACAATCCTCCAGGTAAGCTGGTGCTTCCCCTGGATTAATATGTAGCTGAGTACCATTGCCCACAGGTCAAATCCACCCTAGGCTGGCCTCAACAGATCTCCATTAGGGAATAAATCATCCTTCCCCTCTGGTTAATGGGCTGAGCTGGGTAGGTATACCTGTGCCTGCTCCAAAAACAAAACAAAACCCAACAACCCCAATGACACCCAAAAGCCAATGCCAATTAATCTTGTTTTATATAACCTTAGTTTACTTAGGATTCTGGCCAATGTTAACTACCATCTTAAAATTTATTTTTCTAAGTTTAGTAAGACTAGAAAGCAGTATCAAGAGTTGGAAGAAGAGAAAAACTCTAAGTTCTTTACAGACACACTTGCAAGGAATCTACTTCAAGGAAAAGCTATAATTTAGCTAGCTTGGCAACTTTCTGGCCATCACTTTCCCATCCATCATCTTAAGTGATTTTTTCCCCTGAAGGCACCAAGCAAGCAACACTTACCCATTTTGTTACTTATAATCTCTTTTGGCTTGGGTCACACTTGAGTCATGCCGGGCTCACTTGAAAATCGCTAATTAGCGACTGCCAGTGGATTTCAGGCCAGCCCCTCACCACACAACTTAATCTCTGCTGAAGGAACTTCTTGGCCTCAATGAGTCATCTGCTTGGGGCTCATCTGACCCAGGGTGGGTGCTCCAAGAACTCAATCACATGCCCGACTGGTCCCTGGTCTAAGGCTGCCCAGACAGTGGCCTTCTCCAGGCACTTCAGGCTGGGCGGACACGCTAAGGGCCAGCCCAGCAGGGAGGGATGCTTTGCATTCCTTTCCCCACACACAGCCAGGCCTAGGAAGGATTCAGAGCAAACCTTGGGCTTGGGTTTCTCACCTGGCTAGTTCTGCTAAACTACACCCAGAACTTGGTCAAGGACATGCACCAGGGGCTGTGTGAAGTCACAGGTCAAGTCGCTGCTTTAAACCCCCTCTCACATCACCCCCTCCCCGACATGCCCCCAGGCCAGCACAAGGCTCTCCCCTTGGGCTCCTGGCTCTGAAGAGCTGGTCCTCTCCCATTCTGAAAGCCAGTTATCTACTCCCTGCCTTCTCCATCATGCCCTTGTGCACAGTGCCTGGGGGGGAGGGAGCTAAAGGGAAAAAGGCTTCCGAATGTGACTTTGTGAACAAGGTCATTTTATCGACTAGAAACGGACATTCACGCATGGAGATGTGAGCGAGGCAAGGGTGGATGCTGGGCGATCCCCCCCAAAGATCCACCAACGCAGCTGCACGAGCCAATGTCCTTTATTGGCTATTACACAACACCCTGGTTTGTGGCCCTGGGTCACTTTCTCTGCCCTGGGGGGAAAGCTGGCATCTGGATGGGCTGGATGGGTGGGGCAGATGGGAAGGCCGGTTTCTTCCGAATTTCAGACAGGGTCTTCACTGAAGGCAGCAGCTGGTTTCTTTTGATGATCTGTAAGGCCAGCTGAGTGTTACCTGAGTGGAGAAAGATGTGATGAGAAAAGCTCACTGCAGCGGAGGGCACAGACAGTTCAGCTGCAGCCTTAGGGCCCCCAGCATTTCCTCGAGGACCTTGGTCAAGCCCATCTCCCGAGGCCTCTGCCTCTCACAACACTGATCAGAGGGCCCGGCTTCCACTCTGCTCCCAATCGCTTAATCTCGGATTTTGTGTGTAAAGAAGGGGGCTGGACTAGCTCTCATAGTTCTAAATCATTCCTTGACCTAGCAGAAAAAAGAGCAAAGTGTCTGGACGTACAGATCTTAATCCTGTGGGGCAGGTTCTCCACCAGTCTAATTGTGTCCCTTTTCTCTAAAAGGCTGTGAGGCTGCGGATCTAGTTAGTGTCTGAGAGGAGTTTGCTTCCAGGCCTTACTGACTCCCACTTTGGCATTCTGGCACAAGGATTCCTAGGTCTTGTGCTTTTAAAACCTGATGGATAAATGTCCCATGAGATCACACAGGTTGGTGGAATTGGGATGCCTGAAATCTCTCCTGTGTCTTCTGGCCCCTCAATTCTCTTAGGCCATTGAAAATCTATTCTACCAAACCCACATTCCACTGCTACTCCTTCCCAAGCTAGGTTTTATTTAAAAACACAACCAACCCAACCCCGCCCCCCACCCCATCTGCACCAGATGCAAATTCTGATGATACCCAAAGCGGCACTGGAGGGGAGGAGCAGGCTAGTAGTACATGGGCACTACCTCTGTTCTCTTAGGACCTGGACTGGATTCCATCTGTAGGCCTGGGTTCAAGCCCAGACTGAGAGTTGGAGAGAAAGCTAGAGGGCTAAGGCGACAGTTACCATGACCTCCTCCGTCTGGCACCAGGTCATTCAAGGCCTGGCAGCACGCTGTCCGACTGACCACATGCTTTCTTAGTCTTCTGGCCATCTTATCTCAAAATTCCCACTAACTCCAAGATCTGATTTCTTTCTTTTGCATTTCAAAATGATGATGTTTTTCTGCAGAAGAGAGGGTCAGTTGTCCTCTGCCAATGGAGGGTCACTTGCTCTTGTGGCCAGACTGCACCAGATGGGCCGTGTTTAATATACACAAGTTCTCACACAGAAAGAGTGTAGGAATACTGACATTTTTAAGAGGTCAGCCAAATGGACCCAACCGATGACTTCGCGAGTCCAGGGAACCCCCTATGCGAGCCTGAGCCCAAACGAGCCACTCTGTATCAGAGGCAGGACGATGCCAAGAAGTCACAGAAGAGACAAGCCTTGGTCCCTCCTCCCTGGCCAGTTCAGTTCACTGCACTCGGTGTGAGCTCTTATGCTGGGACTTGAAACTTCACACCTATTTTCGAATTACTTACCATTCTGTAGTTCGAGGTAGACAGCCAGCAAGATGGCCTCAGGTGGTATTTCCTTAGGATGTATCATGGAAGCCGCCTTTTCTCAAAACACAACAAAAAGAAGTGATCAAAACCACAGGACCAGTGACTGAAAGCACAACCCCCGAGCCTGTCAAGAACCGCCTCTTGGTGGGTCGGGTGGGCCTGGGCCCAGAACCAGAACCAGAGTCCCGGGGCTACTGCTCGGAACCTCTTCCCTTCAGCCCACAGAGCCGCCAGGACTTTGCTCAAGGGCTCTGTCCCTAATCTGGGGGTCAAGGACTCAATCCAATTTTTGAAATAATTTCTATGTTAAGGGCCTCATATGTGAAAATCCTGGGTGTGGTTCCCTATGGCTCTCACTCCCTCATAAAGGCACTAAAGCCTAAAGACCTTCTGTGTGGGCTTTTTAAAATATTTTCATAACTGCTTTTCGACATAATGGTTTTCCTTTGTAACCCTTTATATTTTATTTTATGCATTGAAAAACATTCTGAGACTGCCAAAGGACATAAAAAAGGTTAAGAAAGGGTACAGAACACTGTACTGGTAAAACCAGGTCGATGTCTTCATAGCATTTGTTGTTGCTATTTCAATCCTGTCCCCAATTTGGGGTTTTCTTGGCAAAGATACTGAAGTGGTTTGCCATTTCTTCTCTCCAGTTCCTTTTATGGATGAAGAAACTGAGGCAAACAGGGTTAAATGACTTGCCCAGGGTCACATTGCTAGGATAGGTCTGAGGCCAGATTTGAACTCAGGTCTTCCTGATTCCAGGCCCGATCACACCCACAGAATTCAAAATAAAAACAGCACCTCAAGGGTTTTTCCCAGTCCTCATCCTCCTGGCCTTCACTGCTAACCATACCTTCCACTTCTGGAGAGCCACTCCTGCTGGCTTCTCAAGGTTTCTCCCTGACCTGTGCCTCGTCTGACCCGGGGAACATGGCTATCCTCTCTCCCAGACCTTCCACGATCACATCCCATTCCTGCCCATTCTCCAAAGCTCCAACTTCCTCCAGGACATTTGCACCTGGACATCCCCATTACAAACTCCACCCGTCCACCAGACATGTTCATTTCTGTTGCTGGCCATCCTCCCAGCGTTCCCTTTCACGGCCCTCCTCCTTCTCAGCCCTCCCAGACAAGCTATTCTCCCTCCCCTACAGCCACCCCCACCCTGGCCTGGTCTCTCTTCCGCTTCGGGGGTTAACGTGATGCTCTTCTAGTCATCCCTGGGCTTCTACTACTGCAGGACACGAGCTCAACACCACCGTGCTTGGGACAACAGACTGGGAATTAACTGTGAATTGTTCTTGTTTCCTTTTGAGGGAGGAGAGGAAATGTGCCAGTTGCTATCAAACTCAAAGGGCAATAGACTCTTGAGGTCCCACTCGTTTATAGAAAACCACAGATTCCCATTCTCTGTATCACACTGTAGTTTCACCTTGTTGAACATCCCCCAGTTACGTAGAATGGAATAAATCTCCTCACATTACAGTCACACTTCACCTATATTAGAACATAATCAGAATTTTAGAACTATTATCCAGTGACCTCATCTGGCAGATGATAAAGAGAGGCCCAAGGTCATAGAGTGAACTAGTGGCAGATGTAAGAAGAAGACCACAAGTCTCTGCTCTGTCTCACACCCAGTCTCCTTTCCAGGACATTACCGAAGAGCATATATGTCTGTAATTGGTAAACTCTGAAAATACGACTAAAACTTGAGGCTATGCTTTCTGCAGCCACAGAAGCTGCTGAGGTGCCCAGCCAACCATCTTGCTGAGAGACGCTTCACAGCCTCTTCTCTGAGGATGCTCCAGCTATAGAGTCACTGGACAGACAAGCCAGAACTGTCTCCGAGGGCATCCCTCGAGGAGCCAGCCCTGGAGGGGATTTCAGAGTACCTCACACCCAACTGGCCTCCTCATCTTACAAACAAAGGAGCAGGCCCAGGGAACGTGACTTGTATCAGAATGGGGATTTGAACCAGGCTCTCTGACTGCAATGTCAGAGCACCTGCTTATGATGATGCTTCGTTAGGCCACAATACAGTATGTTCACTTAATAATTTTGCTTCCAAGGAGGTTAAGTTGGTGTAAAAATGTTCCTTCAGATCCTCCTCCAGCTCCCCATCTTCCCTCCCCAAGACACCAACACCGCCTGCCCCAAGGCCCTCCGAGGCTCAGCTGTCCTCAAGCACTCTGACTCTAGGTCCCTGCAGTGAGGATGTTCTGAGGACACAATTGTCAGGGTCATCAGGAGAATTCAGTGGAGAATAAGTGAGTTACACACTCTTATGACCAAAGCCCTCATTTTAAAAGCTGTGACGTGTGGAAGTACATGCTTAGGCACACGGCTCTGAACTTCTACATGCTTCTACATGTGTGTCCAAGTAGTCAGGCATTCGATATCCGTTACTCTCCAGGTGCTAAACATAGAATACCGGGAGCAACAAGCAGCCGCCAGCACCACGGCCTCCCACGTACTCGGTGCTCTAAGGGTGCACAGCGTTTTCAGGTGGAGGATCACAGATGGTACACCGAGCTCAGGCCGCAGAAGGCCCCCTTCCGACCAGGCCAGGATCCTCCAGTCATTCTGAGAAAACGGCTCTTTGACTCGAAGACAGTTCAGATGCTACATGTCTGACGTATGCCTCAGCTTTGGGGCTCTCGGAGAACACAAGGGCAGTGAAGCATCACAGGCTTACCTGGTGGAGACACTTGCGAGCCTTGTCATATTCACTGCGCAAACAGTAGGCACTGCCGAGATTAAACAGCATCATCGTTCGGGCAGAAGTGACAGAGCTTGGGTAGCACTGAGGTGTTTGCTTGCCAGCTTAAAAAGGAATATTAATGTTATTAAAAACACAAATCCAAATGAACTCACGTAGCTTAATGTGACCCAAAGTCTACAGAATTTTAAAAACCAGTGACCAGCTGCAGAGCTTACGGCATCAGGTATGGGGAAGGAGACAAGGCTCTCCCGGTCTCACCTAAGTCTAGGCTACGCCCCCTTCAGCCTTACACATTCACTAAAGACTTACAAACGTCTTACTTACAAGACTCCATTGCTTCATTTTCCCCTTTGTCAGATCCTACAACAAAGACATGAGAAACCAGTCTGAGGCCAAAAGGGAGTCATTTCTGAAAACCCAACTCTTCATGAAACAAGAATTCTGACATTAAACAGCTCCTCATTCCTTTGAGTTTTAATTTTCAGTGAATGATTTCTCTTATCTAAAAGCATCAGAGCATGGCAGCATAAACCATGAGATAAGCTTAAATGGAGGGGAAAAAAAATCCAACCCATGTGTTCCTGTTCCACTTACTCAAATATCAACTAACTTTTCAAAGCTAGGAATTAGACCACAGCTTCAGAATACCCTGATTGTATTTAGCAAGCCTGTACATTAATTAGGCAAGAATTAAGCTGTATTTTTTAAATAGTCATATCACCTTCCCTCACCACACTGGGGCTAACAAACAGTCTAGACTGATTCCAAAGAAGGAAAAAAGCAGTGAATCAAAACTTAACCCACTCTGCTAGACAGCCTTTTAAAAATCAAGAGTTACACCAATGATGCCTAGATCAATTATTACAAAAGAAACATCATTAAAAGGCTGGGAAGAAGCTATGTTAAGACCTGCTTTTACAATGGTTGCAGCCTTAAATTTCTATACATCATGAGTTACAATAAAAAAGAAGTAGGAACTTGGGCCATGTCTAATCAAATATGTCTTCATTAACCTTGGTCCTGCTCATTTGAAGAGATCCCCAAAGACACATCAGTGACGTTTTCAGGGTTCAAATGCGTAATGGCATCAGAGATTCTGTCAAGAGAGATGAGGGCTTCTGCTGCATATAAATGGCCCAAAAACCTAAAGTAGGAAACAAAATAAAGAAATCATTCCCAAATGGTCAAGTATTGCACCACAAATTCTTTAGGAAACAGGCCTGTATTTAAAGATTTCCTATTACAATCTTATTGCAGTAATTGAGGTGGAATGTAAGAGTTCAAACATAATGGACAGAGTCATCTGGCATCACTAAAATGTTACTAATTCATATTAAAATGACATATGTTGCTGCTTTGATTCTGGTTGAGTACAACTGAAGAACAGTTAGAAAATTCAGTCAGTTCATACTTGGAGAGGCCCCTGGTCTGACAGCATTTGGAACTAGAGGAGCTGGGTTCAAATCTGTACGATTGTGGGCAGATCACTTAACTCTACAGGACAGCCTTGCAGGTCACCTCCAGCTCCAGCCCCAGGATCCTACCCTGGGGGCTTCAGAGTTTCCTCCTTTGTACAATAAGAGAAGGGCACCAGATCATCTCTAAAACTGCTTCCAGTTCTCAATCCTATGATCTTTCTACTCTAATTTTTTCAAAGTATGTGATTTCATCAGTGTGGAAGTTACAACAGTGTGCCAATGTTCAATTTACCTTCACCAATTAAGACTGCCAACTTGCCTGTAACTTAAAAACTTAAGAGAGCTGCTTGAGGTTAAATGACCTTCCCAGAGTGATACAATAACATTGGCACGACTTGATCCCAGGTCTTCCTCACTCCAAGGCCAGGCCAGAATAACCCAGGATGCTCGGCTGAGAGGCAAAGACTTGGTAAGGATATTCTGAGGGCATCCCAAGCAGCCTCCCCACTGCTTACTGGGGAGCGTAAGCCTGGAAGAGGCGGTCTGTATCCTGCTATAAGATGGATGACCTTATCATCTCTTAGGCCAGCTAATCCCCTAACCAAGGACATGCTGCTGCTTAGCGGCACGGCTGGGGACGGACCCAGCCAGTGCTTCCTTCATTGCACCCCAACTGTAACTCTAAGCGATGTCACCAATAGCTGCGATGCTCTGTCTTGGCCCTTCCCTTGGCTCCTTGGTGGGGGTGGGGAGTACATGGCTGTGGAGCCCTGCACAGAATGTCAGACTGCTGCACTCATTGGTTTGGTTGAATCATTAAAAAAAAAAAAATCCTTTGTTATCAGAGATGGTTCTCTGAGAGGAGAAAAAAATCTAGGCAATGTAAAAACAAAAAAATCAATAAAAAATCTGTCTTGGATCAGCACAGAGATGAAGATCTTATTTCTTCTTCCAGAGGTTTTGGGTTTCATCTGACACCCCCCCACCCCCCGACCCCTGCCAGTGTCACCAGCCTGCTTCCAGCCATCTATCCTTTTTCACACCTGGACTGCAACAACAGCCTCTTCCCTGGCCTCCCTTAAGTCTCTCAAGCATCCCTTTCAGTCTGCACGTGTCCACCTAATTAATCTTCTCAAAGCAGTTTGTCTGCGAAACCCCCTTGCTCAAACGCGAGTGTGAGCTACCAATTTTATAAAGGAAGAGTCCAGACTCCCAAGCAGACTAGCTTTGACAGCATTCAACAACTGGTTCTGACCTCAACCAGCCCCGTGGCGTGTCAGAAAGGAGTCAGTGGATCAGCTCTCCTCCTGAAGCTTTCCGGGCTGGGCCTCCGCTTCCTCTCTGTAAAACGAGGGCACAGATCGGGTGATCTGTGAGGTCCTTTCCAGCTCTGTATCAATCATCCATCACAGTCACCCAACCGAAGTCAGTTCAGTTCCACAGAGAGTCCAGAATTCTCCTATTCAGGCACATGCCAAATGCACTGCCACTCTCTCTGACCTTCCTTCTCAGGGCTCAGCCTCATAATGACCTTTAACAGAATCAAACAGAATCTGACCTCCTTGAAGCCAGGCCATCTTCTTTTTGCCTTCACAGCTAAGCCTTCCACATTGCAGGGGTTAGGGCATGACGCCCCCGTGGTCTGGAAAATCCACGTACAGTTGTTTGGCCCTCCCTTTGTGCCAGAGAAGACATTATACAAGTTATGTGTCTATTTTGTGCGTTTCTGAATTTCTAAACTTTTTCTCTGTTGTCTGCTGGCCTTCATGTGTCTTCTGCAAAACTCCTTCAAAATTCCCATTTAATTTCTTATGTCAACCCGTGATATATCGAAATGATGATAGGGAAAGTCTAGATGTGGAAGGGATAACTGTACATTCTCAGAAGCTAGAACAGTGCCTGGCTTTAGCCCCTGGTCAGGGGCTTCCTGCCTGCAGATTGATGTGTGTGAAGGATGTGGTGACAAAAAGAAGATGGCCCTGGCTTCAAGGAGGTCAGATTCTGTTTGAGGAGATAACATGTACACATAGAAGAATATATAAAGTGACTCTGGGGAGAATCAGAGAAGGTTTTAGGTAGAGGGGGATACTTGAACTGAGTTCTGAAGGTGACTTAGAAGTCTAGGAGGTGTGAGGAAGGAAAGAAACCATTCTAGGTTGGGGGATAGGCTTTGCCAAGGCATCAGCTCATTTCATCCTCATCATATTAACTGTTTGAGATAGACTGAATAGACATTATCATCACCCCCATGTTAGAGATGAAGAAACAGAGGCTAAGCGAGGTGCAATGACATGTTCATGGTCACACAGACAAGTGGCAGCTGAGACTAGAACCCAGGCAGGCCTCTGAATAAATGCATACCTTAATGAAAAATGAGAAAAGCACTTACTAAGAGCATATGGTGTGCCACACACCGTGCTGGGGAGAGCCATGTGAAAAGAGATAACTCCTACCCTCGAGGAGCTTATACTCTGGTGGGAAAAACCCCATAGAGAGGAATGTTAGAAAGGGAAGGAAGTTCTGACCTAAGGTGTCCTAAGAATGGTGACTAGATCCACAGGGCAATCCAATGATATGCCCTCCTTTGATGAAGGTTCCCAGAGCCTGGGGGTGGGGTGGGGGTCAGGGAAAGGGAATACATGAGGGAGCCCAGCAGATGAGGGCCAGCTGGGGGTGGAAAGTGAAACGTGGTCTGGGGCTAGCTATGCGCAGCGGGCAAAGCAGTTACTAATCAAGAGGGTGGCACTCTGGTGCAGGAGTCCCAAAGATTCCAAAGAGGAAGGGATGCACCTCTTCTCTGTACCACACAGCCCAACCACGCTGCCTTCTCCTGACCTCTCCAGCTCCATCTCTGACTGCTTAAGAGCAGCATGTAGAAGGAACAACTGCCATGACTAGCCATCTGCTGTGTGCAACACGGACCCATGCCTTCATTCTAAATACGGACTAAGTGCTTCTATGCTGACAGATAAATACGTGTCCATAAGAATGACAGATTTCAGCAGCGCCAGATACTCTTCATGAGATTTGTAACTACATGGCCCTGACCATGGAGATCTGAAGGATGTAAGAGTTATCCAGGTCCCTCCCCAAGACAGCTCGAGTGACAACAGCTAGAGGCAGAACCAGGACTCCATCTCCTTAGTCTCAGGACAGGGATGGGCCAATGGGCCACTACACAGGTGAGGGGTCATACCAGGAAGAGACAAATCAGCTCGAGTTAAACTCTGTTGGCTGGAGAAAGGGTATGAAGGAGAAAACAACTTCATCATGTGTAACAAAGTCAAACTTACTTAAGAGATCCTGACAACTTAGGCTGCTGAAGTAGTCTGTCTGCATGATTCAGGGCCATGAGGCTGTCACCCAAAGCCAGAGCGACATAAGCACTACAGGCGAGGATAGAGCACCTGGAACGAGAAAACGAGGGAGATAATGTGAAGAATTCACAAACTATACCTCTCTGACCACTTATTCTGGGGAATAAAACAACAGAAGAAACTACGAGGCTTATTGGGAGACATGGTTACGCTTGATTTCCAAAGCACATTTTGGCTACGTGTGTTTTACAAATCACCATAAGCATTTCTTCAAGTTATTTTTCACAAATTACAAATGCTAATTTGGTTCCAACCCAATATAATACAAAAGAGCTTATAATTCACGGCCCGCTAAGGAATGAGGAAGGTGCTTCCACTGACACCATCATTCTATTACCTTGGAAGGATAGTTTATTCTTTTCTGTGCAGGTGTATGGTCTGGTGAAGAACTCAGCCCACAAGGCAGCCCGCTGAAAACCGATCCCTGTCTAAACTCGTCGAAGCAGTGTAATGCTGTGGCAGGTGAATGAACTGAGGCACAGAGTGGAGGCAGGAGAAGATGACAAGACTGTACAGACACAGGAGATGGACTGTGGTATACAAGGATTAGCAAGGAGGCCCATTTGATTGGGACACTGAGAATAGGGAAGGGAGTAGTATGTCACAACCTCAGAAAGGGAAGCTGCAGCCTGATTGAGAAGGGTTCTGAATGCAAGACAGGGAACTTTTTTTTTTTTGTTGTTTTTGGTTTTTTTTAGGCAACTGGGGTTAAGTGACTTGCCCAGGGTCACACAGCTAGTAAGTGTCAAGCGTTTGGTCTGAGGCCGGATGTGAACTCAGGTCCTCCTGACTTCAGGGCCGGTGCTCTATCCACTGTGCCACCTAGCTGCCCCAAGACAGGGAACTTCTTAATTTATCCTCGAAGCAACAGGAAGCCACTGGGCTTACTGAGCAGACAAATAACATGGCCAGATATTCTTTATGAATATCATTTTGGCAGATGCGTGGGAGATGCATTAGAGAAGGGAGAAATGAGGCAAGGAGATTGATTAAGCTATTGTAATAAGCCAGGGGGGAGATGGTAAAGTCCTAAAACAGGGTGGTGGCCATGGAGAGGGTGAATGGGAAGAGAGGGATAGTTGTAAGAGATGGGGAAGGAGAATCAGTAAGACTTGGCAATTAACTGGAAATGGGTAAAGGAGAGTGAAAAGTTGAAGACAACTGAAGTTGTGAAGCTAGGCGAAGAGATGAATGGTACACTGCATAGTTCTGAATGCTTTGCTACCACAAAAAAGAGAAATATTTTTATGTATCAGGCTTTGTTTTTATCTTTGACCTCCTTGGGATATCTACCTAATAGTGCGATATCTGGGTCAAAAAGGCATGAACAGTTTTGTGGTTTGGAGGCAAAACTGGGCCCTGCTCCTGACTCAAGTTCTTTTTCCATCATGACCCAATAGCTTTCTTATCCTGGAAAATCATCCCATCCTAGTGGTCCCTTCTTCTGAGCCATCAATTCCTCCTGGACCCTTTGACCTTTCAGCTTCCCTTGATGTATGTCTTCCTTAAAATGTAAACTTCTTGAGGTCCAGGGCTATCTTTCTTTTGTTCTCTATTTGTATTCTCCTCCAGTGCTTGGCATAGTGGCTGCTACACACTGCTTAAAAAATGCCTGTTATCAGTGTGCCTACCTTCCCACAGCCCCTCCAATATCGAATGTTCTCATTTTAAGTCATCTTGGACAATTTTCAGTGTGAGAGGTAAAATCTCAAAGTTGATGTAATTTGGCTTTCTCTTATTATTAGTGATTTAGACCACATTCTCAAATGGTCATTTGTATATTTTGTAATTCTTCTCTTGAAAACTGTTCATATTCCTTGACTTTATCAGGGAATGGAGTCTGGTGTTACATACATGTCAATTCCCTACATGGCATGGATACTAGATTTTTTTCAGTGATATCTGACTCAACTGTTTTTTCTCCCCCATAATGTTCTCTTTTTACTATAACTTCAATGACTTTATTTGTGTAAAAGCTTTTGAATTATATGTAATCAAAATTGTCTTTTTTGGTGTTGTTTGCTATCCTATTCCATATTTGGTTAAGAATTATCCCTCGAGTCATAGGGGCAAAATGTATCTTGCCCTAGTCTCTAATTTTTTAAAGGTTTTCTTCTCTATTCCGTTTTGGTATACATTTTGAATTTATGTTACATAAGATAAGATGTTAGTATAAAGCTATTTTTTTCCAAACTGTTTTCCAATGAGTTTTCCCTAGATACTATTGCAATCCTGTATCAATTTCTTGGGAGAATTTTAATTTAAATTCTGCACGAATATTCATTTATCAGTTGGTCTACAATGATTATTCTTTACCTCTCCTTGGTTAGAATATAAAGACCACATTTATGTTATAAAATAAGACTAGAATAATACTGTCTTTTGAAAACAATTTTTTTGTTGTTGTTGTACAGGTCCTAATTACTCTTTAAATGTCTGCTAGAATTCACCTGTAAATGCATTTGGCCCAGAGTTATTTTTTACCTTTTTGCATTTTTCCAATGGCTTCACTGACTTCTTTTTCTGACATGAGGTTAAGAATTGTTTTGTTTATTTCAGTATTTTATATTTTTGTAGATATTTATCTATTTCCTTTGAATTCTCAGTTTTTCTGACACGTGGTTTTATACAGTAATTTCTAATAATTTGTTTCTAGTCTGTTTATTGTGAATTTATTTTGTTCATTTTTTATTTTGATGATCTGTTTTTCTCTTTTTCTTGTTCAGGTTAGATAACAGATGGTGGATTAATCTTTTTTTTTTTCTTTCAACCGACAAGTTTATCTATTTCTCCTCTAAATTTATGGATTTCTTCTGTCCATTTCCTACCCTCTGCGTGCTTATTAGTTCACTGATTCCCTTAGTTGGTTAATATAATTTTTTAGACACAAATTTTCCTCTGAGAACTGCATTAAATTAACTGTATCCCATAAGCTTTAGAGTATGCCTTCTCATGATTATATAATTATTTATTGTGTCTCTGATTTATTCTTCCACCCACTCATTATTCAGAATGCCATTACTTAGACTCTATTTAGGTCTGTTTATTTTGCTTTTATTTTCTATATTACTACTTTTATTATGCGATGCTCTATAAAGGATATGTTTATTATTTCTGCCATTTTATATTTATGATTCCTTTATGTCTGAGCGCATAAAACTACCATGGGATGCAAGAAATATATCCTTCTTAATACTCTTCTCATCTAGAAGTCACCAAAGGCCAGTAAAACTTAATTTTTCTGAAAATTTGTCTAGCGCTATATTCTCCTTGTTTATCTTTCTAATGGTTTTTAATCAATTTCTGAGAAAAGAATATTACTTTTTATTATTATGGTGTTACTATCAATATCTTTATGTAATTCATCTAGGGTATAATTTTTTTTAAAAAAAAACACCTTACAATAGTTTTTTCATAGTGTCTACAGTATGGTATTGTTGCCTTATCTAGAATCATGACTACAACTCCTTTTTTAAAGTATAGTCTGAGGGAAAACAGTTTTGTCAAATCCTCTCCATTTTCACTCCATTTTAGGTATGTTTCATTTGTGTAGTAACGTTCTTAGATTTCAGTTTTTTTTTTTAAATCAATTATTCTTCCATTTTCTTTCTCTTTGTTGAGAAATTTAATCCATTTATATTTAACGTTCACTAAATAGAAAAATGCACACATCTAATATCTTTTTTTCCTTCATCTTAGTAGTCTCTGCCATGTGTTTTGCTTATACTCATCTGATTCTACTGGTCAGCATGTTGATTCGTTAGAAGGAATATCCCAAATTCTTCCCTTTTGCCAAACATCAAGTCATTTTCTTTGTTCCTTAGGTTCAGTTTTGCAGGATGTATTATTTTTAAGTGCCAGTTTTTTTTCTTTGCTTTTCAGAATATCATTTTCCATCTTTTCCTTTGATTTCTCATAAAGAGAGTAATCTTGTGTTCTTCCTATTGTCCTTATAAAAGATATTTTCCTGGATGTCTACAGATTTTTTTGCTTTATTATGTTATTATGAAGTCTGACTATAATATTTCTTGACATGTTAAACTTGAGGGTTTTTTGTTATTTTATAGATTCTCTTCCTCTCTTTTTTTTTCCATCTGTTTCTAGTACATTCTTGGCAACTTCCCT
Source organism: Vombatus ursinus (assembly GCF_900497805.2). Taxonomy (NCBI): domain Eukaryota; kingdom Metazoa; phylum Chordata; class Mammalia; order Diprotodontia; family Vombatidae; genus Vombatus; species Vombatus ursinus. Next base: position 45,161,138 of record NW_020954577.1, on the reverse strand, counting down.
GTAGGAATAACTTGAAGTATGGAACTCAAGTTTTATTTTTCATTATTTTCTAATAGACCTATAATCCACATTCTTGTTTTTTTGAGTTCTCCTGTATTCTTTCAATCTAATCTTCTAATTTTCTTCAGTTAATTTTCCTTTCACTTCTGCATTCCCATTCTGTTGTTCCCTTCATCTGGAAATCTGTTTTGAAGTATGACCCTGTTTTTTGTTCTACATTCTTCACTCTTTTTAAACTTTATTTCTTCCATAAGAGTTCTAATTTCTGTACTTCTGTCTTGGAGAGAGCAGCTAGGTGGCTCAGTGGATAGGGCACTGGGCTTTGAATCAAGAAGACTCATTTTCATGAATTCAAATCTAGCCTCAGATACTACTTAGCTGTGTGACCCTGGGCAAGTCACTTAACTTTGTCTCAGTTTTCTCATCTGTAAAACGAGCTGGAGAAGAAAATGGCAAACCACTCCAGTATCTTTGTCAAGAAAACTCCAAAACAGGGTCACAAAGAGGCAAACACAAGTGAAGTGACTAAACAACATCTTGGATGTTTTCGCTCAGTTCTTTGTGCTTCTGAACCACTGTGGAGCTTTTAAAGTACTGTTTTACTGTTGATTTTGGAGGCCTGCCTAAATTTGTTGTAATACTTTTACCTTTCTCAGAAAATAGTCTCACTTTTCTTCACTATGAAGTATTTGTTCAATGAAATAGCTTTTTTTGGTATTGTCATTTGTCCTCTTCGATTGACTTTTATGTGTCTTTATCCATCACTCTGCTGAATTTCCTAGTGTCCCTGCTATAGAATGCTTCTTCTATTAATCCTTTCTTTTTAGTAGACCTATCTCTGTTTTGCCCACTTTACCGCGCCCCCCAATCCCCAACCCCCTCCCAAGCCTCAGCCAGCTACCTGTTCTCTATTGTCTCATACCAATGGGGTCAGATGAGCTCTGTGGTCCTTGATGGTGAGGGTGAACCACTGGAACACTGCTGCAGGGAAGAGGGCAGACCATCACAGATGGACCCATTTTCTTCCTTTCCCATTCTCACTCTTCTGGGTTCTACACTTTTCTCTGTAGCTGACTCTCTTTAGTCCCAAGGCTGAGCTGGGGGGCCCTTTAGGAAGTGGCAGCGGAGGGTAAGGTTGGAGAAAAATTGTGGAGGAGAAACTAAGAAGCCTCTACATCTGGGCCTCTTTCCATCTTTTGGCCACAAGCTGCTTATCTCCACTTGTAATTGTTAAATACCTGCAGCCATCTCTGAACTTCTGGTCTCCTCTTCACTCCACCATCTTCTCTCTAGGACTTTATATTCCTCCATGGGGGTCATTCCTTCCTTCCAAGCCTTGACATTGGTATGATTCATGGACCTCAACCCACCCAGTGGGACTAACTTCAAAAGTCAGGGCCTCAAACTGCAAATTCCACGAGGCACACGGGGCCCCCGAGGCTACGGAGGAGCTAAAAGCCATGGAAAAGGGGAGTGACGCCAGGGAAGGAGTGCCAGGAGCAATGAACTGCGAGGTGTCTGGCAGTTTTTTTTTCCTAGAAGAATCGTCTTGTTCTGGATTCTTTAAATATTTGTCTTCTTGTCACTGTGCTGTTTGCTCCATTTGACAGCATTTTTCTCGTGGGGTAGGAAAGGAACAGTTGTACCCTTGGCTATCTCTCATTTTGCCATCTTTTCAGAATTCCCTACAGCATGTCAAATCTTTTTATCAGGTGAAAGATAGCAATATCTTGAATGAAAGTATTATCAATTAGATTTTGAAAAAGTAGAAATGACTACTTCAGACTTCTGGATTCAAAAGAATCTAGAAATTGAGAACAATAACGTAATACTTAGAGCAAACACTATTTCAACCATATACTGTGATGAATTCATTAGCGTGTAAACACTGCAATTTCCCCAGGGTAGAAGTGAGTTGAATTTTGGTCCCTTACAGCAGCCACGGAATTGGAGGAAATCTGAGGCACAGACAGTACAAAAGACACTGCTTTGCTGTGTCAGGACCAGTTTCCTGTCTCTAAAGGGCAAAGACTCAATTGCCAAAACCACAGTGTGAAAGAGGAAACCCCATCCACTCCTGGGCTTGGGTCTCCAGAAAGCGAGTGACACTGTTTCCCCAAAGCTGCTCCCAGTGAAACTTACAAAGAGAACCCGGCCAACAAGGCAGGGCTCTTCTGGGATGATCCCACCCACCACTTTCCCTGGGTGAGCATGAGTATTGTGGCAGAATATGAGCTCTCTCCATGAGGGCAGGGCACAAGCCTAGTTTATCTTTGCATCCCCAAAGCACCTCGTGCAAAGCTCTGTACATAGTAGGCACCTGATTAATCTTATCAGCTGACTGCTGCACTTGGTAAGATTTCCCCATTCCATAAAAACAGTTCTTTTGAGGTTGCATCCTCAAAGCCCAAATCCTTCCAGGATGTGTGCTATAGGGCTTCTTGCTGAGAAAGCAGATTTTTTTTTTAAAACTCTGGAGGGAGGAAACATGAATGCTGTTGGACAAGTCTCATGTCAGGCATGCTGCGGGACGCCTGTCCTGGACTCTTCTGACAGTTGGTGGGCTACTCTAGCTTCAAACCTCTGGCAACTGTCAAGCCCACTTTGAGTCCAGAAGTCAGTCATGTAATTTATGGCAGGGCCAAGATCACTTTATCCTCTTTCCCAAGAAGCCCATACATTCATTATGAACAAGACGGCAAAGAACCTCTGTTTTCCTCAGTTTTCTACCCTGGCCTTGCCAGGCCAAGATGTCACATCCAATTGCAACAGAGATAAAAGTTCCAACAGAGAAAAGTTGATTAAGTTAGTTTTCTTTCCAATTGAAAAGTTAACATAATAACAAATGGTCAAGATGCTGGTTAAAATTCAAATTCACACCTGCACAGTGATGTCTTCCCCTGCATGCATTCTCCAACCAGTCTGTGCTATTCCTCTCTTCCAGTTCATTACAGCCGCCTCTCCCTTTGTCCCCTATGTCACTTAACAGAAATGAACAGCCCACTTACAGCCCCTCACCCAAGTCTGTGTCAATCTGGTAATTATCTATTTTCACGACAAACATATGAGTCTGATGGCTGCTGCTCAAAATACCGTTCCTCCTGCCCACCCCCACCCCAAACTCCATCTTCGAGTCACTGTCCAATCTGCTTTACCAAACACTCAAGAGATCTGACAGTTCATTAGACTGGAAGAATTGTACCACAAGGGAAAAGACAAGCTACCTCCCCCTGTCCCACCCCCCATGAGGATTTGACCAAACTCCACAGGCTGCCTTCATAGGCTATGAGCCCTAGTCCTATGGAGCTCTGTGTTCTAGCAACTTGGACTAGGGAAAAGGGGAAAAAAACCTTCTTTCGAACCACAAATAACATCAAACAACCTGTTGGGTAAGACTGGGAAATAAGGTTTGTCAAACCACATATCCTGTAGTTAACTGAACCAGGCATTTAGCTTAGCTTAATCTAGGTTAAAAGAAGCTAGAATAGGGTAAAAGCAGCTATTCACCATCTACTAAATGAAAGGAGAACAAAAAATACCAAACTTCTCTCAAAGAGGCAAATCAGTGCCCCAATCTGTTAGCAGACCACAATACCCTTCAGCACTCAGACCTCGCAGCTCCAAAGAGAAACAAGCTCCACTCCAGCTGACTCACCCCCCCCCCCATAAGAGCTCGAATTCCTGCAGGCTTTAGGGTTTCCCAACCACCTTACATACACGATCATCTTTGAGTCTATGTGAAATGACCATTTTATTTATTATTATCACTCCCATGTTGGTTTCCATTTCGCTAGAGGGCAGTTGGGTGATTTGTCTGGGATGGCACAACTAGTGAACATCTGAGGCAGGATTAGAACCCAGGTATTCCTAACTCCTAATTCAATATCTCAACTTACACAACTACAAGGGTTGACAGGTATTTCCCCCCTCTCAGGAACATGTCAGATTACATCAAGTCCAGCTATGGACTACAGACTAAGCATTCCATATACTACACGGCAAACTAGCATTGTGGCAGCAGACAGAATAGTGCAAACAGTCGGAGACAATAAACAGGGTTCAAAGCGGTTCTCAAGTTCATTATGCTGCTTTCCAGCAAACGTTTATTTCTCAGGAAATTTTAGCCTAAACGCCCCTCCCCCAATTATATGAAGTGAGTCAGGGTCATCCTCTGCTTTATCTTCCCAGGTCTCTAATCTCAAGGAGAAACAAGACAGACAATACCATGGAGGTCACTGTGGGGGCCCCTGCTCCCAAGGAGTTTACAATCTGTAAAGCATTTGCCTCTTCCGTGCAGGTCTGTGCAGGTCTGTGTCCAGAGGGAACATGTACTTTTCCTCCTACTGATGTTTTTGTTCCATCATCACTTGCTAGTCAACTGGACCAGTAACAGTCCATTTCAGTGGGAGCCAGATCCAAAGACTTTTATACCTCTTTGCACAGAGACAGGGGCTAGTCAGTCTTATTGAAAAGTTACAGCTGAGACAGTTCTGCTGTTGAATATGCAGACACGGTCTTGATGAAACTATGCATCAGAATAAAGTAGCATGGACTTTAAATCAGGAAGTCAGAAGTCACAAGAATATAATTTTTCTTCAATACATTTAGAAAGTAATTTTCAAACACATTTAGACCATAATCCCTTTATCTTTAAATCATCTTCTTTTTTTTTTAATTAACAATGGGCCACAAGAGAGTTTGTTAAATTCAGTGAAGGAGAATTTGCTCCATGTCCTTTGGTGGCCTGAAAGAACCACTGAATTGCCCTGTGTGTCTCACTGAAGATGCCTAGGGAACAGACACCTTAACAGGCTGGGATCACCGCAGAAGATTTCTTTTTACCTTTTTTTCTGCCTATATTTTTGTAGCAAATGACAAATGAATAAAAAATCCCCTTTTCTTGCCATGTTTCCAGCTTTAATTTAGGGTTAACCCTTTCAGGAATTTTAATCCCCACCCTGTGGCACATCCCACTTCTCTCCACACATACATACCATTTCTTCCCACCCTAGCTGTGACCTTCATGACAGCTTGGGGAAATGAGATTCCACTAAAGTTTCAACTTCAGAGGAAAGCAAAAAATAACTCTATCAAGTACAACACATCGCAGACTCTCAGCGGAGTCATGTTTGCTATGGGCTAAAAGGAGCTGGAATACTGGAAAACAGATTAAGTTACTAGAGACTGTAACTGAACTGGTGAATTTCTTGACCACCACTGGCTTTAGAGTATTCTTGTATCAGCACTCAAATACCTGTTGATTTGATTGAGAATCACTGTGATACTTCCATTATCATAGAAAATATCAAGAAAACTCAAAGGGCTAAATAAGGAAGACCCTCATTCAAATACTTTTGAAATTAAGTCCCTAAAGCTTAATGTAAACTGTAACAAAATTAAATAAATATCTATTCAAAGTCATTCACTGCATCACTAAGCTACTTGCTTTTTAAATAACTTATTAAACTTACTTATTAAAATAAGCTATTAGAGATATGGATCGAATTCATCTAGCATTTCTTGTATCTGAGAAAATGCTGGGACTGAGGCTGAGTCATAAGTTTATGGGAGTACACACAATTTTAAACACGCAACTTACTGAAGTCTTTGCCATGTGAACCTTGGGCCTAAGGGTTAGAAGTGAAGAGCAGCAGAGTTTTCTGTTAAGACACAACATAGTTTTTTCCCTGTTGGCCTTTTCTTCACATGTCATAACTGACAGGCAAAGGAAATTGCCAGCTTCTTACCAATTACTGGTAGCTAAGGTCGAGTTCTAATTATTTTTCCCTTATGAAATTAAAAAAGATTTTGTTTTTGAAGCCTTAGATATATTTTAAGAATATTCACAATTCTTAACATTTCATATTTGTCTACTTGTAGCACTCATTTAAATCAAGCTTCAAACTTTCTTTTACCTCAACGTTCAGAATAAAATGTCTGATCTCTCAACTTGTGACGTTAAAGAAATACTTATAACAAAGCTTTGATTTGGGGGTGGAATTGGGGATCATTCTTTTGGCCCAAGTAAGAGCAGGCCCATAATTCAACTACATAATTTATCTGGGACAGTCTCCTAATTTTTAGTTGTATCATTTTTTTATTAGTTAAGAATTTTTCAGAATGGTTCCCTGTTTTAATACAAAATATAATAACATAATGAAGGCTTCATGTGTTTTGCCTACCTTCTGAAGACACACCTACAATTAGATTAGTATGAGTATATATACTGAATATATATGTGATGTCTCTACATATATGTGCATACATGTCGATACATATTTAGTCCCAGGTTTATTTTATGTGCAAATACACAAAAAGAACACACTCAAGAGGATGTAATAAGAAATGGCCATAAGAACAGTCACGATAAATTACTGCATATTAGTTATGCTAGAAAGAGGAAATGGCCTATGTGATGGTTGCTTTGGGCATTACAGAGTTCAAGGGGTCAAACACAACAGCCTATAGAAACTCAGCTACACACTCGTTACGTGGAAGGGAGAAGCATCAAGTCAAAAGCAAGCCCAAGAAAACTCTCCTCTTGCCAGAAATCTTGCTCTCACTAGCCTGAGCCCAGACGCTGCCCAGCCCTCTCTTCCCAGCATCTCCAAGGCACCCACCAAACCTTCTCTAGCTCTGAAAATGATGACCCCGACCCTGTGTAGCCCCTTCCCCAGCCCGTTTGTCTCTACAAGGCTGTCACAACTGCCTGCCTCGGCAGCTCCTTTGAGAAATCCACCCCAAGGCCCATTCCATCTTGTTCCACTTCCTCTGTCCCATCTGCTCCACACAATAAAGTTTAATATATACTAGCTAACTAATTTTTAACAATTCATTGTAGTGATCCTGGAATTCCCTCATGGAAACTCTGAGGTACTGTACCATTCCTAAAGGTGCTTCTTTCCGTAACAAAAGGAAGCAGTCCCCTCATCCCAGAACTGATCACTCCTATTCTCAGGACGTCCAGAAAAAGAAGCTGACTAAACGAGAAAGGAACAAGCATTCAAGAGAAGAAATATTCCTTCCTGCCGCACTTCTCTTAAAAGCTCTACTCAGGAGATAAATAATCACGCTAATTTTCAGGTTCATCTGTTCAAGTTCATAATGGAAAAAAATAAAATATGGAATGACTAAAGCAAACCAAAAAACTTGACTTTCTCATTCCTTCAAATCAATTTATTCATAAATCCATTTACTGAAAATGACAACATTTTTATTATAAAATTCCCCTGGCAAACACCATGAAAGCAAATGACTTCACCAGTAACATTTCAAACCATGACTAAATAGTATGCAAGCAAAGCAGGCCTTTCTTGGGTGAATGAAAGCCAACACCATGAATGGCATTTCCCCCAAACTCTTCCTGATGCTCCTTCAGAATTTTCCTTCTTGCTTTTTGAGTTTTCACTCAAGTTCCTTGATTTGAAACCAATTCCACTCTCTAAAGAAATCAAACAGATTCGTGTCACTGTAGTTTCTGCATGGAGAGGCCTGGGCGGTGCTTGCTGCTCATCTCTGAGCCCAGATCCCTGGGCTGGCTTTAGCTCCTGAGGTGATAACAAACCCAACTCCGTACAGAGTCTGGGCTTCTGCTGCAGCATTTCACATCAGAAAACTGTGGCCTGTTTTTCTTGCTTTTAACTTTCAGTAATGATCAGCCTCTCCAGATTGCACTTTGGGGGCCATATTAAAGTAACACCTTATGCAGAACCCAAGAAGGAGAGCCTAACTCAAGAACATGCTTAATTCATGCTGAAAATACAACTAAAACTCAAAAGCAAGGTCAACGCCTCCTTCCTAATAGAATCAGGGGCTCGAAAGTAACCCAAGAACAACAAAGGTGAACTGTTCCCTTAAGACAACAGGACACAGAGGGTAACAACCCAGGATTCAGAGGGTATTACTGGCAGCTGAAGTGGGAAATTACTGTACGCTCTGACAGAAGTAAAACAAAAAAGAGGGTAAAAGAACCGAAGACAACATCCTTTCTGTTGTTTTACGGAGCAGAAGAAACATGTGCTCCCAGACACTCCTAGAGCCCAACTGCTGAGATCATTAGCCAATACTCCTCTCCTCCTTTCCCACCCCCACCCCAGCCCCACTGAATACACAAAAACACTTTTATTTACAAGACAACATTTGTTTGGCCTGGTTATCCCCAAAGACATTAGAAGTGCAAGGACATACATTTCAAAGCGGCGTTACTCCAAACTGCATCCAATAACAGTGATGAAAAATAGTATCTGACTGTGAGAGAGCTCTTTCAACTGCTTGTCTGAATTCCATGATAAATTCTCAACAAGTAGTCTGTGTCAACTTTATTTACAAAACCATAAAAGACATATCTAAATTCATATTGGAATTTAATCTACCAACTTGGAACAAAATGGTGACGAATTTTCAAAATTATCAAACACGAATATCTTCTTTTAATTTCAGGGATTTCAATGAAATTTGGTACATAGGTCTTCTATATAGATTATGATGTGAGCTACTCTCTACTTGAGAATTTCTTTCTTTCAATACAATTACGGCCAGCTGCCATATTGTTCAGGAGGTATATGGTGGAAAGGGGGGAGGGAAAAGAAGGGAATAAGCATTTATATAGCGTCTATCATTTGCTAGGCACTGTGCTAAGCACTTTTACCTCGTCTGATCCTCACAACAACCCTGTGAGGTAGGTTCTATTACTATCCCCATTTTACAGTTAAAGAAACTGGAACAAACAGAGGTTAAGAGACTTGCCTATGATCCGAGGACAAATTTGAACTTAAGCCTTCCTTACTCTGGGCCAGGTACTGTTAGCCACTGCGCCACCTACCTGCCTCAGCTATAGGCAATCTGTTTTCTCAAGAAATGAAGGCTAGTAAACATTTTTAAATTCCTGCATCCAGAGAACACAGATATTAATTTTGATAAATTATTTATGCTTCTAATATTTTACTTTTAGGAAACAGAGAAAAAGTCCAGATGACAGCTTTACAAGTCACAAACTACTGTAAACCGCTTAGATATTTGCTGGAAAGGCCAAATTCAATAATGACTTACTCAAAATATAACCACATTATAAATTCCACAGGGAACTTGTCTCTATCGGAAAAGGAATTACTGAAGCATTTGTTAAAGCTATTCATCTAGCAAAAAACAATAACAATTTTGAAGAAAATTAACATTTGCCCACCATTAAAAAAAAAATCAAGCAGCTTTCCATGTCTTGATTGCATTAAAGATCATTTATTGTCCATCAATAAAACATACAGATGATTCCTTTTTGCTTCCACCTACCACGCTGCACAAACTTTCAAATTCTGTGACTGAGCATAATTTCGTGACAATGTTATTTGTCGATTCTAATGCAAGACTAACGAGGGGCCCAGTTACATACAATAAATGCCACACACACAGCAGACCTCTCTTTCCCCACTGCCTGTCTTCAAATTCCGCCCTGTCTGAAAAAATGAAACCTTTGGGATGCCGTAGTAAAATCATATATGGCCATTGGAATATATCCCAAGGCTATCAAAACAGAAAGGCCCTATACATACCAAAATATTCAGTCAAGGACAGGCCACAAATTAGGTGCCCATTGGCCAGGGATGGCTGCCCACACTGTGGTAGGTGAACGTAATGGACTACTACTTACTGTACCACAGGATATGAAGTATAAGAATTCAGAGTAGTACAGGAAGACTTACATGAATTGATGCAGAGTAAAAGAAGCCAAACCTGGAAAACTGTTAATAAACAGTGACCACAACAAAGGGCACAAAAAAGGACAATACAACGGAAATCAATGCTGTCTAACAAAAATTACTAAGCCTCACCCTTAAGAAAAGCTGAATATCCCTGTCCCTTTATTGCAGGAATGGTGGACCATGGGCATAGAATATTTCATAGACCCAGATATGTGACATTTAAAAAGTTCAAGAGATATACTTTCTGGGTAATTAATCATTTTACTAATAATGCTAGCATTTCATTAATAAAAGAGTCAATGTGACACTCTCAAATGCCAAAGACCAATCATAGTGGTAGGCTCACACTTTATATGCCCTGGGAAGAGTGGGTGTTCCTGAGTCTGGAAATCAACTCTGATTGGTTAACAATGAATGAGAGAATAAACATTACAATGAGAGGAGGACCTATTCTGAAGAAAGGATGGGGGAAACATAACTTTCATTATGTCATTCACTTCTAAATCACACCTAGCCTTGGGCAATCTAATCAAAGAATTTATCCCCACCCAAACCTGTGGAGAGCACAATGGGCTTAGATTAAATTCCTGGTAAAATTGGGTGGGGTCTGACCCAGATTGAGGACAAAGTTAATTCAACCTTCAGAGACTGAGCTTTGAAATGGGGACTTTAGAAGAAGGGGGAATTCCCAACCTCCCCAAATCACTGGTTATTAATAATCATTTCTCTCAGATACTTTTGCAGAACTGCTTTTTCCCCATCAAAAATGAACATGATATAAGGACAAATGGCATTAATAATTTTTGAATGGAATTTGTCACCTATCAATATTTTTTCTTACATCTTATAGATATTTTAACAGTGAGCAAGCTTTTAAAAAGACTGAGTCATTTGCTTTTGCTCTAAATTAAAAACAATTTTATTTTGGCACTTACCTTAAGTTTTCTAATTCTTGTTTTCTGAGAGGAGAAGACGGTGGAGCTGGAATGAATTTATCTCCATCATGACTTTTACTGCTGAAATAAAAATAGCCTATTACTTACACAGATTAACCAATAAGTCCTTAATTTTTTTTTCCATATTGCCTCTCACTCGTTACATACTTACTACTACTCATTTCCCTATGATGTTTAAAAATAGGAAAAAAGAACAGTGTGAGAGGTGGGAGGGTTAAATGATAAATGCTTAAAAATTTGTTATTACCACTGACTTTGCTATTTCACACATCAAGTCTTACTTATGAGAAAGTTACCCAATAGATGCTCCTTATTTTTTAATATAAGTAAATGGATAGATTACATAGTAGAAAGGAGGGAGGAAAGGGAAGGGAGAGAAAGGAGGGAAAGGAGGGAAGGAAGAAAGAAAGGGAGGAAGGGAGGGAGGGAGGGAGGAAGGAAGAAAGGAAGGCAGGCAGGCAGGTAGGCTTACATAGTACCTACTATGTACCAGGTACTGTGCTAAATGATCTTACAAAGACTACCTCAAGATCACTGATCTCTTAACCAAATACTGGAATTTAAACAATTCTTAAAATTTCTGAAGCACTCAACCAACATGATATCATGTGAGTCTCAGAACTCCCTGTGAGTGGTTATGTGACTTGCCTTGGTCACACAGCTTGCGTCCAATGGGGAATTCAAACCCAGGTCTCTCCGGATTCTTCCCACTTAGGATCACTGGTGTCCCCATCCCACTGAAATGAAACTACAAAAACGACCTCACTCTAGTCTTGGAAACAGACTAGAGAGAGCGAAAGCCCACGGCTGCATTGCCAGGTAACAGCCACTCCTGCAGATCACCACATTCTCTCCCAGTTTATACAGAAAGCCACCACTCTCTGAACCAGCTCTTTAGAAAGCGTGGACCTGAGGTCTCTGCAATTTTACAGGTGAGAGAAAATAAAACCAGTGGTACTTAATTTTCAGATTTTTGGAAGTTCAAGTGAGATAATGCATATATCAAAGGGCAGCTAGTGAATACAGCGCCAGGCCCAGAATCATGAAGACTCATCTTGCTGAGTTCAAATCTGGCTTAAGACACTAACTAGCTGTGTGACCCTGGGCAAGTCACTTCACCCTCTTTGCCTCAGTGTCCCATCTGTAAAATGAGCTGGAGAAGAAAATAACAAACCACTCGTATCTCCGCAAAGAAAACTCCGAATCAAATGGGGTCACAAAGAGTCAGACACAATTGAACATGGCTGAACAACAAATGTGTATCAAGAACACTGCAAGCCACAAAAGTAATATACCACCTCAGACATGGAGTTTAAATTTGGTGAGAGGCAAAGTAAAAAGCAGGGGCAAAATCAGAAAGATTTTCAGAGTTTAAACATTTTCCTGCATGAAATCCAGCAAAAACATGCCTCATTTCGATCCCCCCAAATTCAAAGCACAAACCCCACGCATGTCTTCACTGCTCTCCCTCTTCTGCCCCAGCCTTCAGGTCCCACTGTCCCTTCTCCTTCACCCACAGTTCTAACTGCTCCTCTCGAGCTTGCTTGCCTCCTTCTCAAACATCTAAAAATTTGAACATGAGCAGGGAGGGGGTGCCGGGCATCTTCTCTCTCTGCACAGAAAGAAGACACTGGTCTGGCAGAGTGCCTCTGTTCTCCTCTCTCTTCACACTGGGACAGCTGGGACAAGCTGTCTACCTGTCTGCAGGATCACAGTGTGAGGTTTGAGGGCGCATCCTAAAGAAGGCCCTCACACCTTCCCCTCCATACCAGCCATGGTTGCCCAGTGCCTCTGCAGGTCTGGACACCACAGAAGTTTACACCAGGGAAAATGTGGGCATGAAGACTGTAAAAAAAAAAAACAAAAAAACCACAGCCCTGGACAGGCATTCAAATAAAACTACCACCTGCAGCTGCCACTAACTAGCTGTGTGGCTTTAAACAAGGCACTTCCTTTCTTTGGGCCCAGATTTCCTCATCTGTTAAAAGAAGAGGGTTCTCTTCCAGCTCTCAAACTCTCAGACTCTGATTCTACTTAGAATTAGTTAAATGATTATGTCTTTTTTTTTTTGGCTGCAGTGGGGATGGGGGTGGTACACTGTGTGATCGTTCTCAATGGCACATGTAATCGTAGGTTCCCAAAGTGGGCGATACCCACCCTGCCCCACACTGGACCATCCAGGGGGGTGGTAGTAGCCTTGGATAATATTGAGGGGCGTTGAATAAAAATAACGGGGCAGTGGAAACAAAAAGAAAGAAGAGAAAATGAAAACATTTTGAAAATTGTCCGTACATGTTTCATCTGTTGTGTAACAGAGCTAAAATCATAGTGATTTACATTATTTTCCAAATAAGCACACAAAATGCAAGTTATACCTGATCAGTGGTCAAGTTCGCCAACAGGTCTTAACATGCAAGTGCTGGCAGGCAAGCCTGTCCCTGTCCTTCAATGAGGTGAAGTCCAGCATGCATGGGTAGGAATACGTGCGTGTCATGACTTGTTTACAGTATGATACAATACAACTATATGACACAACATTGCATCATCAAAATTTCAGTGCAGGAAAAAACCTGCAAATTTACAATAAATTATTAAATTTAAGATGTCATTTTATATGTATATAATTTTTTTTTTGAAATGACTCAAAAAATTTTTTAAAAAATGTTAAAGGGTTAAAGAAAGTAGATTTCCAGGGGGGCACTGAGTATTTTTTTTTTCTTTTAAGGGGGCAGTTGGCCAAACAAGTTTGGAAACCTCTGATCTAAATCTTCCATTAACAGAGTCTAGGAGTGACACAAGGTCTCCATCGGCTTCCTGAAATCTGCCTAGGCTGAGTCTGTCCTGTCTCTGAGCATCAGCTCCTCTATGCTGCTTTCTCCCCATCTCTCTCAGCTCCTGGATGGCTTCTTTCTCATCCCTTGGTCTGATGACCCTTTTCCAAACACAGAAGCATATGACCACGGGGTGCCCAGGCCTCTCCTCCCTATCACCACTTCAAACCTGAAATAGCTAGCCTGCCACCAACCAATGCTGAAGCCAGTTTCTCCACTTAGCTTCCTTTTGTCCATTAACAGAAATACCATCCTCCCAATCACCCAGGCTCAAACACCAGAGGCCCTTTTGACTCTTCTTTTTCCTCTGAATTCTGCCATGAAGACATCTCTTCCCCCCACCCATTCTCTGCTCCCCACTAACACCACCACCACTCCAGCCCAGGTATTCACTTTACTCCTATACTACCAGGGCAGCCCATAACCAGTCTACCAACCTCCATCTCTCCCCAAACCAATCCATCCTGAAACCACCATCAGATAATACTTTGCCTAAAACATCGCTTTTCTCACATTACTCTCTCTCTCTCATACTGTCTAGAATAACCACTTGACTCTTACGCCTAGCATCCAAAGCCCTCCGTGATCTGTCCTGTCAGCACTCCCACACTTCCTCTACACAAACCATCTCTCATCCATTCCCATTACCCAGGTCTTCACCTATGCTGTTCCCTCAGCTCAAACACTTTCCCCGCTCCTCTGTCTTCCTGAGTACTAATCATCCTTCATATGCCACGTCTTCTGAAATGCCTTCCCCAACCACTATGATTACCGCCCTCCTTGGAACTCTGAACACTGTTCTGAGTCAGTCATTGTACTGTTGATACTGGAAAATAATTTGCAAACCTTATAGAGCTATATCAATGCCAGCTATTATTAAACTTATTAAAAGGAAGACCTAAAAGAGGCCTGGAGAAATGACTTCCTCCAACCCCCTCATTTTACAGATTCACCGTTTTATTTTACACACATCTTGCCTCTTTCAGTTAGAGCATGTGTTCCCTGAGGGCAAGGACCATACACTTATTTATACTGGTCACTGTTCATAGTACAATAGCAAACAAATAGGACATACTTCACTTTTTTAAATGAAAAGTTATGTTTTTAATATTCTAAATTCTTAAAGAATGTATTTACATTAAATTAACAATCTTTATAATACAAATATTAGGAAAGATTCACTAATTTATAAAACAATAGTGACTGAATGCTGAATGAAGAAATGTGACAGAACAACCCTATGTTAATTTCATAATAAACATATTCTGCTCCTTTGGTTTACAACACAATCTCATGAAAGCTTATTTTTGCTGAATGCTTATTATATCTTAACAGAGGCAGCCAGGGTGTAAAGGATGAAGAACTGGCCTTTGAGACAGGGACCTTTAGGTTTGAGTTCTGATGTAAACTGATTCTGGACAAATCACTTAACCTCTCAGCGATCTAGGCAATTCTCTAAGACCGTAAGTTACAGAGATGCCACCAAACTTCTGCACTGGCAGAGGGAATTTCCTCATTTGGGAGTTCCCTCTCTCAATGAAACTACAGGTTTGGGGATAGGGTGGGATTACCTGCAAGTCTCCTGACTTTCAGCATTTTCTGCACTTCCACCCAACTGGTGGCTGGTCTTAGACCCATTCTCCTGCTTTGGGTCCTGCTGGTCTTCTGGTAACAGCAACAAGGCGTTCCTGAGACAAATGGCTGCAAATTCCATACTGGCTACAGGAATGGCAGAGGACTGTCCATCACTTAAAGGAACAGAATTAAACAGATCAAATGAAAAATAAAAAATTCAGACACAATGTTTACGGAGATGGATGCTAAGTATTGTTTTAAAATGCCTTGTTTTACTAGTAGCAGATATGAAATCACGGGTAATTTTAATCAGGACGTTAAAATCCAATAGGCAGCTATTCACAGAAGAAGCTGTGAAAGACTCCTTGAAGCCACCAGATGCTGGCTGTCACCAGAGAAATATGGGAAACTCTAGCTGGAATATTTATGTAGAACGTGGTCCTTGCATTTTTGAAAGACCATAAATTGGAAAAATCACTCTGGCAGCTAAGGATTTCCAAGCTATTTTGGACACTTACACGTACCAGTAACCAAACAGTCTCTGCTGGCCCCTTTAAACCACAAATTATCACATGTAAACATTCTAATTTGAGAGAAAGGAGCTCAGAAACAAAACCCTGAGTGATGGACAGCCTAGGACGCGTCACATCCCTCGACACCCTCTCCTGGAGAGATGAGGTGAGGGCACAGAGAGATGGAGCTGACAGGGTTGGACCAGGACTCCTCCAGAATCCTGCTGTGGGAGAAAGCCCAAGCTAGCCCAAGGCCAATTCGTCTGTACCCTCATCATGGAGGTTTAGTTTGGAAAGTAACAATAATGCTGGTTACAAAATGAGCCCATCTATGAATTAAGACATTAACTTCAAAGTCAACATAACAGCAAAACTCCCATGTGCAAAAATAAATAAACAAACAAGACGAGGTGACCTCCTTGCCAAGTACTTACTTATATACGGTGTTCTGTATGGACTGGGATGCCAGGACTATCTTTCGATGATAGCCTTGACCCACAATGGACTGTACAATCCCCTTTTTGCTTGGAAGACCTTTAGTCTCCTGTTCTGAGGTCTATAAAACATACAAGGGAAGTTTTCAAGAAGCCTCATAATCACAGTAAAAGGCTGAGCTATAAAGACAGACAGATATATTTCAAATTCATTTTAATTTTCTGAAGGTCTCAAAGGGAAGGTGGGCAAAGATCAGGAAAGACCCATCCAAGCCTGAGGAAACTACCTGCCTGCCTGTTTCTCCCAAGGAGCAGCTCTCAACGTGACCCTTTTGGGGCCCATGAGGTCAAAACCGTTTTCATAATCACACTAAGACATTTTAGTTTTTAACACGGTAAATAGCCATAGATAGAACCCAGCCCAACCAAAACTGCTTATGATACTTAAAGAGTGTAAAAAAGGGCCTACTCTAAGCCCACCAGCCTCCTCAGGCATCTGCAGGGAACCTTCCTCAGCCTCGTCCTAACCCCACTCTCTCTGTAGGGGCTTTGGACAATTACTCCCTTTAAAAATGGATAATGTGTACTTTGTCTGTAAACAAAAGTTTTAACAAATGGGCAGTAAAACAGCTAGCTGACAGAGAGCGAGAACTGTCTCTTTGAACATGAGTGAAATGAGAAACAAAAAGGACAACGTTGTCCCTGAGCCAAACCAGGGTGAAGGCCATTACTCACCCCCTTGTTGGCAGCAATGCAGCACTCGGCCAGCCGCAGCCAAAGGCGGGCGTTGGAATGATAAACCTGGACAGCTTCGATCAAGCACTCGAAGGCCGCCAGTGGCCGGCCAATGTGCAGCAGCTGAATGCCACAATTGTACAGGAGCTCATAGCGCTTATTTGTTAGCAGGGTACACATGGGCCTCCCCGAGAATTTCTTCCCTGGTAATATAATAAGATTCTTGTGAAGTTTTTAGTTTAATCTTTATTTTGCACTCACTCAACATGCTAACAGAGAAGTCAAATTAAGCCACCTGTCCACCCCAAGCAATCCTGAATGCAAATCCCCACATCATGGCCACCTCACCATCCTCCTCCTCCTGGAGTGGCCGCCCCTCAGCACACACTGACCCCAATCCTCCTGGCGGGTGCCTCTGTCAGGAGACGTCCCTGGTCTCCCTCAGGCAGGGCTACCACCTTCTGTTCCTAAAGCCCCCTTACCTAGATGCAAGGAGACGTCGGCACAGGGGAGAGGTCCCACGCAGCCCCATGGGGCCCATCCCTTCCGCCCTGAGAGGAATGACTAGGGGCTGATCCCACCTTGCTCCCTCACAGTGAAATGGAGGGGTTGGCCTGGATGCCTCTGCACTGCCTTAGAGCTCTACGTCTGCTCCTGGAACCTCAGCACCTCTTTCCTCAGAGAAGTCTGCGATCCTGAGTCTCAGGATCTGGGCTCAGAACCACATCAGCAGCCAGGAGGGTTATTTAGAGCAGCTGTGCCTAGCGTGCACATATGCACGCGCACGCACGCATGCACACACACATACACTCTCTCACTTTATGAAAAGGGGGCACAAGGGCTGATTCTTATCAACTTGAGTGAGGTGGCACCTCATTTTAAATGCCATAATTTGTAAATGTTTGTTGAATGAAACGGAAATGAACTAGGGAAATGTATTTTCACATTCATTACCTCATTTGAGGCAGCCAGGTGGCCCAGTGGATACAGTGTCAGTCCTGGAATCAGGAAAACCTGAGTTCAAATCCAGCCTCAGACACTTACTAGCTGTGTGACTCTGGGCAAGGCACTTAACCTCTGTCTACCTCGGTTTCCTCATCTGTAAAATGGGGATAATAACAGCACCTGCCTCCCAGAGTTGTTGTGAGGATCAAATGAGATAATATTTGTAAAGCACTTAGCACAGTACGTAGCACACAGGGGGCACTATAGAAATGCTTACACTCTTCTCCCTTATTTTTTTCATTTTAAAAATTTGTTCTGAATTTACCACACCAAATAAAATGAGCGCTCCCATATACAAAGTAGAACAGAAAAAGGGACAAACACGAAACAGTTATTATGTAGACCTGTTTTTTTCCTTTGAAGAATATAATAAACTCAACATCTAACTTTCAAAGCTGTCCTGATTGCCCACAAATTCTTCTGCTTTCTTTTATGCATTAAAAAAAGTACTTCACTTTTTTGGTTTACTATTTGAAATTAATCAATCGAGCACCCCCACAGGTTCACTCTCAATGATTATTGATCCTCATCTCTCAATGCTGACAAAGTCCTTTTGGGAAAAAAACAAAACCCCAATTCCTCCCCACGCTCCCCCAGCAGCGTGCACAGCCACAGCACATTAAAAGAAGACTTACCCGGGTCTGTGCTGCCTGCTCCGAGCTGGGCACACACATTGTCATTTTCTTGGAGAGCCTTCTTAAAATAGAAAATTCCCAAATTGTGTTTACCCATGGCAAAGTGAATGCAGCCCAGATTGTTCCAGAACATGCACCTTAAACATTCACCTGAGAAAAACAAACACACCAAACTGCGTGAGGCCAGAACGATATCTTCTAATGGAGACGCCCCCAACAGCTGCCCAGGCTCCTGCCTCCCCTGTGGGATGGGGCAGGCTATGTTCTGGGGCACAGACAGAGCACGGGCAGAGCTAGGCCACTTCAAGGGTCTGCATTCTGAGGGATGCAGGAGAGGGATGCAGCCAGATGCTGATGGGAGGCTCTGTGTACTTCACGGGGCTGGTCCTCAGCTGGCAGAGCCAGGGACCATCACTGGGACCCTCCTCCAAACCCTTGCACCCCTTGTGCTTGGCGGGCCAGGCCTGCCAGAATGAGGGCCACTTGATGCCATGATGAGGCACAGCAGAGGGTAGTGGGGGAGGAGCTCATCCTCAAGTCTAGTGGTTGCTGTAAAAGTTGAAGGAAATACCCTAATACAGGCAAGATTCAGGGAAAGCCCTTCCATCTTCATCAACAGATTCTGACAAAACAAAGCATCAGGTGAAACACCCTCTGAAGGATGGCAATTAGCCCCTCAGATGGGCATGCGGGTGCCTAGAACCACATCCCTGCAAGATTCACGATGTCACGAGAGGGCTTGGGTATTACGATGTGCTAGTGACGTCACTGTGAACTCTGTGTGGTGAGGCAATGTTAGATGAGGTCTACCTGTAAAACTGCTACACAAAACCTGTGGCTACATGTAAAATCATTATATGATGATCTGTGCTAAGGAAGTGGTCCAGAGGCATAGACATTTAAAATACCAGTGATCTGACACATGTACACGTATGTGTGTGTGCACTCACATATTTGACTTTGAATATATTTCCTGTTAGTACTCCATAAATTAGGATCATATGATAAAAACTCCACTCACAAACTAGGAAGCTCCCCAAGAGTTGGAACCCCGGGGAGGAAACCACACTATTTTTCAGGTTGAAGCTAAGGATCAGCCTGATGATGGAGGAGGAGAGTGGGGAGGGATTTCTCAATTCTCCAAATGAGCTAATCTTACACTCCATCCCTCTTTAGAGAGAGAGAACACAAGTCTTTCTCAATGGAAAGGCCTGCAAAGAGCAAACAGAAAGAGTAATAATGTCAACCAGTGTCTTAGCTGAGAAGCTAAAAGACGCTGGAGGCCAACTGGCCAAGCATTCGTGGTCTGTACTAAGGGAGCGCCCCAGAGTGGCCTCTTCCCTGCCTCTTTTTCCACGTGCACACTGCTGCCTGGCTGGCTCTGGAGATGGCCAAGGTCAAAGCAGGCATTGAAAAACATCTACACATGTGTCAATCTGACAATTTATTTGTATTTATGCCCAAGTATGACGCTGACTGCATTCGAAAATGAATTTTTGGTTTATCTGTGGTTTTGAATTATTCATGTTATTTTTCTAATTCCACTGAAAAATCAAGAATAAACTATTTTGAAAAATGGCTACTAGCTGACTAGAAGTGACATCTATGAAATTCAACCTTTTTGGAAGAAAATATTTATACTTTACTTATTCAGTACCACCAACCTATTTTTTAAAAAATTCTTATTTCCAAGACAACAGTTTTGGAAGTTTTATTAAGTGTAACTGTGTGTCAGTTAATTACTCATTTGTAAAATATACACCAAAGACTCATCACTCACAAGGACTTAGGGAGTCATTTTTTTTTTACCATTTCTTGAGATTACAAACAATGTGTCAGATATATTTTATATAGAATACACACATTACTTTTAAGGAGGAAGAGGATGAGAAATGAAAAGGAAGGAATCCTCATTAGACCTTCTTTTTCTATGTGACCCCTCCCCTCTCCTGCCCTTTGCCTCACACCAGCAGGACAAGTTAATGGGGTTCACATCCCCAGAACAGAAATTCACAACTGGGTTAGTTTGACCATGAGAGATGACCTAGATTTTAGAACTTTCATCTGACTTACTGCTGTCCTTAGTCTTCAGCCCTGTATTCCAAATATACCCTCAAGTTATTCACTATTTGAGATGGCAGTCTTTGCAAAGACAAAACATTTTTAAAGTTGGGCTGCCACTAGAATTCATGAGGAAGCAGCCAGCTGGCTCACTGGATAGAGCACTGGGCCTGGAGTCAGGAAGACCTGAGTTCAAATATGGCTTCAGTCACGTATTAACTGTGTGACCCTGGGCAAGTCACTTAACCTCTGCCTTAATTGACCAGGTGAGGAAATGGCAGACCACTCCAGTATCTTTGCCAAGAAATCCCCCTTGACAGTTTGGTCCACAGGGCCATAAAGAGTTGAACACAACTGAATGACTGAACAACAAGGAATCAGTATACAATCAACTGAAATCCCAAGAGTTTGGGATAAGGCAAAGTAGAGATTCCGAAAGTTATTGACTCTATGAGGCACTATTAGAATTACCCATTTAGAAGTCATTCTCAACAAGTGTCTGTGAACAGAGAACATAGTAAGGGAAAGAAGAGCAAGAATACAGACTTTTCAAATTTCATGATTTTCTTTTACCTGTTTTCATGAATCCTGGATGTTCAGCAATGTTTGCACTATTTAACAATTTCACTGCTTTTCGATAATTGCCCCTTAAATATTCAAAATTGCTTTTAAGAAACAAAGAAGGAGCAGACTGTAAAAAAACACAAGTTATAACTTAAAGAGGTATGACATGAGTTCAGATTTCCATTACTATACTAACATGTTAGCAATGAATTCACACAGTTATGGCACAGGAAACTGAGGCTATTGTTTGTCGCTTGTTATTTCAATATCTATCTGTTTCTAAGTCTCTTGTTCCTATAGGAATTAATAAGTAGATGTCAAAACACACAATTAACCACAACAGAGCAAACAACCAAAACACAGTTTAAGAGTACATGCTTTACAGTGTATCAAAGGGATCTTCTTGTTATATCACTGATTTGGGATTAACAACCATTTTAATGTTTCTATAGTCTCCACAGAGACTGATCATCTCTTATATATTTCTAAATATACATGAATTAAATACTTTTCTAAATCACTGGAGACAAAGTCACTGTTGTTCATTTATTCAACATTTATGAAGCACCCACAGTGCGTAAAATCCTGGGAGCACACTCACAGCCAGGCCCTGTATTCAAAGAGCGTATAACTGAGTTGGAGTGGGGGAAAGTAATACAAGTAAGTCTCATCAAGCAGAGTGTGTTAAGTGTGAAGGAGAACTCCAAATGACAGAACATCTGAGGGGAAAAGATAATACGCAGATGTGTGTTTTGGGTATGCTTCACTATGGGAGTTTACTGTCACACCACACCAGAAGGCATGAATGGATTACCATGTGCCATTAAAGGAAATAGGCACAGATTTACTGAAGAGAGTGTGTGTGTGTCTGAGTGTAGGGAGATAAATAACAAGACAGGGGCAAATCTTAATTTATGGAGGGGTAAATCATAATTGTCCTGAACTCACTCAAGAACTGTGCATTCTTTTTAGAGATGTAACCAAAGGGATCTGTCTAAGCACCGCCACACTGCACAGGCCGCCTCCCCAATTCCATGTGTAAGAACTGGCTGCTGCCCCAGCCCCAAAGAAGCAAGGCATTTACACCAACCCCCCTTTTCTCTGCAATCACAGCCTTCTGCTCCTGTAATTCCTCCTCACAGTACCCACTGTGGTCCAACCTACTTGTAACCTACGTAAAACACACATACCCCCAGAGCAAACCCTAGGCATCGAATGACCCAAGAGGGGAATCCCCAGCCCAGTCTCTCAGGATACTAGGGCTCAAATATCTCAGTCCATCTGGCTTTCTGAGGAGCCCTTCCACACCCTGGCTCCCTCATCTGTCTCAAATTCTCATACATTTAACAGCTTCTTGATCACCAAGGAAGCCAACCTTTTCTGGCAAAGCTTCAGATCTACCCCTGGGCTTGGACAAAAACTGCTGTCTCCCTGCAGCTCCCAGGGTGACTTTACCCAGACTCTCTAGTCTAGGGCTCAACTCCCCCTTTCCTCCACCCACTCAAATAATCTGACTTATTTTTGCTTCCAGCCCTCCTTGGACAAGACCTCACATCTTTCTATCCTCTCCTTTCAAGTTTTTTAAGAAGCCATCCCAAAGCATCAACCTGCTTCTCATTTCTCCTGGATGCCATCAAGAGTCATCCAGGTGGTTAGTGGGCCAAATTTCAGGGCTCACTGTCTTGGCTACAGTCCCTTGCGGTAGGTGCTTCAGCAATGAAAGATCAACAGAAATCTGGGCTTATACAAAGCACGATTACATTTCAGTTACGATGGGGCCGCATGTAGCTATGACTGGGGAGGTAGATTCTAGTACAAAAAGGTTGCTAGTATTTATTTTCTGCTAATGTGTTCACTTCTCTACTGCTACACGATGAGGTTTTATGTGAGATGAGTGTTTCTAGTGTGCAGGGCAGCTGGAGAGCTGGCTAGAGAGCACACAAGTTCTGGGTTCAAGTTCTAACCCCTCCCACACCGTTTATGGGGCCCTGGGTGAGTCACTTGACTTCACTTTGCACACTGGGTCCTGGAAATGGGTTTCCTCATAAGGAGCTCCCTACACCACTGGGTGGAAAAAAAAGGCTAAATTTATAATAAATTATTTTTAAAAGGTGCTTTAAAGAAGTGATTCAGATTTAATTTTTGGTCTCTATGAAACACAAAAAACCCAAGCCCCATCATAAAAGAGCTAAGCGCTGGCCCTTTGCTGGCCTGGCTTTTCCTTGATAACGGGAACAGGCCACATTACAATCACCTGTTTAAAGCTTCCTTAACAAGGAATTACCATTCTCCAAGAAAATAAAGGTAAGTATACACAGCATGCCCTTAAGAGAGAAAAGACAAAAAAGAGAAAAGTCAGGGGAGACACTTACATTTCCAGCTGTATTCATGACAGATTTGATTTCCCTTTTGCAAGCTTTCAGAGACTTCATTTGGATATAGGCTCTCACTTTATACTGCACAGTTGGAGGGAAAAGTTTTCACATGAGAACTACAGTGAATGTAAACATCACAAAACAGTACTTAACTTTATGAGGTAGAGAGTAAAAATGCAACGTCACATTTGTAAAGTTAATGCTAAAAAGTCACTTTAAAATGATCTCAAATCCTTCCTATCTTAGGAGCAAAGTTAGCACACTAACAGAGCAGGAATGAAGGCTGTGCTGAGGCTCCAAACCAAAGTCATCTTCAGTTCTCTGTTACAATCGTGGGGGGCTTTTGTGTAGCCCCTGTGCTCGCTACCCCCCCCCACTACCCTGGGGGACACAACCACTAAAAATGCCTCTTTATTAGTGACACTTGAAGCGAAACAGTTAGGACCACAAATCGACCACAAAAATTCAGTAATGCTCTGCAAGCGTAAAGACAACTGTTTCTCCGTTGTTTACTTTTCCCAATAATGAACGCTCTTCCTTTCTTAGGCTCCATCACCAGGCTGACTACATGTTACGCAGAAGCTATCTCTGACATCAGCTCACCTGGTGAATCTTGGACTTTGCTGCTTCTATTAAGGCTCCACTGTCCGCTTTGTGATTCGATCCCTCTTTGCCTGCAGTGTTTCCTGACTGCACAAAAATTGAAGAAAACAAATAAACCAGAATTTAATCAGGCTTTAATTGCATCTTAAATTTTAAAAACATGATAACAAATACTGAAAAATAAGGTGGCTCCCCAGGCAATCCAAGCTGATTTGCTGTCCAGGTCTCAGTACTACAGCATAAAGACCTTCAAATGAAGTCACTTTTTTTTGACTCCCTCTTTGGTACCAAAGGGTGATGTCAAGAACTCAAGGAAGATGTTTATTTACAAACAAAAAGGAACCTCTTCCCTGCCTACTGCTTGTACAATAAAGGAGAAGGAATCAGGGGACAAGATAAGTATCTCCTTAACAAAGCCAAGCACTCCAGGTATGACCACCACCCTGGTCAAAGGGGACATCCAAGACTCTGGCTCAGCCCTCAGATCAACAGCAGCTCGACATGTCCAAACAGAACTCATGATTTTTCCACCGAACCCTCTCCCCTTTTAACTTGCCAATTACTGTAGAGGGCCAATTATCACTGTCTCTCAACCCCGTTATCCACGCTGCTGCCAAGGCCTGTCAATTTGCCTCTGTAACATCTCTCGAATACACCCCCCTCTCTTCTCTGACATCGCTGCCACCCTGGGGCAGTCCCTCATCACCTCACATCTGGATTACTGCATTGACCTGCAATAACTGATGCTGACTGTCCCCCCACTCCAAGCCATCCTCCATTCAGCCACCAAAGGGATATTCCTAAAGTTCAGGTCTGACCATGTCCGACTCTCTGATTCCCACTCGGTGAACTCCAATGGCTCCTTCTTGCCCCCAGGAGCAAACACCAAATGCTCTGGTGGGCCTTCAAAGCCCTTCGTGACCCAGCCCCTCTTCCCTTCCCAGCGCTGTCCAGTGACACAGGCCCCAGGTTGCTCCTCAAGGCCACTCTCCATCTCTAGGCTCCAGGCATTTTCACCGACTGTCCCCCAGGCCTGCAAGGCTTTCCCTTCTCCTCTCCTGGATTCCTTCAAATCCTGCCCCGTGACGCTTTTCTCAATCTCTTCTAATTCTACCCCTCCTTTTTGTTGACTGTTTCCCATTTACCCAGTACATAGCTTGTTTGTACATATTTAATAACGATGATGACGACGACAGCTACCATTTATACTACACCATCTGTTGTGTGCTGGGCTCGGCACTGAGTGCTTTATGATTATTATCTCATCTGACCCTCACAATAACCCTGGGCGGGAGGATGGTGTTGTTATCCCTATTTTTACAGATGAGGAAACTGAGACAAACAAAGTTTCAATGACTTGCCCAGGGTCACACAGCTAGTAAGAGCCCAAGGTCCATTTTGAACTCAGGTCTTCTTGCACTCTGGCGCCACCTGGCTGTCCTCTGTTAGAGTGCTGTCCCCCCCATTATTATGCTACTAGCTTCTTGAGAGCTGGGACTCTTGTCTCCAATGCTCAGCAGCTACTTACACAGCAGCTGCTTACTACCAGGCCTGACCGCTACCCAGAGAGGAGCCGGGTTAATGGGGGAGATGTCCTCAGTTGTGCTTGGCACGTCTGCCTCAGACCACTCACCTCGTTATTTTTCCCGTTTTTGTGATTATTGCCCTGTGAGATCATTTTTTCTAGGACAGCAAGGAGATGCAGCGCTTTCTCCGCTTGGTAAGTTAGAATGTATAGATCCACAAGCAGGAAGCACACGGCCTGTGCAAACTTCTCTTCTACAGAACACAAAAGACAAGAAGACATGAAGACAGACATGCGCTTTGAGCAAATGAGGACAAATACGCCCTCCAGTCTCCTGGTCTCTCTACTCCAGCCCGCCACCACACTCTATGCAGGGCCCGTGACCATCAACTGGATCCCTGAAGACGGTATGGACGCCATACCCCTGAGCCTCCAAAGTCTCAGCCAGGGCTGCCCTCGAACCAGCCTCCCACGGGGTAACAGAGTCAAGTTCAGGGGTCCTTCATCTAGGGCCTAACCAATCTTCAAGGCGTGAGGAAAAAGATTTCAGGGGGTCTATGAACTTGGATGGAAAAACGGTTAGGCTTTGATTTCAACGTAATTGTTTCCCTTTGCAATCTGACTTTTATGCACTTAAAAAGATGATTTTTGAGAGCAAAGAAAAGGGTCCAGGTGCCAGACACACAGAAAGGTTCTGACCCCCTGCTACAGTAAGGACAGCATTGTACGAGGAGGCACGAGAAGTGGGTGTTACTGCTGGATTCAGACAGGCGGTATTTTTGAAGCCTACTCTTTGTCTGGAATTGCCAACACCATCAGTTTCACATGCAATTATAACAAATTTTCTTAACAAATGAAATTAAAGCAAATTGGAATTACCTATTTTTTTAGTTTTCAAAATGGAAAATAGGAGCATTCTCTCCTACTCACCTCTGTGCTTGACCCTCTCTTTTGTCCCCTATCTCACAGAAAGAGCTCCCAGCTCCTTCTTCCCCCCGGGTGTCTTATTGCTTTCACATACTGCAAGCAGCCCAGGGGTTAGTTAGGAGATGAGACAATTCTAGGCTCCTTCCCTTGTCCCCTTGTCCCAAAGTCCCCACAAGGATTTTGTATGCCCCCAAAGGGCCCAGAATCTCCTCCCTCAATGCCCTGAAGCCTCGTAGGAAGGAACAAGCTTTCTGAGAGAGAGTCAAAGCTGTAAAGTCTCGCCAACCATGACCCAGCAAACATGTTCAGGCATTCAGAGAGCCGGAAGAAAGACAGAAGAAAAATAGAACGAACGTTTTCAGCTTCCCCCAAAACTGTGCCGATAGAAGGCAATGCCTTCATATCTTTTCTTTTTTACACTTCTTCTCATCATTAGGAAATAACTTGTTACCACAATGACTCTCAGCTTAATTCAACTGAACTGACATTTACTCAAAGCCTACATTTTCAAAGCCCTTTACTAGGTGCTAGGGATATAAAAACTATCATGACATCTGTCCTCTTACAAACCAGGAGATAGATAACATGTACCCAAATACAACATGAAATGGAACATGGTGACCAAATGAAAGACAGTAAAAAGTTTGGAGAAGGTTGAGAGGAGAGAAAGCGTGTTTCCCACGTAGTGGGAAAGGGCAAGGGCAAATGGAGAGAAGCCAAAGCTTCATGGAACTGTGTAGCAGTGGGCTCTTGAAAGGCAGGAATCCAAGACAAAAGGCAATCTGTTTCTAATTAAAACATGACGTGAGCAAAGGCAGACACTGTGAAAGCTGTAAGGCAAGACAAGGGGTCCAGCTGGGCGGGAGCTCAGGGCATGATGTAACACTGGAAAGGACGGGGTGGCGGCACAGCACTGCTTTGTCTGTATTTGCTCGCCTGTTGTTTTCTTCATTAGACTGTAAGCTCCTTAAGAATAGGGGCTGCCTGTTGCCCTTTTTTGTATCCCCAGTGCTTAACACGGTGCCTGGCACACAGCAGGCATTAAACAAATGTTTATTAGCTGATCAAATGATTGACTGAAAGGACCTGGAATGCCAAGCAAAGGAGTTTATCGAGTAAGGCAATCAGGACTCCCAAAAGAGTTTTCAGCGGAGGAATGACGTGACCAGATCGGCAAAGACAGATTCACCTGGCAGCAGGATGAAGGACCGACTAGAGCAAGAACAGGTTGGGGCATCTAGGCCTGTAGCGGTAGTCCAGACGCGAGGTCCCACAAGCCTGTACGAGGGCAGTGGGAAAGGAAGGAGAGAAGGGAAAACTGCAGTGACAGAACCGATAGGATATGTCACCTAATCAGATGTTGGAAGGGAGAGAAATAAGTCAAAGACAGCTACGTTTCAAACAGGTGGATCAGGCATCAACAGAAAATAAAGTCAGAAAGATAAGCAAGTTTGAGGATAAAGTTAGGTCCCACTTTAGGTACGGTGGGTCTGAGAGGCCAGGGGACACCCAGAGGAAATGTGGGCCTGGGGCTCAGCAGAGATGTCAAGGCTAAAGACATGGGGCATGCGACAAGAAGAGAATCGAGCCGAGAGCCCACCACCATTGCAAGGTCAGAACGAGGAAAGGGGTCTGCAAAGGAGACAGAGAAGGGACAATCAAAGAGGAAACAGCCAGAATGTCCTAGTATAAATTATTCAAGAATTTGATGAACTAAAAAATTTAAGTCAGAGAAAACATGTGAAAAATTACTTGCTTCAATCAATGACGTACCAAAAGGTTCTATGAACTGATAGAGTTTCTCTCCGACTGATATAGCTTCAGTGTGCTGGCGCAGGTGATAGAGAATAACAGCTTGATTATAGTAGAGCATGCTATTTTCGACATCATCTAAGCCATCCATTTCTTCGACAGCTGAATGGACCTGAAAAATAGCCCATCACACTTTCTGATTTACAACAAGAAAATAAGGGGCAGCCAGCGTAATGGAACTGGCCACGTGAACAACGCTGACCCGCGCCGGCGTACCTGATTCTTCAGCTGGTTCAGCGTTGCTCGCAGGTGATCGGTGGTCGTCTGCTCGTTTTTGCAGAACTCGGCCACCGCTGTGTTCAGGACAATCTTGTAGTCATCCTTATTGATGTCCTGCAGGCTGGCCAGGTGCTGCAGGCATGTTTCATAATTCCCAGCCTACAAAGGGCACACACAGTGACTTACACTCTAGCCTTGTAAACCAAGAGTTTCAAAAATGATTTTACGCACATCATGATAGAACAAAATCCCTCAGATTAATGAAAAGAGAGGTTGATCACAAGCCTGAAGTCACGTTACTAAGCCATATCTTCTCCAAGAGAAATGATGAGTCTAAACTCCCAAGAGGTAAAACCCCTAACCCTTCTAATATGGGAAATGCCAAAGGTACACAACATTGTCAGTGGGCCCAAGACCAAAGAAATTCCAATTCTGAATTTAAATAAAAAGTTCAAAAGTCTATGGAAAACAAACATCAGAGAATAGCTCTTTTGGTTTTGTACAAGCAATACAACGAAAAAAAGTTGCTCTTCCAAATCCTTTCAATGGTCTTTAAAGAAGTTCAAATTTCACAAAAACTTATACTCTCAGGTGCTTATCAAAGACAGTATTCCTAAAAGCAACAAAGAATGTCCAATATGAAAGAAGTTTCTCAAAAGTTTCAGAGATTAACATGAAATATTTTCTTACCATGAATGCTTGAAAAGCATTGCTTGATAATTCCTTCTCTTGATCAGTGATCCCAGAAGTAGAAACTGTTCCTTCATGTTTCTCTGTTCCTTGATCTATAAAGACAAAATTATATTCTTTAGAAATCAAAAACATTCTAGTATTTTTCTTATTAAAAACTTTTTTTCTTAGTTTATTCCTATTCCTAATTACAGTCATAATGACATTTTACAAATGGCATCCTTTTTAACTACAATTGTTAATCACTTGGAAAAATGAAATTAGAAACCACTTCCCTTTTCTGAAGTCAGTGGTCAAACACAATGAAATTTCACCAGCCCTTATTTTGAGAACTTAAAACTTTTTCATGATAAAGGTACTAATTTTAAGATACTGTGCTCCATAAAACATATCTACATATTAAATCTACAATCAACAAACCAACAAGCATTTTCTGAAGCCTGCTTCAAGTGCTCCATCAGATACATAATAAGCAGGCCCTGCCCACAAGGATCACGAATCTGTAGTTCTGCTGCTGTACCAACAGAAAGCCAGGCTAGCTCCTCATCTCTGAGTCATTTCAAATGATACAGTTTTAGAGATAGAACCTCCTTACTTTACAAATGAGGAAATTGAAGCCCAGAGAAATTAGATGAAAAAAAAAAAAAATCAGGGACTGTTAGAATTGAC
Organism: Vombatus ursinus; assembly: GCF_900497805.2. Lineage (NCBI taxonomy): Eukaryota > Metazoa > Chordata > Mammalia > Diprotodontia > Vombatidae > Vombatus > Vombatus ursinus. The sequence goes on along the minus strand of NW_020954577.1, from coordinate 45,131,315 downwards.
AGGGCTCTCCCCACCTGGGAGACCACTTGTAGCTCTACTTCCTCTTTTTACCCCAAAGTAAAACTTAAGCTTCCGTTGCTTAGTGACAATATAACGAAAAGCAATGCCGCCATTTTTAGTAAGAGTTGAAAGAAGAACACATTTCACTATGATATGTTTCTTTTTTCAAGTTAAGATCTTTTTTTCCTGAGGTTAGGATTAAAAAAAAAATCTCAGAAAAAAATTTGTGAGCTCTACTGAAGACAAGAAAGATGCTGAAACATCTTTTAAAACTGTTACAAACAGGGGCAGCTAAATGGCTCAGTGGCTAGAGGATCCGCCCCAGAGTCAGGAGGACCTGAGTTCAAATCCAGACTCAGACACATGATACTCACTAACTGTGTGGCCCTGGGCAAGTCACTTAACCCCAGTTGCCTGGTCAAAAATAAATAAATAAATAAACAAACAAAAAAACTGTTACAAACAACTCCAGCCATTTTTTTCAGCCACTGTTCATCAGGGAGCACGCTCCCCACCTCACATTTGGTTTTTACAGATTAGGGCTAACCTTATATTTTGGTGGAATGATTAATTGGCCTAAGGGAACCTTTCCCCCTATTTTCAACCCTTTGGAATTTTGAGCCTTGATGTTAGATGAGTGATAAGAATCTAAATCACTCTTTGGAGACAACAAGCTTCTTGTTTTTTGGTTTTGTTTTTTTTAAATAAACTTCAAAATTCTTTTGTCTGTAAATCATGTATTAGTGTCTATAAGGCATAATTACTGATATTTAAAAATATATATTCCCTAGCCCTATTCACAAAACACAGAAGTTTTGTTTTAGGAAGGAGGTAGTAAAGAAACAAATATTAAAAGTTCTAATCTCTAAGATTAACAAGTAAATGTTTATAATTAATACATATTATATATTACTGTTCAGTCATGTCAGAACATATCAGACTTTTCTTGGCAAAGATCCTGGAGTGGTTTCCCATTTCCTTCTCTAGCTCATTTTACAGACAAGGAAACTAAGGCAAAGAGGGTTAAGTAACTTGCCCAGGATCACACAGCAAGTAAGTGTTTGAGGCCAGATTTGAACTCAGCAAGATGAGTCCTGACTCCAGTCCCAGTGCTCTATCCATTGAATTACACTGCTGCCCCTAATTAATACATATTACCCATCTACAAATATTTTTGTGTGCCCCTGACTTCTCCCCAATCTCTAGGCTGGTAGTTTCACCTTTTCACTAGATCCAGCCACCTGGATATCTTGCTAGCATCTAAACCTGGCCTCATTGTCTTCCCTCCAAAACTCGTCCCACCTCTAATTTCCCTTTCTATTCAAGAGACCATCACCTTCATCTTCTTCTAAGTCTTAAACCTGGATCTATCTTTACCTCTTTCTTCTGCCTTACCCCAAGCACCCTGGGCCTCCTACTGCTTCTACACTTTCTTGTGGTTCCTCCTGTGCATTCTCAATGTAGCCACCAGGGGGCAGCCTCCCATTTCTTTTATATATGGACCAGTCATGTCCAAAATTTTAAAAATCTCAGCATCAGACCATACAAGTCTTTCCAGGTTTTTCTGGAACAAAATCAGTAACAAAATCTTTGAGCACACAATCTTGACATTGATTTTATTTATAAACTGTATCTATATACACTACAGTACTAATAATTATGTATATATATATAGTAGGATATAATAGGATTAAAGGATGAAAAAAATTAATATTTTGAAAACCTTTCATTTATTAATGGTACAATACATTTTCCTCTAACATACCATTAAAGTAACATGATTGAGCATGTTCTGTTATATTTCAAGATCTTGGTTTGACATTTAGAAAGCCTAAGTTTAACTCATTTTAATACTTGGTTTTAACAGTTGTCTTTGCTTAAAAAAAAAAAAAAAGACACCTCCCAGACACATGGATGCGAATGGAAGAACAGTAGCATTGGTCAAATTTACAAACCCTGACACTTTATTTTCCAATTCTACCCCCCAATTACACAGAGGGCTTGGGTGAAATTTAGCTAGTACATGTGCAGCTTCAGTGATGCCAATCCATTAACTGACTAGAAGATGTTTCATTTTTATATTTTTACAGTTGGTTCAAAACCCATTGAAATTCATTATTTAGAAGATGTTTAAACAAATTAGGAAATTCTATTTCCGAGTTTTAAAATGTGCAGATATGGGTACTCTGGTGGGTTATAAACAATTTTTAGTAATCCACAGAGAAAAGACTAAGTGTTCAAGAAAGGACAGTCAATGTAGAAGTCAAAAAAGATAAAGATTTAGAAAAGCTCATCAAATTTGACAATAAAGAAATCACCGATAACTTTGGAAAAAGTAGTTTCGTTTACATGAGTAAAGGATAAAGAGACCCTGAGGCTGGGAGCCTGGAATCTGCTTATCCTGTAGCTAGCCTATCTCACAGAAAATTAAAGTGGGTATGCCCAAAGGGCTATAAAAATGTGCATACCCTTCGACCCAGCAATAGCACTTCTAGGGCTATATCCCAGAGAGATCATACAAATGGGAAAAGGACCCACATGTACAAAAATTTTCATAGCGGCTCTTTTTGTGGTGGCAAAGAATGGGAAATTGAGAGGATGCTCATCAGCTGGGGAATGGCTGAACAAGTTGTGGTATATGAATGTGATGGAAAACTATTGTGCTATAAGAAATGATGAGCAGGCAGACTTCAGAAAAACCTGGAAAGACTTGTATGGTCTGATGCTGAGTGAAGTGAGCAGAACCAAGAGAACGTTGTACACAACAACAGCCACATTGTGTGACAACTAATATTGATAAAACTTAACTCTTCCCAGCAATACAAGGATCTAAGACATTTCCAGAGGCCTTGTGATGGAAAATGCTATCCACATCCAAAGAAAGAACTATGGAAGTTGAATTGTTATTTTTTTTTCCTCTTCTATTGAGTTTTGTTTCCTCTTTCTGATGGTTCCTCCTATTGGATTTAATTTTTACTTACAATATCACTAATGTGAAAATATGTTTAATAGGAATGTAAATGTATAGCCTATATCAGATTGTGTGCCGTCTTGGGGAGGGTGGTGGGGAGGAGGGGGGAGAAAAATTTTAAACTCAAAAGCATATGGAAGTGATTATTGATAAATCAAAATAAATTAATAAAAAATTTTTAAAAAGGGAAAAAAAAAGAAAAAAAATAAAGTGGAGGAGAGATAATCTTAAAACACAACCAGGTACCTGAGCTGCTGGTACAGCTCATACTACACCCCCCCACCTCCCACCCCAAAACCCAAACCCTGTTGGGGAGAAGAAGGGGAGAAAGAACATTGCTGTTCACACCACCTGGACTGAGCTGGAAGTCACCAACTACTTCCAGTGAGACCTCCCAGGCCTGCCATGCACCCCGCAAAGTACCACAAGGACTTCCAGGATTCTCCATCCCTCTCGCAGCTGAACTCTTCTAGGAGTTTTCTCTCCCATCCTTATTTCCTCTCTGTATCTTAGGCACTTAGTTCAGTAATTGTACTGGAGACAAGAACGACCCTTCAGGGTCACACTTTGGCTCCCACAGGTCTAGATTATTGTCAGGGGCTTTCTAAATGTTCTTCCTACATCTAGTCTACCCCTAGTCCATCGAATCTGACCCATTCTCCACCACACTGCCTGAGTATTCTTCTGAACACCCCTGGTATGGCGTCATTCCTCCCGTGCTTGTCCTCTCCTCTCACTCAGATGCTTTTCCCCATTATCTTCTTTATCCCTGTCTCATGGGAAGAGGCAGCCCTTCTCCTTGCCAAGGCCAACCCACCAACATGCTATGCTCTTCCTCACCCTCCCCTCTTCGCCAGCTCACTCCCACTCATCTTCAGCCTCTCCCTGTCTCCTGGCTGCTTCCCTACTGCCTATGAAGAAGAGGGAAGGAAGATGTCTCCTCATCCTCCGAAGTCGTCCCTCGAGCCACATCCCGCTCGCCGTCTTCCTGTATCTCACCTCCCTTTTCTAGGTAAACTTTTTTTGTGTGTGTGAGGCAATTGGGGTTAAGTGACTTGCCCAGAGTCACACAGTTAGTGAGTGTTATGTCTAAAGCCGGATTTGAACTCAGGTCCTCTGGAATCCAGGTCCGGTGCTCTATCTACTGAGCCACCTAGCTGCCTGCTAGCTAAACTTTTTGAGGAAGCTACAATCAGTGCTTCCATTTCCTTTCCTCTCTCTTTGGAACTCTCAGTCTGGCTTCCAACATCATCACCCAGCTGAATCTTCTCTCTCCAAAGTTATTAATGATCTCTTAATTGTCAAATCAATGGCTTTTTCTTTCTCCCTATCCTGCAGCCTTTGACATTGTCCACCTCTCTCCTTCTTGATATTCTCTCCTCTCTAGAGTCTCATGACGTGTCTCTCTCTTGGCTCTCTTATCTTATCTGACCAATCTTTGGTCTCCAACAGAATCTCCAACCAGGGCCACCTGCTAGTCAAAAGTGCCCCCCCCCCCAAAAGCCCTGTCCTGGGCCTTCTTCTCTCCCTCTGTACTGTCCTGGTGATCTCATTAGTTCCTGTAATTATCATCTCTATGCAGATGATTCACAGATCTATTTATCCAGCCTTGACCTCTCTCCCAAAATCCACTGCATTTCTTGGAGACATCATAAACTCAACATATCCAAAACTGGGCTCATCATCTTTGGCCCCCACACTCCTCTCTTCCTAATTCTGCTGTTACTGTCAAAGGCACCACCAGTTTCCCAGTTTTGAAGCCCACATATCACCCGTGGCTCCTTACTCTCTTTCTTCCCTCATATCCAATCAGCTGACAAAACCTGTTGAATCTACCTTCACACCATTTCATATACATCTGTATATACATGCACATGTGTATGTATGTGCACACACATGTGCGAGCATGCCCTCATCCCCTCACTCCCAGACTACTGCAAAGGCTCACTGGATCTTCTTCTAGTCTCAAGTTGTCCCCTACTTTGCTGTCAAAATGATGGTAAAGTACAGATCTGACCATGTCAGGTCCCTAAGTCAAACAACTCCAGGATTAGAATCAAACCCTGATGGGCTTTTAAAGGCCTTCATCATCTGGCTCCTTCCTATTTTTCCAATCTTCCTCTCCCTTCCTCTGGCCACCATGTGCTCTTCAGTCCAGCGACACTGGCCTGTTGGCTGCTCCTCCAACATCTCTTGAATCCTGCCCCCTCCCTGGCTGTCCTCCAAGCCTAGAATTCTCTCTCTCCTCTGCCTCCTGGCTGTCTGGATTTCCTTCAAGCCTCAGCTAAGATCCCACCTTCCTAATCCTCCTTAATATCAGTGCTTTACCTCTAAGATCACCTCCAATTTATCCTGTATACATAGAGTCCTTCGTGGTTTTCCCCACCTTAAGGGCAGGGCCTGGTTTTGTCTTTGCATCTTCAGGGCTTACTTAGGCCAGGGCTGTTAGTAGGCCCACTGACTTGACTCCATAACCTTCAGTGGCTCCCCATTGCCACTCTCCTTTCAATATTCTACGTTGTGGCAAAACGGAGTTATTCTGCGTGTCCATCCCCCCGCCCCCAATTTCTCTCATCTTGGTGATCTTGCCTGGGGCATTTCTCCCATTGGGAATGGGTTCCCTAGGCCTTGACTGTTCAAGGCCCAACTCAGCTGCCACCTGCTTCACAAAACTCCTCCCCTAGCCCTTCCAGATGAAAGCAAGCTCTCTTTTACCCTTACACTAGGTCCCCTCACATCACAGCACCTTCTCCTGGAGAGGAGAGACAATGTGGTATTAACATCTCTCCTGGCATTCCAGACACCTAACAGCATCTTCAACACAGCAGGTGCTGAACTAATATTTGTTGAACTGGAGTCTACAGCTGCTAAAAAGAGTTTCAAGGCCACTGTATTTCAACCATTACTGCTTAAACCTCCTTATAAATAAGTTTAAAAAAAAAAACAAAAACAAAAAAACAAAACCCCAACTCCTATTCAAAATCTTTTTCTAGTCTTTTCCACATGTGCTTATGTCATAGTAATAATGCATTAAGTTATAAGAATCAGTGTCCCAAACATAAGAATAATAGCATGGGTCAAGTTTCTGGCTTCTGTAAGAAATGAAGTGAATTCAATACACTACCATTGAGCTCTGGGTTTCCCAGCCCATTAACTCCAATATGAGAAGTGGGGCGGAGGGGTCAGCAGCTGGGTTTGTTGGCCTCGGCTTTCAGTGAAAGGTCACTGGCAACAACTGCTGTTACTCGTTCCAGGCTCATCTTTTCCTCTCCCTGTATTCCATCAGTTTCTGACGAACGTCCTGAAGCTGACAAACCTGACCAAAACTAAGGCTGCCTCCTGTGGTACATGAGGAACTCTGCTTAACTGGCAGACACACGAAACGCCAACTCTCTTCCACCAAGGAGAATGGATTCCTTAACTCAAGTGTTTCCTACCCTGAGGACGGGAGTGCAATGTGCCTGCCTCTACCCATCACGTTTAGCATCACAAAAAGCACCTTAGTCACTGGCCAATTTCCCAACGTGGCCCTTCTTCTGGTCCACAGCTTATTAGTCTTGTCAGTTCCTACGGACAACAGTAACTGGACTACCACTGAAGTCTGAACAGGCTGTTAACCAAAATTAATTGATTAATTAATTTAAAAAGATGGCACTGACCCCCTGAATAAAGGCTTGCCTTAAATTGCTTACCTCTGCAAAGTAAGATTTTCTTTAATTTCTCAAAATTCTCCACTTGGGTTATGTTGACTAGAACAATAAAGTCTTAATCAAAAATTCTTTGTTATGGTTTAGGAAAAAAAGCAACTTACTGAGGCATGGGAGAAATGATATTTTTCCTTTCCCATTCGCATAATGGTTAAAAAAAAAACAGCTTTCTCTAAGTGATACCTGTGCTAATAAACGTCCAAATGCTGTTACAGCACTTTGTAAGTTGAATTCAACAAGCCTTCATGAAATACCTACTATGTGCTAGCATTGAGAGGCACTGGGGCATAGAGACAAAAACCAAAAAGTCTCTAAGAACCCTACATTCTACTAGGGTTTGGGGGTAGGGTAGGTAAATACAAAATCTATGCAAATACAAAGTGAGTTCAGGGGTAACCACTAACAACTGGGGGGGGGGGATTAGGGAAACCCTGGTATAGCCAGGTGGCATTTGAGCTGAGGCTTGAAGAGAGCAAGGGAATTCCAAGAGGCAGAGCATTCCAAAAAGGAACAGGGTAGGAGATGGAATAAATTGTCAGGAAAATGGCAAAGCAGCCAAAGCAGTAGAGACAGGCCATGTGTGAAGGTGGGAAATGCTTAAGCAGCCTGGAAATTGAAACCGGATCCAGGCTGAAAAGGGCGTTCAGTGCCAAAACCATGGAGATCCTATTTTATCCTGGGCAACAGGCAGCCAAAGAAAGCAGTACTTTCGGAATATCGATTTGGCAGCTGTTCGGAAAGGGGAGAGGCTGGAGGCAGGAGACCAATTACGACACTAGGCAACGGTCCAGATGACAGGCGATGAGGACCCATGAAAGTGGAGAAAAGATGATGGAGAAGATTTCCAGAGGGAGAATTAACACGATTTAGCAAATGATCCCACATACTGGTGGGAGGGGAAAACGACAAGAAAGACTCCAAGGACTATGCCCAAAGGGCTATAAAATTGTGCACACCCTTTGACCCAGCAATAGCACTTCTAGGGCTGTATCCCAAAGAGATCATAAAAAAGGGAAAGGACCCACATGTACAAAAATATGTATTAGCACCTCTTTTTGTGGTGGCAAAGAACTGGAAATTGAGGGGATGCCCACCAACTGGAGAATGGCTGAACAAGTTATGGTATATGAATGTAATGGAATACTATTGTGCTGTAAGAAATGATGAGCAGGCGGACTTCAGAAAACCCTGGAAAGACTTGTATGGACTGATGCTGAGTGAAGCGAGCAGAACCAAGACAAAGTTGTACACAGTTAACAGCAACACTGTGCAATAACCAACTTTGATAGACTCAGCTCTTCTCAGTAATGCAACGATCCAAGACAATTCCAAAAGACTCAAGATGGAAAATGCTATTCACCTCCAGAGAAAGAACTATGGAGTCTGAATGCAGATTGAAGAATAGTATTTGCTCTCTCCTTTTTGTTTCTTCTTTCTCATGGTTTCTCCTATTGGCTCTTATTCTTCTTTACAACATGACTAATGTGAAAACATGTTTAATATGAATGTATATGTATACCCTACATCAGATTGCATGCTGTCTTGGGGAGGGGAAGAAAATTTAGAAGTCAAAATGTTACGGAAGTGAACGTGGAAAACTATACATAAATAAATAAATCATTTTTAAAAAAGAAAGAAAGAAATGATGAGCAGGTGGATTTCAGAAAAACCTGGAAAGACTTGCATAACTGATGCTGAGTGAAAATGAGCAGAACCAGAACATTGCACACAGTAACAGTCACACTGCGCAATGATCAACTTTGATAGGATTAGCTATTCTCAGCAACGCAATGATCTAAAACAATTCCAAAAGACTCAAGAGGGAAAATGCTATCCACCTCCAGAGAAAGAACTATGGAGCCTGAATGTAGGTCAAAGCATACCATGTTCTCTCTTTCTGTTCTTCCTCATGGTTTTTCCTTTTTGTTCTGATTCTTCTTTCACAACATGACTAATGTGGAAATATGTTTAACACGATTGTACATGTAGAGCCTGTATCAGATTGTATTCTGTTTTGGGGAGGGAGGGGAAATCAAAATCTTATCAAAGTGAATGCTGAAAATTAAAAAAAGAATGATTCTAAGAACACAGACCTAGGCAACTAGAAGGTGGTGCCCTCAGCAGAAATAGGGAAGGGTTGGGGCAGCTAGGTGGCGCAGTAGATAAGAGTACCAGCCCTGGATTCAGGAGGACCTGAGTTCAAATTCAGCCTCAGACACATAACACTTACTAGCTGTGTGACCCTGGGCAAGTCACTTGACCCCACTGCCTAACCCAATAAATAAATAAGTAAGTAAGTAAGTAAATAAATAGATAGGGAAGGATTAGGAGTAGGCTTAAGAGAAAGCTATGAGTTATTTGTTCTTGCTCAGTCTGGGGTCCCTAGGGAATATCTCAGGGAACATGACAAGGCCTGGAACGTTCACCTCTGCATGCTGCCTCCTGGCTTCTTAAAGTTCCAACTAAAATCTCATCTTTTACAGGAAGTCTTTCCCAACCCCTTCATGCTAGTGCCTTCCCTCTCTTACTATTTCCCATTATCCCACATGTAACTTGTTTGTATAGATTGGGTTGTTGTCTTCTCCATCAGATTAATAGTCCTTCAGGCAGGGGCTATTATTTGCCTCTTTTTGTATCCCCACTACTTAGCACAGGTGCCTGCACATAGTAGGCACTTAATAAATGCATACTGACTGACTGATCACCAATCAGTTGGAATACGAGACTGGAACTCAAAAGAGTTGGACAAGGGCTGGATTTGGGAGTCATCTGCATAGAGATTATAGGTACACCTAAAGGAGCTGATGAAATCACCAATATATGGAAAAAAAAGGGCCCAGGATGAAGTCCAAGGGTACACACACAGGAAAGAAATCTACCACAGCAATGGAATTTACCGAACCATCTTAGAAAAAATGAATATAAAGAATTCTGAGAAACGGGGTGAATACAGAATGAAGCAAGCAGAACTAACAGAGAACAACCAGGAAAACATAAAGAAGCGTGACCAGGAAACAGAAAGACAAACAATGAAAGACGTCAGAACTCTGATTAATGCAAATAACTAATCATAACTTCACGGACGGTCTGGACTTCATCAGCAGAGAGGACAGACAACAAGCGTACAATAAGACATACAGTCTTAGACGTGGACCATGTGTTGGCTTGTTTTGATGGTACTCGTTTGTCATCTGGGAAGTGACAATGACATTCAAGACCGTCAACAAAAATCTTAAAAGGGCATTAACGAGGAGCAGGCAAATGAGTCAGGGAAACCACCTCAAAGGCTGAGAAAGAACAGACTCGGGGAAGCTGCTGGCTTCACCGATAAAGAGGAGAGCAGTCTTAGGGCGTCCCTTTTAGCATCGCTAATGACTGTAGCATCAAACGGTGACCGTCAATTCATCCCCGAAACACTCACTTTCTGGGCTCTATTCACAGAGTCAGAGCTGGGGATGGCAGGGACCTTCTAGACTGACATCTTCATTTTACAAGTGAAGACCAAGATTCTCTATGCTTAATAATCCTTCAATATGGCTGGGAAAGTAGCATAAGGAAAATGAGGGGAGGAAAGACAGGATTGTGGACAGAGTACTGGACAGACGACCTGCATAAGTCACATGGAGCTGTTGTAAGCAATGAGATATTAATAGTAATGATAGCAGGTAACATTTATGTATTGCTTACTATGTGCCAGGCACTGGGCTAAGTAATTTACAATGATTACCTCATTTGATCCTCAATACAACCCTGAGATGTAGGTGCTATTATTATCATCCCTATCTTACAGATGAGGAAACTAAGGCAGACAGCAGATAAGTAACCAAGGTGCCCTGGGTCACACAGCTAGTGAGTGTCTGAGGCAGAATCTGAATTCAGGTCTTCCTGACTGGGGTTTATACTCTGGGCCACCTAGCTGCCCCTAATTCATGTCAAGTATTTTGTAAAAAAGTAAAGCACCCCATTATTAACTACTATTTATAAACCACTAGAGCTGTTAGTAATGTTTTTAGCCTTTATTTTTTAAAAGATGGGGTTTCCCTCTCTCACCCGGGCTGGAATACAGCCAGATCTATCACATGCTGATCCCATTACATACAAATCAACCAACCTGGGAGCTTCAACCTGCTCCATTTCTAACCTAGGTGGGTCTACACCACCTTATGCACCCTGGCATCGCTCCCCCTCCCCAGGCTTGCCACATGAATGCAGACCTTGTTGCGTATACCTAATCAACACTGCTTCGCCCTGCCCCCCCAACTCAGAGCTCCACCAGCCTCAGTTTCCCTAGTAGCTGGGATAGCAGATGTGTACTACTATGTGCGTCTGGCAATGTTGTTTTAAAAGAAAGGAAAGTGAGAGTCTAATTTCAAGTCAAAGGCAATGAATTACAGCACCCACTGTGATTCATGTAAAGATGACCACATTTACGAACTGGGTGTCTTTTACACAATTCTCAATTCAGGTCAACAAACATCTTTTAAGCACCTACTCCGAACAAAGCATCCAGTGCTAAGTTCTAGGGATACAAAATCAAAGATGAAACCAGTCTTCTTCTTCTTCTTCAAGTAGTTTACAGTTTACTAGGGCAGAGGGGTCAAACTTGTCCCAGACCTGATTTAAATGTAACACAGAAATATTTAACAGAATAAAAATAGAATGCAACAATGATAAAGTTAATTTGTGGTTTTCCAAGTCAACATGCAGGACAGGGAGGGAGACAGAACTAATATGGGGCAGGGGGAGGGAGGGTATCAGGAAGGGCTTCCTGTGGGAGATGCTCCCCCTGGCCCTGACCATGAGCCTTGAAAAAAGCTCAGGATTCCAGGACAGAGAGGTTACTCAGGAGGGAGACAGGAAGGAGACAGAATACTCAGCCTGGGGAACAGTTAGTAGGCTGGTCTGACTGGAACACAAGGTCCACGAAAGAGGTCTGGAAATGTTGCCTGCAGCCAGCCAGGATGAAAAGTTTGTGGGCGTCTTGATGCATCAGTGAGGCACTGATTCCACAGGGACAATGACTTTGGAAGCTGTGTGAAGGGATGGATGGAGAGAAAAGGAGATGAGAAACAGACTGGCAGATAGAGGCCGAGTCTATGGGACAGACAGTAATGGCCATGCCAGATAGATAAGGCAGAGACAAAACAGGTTATGTCCTGGGTTTTGGGAATGACATCTTTTTACAAAGAGAATTTGAGATGAACTTACAACATCCATGGAGAAATGCCCGGCAAACAAGTGGTAATCCCATAGCCAATAAACTCCCTGAGGGAGGAATGGTCTTTATTATCAGCCTCCAGATTCAGTGATATTCCCACTCAGTTAGCAAATCATCATTTGGTTCCAGCCTCATTCCCATTTTGCAGAAGAGAAGCAGGATGGGGCTGTGAACAAAGCCCTGGGCAGGAATGTTCCTGCAGAATGAAGAATGAATGATGGGCGTGCCACTTTGAACTCTCCTGGGCCTCAGTTTGCTTACCTGTAAAATGAGTGGGTCAAATGAAAGGAATGATAATGCCCCTCACAGAGAGTCTGAAGTTTCAAGATACAGGAGAGAAGTTATACCATGTTTTTGAGAACTCACTGTGTCAGCAGCAAAGTTCAAGTCAAGCTGCTCCAGTGGCTTTGCTAACCTGCTCTTTTTCAATGCTAATTTAGTAAAGAATAAGAGAATAAATCCTCTAGAAAATACTGCTGCATAGCAGTTTTCATTATTTTTGGCTTGCATGTTACTTTGGAGTAGACCATTTATCCTACCCAATCCCTCTTTTCTACTTCAAAAAAAGAAAAACCAAGCACTATTTTTGTTTGAGTAAATCACTATTTGGGTCACTATTTAAAACATTTGCATTGATGTGTGGTTTTTCAGATTCCAATAAGAGTAAAATATACTTTTAAAAAGCTAGTCAAGTCAACTGGCATTTATTAAACACCTACTATGTGCTACGCACTGTGCTAAGCACAAGGATTACAAAGAAAGACACGAGACAGGCCCCACCCTCAATGGCAGCCACAGCAAGTCAAACAGCATAGAGGGAGAGGAAAAGAGGATCCAGGAGACAGGCTTGGGGGACCAACACTGTTAGCAAGTGATGAAGACAGAGATCCAACAAAAGGAGAAAGCTGAGAGGTCACATATGATTCACATTTTGTTCCACGGCCAGACCACCTCGAAACTTCTCCTCACTCTGATAGTCTCAGGTATAACCTCATGCTATCTCATGTAAGCTGTGTTCTAAAAAATCTTATTTGAAGATGATCTGGCCTATAGAAAAATCACCTGGCTTACAACCAGAGTGGTTTCACAAACAGGTCATTCTACTTACCATATGGGAAGTTAAAACGAAAGAACAGGCTTCTCTTTCATGTCTACATAGAGGAAAAGTTTATTAAATTAGTCCCAATGTGGGAAAAAAAGCTTCATTCACTCTTCCAAAAGTTGTGGAAGCAACAAGAGGAAAGGGTCATTTATTCAACATCCTGACCAACAAGGAAGAGGTAGCTGTTAAACCAGAGAAATGATGGGAGCCGGCAGAGAGACAGCATTTCTGTAGATTTTGAGACTGTGGAGAGCAAAGGCAAGCACAGTCCAACATCCCAGATCTTGGGAGAGCAGATTTCAAAGGGAATAGAAAAGGATAAGCAGGATCCCACAGATTCTCCAGAAGAAATCAACCCAGCCAGAATGAGAGACTTTCAAGAATGACGTTCTGGAGACAAGAAGATACTATTAGATGAAGAAAAGCGGAAGTCTGAGGAGGCTAATTCGTATTGACCGGAAATTCGAGGATTTTTGTTTCTAAAAAGACAGTTCTAGAAAATAGGCACAGGGCAGGTAAGCAAACAGGTTAACAGCTTGGAACGTAAGGCTGGTGAGGAATGCTGATGAAGGTGGCCGAGGGATTTATTTATGAATTATGGAAGAGAGGGTCAGAGAAGGGCTGGGCCTGCTCCTTCCCCACGAATGGATGACAGCATACACCAAGGCAGAGATTGAACTATTTAATTCTTTTGCTTCTGTGTTCTCTGACAGAGAGAATGACCTCTGGGTTGGAAAGGACAGACAGAAATGGCCAAGAAGGAGCTGCAATTCAAGATAACAGAAAGACAGTGAGAAATCCCCTCGCTGTCACTAGGCCCAGGAACCTAAAGAACTGAAGATGTAGCTGCTAAGCTGCTCTCAGTGACTTCTGAAGGATCACGCACATGGGGTAGAGACAAGATGGCAGCCCCAGAGGAAGAAGTAGAGTCAAGACCTACCCCACGACTCCTTCAAACAGATCTAGAAAATGCACCAGACCAAGGCCCAGTGGTGAAATCCAAGCAAAAGTAACAGCGAGGAGTTGTTCTTCCAGCTCAGCTTGTCACAAGGGGGCAGGGGTCTTCAGACTTTGGAGACAAGGCTGCACCCAGGGGCAAAGACAGATCGCAACGCCAGCATTGAGGGGGCCCGAGCACAGACTAGGTGCGGCTTTGTGGCTCACCGCCCAGTTCTAGGTCACAGATCCAGGGCTGACTGAGGAAGGAATCTATACCTACATGATGGCATTTCAGGGTGAGCAGTCACCTAGTAAGGAGAAGAGCAGGGTCTCACTTCCAGCCTCCAGCCCAGTCTGAAGCCTACAGAGAAATAACCAGGGCACGGATGTCAGACCAAAGAGGAGCCTGCAATTCTGTCCCTCTGAAACAGCAGAGCTTTCCAATCAGCTGGTAGGGGCCAAGTCCAGCAGCAGTCTACTGGAACTCCAAACAGGGCAAGCCCAGAGGCCAGTTGCTCAGGAACTTGCAGAATTAAGATGAAAAGGGCAAAAACTGGATTCTGCTCTGGATCAGATCACTCTGGAATCACTGAGAGTTTGTAAGTTCTCATCACGAGCTATCCTTGAGGTCCTGGAATAAACAAGACCCATTACAGTAAGAAAGCAGCAAAAGGACATTCCTTCCAGAAGTGCACAGAGGCCAGCCCCAACATCAAGGTTAAAGTCAGGACGTATGTTGAAAGAATGAGCAAACAAAAAAAGAACCCTACCATAAAGAATTATTGTGGGGACAGGAACGTTCAAGAAACAAACCCAGAAGTAGAAAATGACCCTAAGGCATTTACAAGAAAAGGGTCAAAGAAAAATAAACTTGGGCACATGTTTAACTAGAATTCCTAGAAGAGAGGAAGGCAGAGGTGTTTTGCTTTTTTTTAAGTTTTAAAATGTTTCTATAAGTGAAATGATAGTGCTAGAGGAAAAAAATGGAAAAGAAATAAAAGCTATGGAAGAAAGAACTGGAAAGGGAACTGAAAACTTGGCATCAGAGGAAGAAAAACTCAGCCAAGCAACAAACTCCCTAAAACTTAGAATAAACCATATAGAAGATAATGACTCCACGACACAAGAGGAAATATTAAAACAAAGTCAGAAGATTGGATAATTTGAAAAAAAAAAAGAAAAGAAAGAAAACTTAAACGATCTCATTGCAAAAACTGCCCTGAAAAACACATCAAGGAGAGATTGCTTGAGAATCACTGGATTACCTAAAATCCGTGACAAAAAAAAAATAGTCTACACATCACATTTTAAGAAACCATAAAAGAAAACCACCTAGAAAGAATCTACCAGTCACATCCTGAAAGAAAAGCCCAAAATGAAAACTCCCGGGAACACTGTAGCTAAAACCCCAAGCTTCCAGGTCAAAGAATACTGAAAGCATCCAGAAAGAAAGAATTCCAGTACCAACAGTTACAGAACCACACATTACTTAGCAGTCACCACTATAAAGGAGCAGAGAACTTGTAATACGATGTTCTAGAAGGCAAAGGATATAGACTTACCACCAAGAATAACCTCATCAGCTACACTGAGAATAATCCTGAAGAAGGAAAAAGGAACTTTTAATGAAAAAGAAGACTTCCAAGCATTCCTCATGAAAAGGCCAAAGCTGTATAAAAACTTTAAAGTACAAACACAGGAATCAAAAGTAACATAAAAACAAGGATAAACTCTTTGCAGCCTAATACAGGGAGATGATACATGTGACTCCTAAGAACTTTAACATCACCAGAGGGTCTGGGAGCTATTTTGTGATATTGATGGTCTTGAACAGAAAGGGAGGGAAAAAAGAATACAATGGGTGGATAGGAAAAATGAAGAAAATTATCTCATATGGTGGGTGTAAGAAAGTAAAAGTCTATATAAAAAAGGAAGAAGGAGTAGAAAAAATGGTTGATAATTCAATCTCATTTTCTTCTGAACCAGTCAAAGAAGGAAAAAATACACATACAGCAATGGGTTCAGAAATGTTTCACTTAATGGGCAAACTGGAAAGAAAGGGGAAAAGAGAGAAGGGGGAATGAGAGGGAGAACAGATTAAAGAACAGATGAGTTCTAAGCAAAATAGACTCTAAGGATGTACAAAAATATTATTAGCAGCTCTTTTTGTGGTAGCAAAGAACTGGAAACTGAGAGGGTGTCCACCAACTACAGAATGGCTGAACAAATTACGGTATATAAATGTGATGCAATATTATTGTACTCTAAAAAATAATGAAGCAGATGGTTTCAGAAAAACCTGGGAAGACTTGTATGATGCTGATTAAGGTGGGAGGAACCTGGAGAACAGTTTATACAATGACACAGTATTATAAAGACAAACAACTTTGGAAGACATAGGACCTCTGATCAACAAGAGTGACTGACCACAATTCCAGAAGACTCACGATGAAGCCCATTTCTCAACAGAGAGATAATGGGACTCAAAGTATAAACTGAACCTTTTTTTGGATGTGGCCAATTCAGGAATTTGTTTTGCTTGATGATACAGGTTTGTAACAGGGGTGGGAGAGAAAATAATGGGAACATCACCACAGTGTAAGAAATGGCAACTATAAAGAATTTAGAGAAACATGGGGAGACTTATGTCAACTCGAGTCTTATTTCACAGAAAATATAATAAATCTATACATTTACCAGGAGAAAAAAAACCTTAAAAAACAAAAGATCATGGAGAACAGAATTACTGCAAGGCTGGAGAAGAGCAAATGTTGTACAGAATTTTTTTTAAAGGGAGCAGAACCTGTAAACTAAAGGCCCCTGAGCTCAACTTTGATGTTGAGCAAAATTCCAGTACACGTTCTTAAAGACATAGTTCACAAACAACCAGAAAAGAAAATGGCGAGCACGAAGACCCAACACGGCTTTACCAAGAACTGGTCATGTCAAACTAAACCTTAACTCCTTTTTTTGGAGGGAACAGGGTTACTAGACCAGTAGATCTCTTGATATATCTTATCTAGATTTCAGCAATGAACTTGACAAACTCTCTTATGTTATTCTTCTGGACAAGATGGAGACGTGTGGGTTAGACAACAATACACTTACGTGGATTTGGAACTGGCTGAGCGGCTGGACACAATGGGTCATTAATGGCTAGATGTTGGAAGGAGGTCTTTAGTGGAGTGCCCCAGGATCTGTCTTTGGCCCTGTGCAATTTAACATTTTTATTAATAATTTGGATAAATGCATAGATGGCATGCTTATCAAACTTGCAGATGACACAAAGTTGTGAAGAACAGCCAACAGAGATGATAGAGTCAGGACCCAATAACTCTTGACAAGCTAAAACGCTGAATGGAATTTAATAAGACAAAATTTAATAGGGACAAACATAAAGTCTTACATTTACGTTCAAAAATATCAACTTCAGGAGCACAAGATGGGGGAGGCATGTCTAGAAACAAGTTCATCTGAAAAAGACCCGGAAATTTTAGTGGACTACAAGCTCAAAATGAGTTACCAGTACGATATGGAGCCAACGTGATCTCAGGCTGCATTAAGAGAGACCTAAGTCAAGGACGAGGGGCAGGAGAGGTCTGCAGTGCAATGCTCTCTCGGATCCTATCTGGAGTGCTGTGTTCAGTTCTGGGTGCCATATTTCAGGAAGCACACTGATATGTTGAAAAGAAAGTCGAGCAAAGAGAGACGACAGCCCAGGCAGATCAACTTCAGGGCCTGGCACGATTGAGCCTGGAGAAGATAAGACTTAGGAGGAACTGGAGCGCTGCCTTGCCCTCATGGATCTGAAGGGCTGTCATGTCACAGAAGACTCAGACTTATTCTGCTTGATGCTAATAACTGGTGACAATGAATAGAACTGGCAGAGAGGCAGATTCAGGCTTGCCTAAACCCCAGTCAGCCAGAAGCAGGAGATGCTGCCTCAGGAGGTGGGGCCTTTCCTGGTACTGGGTAGAGGTCTTCAAGCAAAGGCTGGGGGTGGGGAATGGATTTGGAATACGAGGCCTCTAAAACCCCTTTCAACTTAAGATTCTGTAAGAGCCTAGAAACTTCATGGGGAAAAATTTAATAGTTTTTAAAACCCAGAAAAATACCTGTTACCTTTTAGCTTTTAAATGGCCCAACAATGGTACTCTCTCAGTAAAACAGCTTATATGCAAGTATCACCCCACCTGGCTTCTTTCGCCCCCTTAAACTCCTGCAGTCCCTTCAGCTGAAGGAAACCTCACTATCACATTAATAATACTAAAAAGACCGGGAGAGAAATGATGGTGAAACTTCCCCTCTATGACCCCCATTGCCCAGTGGTCACACACACGTGCACCCTAACTCTAGGTTCCTTGGCCATCTCCCCATACTCCAACATATACACCAAACCTCCAGCTCCCTCATACATTGAATGTATGTACTTCATACTTCAAAGACACACTATTGCATCACTGAAAACTTTTCCCACACCTTAACATATATATCTTCACAAATTATTTCAGCCACAAAAGAAAAAACTCCCCCAGGAGTCAATATTCGGTGATGAGTCTCTTAAAATCTGGCAAAGCTGGGAAGTTCTCAGAGAAAGGACACCCCCTCTCCCCCACCCCACCCTAGTCCTTGAAGCCTCTCCAACTTAGAAAGAGCAGCAGGAACTTACGCTCTCTTGGCAACATGTCGGGGACCCAGGGTTACCACTACATCATGGCAAAGAGAGGATATAAGGTATAATGTAAGAGAGAAAGCATTTCATCATACACTCTGTTTTTGATCATTTGTTTGCCAATCATGTTGATTAAGAATGAAGCTTTAACTATCCGACATGTACTTCTATGCACATCCTTGTCTTTTTAGATTTCCCAGGCTCATGATGAAACATGCTACCCAGTTCAATAGAGAACTGATGGACTCAGAGGGCAGATTGAAGCATCTTTTTTTGGGGGACATGGCTTAATGCTGGAATTTGTTTTGCTAGACTATCTATGTTTGTAACGGATTTTGTTTTCTTGCTTTCACCATGGGTGGGGGAGGTAGAGATGAGAAGAGAATTAGGAACTGAAAATAAAATAAAATAGGATTTTAAAAAATTTTTTAAATAAAATTTTATTTGTAAAATGAGGCTAACAATACCAGTAACTCCAGCCTCATAGGCTTGTGTGAGGCTCAAATGAAACAACGTATTGAAAGTACTTGATGAATCTTGATGTCAATTATCATGTATGTGTTATATACGACAGTGCCTGGCAAAGCAGGTGCTTAATAAATGCCTACTGACTGACCTACTTAACTCTAAACTCCAAAAGAGTAAAGATATCTTATCTCAACTTCTTTTCTCCTCCAACAGATAGCACAAGGCTCTGCACAGAGTAGACAATAAATATTTGTTGAATTTGGGATCATGTTAGTGTTACCTCAGTTAATCCCAATAAATATCAACTCATAATCAGATGACATGATTAAATGAGATTCATGCTGTCCAGTTCTCAGAGCACCCCACTCTAAGAACCCCACTGGGATACTCCCAATAAATTTATTGAAGAAGGATAGAGTTTAACTCTCTACCTCCTCAAGAGACTTTTACTCAGTTAAACAGGACAAAAGTTCCAACCCAGATGGGTGATCCTCGTCTTTCTAGGAAGACAATAGAGTCCAATGGTATTTCATGTGGCTGTTGCTATCATAATCCTCCAGGGCCTATGTGTCCATGCCCACCTATCTCCCCTCCTAGAAATCTTCCCACTGTTATTACTTTCCCTTTTATTAATGTGATGTGTCACTTTCCTAGACAGAAAAGCATCAGGGTTAGTAACTATGTGGAAACCAAAGTATACAAAAACTGAGGACCAGATCTCAGTGCAAAATGAGCTGAAGGGCTGCCCACATGGGCAGAGTAGCCTCTTTCCCTTTCTGCTCAGACAGACCCACTTCTAAATACATTAGGAAGAAACGGACTCAGGGAATAACACTGACATGAGCACAAACAGTGCTTGACTCAGTTTCTTTAACTCTAAGACCAAACACCATTAGTTTTTAAAAGTTTTTAAAAGTCTAACAAAGGCTTACCAGAGTGAGTCTGCATCCAATTCCACAATTCATCTTTATTTCTCCAAAAGAAATCACCATTGCCAATTGAAATAGTAAATGATTGTTTATTCATAGCCTGGGCACCTTTTCCACTTTGATCTAATAAAAAGGGTTTATCCTTTAGACACACAGACCTCTGGGTCTCCCAAGGCTTGATACTCTTTGAGCTAATGGATTTCATCTTTGACAAAACAATTCCTTTCATGCCTAAGCCACATGAAAAAAAAAAAAGAATTCATTACATCTTCAAAATTCTTTAAACTGGTCAAGTTGACCCCCAAAATTCTCTCTCTCTCTAAAGAAAGTGGAACCAAATCTTCATTAGTATATCAAATGAAAAAGCCAGTTAACAGAAAGTACAGAGTGGTATATTCAAACACAGAATGTTAACAATTCAAATCTGATTGGTGGATAAGCCCCACTGGACTCTAGTGTTCCGAACAAGTTAAATTCACTTGTCAAAATACAGCTAAGTAACCATAATGCTCAAGAAAAAAAGAATTTCAGAGAAAAAAAGAATTTTAAGGCCCTAGCCAGTCTACTGCTTCAAATGGATCATACTTTCATGAAAAGAAACTTTTCATACCAAGACACTTCAGAAACAACTCAAGGTTACCCTTATTGCCATAGAAAAGGTGCTCACCCGGCTGACACATGCTTTTTTTAATCACCTGAACAGCAGCACTGTTTAATGACTGTTAATGAAGCATGCTCAGTGGTACAACGCAATGATTTCATCCTATGGCACTCAACAGGAAAGGATTCCCTGGAGTCAGGAGAAAGCTGAGTTCAGTACCACCTCTCTACTTGCACGTGCTCTCGGTCCCCTCCTCTCATCACCTCCTGCAGATGACAACCTCCATTGTCCTCTCTCAAATCTTCAACCTCTGCCTACTTTACTGATTACTTTCAACTGACTTCAAATATGACCAAGTCTTCCAAAACTTAAAAACAAACGCATTCACTAGAACCTCCAATCCACGCTACCTATTGTCCTATACATCTTCTCTTCCCAGCTCAACTCTGGGGAAAAAAAAACTCTCCCTGTCTCTACTTCTCCCTCTTCTCCTCTCACCCTCTACAGTCTGAATTTAAGCTACTATCTCTATAAAGTTACCAATGATCTCTTAGTTACCAAATATGTGCATCTTTTTTCAGTCCTCATCCTTCTCAACCTGCATCTGACACTGCCAATCACCAGCTCCTCCCAGATACTCTCTCCTGTCTGACTGCTCCTTCTCAGTCTCCTTGGCTGGCTCCTCATCCACACCATGCTACCTGTGAGCATTCTCCAAAGTTCTGTCCCAGGCCCTCTTTGGTCTCTACACTCCTGGAAACCCTATCAAGTCACATGGTTCAATCATCATCTCTATGCAAGTAACTCAAATCTCTATAATCAGCCCCAGCCCCCAATGAAGTTCAATTCCATATCATCAACTGCCTACTTCAAATTGGACATTCCAGGCATCTCAATCTCAATGTCTCTCATTTCCCCCCAATGCATCCCTTCTTCTTCCAGATATTCCTGTAGCTGTGAAAAGCACCACCCTTCTTGACTGACTGATTCTTACAGTCTTCCAAACTCAGCATTGCCTTCCTCTTCTCACCTCATGTCACTTCCACGAATGCCATACCATCTGCAGCCCCTTCTCTTTGCTCACAGCCACCACCTTAGTTTAGGACCTTATTTCTGTTTGTCTTTTTTGGGTCATGGACGTCTTTGGCAACCTGGTGAAGCCTATGGATCCTTCTCAGAAAAAATATTTTTCAATGCCAAAAATAAAACTTACAATAATACTGCAAGTTACAATTATATTGCAAGTTGTTAAAAAAAAAAAGCCTTAGATTATGAGTTCAGATCCCTTAATCCAGATTACTGCAACCCAGTCCAGGCCATTGGAGACCCTGCTGCCCAAGGGAGTTTCCTTAAATGCAGTTCTGAGCATGTCATTCCCCACTCAGATTCTGGTGGGGATTGCCTCTAGGTTTAAAGATCAACTCCTCCATTTAGCCTTTAGAGTCCTTCACAAGCTGACCCAACCTATCTTTCCAGTCTCACTGAATGTTAACTTCCCACTCCACACTGCAATCCAGTGTCACACACTGTCCCAAACACTGTTATCTCTGGACTCAGACCAACCATCTCCCAGGCTTGGAATGCACTCCCCTCTTAACCTCCAGCTCAAGCCTGAGCACCACCTCCCAACCTGCTAGGGTTCTTCCTCCCAAATTACCCCGCATCTAACTAGCAGGTACTTATTCTCTTTTCACATTTATGCTGCAGGTACCAGTCATCCTTGCCATTAGAAGACACACTCCTGGCAAGTAGGGATTGTTTCAATCTTTGCATGCGAAGCCCCAGGGCCCATAACAGGTGTTTAATAAATGCTTGTTGATGGAAGAACCAAACAGGGACAACTATTATACAAAATACTGCACGGTGAGTGTATTAGTTATTAAACCAAAGTACTAGGAGAGGCCACTACCACGGGTGGTGGATGGGGAAGGGCTCCATGGCAGAGGTGACATGGGCGCTGGGACATAAAGGTGAGGATGGGAAGGAGGGCCCTGCAGGTGTGGGGCACACCGTGTCCAGCGGGGAGTGTCCTACTTTTCTATTTGGACCAAAAGGCGCTCAGCACACAGTTCAGTGTTTGGCAGATGCTTCGTTCGATTCCTCCTGAGAGTGAATGACCAGGTCCTTTTGATCGCATTGGACGGGGGTGTGTGGCCAGCCATGTGAGATGAGGAGTGACAAGGGCCTGGTGCCTGGCACACAGTGGGAGCTTAACAGAGGCAGCCTTCGGAAGGAGAAGTCGGAGGGGACTGGATCGCGCTCCAAAGCCTGGGAAGCGATGAACTGAGGAGGCATCGCTATGACTTAAAGTACTGTGGCACTGACCTTCGGGGGCCCCCCTCTTCATTTCACACAAGAGGAAACTGAGTCCAAGCCCAGACAGACAGTGAGGCTGCCGCCGAGCCCCGGGGTGCAGCCCCGCCGCCCACCTCCCCAACACTGCCCAGAACGAGGACGAGGGGCCACAGAGGCCTCCGCACCCCAAGGTCACAGCAGCATGGCGACTACAGAGGGGAAACCTGAGACCCAGAGGGGGGAAGGAGCTTCGGCGGGGTCACCAAGGAGGTAAAAAAGGGCAAAGCTGGGGGCGCAGACCCGGACCCGCACGAGGCAGAGAGAGGAGATGGAGGGCAGCAGCAGCGCCGCGCCCGGGGCTGGAGATACTGCGCATGCGCCCGCAGCTTCCTCGCCGCGCATTGATCCGTCTTTCCCCTGCGCATGCGCGTTCACTTCACCGCCACTGGACCGGGAAACTTATATCCCTCCGCCGCGCGCGCGCGTCCGAGGGCGCCGGGCCGAGCCCTCCTCACCTGCGGCCTTGTCTGCTGCCATCTTCCCCGCCCGCTTCACGCGCCTCCCGGCCAGCGGCGCAGCCGGGACTCCGGCGGGGGCGACCGCCGACTCGCTGTGGTGCCAGCCTTCGCGGGCCTCGCCGCGGCCCTGGCGGGAGCGCGGACCGGCGACCACAAGCCCTCAGCCGCTCCCGCAGCGGGATGATTGCTTTTCCGCGGGCGCTTGGGCGAAGACCTCCCGCCATCCACCGCCGGCGGCCGCCCCTCCCCCTTTCCTGACACGCGACTTCCGGGTGCCTCGCGCGCGGCGGAGGTGGGGGGGCGGGGCCAGGAGAGGAGAGGTCGCGGGAGGGGCGGGGCGAGCGTGGGAACGCGGTCGAGGCCACGCCTCGTGTCACTTACGTCAGAGCTGTCGGCCTCCTCCTGCTCCTCGGCCCCTCCCTCCGGCCCTCGACATCCCGCCCCCCTCCCCCAGGCCCCGCCCCGCTCGGGATCCAGGGGAGGGGGTGGGTGTGTGGGTGTGTGTGCGCGTGCACGCTCTCCCTGCGGGATGGACTTGGATGGACCATCATCATCATCATCATCATCATCATCATCATCATTACTATTATGTTTATTTGTTGCCTGCGAAGGTCTGCTTCCCCGCGGCCTCACTCACCCGCCTTGGAACTCTCCTAACCATTAGTGCCCCTCCCCCACTTACAGAGTAAGCTCCTTGAGGGCAGGGGCTGTCAGCATTCTTGTATCTGTATCCCTGGTGCTCAGCGCCGTACTTAACTGTCTTGGATTTATTTTATTTTTAGGGATGAACGTGGCTCCCCCGAAAGAATGTAAGTCCCTTGAGGGGAGGGCTCATTTTTCATTTTTTGCATCTATGTCCCAAGAGCCTAGCATTTTACAGGGTACACAATAAGCACTTAATAAATGCTTTTTCACTTATTCTCATATTTTTTAATGGATTGTGGATAGCAAAGATTCTGGGACGAGTTTCCAGCCTGCTATTATTATTTTTGTATTTAATACACAAGTGATGTCAAACTCAAATAGGATTGGGGGCTGCTAATTTATGCATAAGAATCCCTGTAAGCCACATGTTCTCTTCATTTTAAAGTGCAACTTTGTTTTGTAGTATTCTTACTTATTTTGTTCACTATTTCCCAATTACATTTTAATCTGGTTTGGGTCATACTGGCTGTATGAAGACACCTCTTCAGTAAATTTATGCAAGTAGTTAAAGTAAATGCTTCTCTGATTAGATAAACATAACGAACCGTAAACTCATCTTTTATAACCAACTGAAAGCCTCTTCATCTTATTTTTTTAATTGTTTTTATTAACTGGGAGGGGGTCAATGCCTGTCGTTTCATTGGTGACCCAAACTCCTTTCTTGTATGCAGATCTGCAAGTTATAATTTTGGAGGAGGTGCAGTGGTTTGCCAAGGGTCAATCCATCAGTATTTATTTTCTGCCAAACCTTTGCAGGGGCTTGGGATCCCTTCCCTACTATTTTTAATGAGCTTGCATTCCATCCGGGGAGTTAAGATGTTCATACATAAGCATATACAGAATGAATATAAAAATACATAATAAAGTATGACATTAAGCATCTGGGCGGGGGCAGGATCAGAAAAGTTTTTGTGCTAGAAAGTAATGCCTGTGAGAGGGAGAAATAGCAAATATCATCTCTGATTTATAGCTGTCAATACTGGGGCTGAGTTACATAGCCAGTGTGTGTCAGAGTAAGGACTTGAACCCAGGTTCTTCTAATGCTGCAATAGCTTCTAATATTATAGTAATATCAATAATAATAGTATTTGTCTTTTATATAGTTTATATTGTTTTGTATTGTATTGTTTGTAAGGTGGATAAGCATGGTACTAAGGCAAAGACTATTGGATCAGCCATCCTGAATTCAAATCCCATCGGTCACTTACTGTCTGTTTTGACTTTGAATAAGTCACTTCATCTCTGGGGCTCAGTTTCCTCACCTGAAACATGAGACAGGTTGGACCTGATGACCTCTTAGGTGCCTTCTGCCTCTAAATCTGTAAGTACACTCATAAATGTAGTCTGTTGACTTTAATCATGACAGTTTATATTTCAGTAGCATTTTTCATACAGGATTTCATTTGATTCTCACAACAATCCTGTGACAGGTATTATCAGCTCCCTTTTACAGGAGAGGAAAGTGAGGATGAGAAAGGAAGTGCTTTGTCCAGTCACAAATCTGAGGAACAGGAATCCAAATTCTGTTGGTTTCCATGATGCCATGTAGAGCAGAAGGTGAGACCTTCTTACAATGAGGTAATAGATATAAAGTATTTGGCAAACTTTAAAGCTGGATCAAAACATTACTTATTATTATTATTACTTTTTTCTCATTACATTAGCACAAATATGTTTAGATTCCTTCACAGTACATATTAGTGGTGTGAGAGCTGCACTAAAAGTTACCTGAATCAAGGAGGCCAGCGTCAAATCATTTGGGATTGAAACTCCGAAAGTCTTGCCCTAGTGGCATCGGCCCTAAATTGTCTTTGGCCCGAAACCTGAAAAGCCTGAGGATTTGGCATCCCCAGCCAAGCTCTGCCATGTCAAGACATTGAAATAAATCTACAGTTTGTTGAGGACAGAAGTCACGTGCCCACGGACGGCACTTGTGTGAATGTAAGTGGTCTGTTGGTTCTGCATTTCCATTTTTATAGTCACGTGGCACATCACAGGTGGATCTTCCCGTGGACCCGAGCTGCTGGTTGTGCCCATTGTTCTAGCTGTAGAACTGTAGGCCGGTCACTACATCTCTCCAAATCTCAGTTTCCCCATCTGTAAAGCGGGGAAAACAATAGTCCACAACCCACAGTGTTGTTGTGAGGTTCAAATAAGATGTTTAAAGCACTTTGTAAACTGAAGCCTTTGGGAAATGCTTAGCCATTATCACTCTCCTGATAACCCTTTGCCCTTTCGAGATGTTTTCTTAACAGACTTCTGATTTGACTCACATGGGGATCTCCTAATGAAAAAACTCCCCTGTCAACGTAGATCAGCATTACTTGGCAACTCTAGCTTCCGAGTGGCCTGGGACACCATTAAGTTAAGGGACTTTCCTGGCCAGGGTCGCAGAGTCAGTGTGCTTTGGTGAAGCTGTGACTTGACCTTGGGGCTTCTTGACTCTGAAGTTGGGGCTTGGTCTACTATTCCACTCTGCTCCTCCTTGCCCTTTCTATCTTGGGGTAAAAGAAGATCTTCCTCAAAGGTCTATCAGGTTCCCCTTGCAATGTGTGTGGTAATTTTTTTGCATCCTCAGTGATTTATTACTATAATGTGGTGGACAAACGAAAATGCTCTATTATTGGAATTATAACCATGCCCATAAGATTCTTGGGCCAGCTAGGTCCAAGTTCAAATTTTGAATTCAAATCCAGCCTCCAACACTTACTAGCTGTGTGACCCTGGGTAAGTCACTTAACCCTGTTTGCCTCCGTTTCCTGAGAAACTGTAAAATGAATTGGAGAAGGAAATGGCAAACCACTCCAGTGTCTCTGCCAAGGAAATCCCTAAAGGGGTCATGAAGAGTTGGACAGGACTGAAATAACTGAACAACAAAAATACAACTTATTATCAATCAATTCACAAACATTTATTAAGCTCCTTCTATGTGCTGGATATTATGCTAGGTGCTTGGAATACGAAAACCAAAATGAAACAGCCCTTGGCATTGAGAAGCTTTAATTCTATCAACCATAGGATTCTTCCCGTTGCATTCACTGTAAATAATAACAGGGATGGCCCGTCACTTTTTATCCTGAGGTAGCTCACTGGAGCCCCCTTCTGGGGACATTTCCACATGATAGAAAAGACACAGGAATAAAGGCATCTGGAATGGACTTTGTAGGTCTTCTAGTTTAACAGGTTTTACGGGTAATGTGGCCCTTCGCCACCTGGAGCACGAGCCGTCACCATTATGGCCCATCAGGGAAGTTTGGGGGGCGGGCTGACTTTCAGCTGTCTAGGCGCATTGGTGAGAGTCCCCCAGTTGGTGCTGGACTGGAAGAGCTGAGGACTCAGGGGACCTATTGAAAAAGGAGACGTTCTCTAGCTGCCCTCTTGCCTTCTGTCCTTCAGTAGACGGCATATAATTCCAACGAGGGTAAAAGACAGTCCTTGACTCCAGTGTAATGGTGGGTATGGAGGGGCACCGCTTCCCACGTGGAGTGTCAACTCAGCTAGGCCGGCTTATCCATAGGCAGGATTCCTGGTTGCCTTTGCCTTCCTCTTGCGTGTTTCTTACAGTATCCAGGTAGCCAAGCAGGACCCTTCTGGGTCCCCAAAGGTGAGAAGGTCTTCCTTCAGGGCTGCAGCGTCCCCAGAGAAGCAGTAATGGAGAGCAGGGGGAGCCTCAGAGAGAGAGTCCACTGGGAAAGAAGATTAAGTTTGGTTGTTTGATTGGAAAATCCCAAATGGGGGGCAGCTAGGTGGCGCAGTGGATAGAGCACCGGCCCTGGAGTCAGGAGGACCTGAGTTCAAATCCGGCCTCAGACACATAACACGTACTAGCTGTGTGACCCTGGGCAAGTCACTTAACCTCCATTGCCCAACCAAAAGACAAAAAAAAAAGAAAGAAAGAAAATCCCAAATGAAATGTAATGTGACTAACTAGTATCCTGCCCCAAAAAGCCCCGTTTAATGTCAAAATACTTGAATATTAAACTGATTTTACTTCTAGCAATAAGTTAAATTATTGAATTCTATTCGAATCTTTCTGTTAGTGCATACTTTGGTTCCTTTAAACTCAGCCTACCTTTTTTGTGAGTAGGCATAAATCGCCTGCCCTATCCCTTCTTCAGGTTTGCCCGTTGGAAACCCCTTAGACTTTGGAGCTGTATTTGGTTGGCACCTTTCCATGCAGTAGCCAAGGTTGGGGCTTATGAGCCAAGAAATGTGAAGACGGGGAGCCTGCTTCCCCCCTAGAAGTCAGGCTTCCCCAGGGCCTGTGAGGAATGAAGGTTCCTGCCCCGTGGCCTGAGGTGAGCAGATTATGTACAGCTGAGGAAATTGAGGCCGGGAGAGAAACCTGTCCAGGTTCAAGCAGTCAGAAAGGCGCCAGCCGGCGCCTTGCTCCTTTGATCCCAGAACCGCTGCCCTTTCTTCCTACCATACGTTCTTCCCCATGCCCCTGCAGTGTTCATGTGTGAGGACAGATGAGCACACAGAGCTCTCACCACCAAAAATGTTAAGTTGAACTTCCCTGAGAGGTCCCAGCCATGCCCCTCTGTTTATTAGCACTTCCTTCCAGCAGAGGGTGCAAATAGAACTAAATTAAAAACCACGTTTTATGATGTTAGCTCCCTAAAAAAATGCCTAATTAAAAATGCTACAAAGAAAACAGTAATTTTGTATCCTATAATTTAAAAATAGTACGGTATTTAGACCATTTTAACCTCTAAGGTTTTGTATTATAATTCAAATATTAGTAGCCTATCTTCTCAAGCAAAATCTGGCTGCTGTTGGCATTTGATGAGAAATAATTATTTTAACCTTCCCATTAAAATATGTCTCTTCAATCCTCATTTCTCTGTTGTCATGGATGATCTGTATCCCACTCTCCCAGGTGCTAATGTGCTCCCTGTCTAGAAATCATTTTCTTCTGTTTATACTTGTATTTACTTATCTATGTACAGGTTGTATTTCCCAGTAGAATGTGAGCTTCTTGAGGACAAGTCTGCTTCATGTTTGTCTTTACATCCCCAGCATGTAGTACAGTGTCTGGCACATAGAAGGGGTTTAATAAATGCTTATTGAAATGAAAAAGATAGTTCATTAGGCTAGATTCCTCTATACTTATGTTTTAAAGTAGACGTCATTATGGACAGATGTAAAGACATAAATATATGTACTTGTACAGAGGGTAAAAATTTCAGTCTATCCTTTGTGCCCTTGTAGAGGAGGTGCTAGGCTTTTGTTTCTTTTTAGTCTAGCTACAACCCTTGCTCCTTGTCACTCAGAAAACAAGCTTTATGGCCTTGGGTATTTTTATCAGCTCAATTCCCTAAAACAGATTAAAAGTAGGACCCTCCCTTTGTTGGCCTAATCATTCAGTGGAGACCTTTAAAGGCCTCTACCATCAGACTCCCATCAATTTTATTGTTTTGTTAATTGTCTACACTTAAAGTATTAATAATGAGGATTAAACTTAAAAGAATGTGTTCATACTTTTCCCCCCTGGAGAACCTAATTGTTAAACATTTAGCAGATGGTGACCCAAAGTGTAGCTTGTGTTGAGGGAAGTTTCAGGGGGCACATGATTGAGTCTGGGCTATACAAAGGATGGAGGAACATTTCATCTGCTTGTAGATAAGAGGTAGGCCCAGACTATCCAAAGGCAGAGGTGAGGGCTTCAGGATGGAGTTCAGGATAGAGGTTGATGGATAGGTCAGGGCTAAGGACACGGCTAGAGAGATGAGGGTAAAGCCAATCCTGAGACTGGCAGTGATGATGTGGGGATTAGGGGTAACTTTCCTTTCCCCCTCGTCTCCCCTCTCTACCCAGCACCTCAGCCGGGACTATGTGAGATGCAGAGAGGTGTATGAATGAGGGTGAGATCATCCTAAGATCACATGTTGACAGGTAGAAGAGGAGAGGATGACCTTAGGCATCACCAAGTCCAAAAAGATTTGGGCTCATCTTATAAATGAGGAAACGGAGGCCCAGAGGGGTCAGGTGATTTGTCCAACATCACAGTGGGAGAACTGGATTCAAACCCAGGCCCTCTGACCCCATAGCCATCATTTTGTCTGTAAGTGTATTGTGGCGTGAAGGCCGTCCTATTTACAAACAATGCAGGATTTCTGTCTCACCCAGAAGAATTTCATGGTTTATGTATCTTCTATAATCAGTATCTGTCTTCACCACATCAGAAAGAGGTTATTCCTTGAGTGAACCTATACAGAGTGTGTGTGGGGAGGGGGAGTGCCAGGTCCGTGGGTCACTGAGGCTGCTCTGCTCATCAGGCCTTCGCTGGCACAAAGACCCACCTCACTATCCTTTTTTCCAGGGAGGTCTTCAAGGCTGTGCAAATATAGACCAGGGGTCCATATTTATCAGGAGCATGTAACTATTACCATTGGTCTCTAGGTGGCGCTGTACCCCTAACTAAACCAAGTACGGAGCCATAGGCTTTAGAGCCAGCAGGGACTTTAGGGATCATCTAGTTAGTTATACCCCACTCTTCAAACCCTATTTTACAGGTAGAGAAATTGAGGCCCAGGGAGAAGTGACTTGGGACCGTTGATTTAGAACTGGAAAGGCTCTCAAGGACTAAGTCCCACTCCTTCATTTTACTGATGGAAAAATTGAAGCCCAGAGCAGCTAAGGGCCACACACTTTGCTCATGCGTGCATTCCTTACATAGTAAGTGTCAGAGTAGAATTTGGTTTTTTGGGGTTTTTTGGTTTTTTGTTTTGTTTTGTTTTTTAGGCAGTCAGGGTTAACTGACTTGTCCAGGTCACATAGTAGGTGCCTAACATCAAATTTGAACTAGGATCCTCCTGACTCTCTGTCCACTGCACCACCTAATTGCCCCTCAGAAATAGAATTTGAAACCAGTTCTTCTGGCTCCAGCATCAGACTCTTTCCATTGGGCAACACTGCCTGTCTTTTTCATGCTCATGCAAGTCGTAAGTGGCAAAACTGAGGCTTAAGCCTCACTATACCTCACTATACCATGCTACTTTTCTAGTTTTATAGGATCATTGATTCAGTGATGCCGAGCTGGAAAAGTCCTCGGAAATCATCTGCTCCTAGGCTTCTTAACCCGCTGTCCGTGAACTTGTTTGCTGTTTTTAAAAATATTTTGAAAACTGCATTTCAATTTAATTGCATTTTATTTTATGCATTTAAAAACACGATTCTGAGGAGTGGTTCACAGGCCTCACCAGAAGGCCAAAGGGTCCTCGATCCACAAGGTTCTAACCTAACTCCTGGGCTATTCATAGATGAGGAAAAGGAAACTCAGAGAGACAATGTCAAGTTACATTTGAAAACAACATTGTAGTATGTTAAGCATTTATTTGAGAGATTTTAAACATATCCACACTGAGATGTCACTCACAAGATTTTCAGCCTGAGAAAGTTAGCCACTACAGAAAGTACGTACAGTTATCCCTTTCATATTGTGACTTTCCCCATCACAGTTTCCATATACTGTGGGTTGGTGTAAGAAATTAAATGGGAATTTTTGGGGAGTTTTTCGGAAGTCACAGACGACACATGAAGGCCATCAGTTGACACAAAGCCTATGACCAAAACATAACCCAAATTTTACAATAAGATGCTATAAACACCCCATAAAAGAAAAAGAAAAAATTCAGATTTCTCTGGTATGGAGGGAGGGCCAAAAAACTTTACGTCAAAAGAGCGCTACACCCCCAATTCCTGAGATGTGGAAGGGATACCTGTAATTCTTTACTGACCAATCCCAACCTGATCATGTGAGACCAAGCAGCATTAATAGCCAGCAATTCCATTCAGCATATCTCCAGCCTTGAAGTACCTACAGGTAGGAGACACTATGGTAGGCACCAGAGCAGGGGTGGGGAACCTGTGACCCCGAGGCCACATGTGACCCTCTAGGTCCTTGGGTAAGGCCCTTTGAGTCCAAGTTTTAGGGGACAAATCCTTTTATTAAGGGGATTTGTTCAGTAAAGTTTGGATTCAGTCACAGGGCCACAGTTGAGGACCTAGAGGGTCACATGTGGCCTAAAGGCGTAGGTTCCCAACCCACCCCTGCACTAGAGAAACTAAGACTAAATAAAAAAAAGTCCCTCTCCTCAAGGAGCTTACATTTTATTGGAGGAATACAGTGTATTTTTGCGGGTGGAGCTGAGCATTGAAGGAAGTCAGAGATTGAGGAAGGCATTCACTGAAGCCAGGACTGTGCTGGAGCCAGCTATGAAAACCAGAAAATTGGTAAATTTTCAGCATGTGCATTTGCAGCTGGAAATATGCACAGTACAGATTAGGGTTTGATTTATTATTTTGTTGATTGTCTAGATTTAAGAAAGTGCTGGAGAAAATATTAATGATGATTAAACCAAGTATGGCGGGTGCACCTGTTTTTTGTTTTTGTTTTTGTTTTTTTGCTCTTTTTTAATTTTATTTAATTTTTAAAATTAATTTATTTTGAATTATCGATCACTTCCATAGGCTTTTGAGTTTTAAATTTTTGTCCCCCTCCCTCCCCACCTTCCTCCCCACCTTCCTCCCCAAGAAGGCGTGCAAATTGATATAAGCTGTACATACACATGCCTATTAAACATATTTTCACATTAGTGATGTTGTAAATAAGAATTAGAACCCATAGGAGGAACCACCAGATAGAGGAAACAGAACACAACAGAAGAAAAAAAATAGCAAATAGTATGCTTCGATCTGCATTCAAACTCCATAGTTCTTTCTTTGGATGTGGATAGCATTTTCCATCATTCAGCCTTTGGAGATGTCCTAGATCCTTGTATTGCTAAGAAGGGTTAAGGCTATCAGCATTAGTCATCGCACAACGTGGCTGTTACTGTGTACATTGTTTTCCTGGTTCTGCTCATTTCACTCAGCATCAGACCATATAAGTCTTTTCAGATTTTTCTGAAGTCAGTCTGTTCATCATTTGTTATAGTACAATAGTATTCCATCACATTCATATACCACAACTTGTTCAGCCATTCCCCAATTGATAGGCATCCACTCAATTTCCAATTCTTTGCCACCACAAAAAGAGCTGCTATAACTATTTTTGTACATGTGGGTCCTCTTCCCATTTGTATGATCTCTTTGGGATACAGCCCTAGAAGTGCTATTGCTGGGTCAAAGGGTATGCACATTTTTATAGCCCTTTGGGCATAGTTCCAAATTGCTCTCCAGAATGGCTGAATGAGTTCACAACTCCAGCAACAATGCATTAGTGTTCCAATTTTCCCACATCTTCTCCAACATTTATCATTTTCCTGTTTTGTCATGTTGGCCAATCTGATGGGTGTGATGTGGTACCTCAGAGTTGTTTTGATTTGCATTTCTCTGATCAATAGTGATTTAGAGCATTTTTTTCATTTAGAGCATTTTCAAAAATGCTCATTTTAGAGCATTTTTACATTGACTGTAGATGGCTTTAATTTCTTCATTTGAGAACTGCCTGTTCATATCCTTTGACCATTTATCAATTGGGGAATGACTTGTATTCTTATAAATTTGACTTAGTTCTCTATATATTTTAGAAATGAGGCCCTTATCAGAGACACAGGTTGTAAAAATTCTTTCCCGGTTTTCTGCCTCCCTCCTAATGTTGGATGCATTGGCTTTATTTAACAAAATAAAAGTATAATACAACATAGATAATGTTAATTTGTGGTTTTCCACCCCAATTGGTTCTGTTTGAGTTCAACACCACTAATATAAAAGATGAATTGGCGAGAGGTGAGACTGAAATCAGTAAGACCAGTTAGGAGGCTGTTGCAGACATCCTGGCAAGAGGTGGGCAGGGCCTGAACCAGGTAGGTGGGAGGAGAAAGACGTAAGAGTTGAAAGGGGAGGAGGGGACAGAGAGAAGTGGAAGTGACAAGATTTAGCAACGGATTGGATGTGGGGCCTGATGCTGTCTCCTCGAATATTGCCAGCTGTTGGAACAACCCATCCATCCCTTTTTCCTTGGTCACAACAAGGGGAAGAAAAGGAAGAGCGGCTCTGTAATTAGTCCCTCTGGGAGGCTCTGGGTGAATATAAAATGTTACCAGCGTAATGTAGAGACTCTCCTCCTGAATGCCCCATGGGTGCCTCACACACAACATGTCCAAAGAGAATCCATGGTCTACCTTCCTAAGCCTACCTCCCCTCCAAATTTCTCCATTTCCAAGGTGCCATCATCCTTTCTGTCACTCAGGTTTGCAAATGTAAGAATCACCCTTATTTCTTCATTCCTTACACTTCCCCATATCAAATCAGTTCCCAAGATTTGTCAGTTCTTTCAAGGAAGCGTCCCTTGACTCTATCCCTTCTTTGCAGCCACAGACCTCCAGTCTTACTCTGGGCCCTTATCAGCTATTGCCATGGCTTCCTCTCTGGTCTCCCTGCTTCTAGTCTCTCCACTCCAATCCATCTTCCACATGGCTCCCAAAACAGTCCACCCAAATCACTACTCAGAAAAACCCGTAGGATGAAATACAGACTTGTCCACTTGGCATTGAAAGCCCTTCAAAATCTGGCTCCACTCTGCCATTCCAGGATTATTTCACATTACTCCATTCTCCAACACTCTCTATTCTAGTCATATCGGTCTATTTGCTATTCCCAATCACAGCAGTTCATTTCCTGTCTGCATGTCTTTGCATGGGCTGGAATGAAGCTCCTTCCTCACCTCAGAGACCTCTTAGAATTCTCAGCTTCTTTCAGGGCTCAGCTCATGGCACTGTCTGACAAAGCTTTTCCTGATTCTCCTGGTTGTTAGTGTTTCTTTCTCCTTAGATTATCTTATACATTTACTTATCTGTGCACATGTCTAGGAATGGAAACTTCTTGGGGCAGAGATTGTTTATGTTGTCTCTGTATGCCTAGCCCCTAGCCCAGTGCCTTGTACATACTACAAATTTAATAATTACTTGTTTGTTGAATGTGATATTGTTGAACGTCCTAAGGACCAAAACATTTTGTATAAGTTGATTTAAGTGTAGAACACCTTCTGGACTGCTTCCTCACCTTCCACTGCAACTGGCATTATGGGTTCCCCCAGAGGGTATTTGCATATTTCTTTCCTGAGACTAGGGAGCTGGGAGTGCTCATACTGTAGCTCATGAGCCCCTATACAGTGTGCTCACTGATATCAGTCAGCCAGTAGAACCCTATTACAAGGAGTTTTAGAAAGGTGATTTTTACAGAATTACTGAGAATACATAGCAATAATAGTAGTTATAAAATGATCTTCCCCAAACTCAGAGGGCACTCTCTCTCCTTTCACATCCACAAGGTCCCTGGGGAGAATGGGCTCAAATTTAAGAGATCATGCTAGTGAGGACTCATAAAGATCACATTGATGGGGTATGGGCCTAAGCCAAGACCTTTGCCTCTTGCCCCAAAAAGAATTTGGCTCCCATTTGTCTATGGGCCCCAGAAAACCCTTATACTCACTCTGGTCTTAAAGCCACCCAATGGCTTTTCTCCCTATCTCCCTTTGAAAGCCCTACTCCCACCTTTGATCTTATTCAGACCCTATTCAAACCTCTTCCTTCCAGTTCTCTTCATTATCTGTTCCCATTGTCTGTTCAACCTCCCAGACATTCTAATCAGAATTCTCCCTAAACTCCTCCCCCAGTCACCCAGATCCCAGCCCTTCCTCTGGTTACCCAAAATTACTTGAGTGTATGTAAGATCCACCCTGGCCCCCATTTAAATGCTGAGACTTCCTCATGCCTGCTTACTAATTACGGGCATCCCTAATGTTCAGATACCTTAAGAGTCTGGCCTTTATGGTTTATCTCTAAATAATAAACTCTGTCTCTGGCTGAAAGAGGGTTTGGGTCAAATTCTTTCAGGGAGGGCCCACATGTCATGATTTTGGGGTTCCAGCACCCCTGAACCTCTAGACCCCATCAGCATGGGACCAAGGAGTAGCTCACAACTACTGGACCTATGAGTCCTTTTCTCCCTTGAGGAGTCCTCAACAGATTTCACTTCAGGGAATGTTGCATTTGTGATAAGTGAGGGGATCCTTTCCTTTGATGGGCTGGCTCCTTCCAGAGCATGGTGTCTGCACTGGTGGATCAATTCACTGCTGGGTTGGGTCAAGTAAGTTGCCTTTCACCAAACTCAGCTAATGCTGCTACTGGCTTTGAGATCATGGTTGGCTTTGACCAGTCTCTCAGTCTCACTGGTCACTTGGGTCCTCCCTTCTCAGAATGTTCACTCACATGAGACAAGGAAAGAAGAGACAGCCGGGCCAGAGGCACCATGCACTCAGGGATACATGGTAGCCAGGGGGCAGGAGTACTGTCCAGCTAGCTGCGTTCATCCCCATACCCGCAGTCCACAGCAGCCTTTCTCATCTGAAAGCTACCGGTTAAGATGAGGAGAAACTGTCTGTTTGAACCTTTTGTAGGCATACTCCATTCTGGCTCAACCTCTTCTACTCTCCTTCCAAAACAAAGTTCACCAATCCCCTTGTTTTAGGTTGAAACTACACAGGGAATACTGCAGTACTCTGAAGAGGGGAAGGAAGCCCCTGTATCACACATGCCTGAAAGCAAGCCCACCCCAATTTTGCGTGTTTGCCTAGAATGCCAACTGAGCATGCCCCAAGGGGATAGAGGAGCAAGGGGGTTCTATGAGAACATGCTTGTTTGAAAATATATGGTGATCAAATTAAAAAAAACCAGCTGCAAAATAATAATGCTCCAGTCTGGCCCCGAAGAAGAGATACAAGAAGGAACTTTCCCTACCTTGTTTGCAAAAGTTGGGTCTGTAGGTGTGGAATGCTAGATAGAAAGACAGACTTCTTTGATAGGTTAGTTTTACTGAACTGTATTATTCTGCTTTTAAGTTTTGTTATAAGGGATAACTCTCGGGGAAGGATATGCATTGGGAAATGCAGGTGATAAAAAAAAACATTCAGTTCTTTTTCAGTCTTGTCCAACTCTGTGACTCCATCTGGAGTTTTCTTGGCAAAGATACTAGAGTGGTTTGCCGTTTCCTTCTCCAGCTCATTTTGCAATTGAGGAGACCGAGGCATAAAATATAAGATATCATTAAATATATTAAAATCAAATTAATTCAATATAATACAATACAAAGTGGTCACTCCAGGAACTCAGGTTAGGATGATGGTCTAAAAGGAAAGTCTAATCATTTTGAAATGTTTTTCTTTTCTGCTTGCTGCTTTTCATGGCGTTTGGCTTGGTAATCTCCACACAGAGCTGGGCACCTTCTGAGTTCAGTATATTCCAGGAGGCTCAGACCAGACTCCTTCCACATTCCCAACACCCTACTGCAGTTATCCAAAAGGACTTAGTGTCTGTCAGCTTTTGAGGTCTTCAGGTCTTAGTTTATGTTGGTGACTCATTCATACCAATAGGCCTCTGCTGTATTCCTCATACAGCCTTGCCTTTTATCATACTGTAGGAGGGACTTTGTCCCCAGCCTCACCCAGCCTTTCTAGAGTCAGGAGATTTAACATACCTGTGGGCAGGTTCCACGTGGTTTCTTCCGAATAAACAGTTGGAAACTTCATGGTTTGGGTTCAGTCAAGCTGTTTTGACCTGAGAGTTGACAGAGACATGGCAAGCTCCCTGAGGGCAGGATTGGTATCTTAGTAGTCTTTGTACACCCTTCAGCCCAACACGGTTCTTTACACACAGAAGGTGCTTAGTAAATGTTTGTTGGTTGCTATTTGTGAGAACCATTGAGGATTTTTTTTTTTGGACTAGGCAATGGGGTTAAGTGACTTGCCCAGGGTCACACAGCTAGTGTTATGTGTCTGAGGTTGGATTTGAACTCAGGTCCTCCTGACTCCAGGGCCTATGCTCTATTCACTGTGCCACACAGCTGCCCAGAGGATTTTTTTTTAAAACATCATTCTCTATGTTGATTTTTTTACTCAGTTAATTCCCAATATTCTTTAAGTTATCTTATAATTATCCTAGCTTGGAGGGTAGGGGAAGGAAAACTGGATCTATGATGGCATTTACTTTTTTTTTTTTTTTTGACTAATGCAGATTTGTACCTGCTCTGTAACTTAGAATCTTACAGAATTGCCTCAGTCAGTGAGTGGTGAGGTGACTTGTCCAAGGTCTCCAGCTCAGGACTGAAGCCCATTCTCCATCCACTGCCCACCACCCTGATGCCTCCCAGCAATACTAAGATAACAGACATTAGCATAAGGTAATTAAAGGAATATCCACTTCAAATAATAGTTTATCTCAACAAAGACAGAGACCAAAGCGTTTCTAGAATCCCAGTGCCTGATATTACAGTGTTAAGACTTTCTGGAGTCCAGGGGGTCCAACTCCCATGGCCCTCCCCCTCCCCCAAGTGCAGCTGAACCAGATTATAATGTAGCTAGGAAGTGTTTATCAAAGTAAGTAAAAGTACAATGCAGTATAGTTAATGTTAATATTTGGTTTTTAAGTAAATACACACCCACAGGACTCTCTTTCTATTTGAATTTGACACCACTGTCTTATATGACAAGATCTATAAATTAAAAAAGCTTATGGGCAGAGCTATAAGCAGGATGTAACTTGGCCCCAGGGGGCCCTGAGTTAATATAGGAATCCTCCAGAAGAAAAACTATAGGACTATAAAACTTCACCTCTTGTTAGCAAAAATGTTTAGTAAAATAGAAACCTAGCGATAGTAGTGTGTACTGCTCTGTTCCCTGCCCCCACTTCCACCGGGCCAAGGCAGAGTTGGATGTTTTGTGATGGATGCTCAAGGTACAGAGATTCCTAGGCCCAGCTCAGCTCAGTCCCTTGGGAGATGCCTCATAAAAGGTCAGGCCGAAGTGGAGGATTTAGTGTTTCTCCACCACCCCCACCCCCACCCTGTCTCTCTGTCTCTTTATCTCTTCTCTCTGTCTCTGTCTCTGTCTCTCTGTCTCTGTCTCTCTCTCTCTTTCTCTCTCCTCCTCCTTATTTCTCTCCTCGCCATGTCATTCTGTCTCTGTGTCTCTGTGTCTCTCTCCCTACTCTCTCTGTCTCTGTCTGTCTGTCTGTTTGTCTCATTTTCTCTCCTTCCCTCCTTCCTTGTTACAGGGGATGGCTTACTGGATTCCAGGGAGGGATAAGAGACATATTTGGAAATTAAGGTTATGTAAAAACAAAATACATTAGTAAAATTGTTTTTTAAAATGAAGTTATTATGAATCCTACCTCTGACACTTAAATCTCAGTAGCTGAAGGGGGTGTGAGCTTCTAATTCCTCACCTGTGTGCCAGGGATAGCCTGCATCAGTGTGCTTGACTGATTGGAAATTCTTCAGGTAGGGGTAGCCCCAGAACCTGCTTCCAGGAGAGTCGTGATAAAATGACTTGATGCGTTTTAGAGAAATCGTAGAGCCCTTGTAGACATCTCTAACTGGTTCTGGGCCTGGGGATTTCCTCATCTGTAAAATGAGGAAGTTGGTAGGTTCCATCTCTGTTCACTAGATACCATTATGAGAGAATGCTCTGGGAGATTTGACTCACTTTTCAGTTATTCTGGTCTGTTCAACTTTGGTCATTCCTTGAATACAGAAAGTCAAACTTGCCCCTCCTTCCTGGAGCTTCCTTGAGGCCCCTTCTATGACACAGTTTCTTTCTTGTTTCCCAGATAAAGCGTCCCAGTGATCTGGGGCAGATGGCCCAAAAGGGGTGCTATACGCCCTCTTCAGTGAGTGGCCCTGCTTATCAGTCCTCTTTGTCTCCCCAGAGCCTGTCTGGCCCATGCCCAGCACATAGCTAAGTGCTGCATAAGTGATCACCT
Source organism: Vombatus ursinus (assembly GCF_900497805.2). Taxonomy (NCBI): domain Eukaryota; kingdom Metazoa; phylum Chordata; class Mammalia; order Diprotodontia; family Vombatidae; genus Vombatus; species Vombatus ursinus. Next base: position 45,091,426 of record NW_020954577.1, on the reverse strand, counting down.
AGTCAAACTAACAGCACCAATAACAGCATACGTTCATTGAGCATCCTCACGTAAAGCCCTGAGAAGTAACCTCCACTCTAGGAGTCAGATGTGTCTAGTTTGTAGACACTACTAAGACTGTGACAGATTGTGTATTATCTGTGACAGTAACATCAGCCCCGGCATGGTACTAACGATTTGGTGTCCTCCTTGGGTCATGTTTGGCATGGTAAGGTTGTCGTCCATATGATCTGGATGAAGACAGGCCAGGATTTGGGATGCCCTCTCGCTCTGGTGCCAGCAAGAGACTTGAGCAAGCCTTCTGATGACAGCCCATTTATTACTGCAAACACTACTCTGTGGAGAACAAAATTCCTTTAAAATCACTGACATAAAGCTATCGGAAGGCAAAGAGAACAAAACATCAGCCCAACAATTCAACTCAAGAAGCAATTATGAAGCATCTCTTATGAGCTAGGAGAGGCAAAAGAGTCAGTTAACTAGCATTCATTACATGACTACTGTATGCCAAGCAAAAGAAAAAAGGCAGCTGTCCAAGAGCTCACAGTCTAATGGGGGAGACAATAGGCAATTAACCATGTACAAACAGGATATCTACAGGATAAATTAGAAATCATCAGCAGAAGGAAAGCAGTATCATTAAGGGAGGCTGGGAAAGGCTTCCTGCAGAAGGTGAAACTTGAGCTGGGACCTGGAGAAAGCCAGGGAAGGTGGGAGGTAGAGATGAGCCTTTGACACAGTCACTGTATGACCCTGGCCCAGTTGCTTCACCTCTCATTCCCCTGGGCAGCTCTCTAAGACTATAATTGCAGAGAAAGGACTGACCTGCCTAGGTGAAGGTGGCATTTCCTCATCCCACAGTTCTCTGCACCTTTGGACTCCCAAATCCATTCCCTATTCTCTCCTCACATGCCAGGTGCCATCCTAGGCTGGAACGTAAGAGTAGAGGGGGATGGAAGCTGTCACATGAGCTCAAGCCTTTCTGGGTTAATGGGATCAGGGACAGTAACTAGCACCATCACCTGATGATTAAAGATGACTTGTGAGCTTAGCCTTGAAGGAAGATAGGACATCCTATAGGCCATCTGTGACTTGGGGAAAGGAAAATTCTGGGAACAGGAAGATGGTTCTATGATCATGGAATAGACCAGTTTGGATAACTAGGAGAGTGTTTGAAGGACAGTCATACAAAATAAGGATAGAAAAGCAGAGAATCATTCCCACCTCCTCAGGGGCCACTCCCAGAACCCTGAAAGAGAGATAAAGTCTTGCCTCATGACCTGGGACTGTGTGAGAATGGGAATTGGGATAGCCTCAAATCTTAGATGGTCTGTCAGGGGTACCAAACTCAGATAGAAATGGGAGCCAGTAAAACCACACGTAAAGATCCCTGCTGGCCTGCGTATTGACCCAGAAAACCACATATCAACATTGTCTGTATTCAATTGTGTTTTTGTTTGTTTTGTTAAATGTGCCCCAATTACATAGTACACTAAGGAGAATTGCCTGTTCTGGACTATGTTACCATGAAGCTTGCATTGATTGCCGTGGGTTCAAGAGACATAGTTTCTGGGTAATTTAATCATTTTATTAATAAGGCCAGCAGGTTATTAATAAAAGGATAGTCATTTGGCCATCTCTCTTAGACCAAAGACCCCTAATGGCCTGGAATCACGGTTTATAAGCCCTTCAAAGAGGAAGCGTTCCTGAAAGGTGGCAGTCAATTCTGATTGGCTAATCAAATGGGAGGTGGGCTATCTTGAGGTCCATGACTTAGAGGTCTCTCAAATCTTGGTCAAAGAGACATCGATATCCGTATCACCTGTCTTGATAATTGGGAGAGTCAACATTTTCCCAGGACCTGTCTGAACAAACATAGTGAGCCGGGATACACCCATTAGCCCAACTTTAGAATTTCTTTTACTGTCTAATTAGATCTTGGCCTAGATAAATTTCCCACACTGGTTGGTTTCTGGATGAAGAAGTAGAAGAGGGGAAAAGCCTTGGTCCTAATATAATAGTTAATTATTAAATATAAGAAAGAAATATTCATTTCTCACACTGCCAATCAAGGTCCCAAGAAAAGGTGAAGAAATTCATCTCCCTGCTTTCCTTGAGGAGATAGGAGACTATAAGTACAGATGAGCCAGTGTAGTACAGTGGAAGGATACCTGGCTCTTGGATCAGAAGATCTGTGCCCAAATCTTGTCGCTAACACTTAGTTTCTATGTAGTCGGAAGCTTGTTTTTTATCTTCCCTAGGCCGGAGTTTTCTTGTGTATAGAAAAATTAAGAATTAGGCTAGATGGCTTTGAAGGTCCCATCCATCACTGAATCCGAGTTGTGTGCATTGTTGGGTGTGGCTACTGTATTGGTTGGTTTTCCTTCAGTGTTTTTCTTTCTTATGAGAGAGGCTCCCAGGGTATACAAGGGGTGTGTGGAATATCTGGGGTTGACTCTGATATAACTACAAAAGGTCTCAATAAAACATTATTTTTTTCAAAACAAGGAAGGAAGGAAAAGGAAGAAAAAGAAAATATTGGCAAAGCTTCAGTGTCTACTTATGTTCATACAGGCTTAGGTCTGGTTGAATGCAATTTCAAATAAGAACCGACCTTTTGATTTGCCACAGCTTGTCTACACAGCCCTGTAGGTGTAGAGACACAAAATACAGCCTCATTTCTCCTGAACTGGCCACAGTAAATCAGAAACAACTGAGAACACCCAGCCCAGAGCTTTATGGCATTTCTTCACAAGGGCTGGATCATCTTTGTCTAAGGATAAAACACTTGAAATTTGTACAAATTCTGAAAATAAAATTGTTTTTTAAATCAAAAGGGGACTTTAAAAAATTATGGCGCATGCTGGCAACCTTTCGGACGTTTTCACCTACAGGGGCCTTTTTGATTTTACCTGAGGCTGCAGAAGTTGTCCGAGTTGCCATGCCATCTTGTCTGGAAGCCTGGAAGTTTGGGCATAACTTGCTGTCTAGGCTTGGCCTGCCGGAGTGGGTCCTGCCTCTCTGCTTTTTAGAAATGGTAGACCAGCCCTGGCTCTTCTACTGGAAGAAAAAAAAGAAGGCCCAGAAGCTTTGACAGTGAGCAGCTGCTGATCACCAAAGAGCCATCCAGACTTGGCATAGTCACCCAGAGAGGAAAAAGCTAGCAGGGGGTTCCCCCTTTCCCGCCTCTTTATTTTTAAATGTGTCTAGACTTTAACAACACACAGTTGCCTCAGTGTAATTATATCCATTGTTTGTGACCTTGACTCAGTCTGGTGGGGGAGGATTGACTAATAAAGAGATTAACAATATCTCCTCCTCCCAGGTGGTAGTAATATGGAGCCAACAGCTTTGAGGAAATAAAGCTTCTGCCTTTATTCACCATCCCATTCTTGCCTCCTCTACTGCTCTGGCATCCAGATGGGTGGTAGAATGAGCAGGGATGGCATATGCCAAATGGTCTGGAAGCCCCCCCAAGATGGGATAGGGGAAACCAAAGTAAGCAACATAAGAGCTCATTGACATGGTGTGATTGGAGGGTGGGGCACCAGGTAGGTCCCTTGGCCACAAATGTCTATGGCAAAAGATACTCATTACAGTATTCTAATTCCATTCTTTATGGTCTTGAAAAATGTTTCTGGCTGTGACAGTTCCCTAGTAAACTGCAAATATACCAGAGAGATGCTAAGTCTTAACTCCTTAATAGAAGTGAAGTCAGTGTTTGAATATGTAGGAAACATGGGGATAGGATATATACACAAAATGTGGTACATGGTAGAATGTATAGGGACAAAGTAGAGATCCAGACAGAATATTCTAGAAAAATGTGTGGAGAGAGAGAATACTTTCAATTAGGGCCATCAGGGTAAGCTTCACTGAGCTGAACTTTAAAGGAAGATAAGGATTAATGGAGATTCGGTTCATTCAATTCAATATAATAAGCATTTATGGGTGCTTAGGAGCTAGGGCTACAGAGGCAAAAATAAAGCAGTTCCTGACCTCAAGGAGCTTATAGTCCATTGAGAGAGTAGGAAAACAACATGTACACAGATGAGGATAGACAAATCCAACATGGCGTCATGTCGTACATACACAGTTATATGCCTATATTTCTATATGTCACAATATACATGTCTTATACATGTGTTTATATATTTATGTATACACACAAATATATACTATATTAATAAAATCTAATAATTTATACATGAAATGTATGTATATATAAATATATATAAGACATAATGCTAGGTGCTATGGGAAACAAAGCATATGACTAGAATTATTTCTTACAAGAGGGTTTCTATTAGGGTAGGGTCAGTTATAATGAAGTGATAGATATGTTTTATGTAAGAAAGAAAAATCCTTAACAAAAAACAAACAGACAAACAAAAAAGAAAAATCCATCGATAAAATGGCACCTGGCTTTTCTTTTTTCTTTCTTTTTTTTTTGAAGGGGGGAGGACCAGATGTGTTATTTAATGGGCATCCAAAACTCCTAGTCAGGGAAATCCTAGCATCACAAATGGATACCTGCTCTACAAATTAGAGATTTGCCTGGGGGCTGAGAGGTTGTGACTTATCCAGGGTCACACAGCCAACATAAGTTAGACACTGGACTTGAACCTTGTCGTGTGCTGGAACCAAGTCTTGTTTGTAAGGGCTGATTATTAAATTTTCAGTGTGAGCATTTACACCTAGGAAATGGGGAAATGTGGCAAATCAGGACTTGTTGATTGTCCAGACTTAAGAAAGTGATGGAGAAAATGTTAATAATGCTAGTTAAATTTGTAAGTATGTCCTGCATACATTTTCCCCCGAACAGCCAGTTGTTAAATATTTACCAGCATACCACTGACTTGAACCCAGGTTTTCCTGACTTTGAGGCCCTCTTCCTATCTACTTCAGTCCCACTGCCTCTCATTCCTGTTGAATGAATAAATGAGTCATGATTTTTAATTTTACTTAAATATATGAGCATTTATTAAAATAAAACCATAACAAATTATAGTCCAGCAAACCAATAGACCTGTTCAAAAATGTATATCTCATTCTGCACGTTAAGACCACCATCCGTCTCTTTGGCAGGAGTGGGTGGTGCATTTTGTCTTCAGTCCTGAGGACGTGTGGTTTATCATCACATTGGTCAGAGTTCTAAAGACTTTCAAAGATTTTTCTCCACAATGTTGTCGTCGTTGTATAATTTGTTTCTCCAGTTCTGCTCACTTTGCTCCGCATCAGTTCATAGAGATCTTCCCAGTTTTCTCTGAAACTATCCATTTCATTGTTTCTTGTGGCACAGTGTCAGTCCATTACATTCATATGCCATAATTTGTTTAGCTGTTCCCCTTAGTTTCCAGTTTGGGTCTACAATGAAAAGAGCTGTTCTAAGTATTTTTTGTGCATATGGGGCCTTTTCTACTTTCCTTGACCTCTTTGGGACATAGGCCTAGTAGTGGTTTCACTGGGCCGAAGGGCATGCACAGTTTAGGAACATTTTGGAAATAGTTCCAAATTGCTTTCTGAATAGATGAACAGTATTGTTTTTTCTTAAGGGGAAACACACTTTGATTCTCAATATAGTTAAGAATGTCCAGACAGGTGGCTAGATATGGCTTTGTTCCAGATAAATGGAAATTTCAAGAGAAGGCCAGCTAGGCACACTCTGATAATGGATCCATGATGGTCTCACTCTTCTCGTCTGTAAAACAAGGTGACTGAATGCCGTGAATTCTTCTCTTAGGTCCCTTCCAGGTCTAAGATCCTATGTCCTCATGTCCCCAGTTACCTAGATCAAGCATTCACAGGATTTATAATATTTCATAGGAATCAACTGGAATGATGGCTAAACTAGAAAAATTCACTCCAAAAATAGTTAGAATGAATGACCCATATAAAACCAGGGGGACCTCCCTCCTTCCTTGGGGGATAAAGCTCTTTCAGAAATTCCACCCTATAGAATCCTCACTGGTACTATAAGAGAGAGAAATCTCTGATTTTGTTTCGTCTTTATACTGTTCAAGGTCACTCTCCCCTGTGCTGCCCATAAGGGTGTTTCCATGTGACATGGTCAAGCATGGAACTGCCCTACTGATTGTAACCACTGGGAAAACCATTCTCATCATTGTATTCCCCCACACAAAGTTGCACTGATTCTGGAGTCTCAATTTAGTTCCCAGAGAGTCACAACAGTGAGTATTGTTGCCAAGCAACAAACAACAGGAGAGCTTAAGTTTCATCTTTTTTGGAACATAGAACATCTGAACTCTATGGTTTCCATGGAGAAACCCAATTGCCATGGTTAATTTCATTCCCAGCGCTGGAACTGGAAACTCAGGGAAGACAATCAGGCTTGTTAAGCAATTACATATTCTAAGGGATTGAATTTTGTAGGAGAGATATTTTACTTTTACTCTCTTCCCCAAAGTGCTAATATAAGGAAAGTGTTGTATGAGGCTTAAAGGGCAATTATAAATGTAACTTAGCTCAAATCGATTGTGAGTTGTTGTGAGCCTCACAATAAATAATGCATATGAAGTATTAAATAAATGTCAGTTATCATTATTAACTAATAGCTACATCCCAGTAGAATGTAAAGTCTGTGAGGGCAGAGATTGCTTCATTTTATCCTAAATCTCCTGGAGCCTGGCACAGAGCTCTTATTAAATGCTTGTTGAATTGAAACTTTGAAAATCGTCTCCTGCTCTTTAAAAATGACTCCTTTCCTGTGTGACAGATGCTTTTTGCTATTGATACAGTCACATATCATCAGCATCATTTATGACATCTGCATCATTCCAGTTCAGATAGCAGCCAAGGGCTTAGAGTTGGTAGCAGCCATGTGTGATGCTATGAGAAATAATGGTTGGATTGCCTGTAAGCTTGTGAGCAATGTGGCCAGACCAGGACACGCCTCAATTGTTAACACTGCACCAAAAACAAAACAAAGATCTGACCTTGGCATGATTAGTGGTCTCTAAGAGAACCTCAATGTTCTCAAGGTGCATGTAGCAGTTTCACATACTTCCTGAATGGGTAGAAGTAAAAGATGAGAGGATCATGAGACTTACTAAGAGACCCAGAGAGGTTAAGTGAACTCAGGTCACACGGGTAATAAGGAGCAAAGCCAAGAGAGCCCATCCCTTATTATAAGCCTGACCCTATCCGTGCTCTCCTTTGCCCTGCCCTCCACCTCCAACTTCTGCCTAATTATCAGCTCCATTTTTAGCCCTTGCTTTTATTTTCCTAAGATTGGGTTATTTAAGCCATCTATTTCTTGTTCTGTTGATGTGGGCATTTTACATTTTCATAAATATTCATCCATTTCATTTAGATTATTAGTTTTATTGGCATATAATTAGGTAAAATAGTTCCTAATAATTTGTTTTATTTATTCTTCATTGGTTGCCATTTACTTCTTTCATTTTTTATGCTGGTAATTTGGTTTTCTTCTTTCTTTTTTAAATTAAGTTAGCTAATGGTGTATCTATTTCATCTTTTTTTTTTTCAAGTTCCTTGCTTTCAATTTTGTTAGTCTCTTCTTTGATTTTCAAATTTTCAATTTTGGTGCTTAATTGGGAGTTTTAATTTGCTGGTTTTCTAGTCTTTTTAGTTGCATGCCCAGTTCATTGATTTGTTCTTTTTCTCTTTTATTGATGAAAGTGTTTAGAGATAGAATTTCCCCCTCAGGACTTGTTTGGCTACAACCCCCAAATGTTTGGTATTGTTGTCATATTTAATGAAATTACTGATTATTTCTATGATTTGTTCTTTGACCCACTCATTGTTTAGGATTAAGTTATTTAGTCTCCAACTAATTTTAAATTATTTCATCAATGGACTTTTTTTGAATATAATTTTTGTTGTATCAGAAAAATATATGTAATATTTCTGCCTTTCTGAATTTGCAAGATTTTTAATGTCCTAACTCACGGTCAGTTGTTGTGAAGGTACTAGGCAGATCTGGGAAATATATAGAGTCCTTTCTGTTTTCATTCAATAATTTCTAAAGGTTTATCATATCTAACTTTTCTAAAACCCTATTCAGTTCCTTCTTCTTCTTCTTCTTCTTCTTCTTCTTCTTCTTCTTCTTCTTCTTCTTCTTCTTCTTCTTCTCCTTCTTCTTCTTCTTCTTCTTCTCCTTCTTCTTCTCCTTCTTCTTCTTCTTCTTCTTCTTCTTCTTCTTTGTTTATTTTTTGGTTAGATTTGTCTAGGTCTGAAAGGGGGTAAATTGAAGTCTCTCATTATTACAGTTTTACTATCCATTTCACTCTATAACTTGCTTAACTTTTCCTTTAAGTATCTAGATATAATGGCATTTGGTGCATATGTATTTATTATTGATATTAATTCACTGTCTATGGTATTTTTCAGCAAAATATGATTCCTTGTTTATTATTTTTAATTAATTCTTTTTGCTGTTGCTTTGTCTAAGATCATTCTTGCTACCCTGCCTTTTTTTACTAAAGTTGAAGCATAATAGATTTTGCTCCAACCTCTTATTTTAACTCTGTGTGCATCTCTGTTTCCCCCACCCTCTTTAAGAATTCATTTTGCTTAAGACTGATTCATCTCTTAATACACTCTTCTTATTACCCCCCTTCCCTACTCCCCTTCCTTCCTTTGCCTCCTTTCCCTCCTGCTAAGTGAAATGTATTTCTGTACCCAGCTATGTGTATATTCCTCCCTCCTTTCACCAGTTTAGATGAGAATAAGGTCCAAGTGTTGCCTGCTCTCCCCACCCCTTCCTCCTTATTTGTGTTGACTTCCATTTGTATACCATAATCATGTGAAATAATTTTCCCCATCCCTTCTTTTTCACCCCTGCAATATACTCCTCTTCTCCTGCCTTTTCATTCTTCTAAGATCATCAAAACATAAAAGAGCTATTCCTAAGTCCTCTGTCTAATTAGACTCTGTGATCCCTGGTGAAGATACAGTTCTGAAAGATACCATGTATCATCTCTCCACGTTAAATTATAAACAGTGTGTCTTTGTTTAGTGCTTTGTTTAGATTGCTCTTTCATGTTTACCTTTTTGTGTTTCTTTGACTCCTATATTTGTACTTCAAAGTTTCTATGCAGCTCTGGTCTTTTCATTAGGAATGCTCGGAAGTCTTCTATATTAAAGATTCATTTTCCCCCTGTAGAATTATATTCAGTTTTGCTGGGTGAATATTCTTGCTTGTAAGCCTATATCTTTTGCCTTCTGTAATATTATATTCTACATTCTCCCCTCTTTTATAGTGGTAGCTGCTAAATCATGTGTGATCCTAACTGTGGCTCTTAGTTACTTGAATTCATTCTTTCTTTCTGTAACCACTAATTTTTATTTTACCTGGACACTGAAGTTTAACTTTAATATTCCAGCTTTTATTTTGGAGTCTCTCTCAGGTGGTGATCAGTGGTGTTTCTACTTTGTCTTATGGTTATAAGTGATCTAGGCAGTTCTCTTTTATAATTTCTTCAATATGGTGTCTAGGCCATTTTAAAGTCTCATTTATTTTCCCATTTTTCCCTTTAGTGTTATTATTTTAAAAATTTTAATAAATTTATTTATTTGTAGTGTTATTATTTTAAAAATCACTTTTGGCTCTTAAAAAAATCAAACTCTTTCTTCATCTATTCTAGGAATTCTAACTGGACTTGTGCCCAAGTTGTGTTTTCCTTTGAGACTTTGCTTGTAGATGTTTTGGAGTCATTCTCTTTTTCTGGGTTTGTGTCTTGAACATCTCTGTCGCATAGTAGCTCTTTATGATAGGATTCTTTTTTGTTTGTTTATTCTTCCAGCCTGTTTCCTGATATTACTTTATGTTAAGGCTGGGCTCTGTGCACTTCTAGTGGGAAATGTCTTGGCTGAGCTTTTGACCTCTTGGGTCTTTCTTTCAAAATTGAGTGTTGTGTTATACCAGGGTCTCAGGAACAACTTGAGCTGGGGACTTGCAAACTTTCAGTATTCCCAAAGTGGTCTAGTCCAGGGTAAAGTCTGATCACTGCCCCACCCCACCCCACCCCCACCCCGGAGATCTGCAAGTTCTTGACCTAGGTTTGGGTCTGTTCAACACACCTGTGGGCTTTCCCCTAGTTGGAACTTCCAGTGACTCCTATTGGACTCAGCCACTATTAGCGATCTGAAAGTTCTGTAGGTATAGAGTAACAGAACTAGATGCTCTCTTTTGGATTCCTGCCATAGTTATTCTGCTGCAGGTTTCAGACTGGGCTGGAGGCTGGAACTGAGAACCTCAGATAAGCTGGAGAGCATCCAGAGGAGGGTGACCAGAAGGATGAAGGTTGAAGCCTCCCAGCTAAGACCCCAAGAAGGAATCATTTTCAGGGGGAAGCTTTGACTGAGGAAGGACCTTATGAATTTTAGAGGTCTGAAAGATTTGGGCATTTTTTTTTACAGTGTCCTAACTCTGTTCCCAGATTAGCAGCAGCTGATAAAAACATCTGCACTGGGACATGAGGACAGACTAGACTTGAGGAGGAAAGTCAACTTCAAGATTCTACAAGGGGCCGAGCAAAAAATGGTACACCATACTTAAGGTGAGTATCCAGCAAAAGGATATCTGGAGCTGTTACCCGCTCCCCCTTTAAAGCCTTAACCTACTTTATCCTTAATTCCATATTTACTTGTAGAAGAGTTTTAGGGGGGAATATTTTTGTACTCAGTGTTCTCACTATGCCACCTTAATAAATATCCCTTTGCAAAAGCTGATTAAATCTGTCTGATCAATGGATAGTTATAGGGGAACCCCACCAATGGGGGCTTCTCACAACCTCTCGGGGCTATTCCTAGAACTCTGAGGGGTTAAATAGCAATCGCCCTCCGGGAACCCAGACTGACACTTCAAGTAGGAGTTTGGGGAAACGAGGGTATGTTGTAGAAAGCATTGCTGGGAGCCATTCAGCTCTCTTCCAAATTCTGAGATTCTAAGATATGCAGTAAGTCTTTTCTTCCTTGTATAGCCACTGAATCAACTCTTTAATACTCCATCCCCCCTTTGCCCCATCTGTTGATGCAGCACCCCCGCTGCAGACCCTAGATCTTTGTCCATAGCTGAGCTTTCTTCACCGTTCCCAAGCTGATCTAACTTAAGAACGAAGACAGAAACCTTCACCCAGGGGCAGCTAGGTGGCGCCAAAGTGCACAGAGCACTGGGCCTGGAGTCAGCAAGACCTCTGTTCAAATCTGTCCGCAGATACTTACTACCTCTGTGATCCTGGGCAAGTCACTTCACCTCTGTCTACTTCACTTTCCTCATCTGTAAATCGGGGATAATAATAGCACCTATCTCCACGGGTTGTTGTGAGGACCAAATGAGATAATAATTTAAAATGCTTAAACAGTGTCTAGCACATAGTAGGTGCTTAATAAATTATCTATCATCTGTTGACATCCTGACACTCTTAAAAAGCTCTGTAAAATTAGGAATGGGGGGAGGGGTCAGCTAGGTGGCATGGTGGATAGAGCACCAGCCCTGGATTCAGGAGGACCTGAGTTCAAATCCGGCCTCAGACACATAACACTTACTAGCTGTGTGACCTTGGGCAAGTCACTTAACCCCATTGCCTAGCCAAAAAAACAAAAAAATAAAAAAATAAAATAAAATTAGGGACAGGCAGCTAGATGGCTTGGTGGATAGCTCTCTGGGCCTGGGGTGCATCTCAGGAGAACCTAAGTTCAAATCCAGCCTTAGACACTTATTAACCGTGTAACCCTGAGCAAGTCACTCAACCTCTGTTTGCCTCATTTTCCTCAACCGTAAAATGGGGACCCTGGAGAAGGAAATGGCAAAGCATTCCTGTATCTTTGCCAAGAAAACCCCATAAATAATAATAATATTGCCAAGAAAACACCAGACATAATAAGTGACCTCGGGATAAATGGGATCACAAAGATTCCAACACTACTAAACTATTTCACAGCAACCAAAAAATTGGAGACAGTTGCTTTCTTCTCTCCTCACCCCTCCCGTCCACATCCTGTAGCATAGAAATTCTTCCTCTGTGAGGGACTGTCTGATGTTGGCAGCTACCAGGTTGGGTACTGTGGCAAGGGTAGGGTAAGATCTGGGTATTTTGGAAGTCGAGGCAGGGACTGTGGTAGGCAGAGTCGTGTGTACTGGGATGGGCTGGATACGGAGAAGCCATGAGGCAATTGGGCAGTGCTATGAGATAAGCTGGGTGCAAGGAAGTAGCAGAGCCTGAGCTCCTGAGGCAAGGGGCGGTGCCACGTGGGAGTGGGACGGCAGAGGACTGAGTTCCCTCTGCTTAGTCCCCTCCCTATGTGCAACGTCATCCCCAGATGCCTCTTGTGACCTTCCTGACCTCCGGGTCCCTTTGTGCAGCACTGACCCAGTCCCCTCCTGAGTCTGACTTCCTAGGTCACGTACTCTTGTCTATGCGTCAATCCCAGATGCCTCCTTCCTGTATCCAATCCTAGCCTCCTACGTCACTCCCTCCCCCTTGGTGTGCTAAACTCAGACAGCCCCTTCCGGTATCTGACCCTACAATCATTGGCTAGTAGCGGGCTGGGGAGGAGAGGCTAAGTAGGTACTTAGGAACAAGCGTGGTCAGATCACACGTGCGCGCTCCCCTGGCTCCTGCCCTGTTGCTCTGGCCTTGCTGCTTGGGCTTGCTATGATGGTTTGCTGTGTTGGCCTCTGAATAAAGCTCTGGTGTTGGTGCCTCCCCATGGCTCGTCTCTGTGTGGTGATCCGGCTCAGAACCGAAGACCCAGGCGTGGGTAAGACTCTGGTAGTGTACTTCTTTTAAGAGAAGTGGGTACTGGCGCATGACTGGCAGAAGGTCGGCGTGTGGCCCGTATATTCCTCCACCTTGGTCCCATAGCATCAATTGCTCCTAACACTGATCTTGTCATTTAATGTTTACTTAAGACCTCCCGTAGCTTACAGTATAACCCTCGCCATGAGGCTCCCACCCACAGCACAGGAGAATGCAGATGAAGAAAAACCATCCTGTTAACCTTATTTCCCATTTATGCCGCTGTGCACATACAAATGTCGTCAGTCTCTCTCATTCATTCCCCCAACAGTAGAGTCAGCTCCACAGTATGACGGCCAGCTTATAAATACATATAAATCCAGAAACTTAAACCAGCACTGCTTTTAGAGCCTGGTGAGTGGTAAACTCATCTTGCAGGGGGGTGGGAGGGCTAGGGCTCTTGTCAGGCATGTTAGCAACAACAGCTAGCTTCCTTCTTCATAGATCAACATTTTCTTTCTGCAGGGCATGTTTGTAGTAATAACCCAACTCAGTAATACAGTAGGCTGATTTATTCACATAAAAAGATTATTTTATTCATAAAAAGGTAAGCATGAAAAGACTTTCTTCCTGATGTGAGAATGAGCACCGTAATGATTAAACTTTAAGATGAATTGTTTCTCCTTTCTTTTAATAGAAAGATAGAAGACTATGGGTGCAGAATGTGGCATGTGCTGTCAGTGGAGGGCTCTACAATGCTTGCCTTTGCGTGATTGCTCTTTCATTATAAAGGAGTGTCCAGTGGGGGAGAATGTATTGAGGAATGATTATGTAATTAAAGCAAAAGACTTCAATAAAAATTGGTCTTTAAATGGAAATTTAAGATCCACTTTTCAGTGGAGATTAAAAAACAACAACCAGATATTGGTTGTTCGGACATTTCAGTCTTATCGGACTCTCTGTGACCCCCTTTGGAGTTTTCTTGGCACAGATACCACAGTGGTTTGCCATTTCCTTCTCCAGCTCATTTTACAGATGAGGAAACTGAGGCAGACAGAGTTAAGTGATTTGCCCAGGGTCACATAGCTAGTAAGTATCGGAGGCCAGATTTGAACACAGGAAAATGAAGTCTTCCTGACTCCAGTCCCAGTGCTCTCTGCAATATGGTGCCACCTAGCTGCCCCACATATTAGACCTGGGAGATATTGCAGCAGAGTAGAATGGACACTGACCTGGGTATCAAGAGGGAAATTCTGTCACTAACTGGCTGTGCAATCTTAGGCAAATGATTTTACTTCTCTGGGTTGCTGTTTCCTCTTCAGTAAAATAAGAATATTGGACTAGAGTAAGGGGGCCTCAAGGCCACATGTGGCCCTCTAGGTCCTCAAGTGTGGCCCTTTGACTGAATCCAAACTTCACAGAACAAACCCTTCCTTTCTATCTTGAATATTCCATGGTTTATTCAGAGAGCTTTCTACTGTTGTCAAGTCGTGTGATTCATGACCCTTTTGTTAAAATGGGAACAAAATAGTTGCCCAAGTGATCCAGAATAAATAGCATGTTCATGGCACGGTCAGTAAGATATTTTTGGTTGGCATTTTTGCAACATCAGAGCTTAATATTAGAAAATGTCTAAGTCCAGCTCAAGGGGGAATTATATGGGACAATGGTTTATCTCTTCTTTGGAACAGGAGAGAAAATAGCCAGAAGCCCCTATGAGAAACAAAGGAAAGCCCCATTTGTGAAATCAGTGAATGGTGACAATTAAGGAATTGCGCCCACTACACTGATGAGCCTGTCCTGCAGGCAAGGAGGTCCTAGTTCAGCCACAAAGCCAACATGGTAGGACAAATATTTAGCAGCAACCACTTAAAATTGAGCCCCAGGGAACAGGGTGGCAGAGTGTACCCTGGATGAGAGAGTGGGGGTGGGGGTGAGGGGTGGTTATACTTTTGTTCTTGCTATGTTTTCTCAGTTAATATCCCTTTGTCCAAAAAAAAAAGAGGTTGTTCAGTTGTTTTTCAGTCTTGTCTGACTCTGTGACCCTATTTGGGGTTATCTTGGTAAAGATACTGGAGCAGTTTGCCATTTCCTTCTCCAGCTAATTTTACAGCTGAGGAAACTGAGGCAAACAGGGTTAAGTGACTGGCTCAGGGTTGCACAGCTGGGAAGTGTCTGAGGCCAGATTTGAACTCAGGAAGATGAGCCTTCCTGATCCCAAGCCCAGTGCTCTGTGCACTATGGCGCCCCCTAGCTGCCCTGCTGGACAATGATCAGGGTTCATAACTGACGAGGAGGAAGAGAATGGTCCGGACCGCCTTTGGGAAATTGCCCAGAGCTTTGAATGACTCGCAAGGCACAACCTGGCACAAAAGCCTATCCTTTTAACCTAGTAGCCTCTTGGTAAGGTGGCATGACTGTGATTCCTGGAACACCACAGATCGGGATTATAGGTGATCCAGAGGGCAATGGACAGCTGTGAAGGGGGTGTGAGTGGGCCAAAGCATATTTCCAGTTATTACCTATGTTTGGGAACAATCAGTCAACAAACATACTAAATGCCTACCATGTACCAAGCACTGTGCCGAGTATTGAGGATACAAAGACAAAAATGAAACATGCCCTGCCCTCATGGAGCTTCCATTCTAACAGGAAGAAAAAATGTGCATACATAATTCAAGGTAGTTAGAGAAGGGCACTAGCAGCTGAAGGGAGGCAGGGGATATGGGGTCAAGAAGGGCTTTGTTTAGAAGGCGGAGCTTGAGCTGAATTCCAAGAAGTGACTTTAAAGGTCTCGTGCAGACAAAGCAGCTGACATTGATTTGGAATGACTAATTAGTCAGGATACATAAGAGAAATGAGATGTTACCATGCTGAAAAAAAAATCAGTTAGTATGATGAACACAGAGAAACATGGGAAGACCTACAAACTGATGCACAATAAAATAAGCAGAACCAGCAAAACAAGATATGCGATGACTATAACAATATGAATTGAAAAAATGAAGACAACAAAACAATTAAAACTGAACTAAATTGAACTTCTAGGCATCTTGTAAAATACATCCTACGTGACCTGTCGGATGGAAAGATGGACTTTGAATCCAAAAGACCCAGGTACAAATCCTGCCTCAAACACTTGCTAGCTGTGCGACCCTAGGCAAGTCACTTAACCCATGTTTGCCTCAGTTTCCTCTTCCATAAATGGCTTTATGACCTCTAAGGTCATCTGTGATCCAATGTATGCTGTGAAATTTTAATGACCAAGGTTGGCCCCAAAGAAGTTGAGGGGAAGGTTCTGTGCATATGAAAGATTGTATATAATGTCAGAATTTTTTTATACATTGGTTAGTTTTGCTGAACTGTCTGTCTTTTCTCCTCTTTTTGATTCTTTGTTATAAGGGGTGGCTCTCAGTAGTGGGAAATGTAAGTGAATGTAAAAACAAAGATACCAATAAAAATGTAAGATTCCATCTAGTAAGGTGATGTGTGATCTAAAAGAAGATGGCCAGGTCATAAAGCAGGCATGATTGTGGTTGGTGTTAGTCCTCCAATGGCTTCAGCAGGGGTTAAGCCTTGACTTGCAGGTGAATTGGATTTAAGTGAGGCAGAGCCGTGCTCACTCTGTCCTGTGGAGTCATTGGAGCCCTGTGGCCAGGCAAAAGTCAAGATGATTGGTGATGGCCCCGCTGCAGTAAGAGTGAGGGAGGACAGGAAGACGAGGTGTCACCCATGGAAGGAAACCGGAACCAGAGGAAGGAAGGCCTGCTGCGCACTGGGTGGATGCTCCAAGGAGGGTCCATGGGAAAGCATGGACAAGAACCATGGAGGGTAAAGAATGGGGGGGAGGGGAGGGGACCAATAAGCTAATCGATGAAATGGACTCCCCCTGATACAATAGGCGTCTGCCTCTGCGTCTTCGATTGCCGCTTCTGTTCTTCCTTCGGGGGCTAAAGAAC
>NW_020954577.1:45031075-45074732 GCF_900497805.2 Vombatus ursinus | reverse complement strand
GGGCCAGGGTTAGTAGGGCTGGCTGTAGACTGAGGCTGGGTGCATTCTGTTGCATTCCTTGTTTGAAGGAGGGAACAATGCCAAGTTTGAGAAGCTTCTGCATAGGTAGAGGCTCGAAGCATCACGCAGAAGAGCCAAGGTCAATCACCTGGATGTGGGCCATGGAGGTCAAAGTCCGGATGTGAGAAACAGGATGTAGAACTGAGAGTCAAAATCCATAAGAAAGACAGGCAGGCAGGCAGATGGACTGATAGACAAGAGAGAAAGCAAGAAGGAAAAGGGGAGAAAAGGAAAAAGAAAAATAAGAAAGGAAGAAAGAATGGGAAAGAAATAATGAAAGAAAAAAAGGAAAAGAAAGTAAGAATGGAGAGAGGGAAGGAGGAAGGAAGGAAGAGAAAAGGAAGGAAGGAAAGAAAGGAAAGCTCCAAGACAGTAGAATTTCAGATCTAGAAGGAACCTGGAACAAAATCATTTTTTGCATCTCTAGCACATTCTTGGCTCAGGTTCAAGTCTCACCTTTGATACATACTGACTCAGTGATCTTAGGTAAGTCACTTAACTTCTCAGAGCTCCAAGCAGCCCTTTATGATTAACTTATAGATGAGTTGCTGGTCTGTAGCTCTGGATGGAGGTGCCGGTAGGGAGTTTCCTGCATTGATGAAATCATAGATCTAAGCATACAATCAAAAACCTCACTTTCATTGCTCGTTTTTGGTAATAGTTACGAAAATGACGATGCAAAACTATATATTTTAAATTTTATAGGCAAACCAACAAAACAGCAAAATGTTCAATCCATTTGAGGACTTCCATGCTTTTCCATTTTAATGGAGGTTTTCAATACCTCAACATTTATATTTTCCAGTAAAACTAATTGTTTTAGGTGGGCAAATAAAGTAATAAATTAACTTTGGAATTATGTTTCTGTATGATGGTGGTACAATTTATTTGTGGCTGTGTAGGGCAGATAATTATCTTGGATCAATAAGTTGTATTTAAAATGCATCTCACTATAATGGCAATTTGCCCAGTGTTGTTTAGCTGGCAACAAGGAAATTGGAGTTTAGAAATTAAAAAAAAAAAGTTTAATTTTCATTTTCACCATTAGCTCTCAGAAAATCAGTCAAGGGCATCATAAATCAAAACAAAGTAATGTAGCTTAAAAACATAAATATAAAATACTCCACTTATTTAGCATTTGCATTTAAATTAAGACTATGAGACTTAAAACTTTGTTCAATAAACATGTCAAATACTAAATTATGTATTTCAGCTCTATGTTATATATCAATTAAGATAAAGAACAGGTAGAAGAGAAAGGCAGTGAAATGCAAAGAGATCAGAGGCACAAAGATAGAGAGATTTTCATTGAGTAATACCCCTCATTCCGTATACACATTAAAGACTTAATGTTGTTCTATATCGTTATGACTAAAGCCATAAAGGGGAAAATTACCTTTTGCTACAGTGCTGAATTTAAGTCATGGGTGAGAAGTGTTTAAGCCCTGATTTATATAACTCTTTTGATGAGCTTAAATTGTTTTAAACATTCTCTTGGAAGAAGAGGGGAAGGGTTAATTAATGAAGAAGAGAGATTTTCTGTAATGGTTGAAAGAACACAAGACTGGAGTTTGGGTTCTAGTTCTAATGGTCAATAATGTGGTGCTCCCTCTAGGAAACTTACCTAATTCCAGCTTGATTTACAGGGGCTGGTTTCCCAAAGGGTGGCTGACTGCCATTCTTCAGCATTTTAGGGATAACTCTGAAATGCTGATGTTTCTAGTATTGTCACTTGTGTGCCCCCATCTATGGTGTTCCCCATTATTAATTTACCAGTAGACTTCTGTTAGCTTTTACAAAAGGGATTTACTGAGACAGTATAACAAGTACAGTAATTACAAAACAATACTCCCCAAATTGGAGGCATGCTTTCTCCTTCCATACATAAGTACCTGGGGGATGTGGACTCAAACATAAAGTACAAAGGTAATGAGTCACACATGTAGAGAATATATGTGACTAAAAGGTACATATTGACTCCTGGCCCTGGAAATCCTTTTCTTTCATGGAGTTCTCATGAGGTTCTCCTTAGGTTTAATTCTCTGACAGGCTCTGAGTATTAATATCTATATAGAGTTTAAACCAACATTTCTCTCCTTTAAGTGGGGTCCCAATCCTTGATTCCACCACTGTCCTCAGTGACTATCTGTACCTGTCTTCAGGAATAAAGCTTATTATTGGTCATTGTTCTGCCTCTGGTAGATTCTGCTACTGATTCCAGTTTCTGATGAGACCTCTGAGCGGATAACATATATGTGTGTGTGTGTATGTATATGTCTATATGTCTATTTATATATACATACATATACACACATATGTATTATGCACACACATGCACATATATAGTGCTTTGCAAACCTTAAAGCAGCATATAAATGTTAATTATTATTAGCATAATTATTTTGTGACCTTCCAGAGCTCACAAGGTTATAACATGGACAATTATAGATACTGAGTTGCCTAAAATCAGGAAAGAACAATCACAAAATAAACAGAGTCACCATGTGCTCATAGACACGTGGTATTCCCCTTGCTTACCCTCCCCCACTTGGCAGCCCTCAAGGAACTTATAATCTAATGAATTCCAACCAGGATTTGAAAAAATGCTCTTCTCTGCAACAAGGTGTCATGTAGCCTTTACTTAAAGACTTCCAATGAAAGGTAACCTACTGCCTCCCTAGGCATACCATTCCACTTTTGGACAGCACTCATTTTTAAGAAGTCTTTCCTGACATCAAGCTTAAATCTGCCTCTTTGCCACTTCTACTCACTATTCCAAGTTTTGCCCCCTGAAGCCAAGCAGGATAAGACTAACCCCTCTTTTAGAATTTCTTGAAAATTAGGTTTGTACATACTCTTTTCCCAAATTTGAAGGAAAATTTCCCATCCAGTCTGGAGGGAAAAACAAAGGATGCATTTTCATCTGTTATACTAACCTGATGGTCTCTCCAAATGACATCAGATCCACAACTTGGCAAACCAGTTCTCTGCAGATTTGGGAGGGAAGAGGCAGACTAACTTCATCTTGGAAAAGAAATAGAGATGTAATTCAAACTGGGGTTTGCCACATTGGTCCTGAGGGCAAAACACAAGAGAATCTGCTTTATGCCGGATTAGGAACAAAGAGCCATGAACAAGCATTCCTTTAAACTCTTAGGAGAGCCTCTCCTTGGAAAATTCAAGGCGATTGAATAAACAATCTCCCTGAAAATGTAAAGTCTTCTTTTTCACGGGTTTTTTTTTGGGGGGTGGTGTATATGCAGGAATCTGTGCCTACTTTGTGCTTAAACTTTTCACGGTCTTCAGAAATGCATTTTATAATGTATTTGAATAGAAATATGAATAGAATAGAAATGATACAAATAGAAAATATGAATAGAAGTCTCATTTTTTGAAAATATGGATACATCACAGTCATTTCTTGATATAGTCCCCATTCTATGCCCCAGCCCTCCTGTGAACCTTCCCTTTTAACAAAGAACCAGCGTTAAGCAAAACGAGCTAACAGAGCGACCATATCTGACAATCTATGCAATGGTCCACACCCTTAGGCCCCCACCTGGCCAAGGAAAGAGGGAGGCACAAAGAAAGACCCTTTTCCATACCTGGAGGTGATTTTGATGGTGATGAGGGAATGGATGGTAAGGTCTGTGTTGAGCCCTTAAATAAATGTGGTACAGTGGAAAGAGCACTATATTTGAAGTCAGAAGGACCTGAGTTCAAAACCTACCGCAGTCATTTATTATCTGTGTGACCTTGGGCAAGCCAGATCAGTTCTCTGGGACTTAGATTCTAAATCTATAAAATGATCGGGAGTCAGACTGGGAAGCCTCTAAGGTCTCTTACAGCATTAAATCTGTGATCCTATAAACCAAGTTAGCTGAACCAACAGAAGCTTTGATGAGGTGATTTAATAAGTCAACCGACCAATAAATATTTATTGAACACCAAATAAGAGTGAAGCACTGTGGTTGGCACTTTAAAGTGATAGAAAGAAAGTATTTGATGTGATCTGGGCCTCTTAAAGAGCTTACGCTTTAGTTGGAAAGATAAAATGGATGCGTAAAACTCCATCCTGCACCGTATCACCCTTCTTAGGCACTCAGAGAAGGGAGAGATTAGCATGGACTCGTCAGAGGTGAGTGACATCGTAGAGGAGATTGGGAATCTAACTGGGCTTTGGAGAATCTGCGGGATTTGGATACACAAAAGGAGAAGGAAAGAGAAAGGGTCATCAAAGTCAAAGGAGACATGTTTGCATCACCGCAGCGGAGCGTTCCAGCGAGCTTCGAGGAAACTTACCATCTTCCACTTTCCTTCCGTGCCACGTGGTACGGTGTTCGTCCGATGTGACCTGAGCCCACCAGCACTGAAGTCAAGAAAAAAGAGATGGATTCCAGTGCCCATTTCTGCCCTACTGGGGATGAGATAGTCGTCTCTGGTACATTCCAGTTGGACTCCTCTGTCCCCACACTTGTTGCCAACGGTTTTAAGGGATCATGGCTCGGAGATCAGCACTTGTGTGAGCACCGTGAGTTCTGAGGACAGGGAAGAACCCTTCTCATCACAGTCATGGGATCATCAATTTAGAGCTAAAAGGAGCCTTCACCTCTTACTTGAAAGATGAGAAAATGAAGGTCCAGAAAAGTAAAGCGACTTGTCCAGGGTCACATAGATGGTAGGAGGAATCTGAGGAAACAGGCCCTTCTGACTCCAAGCCCAGCGATCAACCCACTGAGCCATACTGTCTTTTAAAGGCAAAAGAGGACAGGTGGGTAGCGAGGCCTATGCAGATAGAATTGAGGGAGGCAGGAGGAATGGGGAGAAGATACAATGGTGCTTAGATAATGCCCCAAAGCAGTTCTTAATCTCTGGGTAAAGGAAAACAGCTAACCTGGAGATTATAGCTAGATGTCTTAGCTCAAATGGGTAGGACAAGGAAGGTGGCAGTGCCCAAGGACTCCCCATGGACAAGAGGAAACAGAGAATTTGTGGACTCTGAGTGAAGCACCCTGGGTGGAGCCCAGGCAGGTTCACAAGTGCAGAACAGTGGCTTGTGGGAGTATTGATCCACCTGGGGCAGAGATTATCTGTTCTTTGCCCAGGATTTATGTGCCCTGCTCGGTGACGGTGGGTGGTCTAGGTAGCCCAAGAGAAGCAGGGCTTCATAGGCTGCTTCATAGGCACAGGGACTTTCATGAGTTGAAAGATGCTGGATGGCTTTGGAAGCCCATTTGAAACCAGGCTTGTCTTGTCAGGCCATCCACAATTTGGCTTTAAACACCTTTCCAGACTTGGCTTCCCCTAGTGACTATCGGGCTAGTGTGATTCAAAGGTGGGAAAGGTTCACCTGGGATTCAGAGCTGAAAGAGACCTCAGAGGTCCAGAGGTGTCAGGGGTCACAACACCCCTGAGTGCAGCCTGGGCCAGATTCAAATGGAATTGAGAACTAGCTAACAAAGTAAATAACAAATACGACATCTCACTTTAAAACTGAGCCAATATGTGGCCCTGCAGGTGTCTGTATGTTCAGATTAGTGGCACCCATTCCTGTTTGAGCATTTGAGTTTGACACCACTAGTCTAATCCAGCCCTCTCAGTTTAAGGAAGGGCAAGAGACATGCCCAAGGTCACACAGGCAGTAATAACATCAACTCATATTGATATAGTGCAGTAAGGTTAAAACAAAACCAAACAACTCTACCCTCACTGTGACCCAAGGAGGCAACTGTATCTATTATTAAGCCCATTTTGCCTTTGGACCAGAGGTGTCATGGCACTGGTATAGGGGTTTCCACTGAGGATATCCTCTGCCAATGCAGAATGGCAATTGTTCTGTAAGTTAGTCTTAGGGAGCTGCCTAGGATACTGAGAAGTGAAGTGACTCACCAGGGGTCACATAGACGATGTGTATCAGGGACCAGACTTGAACCCAGTCTTCCTGACTGGAGAAAAGCTAGCTCTCAGACTGAGCAATCTTCTGCTCCTCTGACCACATTGAACTCCCTTCTGACCATCTTCTGAACCCCCATGGGTTCCATGTTTCCAGGAATCTTTTACCCTGTTTTCAGTGATTCTCTTCCTGAAAGGATTCTGATGGTTTGTTGTGTTCATTTTGAAGGCATCAGCAATCCTTTTCAGAGTTCTCAGAGAAAGGCCGGCAGTGCCCACTTGGGGTCCAAAAGTTTGGAAGTACAACCTATGTGAGATGTGGATCATGACACAGAAGAAAAAAGAGAAAATGTGCATTTCATCTAACAGTTGGAACTGTGTTTTTTAACCTAAGCCGAGGTGCCACATAAAGTCCCCCTGACGTTCCTTTTCATCACTGCATTTATTAGATTTCAGATGTTGGCAGTCTTCTCTGGTGTTCATTCCTGTGTCTGTCTCGTCATCTAATAATGACTTGTTTACAAGAAGGTGCTGACCTCATTTCTGAGTATGAGAGCTGCCCTTCCCAGGGCTGTATTTTTAGGCAGTATAGATCCTTTGTTTTCCTTTTAAAAATGAACCACTTTAATAGTCATGGGCTCAAGAATCGGAAACAGATGGACCCTGAGAGGTCACTAAGTAGAATGTAAGATTCTTGAGGGTAGAGACTGCTTTGTGTTTGCCTTTGTATCACCAGAACTTAGCATCATCGTTAGAAATATCTTTCACGGTTGAACCTTCCTATCTGATACTGTGTAATGACTTTGTGTAGACTTTGTATTTGCTCATCTATGTATGTGTGATATTCCCCCAGGAAAATGGAAGTTGAGGGCAGGGATGATTTTGTTTTCGCCTTTGTGACCCCAGAGCCTAGTAGTTAGTGTTTGTTGAATCAAATCAAATCAGTTCATTCCCCTAGTCTTCTACGGGGTCCAAATAATGTATCCCATCTCAAATAGAAAATAATCTGTTTTCTTTTTATAGATTCATAGAGGAGATGCTTTAAAAAAAACAGTAATGGAATATGTGCATCTGATTTCAATTCAATTTAACAAGCATTATTAAGTGCCTCCCATACTAGGCACTGGGAATACAAAGAAAAAAAAAACCCAAAGTCCCTCCCTTCAAGGAATTTGCATTCTACTGGAAAGAGAGATCATGTACACAGATAAGTAAGCATAAAGCTTATGCAAAGTAGATACCAAGCATAGGACGTGGGGATGCAAGCGCAGGATGTGTTTACTACAATTTTTAAAACCAGTGTGAAAATACATCCGGAATCACAGAGCAACTTTAGTTAGATATTTGAGCCCCTGGTAGGCAACAAAAAGAGAATAAAAGAATTTTCCCAAGCATTCCGGGACCGCATCCTATCGTTCACTTCCTGAAGCAGGGCATTCTCTGGATACTCTAGATGATCGCTGGTGTCCCCTTTTGGACTCATTAGTCAGTCTGTTCAACCCCAAACAGAAAACTCCACTCACGCGGAAGGCCTGAGATGGGTTTCATCCACAGCTGTCTTTATGAGAGAGCAACTGTCTTGGTGGGATTGGATTTCTCTATTTTTCAAGTTAATGGCTAGCCATGTAAGATGACGGGAAAAAGGGATACAGAATTAAAGACCTCTGATAGTCATACAGGGTTAGATGCTGACAGATAGATTCTGGCTTCTGAGGAAAACAAGAAAGCTGCCTGGACTTGCTTCACGAAGCAAAGGACTTTCAGGAGAGGGAGTGGAATGAAAGCTTAGAGCAAACTGAGGAAACAACGCTTCCCGACTGAGTTTAGCTAATTTTGGCATTCTCAGTCTATTCTTGTTCTTGTTGTTGTTTGTCCTGCATTCTTGAAGAGAACCATGACATCTGGGAGGTGATGCCATGACAAGCAAGTGAATTGGATTACAGTGAGGAAGGGAGGGCTGTGCAGAGTCCCAAGCCTCACTGTCTCCTCTGGAGCTGTCTGGGTCCAGTGGCCAGATATAGATCAGGATGACTGGAGATGGCCCAGGATGCAGTGGGAGACCTTGGCCTTTTCAAGCTAAATTCTTTAACAGTTCTCGTTTTGACTGAGGCAACACCCATTCAGGGATTAAGTCTATTCTTGTAGGTGTTTCCTGGAATGTGCCTCACTTGACACATTACTATAATTCCAACTCTTTGATTGATAACTCTGAGGCTTATGACCTGTTCTCCTTTCCATACCTTCTCAAATTCAATTCATTTTAACAAAGCATTTATTAAATACCTACAATGTGCAAGACTGTGGAAAGAAGATGAAAATGAAAGTTTCTGTTTTCAAGGAGCTTATATTCTATTGGTTCATTTGGCAAACGTTTATTAAGCTCTTACTATGTTCCAGGCACTGTGCTAGGGATTGGGGTTATAAGATGAAAAGGAAATGGTCCCTGCCCTCAGAGAGCCTACACTCTATTAGGGAAATATGCCATGAACACACATGAGTATAGTGGAAGACAGAGGGTGGTAGAGGAGGAAGGTAAATTCTCTAAGAAAATTTGAAGAGGAAGAAAGCAATGGCAGCTAAAGTGCTGAGGGAAGACTACATGGAAGGGGTAGCACTAGGTCTGAGAGGTAGAGAGGAGGGAATGCATTCTAGGCAAAGAGGATGGTCTATTTCAATGAATAGAAAAGGTAGAAACGTCCATTTCAGCACCAGCGAGTAATCAGATTTGGCTGGAATCAGTAGCAGCAGCAGTATGTAGTGAAAAGAGTGTTGGATTCGGAGTTAGAAGACCCAAGTTCAAATCCCTGTTCTGCCATTCATGCGATGTTGAGCAAATCCCTCCTTCATCTCTCTAAGATTAAAGTATTGGACTAGAGGAACTCTGTGGTCTCTCACAGCTCTGAATCTGTAATCCTAGGATCTTGTGACCCTGCTGTCATCTGAATTGCCCTGAAACCAGAGGGGCTACAGATCTGCTCCACTGAACTAGAGGTCCAGTAGGTAGGAAAAAGGTTTAATTAAGCACTATTTGATAAAAGTGACATTCAATGATAAGGTTTTACTTTGTGTCCAGGAGGTAAGAATCACAAAGGTTTTAATGATATTATGTACAATAAGTGTATAAATCCTACCGAGTGATGGGGTTTGCTTTATTGCATTCTGGTACTACCAGTTGGATTAAATTCCATCCCTTGTAAGAGACTGGAGAGGACTTAGAAAGCACATTTAATAACAGGATGAATGTTGCATATTGCTTGAAGGAAGAGAGTTATTAATGCCAATCCATACATCCTGCCCAAGGAAGGTGGGTCATTCTTGACTTTAATTTAATCCTTCCTCTATACAACTGAGAAAATAATTTTCCCAATGCATATGTCTAAATGCCTCATTTCCCTGATCAAAAGCCTTTCATTTTTCACCACTAGCTACAGGATAAAATATAGACTCTTTGGTCTGGAATTTAAGGCCCTTCACAATCTGGCTTCAACCTATCAGATTGTCCTATCAGCTGAAAGGAAGAAGAGCTACAGGGGAGCCTGATGTGGTAGCTGTCTTTGAGTATTTGAAGGACTGTCTCATAGGAGAGGGACTGAACATGTTCTTCTTGGCCCCATAAGACAAAACCTGGAGCAGAGGGCAGCTGTTTCACAGGCAACTTTAGGCTTATTATAAGCAAAAACTTCCCTGATGTTAGCACAATCTGAAGTGAAGTGGGCTTTCTTGGGAAGTGCCTTACACCGGGAAGTTCTTCAAACAAACAAGGTCTTCAAGAGTTGGTAGATGGCTGGGGAGGTGAGGAGGGAGGGGGAGAAACATTTAAAACTCAAAAGCTTATGGAACTGATTGTTGATAATTCAAAATAAAGTAATTAAAAAATAAAAAAATAAAAAAGTTGGTAGATGGGTTTCAAGAGCTGCCCTGGGCTAAATATCTATCAATTTGTGGCTAATCGGGTGTTGAACCTCTTCAGATTTAGGCTGGTCTAGCCCCATATTAATTAGCCCATAAATCAATGAGATGATGTATGTAGACGGATAAAGACTAGAAATGTGATTTCATGAGTCTAGGTAACTCCAAGATGAGAAAGCTTCCTCTCCCAATGCAGGTCACCACCTTCTATAGGTCAGCAACCTTTAAGAGACTTGCCTAGAGTATTTAGAGGTCAATGACTTTCCCAGAGTCACACAGCATGTATGTGTCAGGGGAAAGACTTGAATTCAGGTTTTCCTGGCTTCATAGTTGGTTCTTTATCCACTGTGGATATGTACAGATGTACAGATGTAAAGTAAGGTATTTTGTGAATCTTAACAGCATTCTATAAAAGTCAACTATTGTGGTTATTGCTAATTACATACTAATTAGCCTTAAATAGCTCAGACTAGGAAGAAGACTTCGAGTAATTCCACAGTGTCTTTGAGCATAGTCATCAGGTTGGGCCCAACAAAGAGAATTAAACTATTGGCTGGGCACCAGTTGAGACGCCGTCTCCCAACCATAGCTCTGCATTGACTTTTTCCTTTCTTTTCTGTCTTCACAGACACATATACTCTTGTAAGAATATCACAGATTTTTATCTATTTATTTACTGTGCTTGTATTGATTGCAGCTGGGAAGTTTGCCTAAGCAACTGAATGCAAGGGATCATAGGATCCTGGAAGGCATCTAAGAGGTCATTCTCTTCCAGCTCCCTCATTTTAGAAATGAGAAAAATGGGGCTCAGAGAAGTTCACAATCTCCTGCTGCCTAGATGCAAAGCACGAAGGTTTCCAGAGAAGGCACCATGAATATGACCATTTCAATGTTGAGATGCCAAAAAAAAAGAGTAGAAATGAATAAATTTGTAACTAATGATGCTGCTTCTGATGTTTTCAAGTCTCTTCAGAGCCACCTAAGTTTTGCCACATGAAATTATGTTAGAGTAACTTTGAGGGATAATTAGGAGAATAGGCTTCATAGAGGAGGTGGCATTTGACATAGGCCTTGAGAGAAGAGAAATATTTCAACAGGCTGAGAGTTGGAGCAAGTGTGTTCCAGGTGCAAATTCATTGAGGTAGAAGACCATAGGCCAAACTAGGGGCAACAGCTGGGAACTTATTTTGACTGGTATGTTGAGTACATGAGCCATAACAGAGCAAAGTAAGACTGAAAGGCATAGGCTGGTCAGATTCCGAAAGGCCTTCAGGGCCATTGTAACCCAAGCTCCTGGGTCCATCAAAATTGGATTGTCTCCTCATTGGTCAGATCAATGCCCTAGGTCTTGGGGCTTGGGTTACACCAGCCTGAGGAGTCTGTGTTTTATCTTGCAAGTAGTGGAGAGCCACTGATGCTTTTTGAACAAGAGAGTGACATAATAATAAACTATTCAAGCAGATCTGTGATCACTTCAATGTGGATATTCTCTCCAGTGATGCAGATCCCAGACCCCCCATTCCTGCATTTCCAGCGTCCTCTTGCCTATGGTCTTTTGAAAAGTTCCCCACATAGGCTCCAGACAATATGTTGGAGGCTTGCCTCAATTTCTTCTGACATTGAGAGGCTCAGGCTGCCCACTTGTCATCCATTGCCAGCCCCATCATCTTTTCCTATCATACATTTCAATCAGTGAAAAAACAATATTTACAAGATTATAGGTGGTGCAGTAGATAGAACTTGGGATTTGGAGTAAGGAAGATCTGAGTTCAAATCCTTCCTCAGACACTAACTAGCTGTATGCCCCTGGGCAAATTATTTAACCCTTCTCAGCCTCAGTTTCCTCATCTGTAAGAGGGGGTAATATTAGCACCTACCTCCCAGGGTTGTTGTAAAGATCAAATGAGTTAACATATGTAGAGTGCTTTACAAACCTTAAATCTCTGTACGAAAGCTGGATATTATTATTATCTAGAGGTAGGGGGGGACCTCAGAAACCAATTAGTTCAGCCCGGCCTTTCAGAGATGAAGAAATTGGGGTCAGGGAGATAAGTGGCTGCACAAGGTCACAAAAGTAGTAAGTTTAAGAGGCAGAATTCGAACCCAGGTCCTCTCACTCTTGAGTCAATGCTCTTTGCACTGTACCATGATATCTGAGGTTGATATTGTATCTGGGGGTTTGCACAGTGATTTCCAGACATCATCTCATCTGATTCTCACAGCAATCCTATAAAAGTCAATGCTATTATCATCATCTCCATTTTACGGATGAGGAAACTGAGGAGTGGAGATGAAGTAATTTGCCCAGAGTCACACAAATTAGTAAATATCTGAGGCCAAATTTGAACCTAGGTCTTCGTGACTCTGAGGCCAGTGCCCTATCCGTTGTGGCACACTGTCTTTTCCTGATGCCGTCAGTCCTTTGCTTTAAGAAGATAATTCTGCCCGCTATGGGGAGGCTAGGTCAATATGTCAAGGACCTGTGATTTCAGGGAGAATTAGGACAAGTGGGATGAAGGGC
The DNA here is from genome assembly GCF_900497805.2 of Vombatus ursinus. NCBI lineage: Eukaryota > Metazoa > Chordata > Mammalia > Diprotodontia > Vombatidae > Vombatus > Vombatus ursinus. The sequence continues at coordinate 45,062,350 of NW_020954577.1, read as the reverse complement.
TTAGACATTCACCAACTGGTTTCTTGGGGAGTGGTGTCTGTTGAATCATACAGACAAATTTGAGGACATGTGGGTGTTCCTTTGCCAGTCAAAACAGGCAGAATCATGGGGCAGAGTGGCAAGGTAGGGCCCTTCTTCAGCAAGGCAGTGGAGGCAGTCTGTGGTTATTGTGAAGTAGCTAAAAATCCTAGGCAAAGAAGGAGTTCATCTCATGATGGGGAACAGATCGCTTCGTTAGGAGCTCCAGAAGAGCTGAAGTTCCCAGATATCCTATTTGCCCCCAGATTGGCCCTCTAGGCCAATGAGGCAGGGAGGAATGGGCGTCCCTAAGGAAAACTGGTCTTTGCTCTCACTTTTTATCATTCAGGGTGGATCTCTGACATGGCAGGAGTAGGTCACTTCCACTGAATGATAGAAACAGAACTCTGTGAAAGGCAATCAGGTGAGGGAGTGTGGGGCAGAGCCAGTAAGGAAGAGGTTCAGCCAAAGCGTGACCTCATCCAGCCTTGGGGGAGCCACTCAGGTGCACACACCCACCTCTGCTGTTTTGTTCCCAGTATTAACAAAATCCACTTTGATGGAGCAAAGTGGAGACAGCTGGCCGCAGCTACCACTGCACTTCAGGTTTTCCGACTCAAAAATTAGAGATGAAAGGGCTGGTCTGGGAAAGCATCTTGGTTTATTTGCTCTCTTGAGGCATGGTGCAAAGAAGAGAGAGCCAGACTTGTTGTCAGGAAGGACTGGGTTCAAATCCCGCCTCTGAGACCTGCTGGCTGTGTGACTGAGCAAGTAAGTCAGTCCACCTTCTAAGCCTCAGTTTCCTCACCTGTAAAGGAGGAGGGTTCATGGTCTCTGCACTCCCTTTCCAGCTCTAGGGCCATAAGCCAATGAGGACAATAACGCCCGTGGTACCTTCCCTGTGCGGTTGCTGTGGAGTTATAATGGGATGATGTATGTAAAGGGCTTCCCAAATTTCAAAGCACTCTATGAATGTCATCAATAATTGGTGCAGGGAGTAGAGGGCCAGCTTTGGAATTAGGAAGACTTGGGTTCAAATCTTGCCCCTGAGACAAACTGGCTGTGTGACCCTGGGCAGCTCATTTAAACACAGTGTCCGGGGACCTGTCTCCAACTATAGGATTGAATGAATGCTGGAGCATATATTAAGGACTTCTATGCTCCAGTCGTGGGGGTACAAGTTCTGGGAGTACAAATACAAGCAAGCAGTTTGTATTTTAATAGGGAAAGAGAATAGGTAAAGTTGGAAAGGGGACAGTGTACTAATGAACCATGCTTGGAAATGTCGGGAAAGTACTATCATTGCTTGGTTCTAGGCAAAAGCTCACAAATCAGAGCCCATAGTCGAAGAAGACAGTCCAAGCTTCCAGCAGGAGAGGGATAAGAAAGAGGGAGAGGCTGGGCAGAGTATAGGTGGAACAGCTTGGAAATGACTGGGGCAATTGCCATGGACAAGTTGACAATCTGCATTTGGAGGCTGTTTCCACCCTGGGATTCTCCACGCTGATGAAATCACAAGTCTCCCCTCCCCCTACCCCCCCTTGAAAATTATTACCTAGGTGACCTCGGGTAAGTCATTGTACCTTTACCACTCTGATACTCAGTTTCCTTATCTATATAATAAAAGGGTTGAATAGATGTGGCTTTTTAAATAAAGTTGAATGATGAATAACTGAATAATTATAATGACTAATCTTGGTTCCAGACAGGACATGAGGAAGCACGTCCCTCTTTTCAGTACAGGGGAAGGAGACTACTGGTACAGAATGGTACATACACTATCAGCGGCCACTGTGCCAGTTGTTTTGCTTATCTGTTTTTGTTCTTTTTTTTGTTTATGTGTTAGCTTGTTTGTTATAAGGGAGGCCAGATAGAGTGGAATATATCTAGAAATGACTATGATGTGAAAACAAAAGCCATCAACATCTCTTGTTTAAAGTTAATTATTTGGAACTTGAAATCCAAAGAAACAAAGGTTATGAAAGATGATTAGGGTAACAGGCCAGTCTGCAAAAATCATTTTAGTCAATAATATACCTCAGTATAGTACTGAAGCATTAGTACCCTCACCCACAAGTGTTCTTAGTGATGTTCAGTTATCTCAGTTGTAGCTGACTCTCTGTGATCCCGTTCGGGGCTTTCTTGGCAAAGTCACTGGGGTGGTTTGCCATTTCCTTCTCTAGCTTGTTTTAGAGATGAGGAAACTGAGGCAAACAGGGTGAAGTGACTTTCCTAGGATCATACAGCTAATACACGTCTGAGGCTGGATTTGAACTTAGGTTTTCCTGACTCCAGGCTGGGTGCTGTATCCACTGAGCCATCCTAGCTGCCCTGCCCATAAATACTGTTTACTAACTTCGGACCTAAAACAAAAACAAAAAATCCCCGTGTGCATCAAAGGTTAGTGGGGGTACGGGTTTCCCCACTTTGCTTCCACCGTGAGTTCAGGGACTTCCTCTCTTTTCACCTCTCCTGCTTGCAGTGGGGTGGCCGGGGCTACATAGATTTTGAGGCCCTTTGCAACTCCAATTGTGTATTTGGGAATCAGTCCCCAGCTCTAAGCCACCGATGAGGGCTTCCATGGCCTGGCCAGGGGGAGGGATGGCAATGAGAACTGATGAAGAGTCAGGTACAAGGAAAGGAGTTTCAGGGGCTCAAGGGTAAGAAGCCAGAGCTTCCTGCTCAGACAGGAATCTGGAAGAACATTCTAGTTCAGTCCCCTCCTTTGTCAGAGATTCTCATGACGTGATGTGCCTTAGTCTACTTTGGCTAGACTTGTTTCTCTTAACTCATGGTCATTATGAAGGAAACTTGGGTGACGTTACCTAGCATAGCCACCATTATTGCTACCATTCCCACCCTCTTCTAGCTTCCAGTCATTCTGCGTGCTGCCCCCAAGGCAGCGGTATATGTATGTCCTCCACAAAGGTGAGTACAAGTCTCTTAGGGCTTCATTTTGATCCTCAGGTGTCACTGCTCCCCTCTTCCTGGCTCCCTCCAATCTCACTCTTTATTGACGAATAGTGAGAGCTTAGCTTTTTTATGGGAATGTTTGGCCTAGTATAAATACAGAAATCCATTAACATAGAGGGGAACTACCGATAGTATTGCCAATGTAACTCTGGGTTCAAAGGGCCAGTTGTATGGCGCTCTCTCCCTATTGGTGAAGATTGATTACTCAATGCTATGTGAGAAGCTGGTGGGAATGCTATGCTATGTGGTGGAGCTGGGGAGAGTCGTAGAGAAGAGAGATCTGGTCTCTTCTGGCTCCCAGAGAAGTCATGCCATTCCAGATTCTCTTCAGGTCCCTAATGGGAGAAAGACTCTGGGAAGACACCAGCATGTAGAGGGAGCTGGCAAACTTTATTATGTCCAGCTTGTAACACTAGAGACTTCAGGGACTTTTCCCTTGGGTGAGATCTGGGCCTCTCTCTCTTGGTTGAGTTGACTTCTGTCACTCAAAGGGAAAGCTCTTTCTCTGTGTGTGTGTTCTCTGATTTCTGTTTGCTATCTGCTTGGGTCAGGGGTGGGGAACCTGTGGAACCTGGCTGAATGTTCAGTCGAAGGGCTGCGCTTGAGGACCTAGAGGGCCACATGTGACCTCAAGGCCTCAGGTTCCCCACCCCTGGTTTGGGTAAATGGGTTTATTTGCTATGTGTGTTTATTGTGGAGCTAGCATCTGGTGGGAAGGGGGTCAAATCTTGGTTATATACCTTGAGGCTCTCCTTTACTGTTAAGGGATAGCAATGAGGAGTACGGATAGAACCTAAAAATGATTTCCCTATACTAATGATATTTTAGGGAGCAGATAGATGTAATTCTAGCCTGGTAGTCCATCTGTCTGAAGAGAGTAGAGTGACCAGCCTCTGGACCCAACTTCTTGCTTCCCTTTCCAGAGAAGGGAGAGGGGAGGAGATGCTGGAGATGTCTGTTCTTGCCTCTCTTCGAGCCATATCTAGAGAGATCCATGTGGGCAAAATAACAAAGCAGTAGCGTGCGCACGCATGCACACACACACACACATATCCTTACACCAAAAATAAGAAAATAGGATCATTGAAGCATTTTTAAAAAGGCACAAAGGGAACCAGAACAAAGTTCAGAAGGAAACACAAGTTTCAATGAAGCAAGATAGCTTTGAAAGTAACATGTGAATTTATTGTGCATATTTTTAAAACTCAAGCTGTACAAAACAGAGATTCTAAGTTTTATATATATTCTCTCTTTTCTGTTCTGTTTTGTAAATGGAAATGTTATTTTTGTGTGTGTTCATTAAAATTAAAATGAAAAAAAAGTTTTAAAAGAAATCCATCAAAATAGCTTCTTCCGTTTGAGAGTGTAATTCTGAACAGTAACCCTGCAGGCACATGACTCCTGATTTTCTGAGAGAATGGGGATGGATTTACTTTCCTTGGTCCAGTTGGACCTGCCTTGGCCCAAGGCCACATGGAATTCCCAGTTCTTTGTGGAGAGGGCAGAAGAGAACAGACATAAGTTTTACTGTCAGCCAGGTAGAGAAGGTAGTGTTTCTACCTACTATTGGGTTACCAGAAGCTCTGTGGGCTTCTCTGTAGAGAAGATGATAAATCATGGTTCTCCTGGATGATCTGAGCTCCAGGAATAAAAGCAAAAAAAAAAAAAAAAAAAAAAAAAAAAAGGAAGAAGCCTGCTGTTCTGTCCTCCAGGAGAGATAAGGAAGAGAGAAGACTTGTGGCTGAAGTCTTATCTACTGCTTCTAGCCTTCTTAGACATAGTCCTAGCCATGTTCCTTTTTAACAGTGTCTGCTCCTCAGTTGCCCCAAGGGTCCAAGACAGTATCAAACCTTCTGTATTCTAAGCTGTATACCAGATCTGGAAGTACGGAAATTGTTCCCCCTTTTCAAGGGATATTATTTTTCAATCAAGTGGGTCCTGCCCTGTTAACAACAGAAAGTCCCCAATCTAGTCATTTGGCTTATTGCAGCCTAACCATTGTTCTGAATGGAGCTGAGCAGGGCAGGGACAAATTCTTATGTTCCCCAATCCAAATAGTTAGAAGGCAACTCAGTGTCAGGAAAGCAAGGAAGATAGAAGGCTGTTGCTAGCAGCCTTCTCTTCTTCACAGCATGAAAACACTGGCTCTTTACTCCAATGTCTGAAAGGGTCATTTGACTGAGGATGTTGGGAACGATGAAGCAGGTAGGTTCCTAGCAAAGGAGGGAGGAGAAAAATACTCGGCTAAAAGTGTAAGTCAGAGACTATGCAAGGCAATGGATCTCATATAGAAAGAACTGGAGTGGAGAGGGGCCATGCAATAATTCTCAGAGGAAAAGTAAAATGAAAAGGGTCTGGAATGATGCTTCTGACTTCCCGAGTCTATATAACAGTGCATACAGTAGGTACTAAAAAAAACAACTTAAGATTTAACAAAAGGAATCAAATCATTAAGACTTGAAGGTATAGAGCCTGTGGGAATATATAACAATATGTCTTACTCAAAAGAAGCATATATAATATAAAGTAAAAGGGTTGGCATACATCAAGAAGTTATGCCCCAAAATTAAAAAAAAAAAATTTTTTTTGAAAAAAGATTTCTTTTGTTCCTGCCCCAAAGCCTACAAACCTCTGGATGGTAGGGATAATTTGGATGAAAATGAAGGAGGAGGACGGGGAGATTTTGTTGTGGAAACATACTCTTAAGCTGCCTGCCAGCCTAAGGATGTGACCAATATTGTCCTCACCAACTTGGCACAGAGGTGAAATATAGTGGACAGTGAAGATGTCCAGCCATCTGCTGGAAATCTTACCCTGCTTAGAGAACAGCATCTGGTGGAGTTTAAAAAAAAAACAACTTAGCTTGCTCTAACCTCCATCTTTCAAATATAGGAAGCAAAGGAGGGAAACTTATTTTTTTCATTTTTTTATTAATTTATTTTGATTTATCAACAATCACTTCCATAAGCTTTTGAGTTTTAAATTTTTCTCCCCCTCCTTTCCCTCCTCCCTCCCCAAGACGGTGCGCAATTTGATATAGGCTATACATATACATTCCTATTAAACATATTTTCATATTAGTCATGTTGTAAAGAAGAATTAGAACTAATAGGAGGAACCATCAGAAAGAGGAAACAAAACAAAACAAAATACTCCTTTTTTATTATTTTTTTGGCTAGGCAATTGGATTAAGTGACTTGCCCAGGGTCACACAGCTAGTAAGTGTCAAGTGTCTGAGACCGGATTTGAACTCAGGACTTGAACTCCAAGGCCAGTGCTCTATCCACTGCACTACCTAGCTGCCCTGGAAATTGTTATTTTTGACCTAATTTTGACCAATAGACAACTGGTTGGGGATATTGGAGACCATGCCCCAGGTTCATTGGCCCATTGATTTAGAGCTGGGAGGTACTTCATTTAGTTCAACTCCCTAATTTTTCAGATGAGGAAATCTGAGGACCTGAGAGGTAACGGTACTTGCCCAAGGTTGCTCAGGGAGTCAGTAGGCTTGATCCAGAGATCTGTTGCCTCTGCACACTGCTTTAATTTACTTCTTTGCAGTTCTTGTGGTATAGCTTCCTTCTCTTCATACGAGTCCTCCCACATTTCTGAGTTTTTCATATTTATCGTTCTTTATGGTGCAGGAGTAGTCATTACATTCCTATATCATGATTTGTTCAGCCATTCCCCAATCAATGGGCATGTATTTTGTATATTTTGTTTCTAGCTTCCTGGCATCCTTAATAATTCAGCTATAAACATTTTTTACATGTATGGTCTCTTCTTGCTCTTAACCTCCTTGGCATATAATACCAGTAGGAAGATCTTTGGATCAGATGAACAATTTAGTAACATTTCTTATAGAATTCCAAATAATTTCCCAAATGGTATGAAGCAGTTCCCAGTTCCACCAGCCATGAACGAGCATGCCTGTCTTCCCACAACTGTCCCAACAATGAGTTCCCTGTCTCTTAGCATCTTTGTCCTTAGAATTCTTCCACAAGTCTCCATTTATTGTGACCTTTATAGGTCCAAGTTCCTCTTTTGTATTCCCGGTGACGCGCCTTCCTTCTGTGGTGTGGGAGCAGCAAAGGGGGATTTATCTTATGACATGTCATCAACTGATTAGAAAGCAGATGCCTGTACAAGAACTCTATGAAAAACGTCACCCCTGATGTCAGGCCAGCCTCGCTGTCTGGACACCCTGCCTCTGGTAGCATCGTGTCATTTCATTTCTAAAGGACATATACCCAAATGTCTTCGGCTGCTGCGACAAGGCTTTCCAATTGACCCTGCTCTCAGAAAGAGCTGCATGGCTGCTGTGTTGGTTTGCTGTTACTCCTGAGGGTTCTATTTGGGGTAAAGGGGGGGGGCGGGGATCACTGAGACATGACAGTGATGCTTTTGTTTAAAAAAAACCATTGCAACTTTAAAAAAAAGGTGTTGGCAAATATTTCCATGTGGAGCCCAGAAAAAATTGTGAATGATGGGCACTTTGCAAGTCACTTGACTCCTCTGGTTGGTTTCCTTATCTGTGAAATGAGATCATTAGACTATCTGATTTCTTAGTCTCTTCCAGCTCGAATAGTCTGAGTCTGTGAGTCTTTAACCCAACATTTTGACCATATAGACCTGGCTTATGGTGTCAAAGATAAAGATAATCAAAATCTTCTCCCTACGTTAAAATACAGAGTTTTACTTTTAAGCACTTTCTTTTTCTTTTTCAAATTGAAGACAGTAATGCTTTGGAAACCCATGACTAGCCAGAAGTGACTCAGGGTTTTTTAGTGGAAACAGCAGTTGGAGGTCTGGCACCTCACCAATCCAAAAATATATGGTGGGGCCTTCCTAGTCTCCTCTGCCTGTTCTGTCTGTAGCAGCGCTTGGCTTTGGCAGTGGGGATGACGACACTGAAGAGATTACCTCGCTAGACCTGGTAAGCAGACCTAGAAATGAAGTCGGCTCCTGCCGGTGTAGTGTGATTGGAGGTGTACTAGCAGGTGTACCTGAGATCACCCAGCTTCATTTTGACTCCCGACTGTCCCTCAGTCCCGTTGTAAATCAATTACCAAGTGAAGGATTGAAGGAATAATTATTTATCAAGTGCCCACAGTGTGCTAGGCACCATACAAAGAGATAAGGATGCAAAACAAAAAAGCAAGCAAGACATGCTCTGCCCCAAAGAAGCTTATATTCTAATAAAGGGAAGACATTACATTGGGCTACTGATTGACAGGAATGGACATGTTGATTTGATTACCATTCCCACAGCTAGTGTTAGAAAGTGGGGCAGGAATGGAGGCTTGGGAGATGGCTGGAAGGGGCATCTTGTCGCTCCTGCCTCCACAGCATTCTTCACATCCATTCCCTTTTCTTTTTCCCTTGGTTTAAGCAAGATCTTAGAAGGACCAGAAGGACTGCCACAATAGCCCCCTAATTGGTTTTCCTCCTTCCAGTCTCTCTCCTCTCTAAATCATCTTCCCTATAGCTTCTAAACTAATATTCCTTAAACTCAGATCTGATGATGTTATTCCTCTACTCAAAGTGTTCTGTGGCTCCCTATTGCCTCTAGGATAAAACAAAGAATCATCAGCGTGGCCTTTAAAATCTTCCACAGTCTAGTTCTTACTTCTCTTTCCAGATTTATATCATATCATTCCCCTTTACACACTGTCCACTGTAGTCGAACTGACCTGCTCACCATCTTTCCTGACTCATCACACGTCTTTCTCTCCCTTGTAGAATTCCTTCAAATGAAACTCTGTATCCTTCAAAAGAGCTTTCCTGATGCATCCATGTGTTAAGGCTCTTTCCCTCTTGAAATTCCTTTGTACTTAGTTTGCATTTACTTCTCTGAGTATATGTTGTATTCCTTACCCCTATGCTACAAAGTAGTAATTCTCAAAACATTTCGACAATGGTGAAAAAATAGAGAGATCACACTGGGTCAGATTAGGTATCCAACATACATAAATAAGGATACCTAGAATTCTAATGTTCAATAAACACAAAGAGCCTAGGATAAGGATTCATGAAGTGATAACAACTGTTAGCAAAATTGGACAGCAGTATGGAAGAAATTAGATCTAGAACAATATCTTTCAGCCTATACCAAAGTAAGCTCTGAATGGAAACATGACCTAGATATGAAAGATCACATCATAAACGAACCAGGGAAACATGGGAAAATTGCCTGTTAGGTCTGTGGAGAGAGGAAAGTTCATCACCAAAGAAAGGAGACAGATGTCACAGAAGAGAAAATGGACAATTTGAATTATATAAAATTAAAAAGATTTTGCACAAACAAATCCAATGAAGCTAATATTAAAAGGGAAACAATTAACTGGGGAAAAAAATCTTTACAACATATTTCCTCTTAAAAGGATCTCACTTCCAAGATTCAAATTTATAAGAATAAGAGTCGGTCTCCAACTGATAAATGCTCTAAATATTTGAATAGGCAATTCTCAAGGGAATAAGCCTAGGCTATCTATAGAGATAGGAAAAAATGCTCCAAATCAGTACTAATTAGAGAAATGCAAATTGAAGTATTTCTGAGATTCTATCTCACACCCTCCAATTGGCAAAGATAAAAAAAAAAGGAATATGATAGATGTTGGAGGGGCTGTGAGAAAATAGACACATTGGTGTATACTGTTGGTAGGCCAATGAATGAGTATAACCACTCTGGAAAGCAATTTGGAAAGATACACAAAAAGTTACTGTTTATAATGCATACCCTTTGACTCATCTATACTACTGCTAGGCCTATATCCAAAATGGGAAAAAGTCGTATGTGTACAAAAATATTTATAGCAGCACTTTTTGTGATGGAAAAAAATGAAAAAATAAAGGGATGCCCCTCACTGGAGGAGTGGCTGAATAAATTGTGGCATCGGGATGTGATAGAGTGCTATTGTGCTGTAAGAAATGAGGAAAGACCAGCCTCAGACACTTGATACTTACTAGCTGACACTTGACACTTACTAGCTATGTGACCCTGGGCAAGCCTGATTACCTCACCAAAAAAAAAAAAAAAAGAAAAGAGAAAAATGAAGAAAGAGATGGTTTCAAAGAGACATGGAGAGACTTACATGTGCTCATGTAAAGGGAAATGAGCAGAACTAGGAGAGCAATTTATGAAAATCAATATTATAAAAAGAAATAATTTTGAAGATTTTTATGAATGGATGAAGAATGAAATGAGCAGAACCAGAAGAACAATTCCTACAACACTATTGTAAAGATGAACAACTTTGAAAGCTGTAAGATCCATGATCAAGGCAATGGCCAGCCGTGGCTCCAGAGGACCAAGGATGAAACCTGCTGTCTCATGACAGAGATGGGATGGATTTGGGGTGCAGAATTATATGTGTTCTACACACGGACATATCCACATTTATGTGTGTGTATATACTTGTACACAGCTATTGAGGGAATTTGTTTTGCTTGACTATGCATATTTTTACAGTAATTTGGTTTTTTTTCTTTTTTTTTCAATATGGTAGGGGATGGAAAGGAGAGAAAATAGATTTTTGTTAATTTTTAAAAGACACTTTTTTTCAAAAATAGAGAGGTGGGGTGGAGCTACAGATGTGTAACATTGCATACTCTTTCAAATGAAATCACTGTGTATTTAGTTTTGCTTAGTTGTTTATTTGTAATAAGAGACCTCTAATGGAGTGAGGGTGATCTGGAAATGTTTGTAATGCATAAACAAAACACATTTATAAAACTTTAAAGAAAAAGAAGAAAGAGGGGAAGCCCCTTAAAAACATCATGCCCCCAGGGCCATAGTGATCACTAGCAGCCCCTAGGCCTAGCATCTCCCAGCTTTTATATGCTTTTTACAGGCAGCCTCACAGCCAGAAACTGATGTCCTTCTTAGGGATATTGGCAACAGCTGCTGCCTTCCTCACCTTCACTCAAATGACCTGCCTCCATGAGTATGGTGGACCATGTACATAATAAAATAAAAGAGAACTATGCCCTGAATCTTTCCAAGTGTGTGGAACCCTGCTTCTTGGGGTCTTTGACACAACCTGAGTGTTTGAACAATGCCTTTAGGAAGGACATCTGTTGGACAAATGAACACATCGACTGTGCCATTTCTTAGGAAGGAGACACAGGAGGGCTTCTAGCACCTCTCACCGACGCTTCTGTGTCGGTCAGATGGGAAGACAGGAATGGAGTCATAATAAGGGGTTAAATAAACTTACTTTATTCCAGTCTAGTCTTCTCAAAGGGAGTTTGCTGATAATGGGAGCACCAACTCCTACAGCATTCCCTAACAACGCTTCTCGAAGGAGCCGGCATGAAGCAGGGACAACCACCTCTTGTCTTGATGGTGTCAATCGAGACCAGCACAACTTGTGCTCTCCCTTAAATTCCCGCAAGCCTTAATGGGGGCCAGTTGAAATAAACACACAGAATCCCCCTCCCAAGCCTTGATAGGGGCCGATCAAGGCACGCATAGCATTCAACCTGCACATTTACCCCTATGGGGATCCCCAGGCACTGACCAGTGCCCACTAGCTTTATAGGGCAACAGACAAAGAATGCACATTGCCAGCAAAAACCTCACAATTTTACATCACTTCATCCCCATATCTACTGCACAAGCATGGTAGAAACTGTTTTGAACCATGATTGTGAGAACTCGTATCTAACACCTGGGAAGTAGAGATTATTATGGCTGTGGATCCTGGGAAGAAAACTTTAAAGAATAACAAAAAATCCACTTCACACACACTAAAATTCACCTTACTTACAACATCTTGAACTAGATGTCCCATAGACATCCCACACTCAAAGCCTTAGTGTTATCTTCCACTCTCCACTGGCCCTCATTGGATGTGTCCAGCCTGGTGCCACGTCCTGTCATAGCTGCCTTCACATGTCTCTCATGTGTCCCCTTCTCTCTACTCACACAGTCCCCTCTCTGTTTTGGCCCTTGTCCCACCTTGCCTGAATGATTGCAATCATCTTCAAGTCAGTTTCATGGCCCACCTTTCCCTATCACCATTTGTCCCCCACTCAGGTGCCAGATGATTTTCCTACAGCTCAAGTCTGGCCATGTCACCTCCTTCTCGGCGTACTCCAGTGGCTCTCTGCTCTCACCAAGATCAAATTCTAAGTCATCTCTTTGGCATTTAAAGCCCTTCACAAGCTGGCCCTTTCCCACCTTTCTAGTCTTCTTATACTTTTCTCCTCTCTAAGCACTCAACAATCCAGCCCACTTGTTCCTGGAATAAAACCTCTCCTGACTCTATAGCTTTGCTTTTCTGTTTCCCATGCCTGGACTTCCCTCCCTCCTCAGTGCCATTTCCTGTCCACAGCTCAAGTCTTAGAGTCATGCACCTAGACCATAGATATTTGAAGAGTGGGAGAAGGATATAATCTAGGCAACAACACACCTTCGAGGCTGAACGAGAAATCTTGAGCCTGGGTAGTTCAGGATCCTGCCTGACTGTCCCCTCATCTACGCTGCTGGTGAAGCAGACATGGCACCTGTTCTCTCCCAACAAAGGTAAGCCAGACCTCCATCATGTCCATCTAGGCCACCCATGAGCTACATCTGTACATTTATATAGTTAAACTCCTCCACATATCAATCCTGTGTTTTATATGGACCTATTTACAGGTTGTCTCCCCTATTAGAATGTCAACTCCTTGAGAGTGAAGACTTTTTTTTGCCTGGTTTTGTATCCTCAGTCCTTAATACAGCTCCTGGAACATTGTAAGCAATTAATAAATCTTTGGTGATGGACCAACTGACCTTTTCTGTCCTGTTCCTACACAGTATATCTACTCTATATAGCATAGGACTGATAAAACAGAATTTAGCCCCCTTCCCTGCAGTATGGAAGACAAAGACCCTTCCACTAACCATCAAGGTCCAAAATAATAACCTTTTCCCAGCCAAAAGGATTATAGGAACCCAAACCCCATGGAGGTCATTTATTTTTATTGAAGCTTACCACTCCACAGAACTGTTCTAAAAAAAACTTTCAAGTGTTGAGAGGGCTTATGCAATCAATCCTTGTTGGTTTTCCCCTTTGGCAAGGAAAATCCTGAAAGTAATTAAGAAATCTTCTACCAAAACTATAACTAAATTTTCTACTAAACCAGGCCTTATTGGGGGGCCTGGAGGTGACTCTGGAAGCTAGGCCAGGGGGCTACAAGCTCTGAAAGGTCTTACCCAGAAAGAAAAGCTTCAAATATGAGCCTGGAGGTAGAATGGATATTTATCTTATGCAAACCAGTATCAATAACTGAGGAAGGGATCATCACCCAAAGGTTGACCACCAAGTGATGGACACTTCTAACTGCAGCAACTCATGAAGGTGTGGAATGTCTGTAAGACATTTTGAGAAAGAGAGAGCCTATGCTAATGAAATTAGGCATCTTTGGAAGTATCCAAGCAATCAACCAGCATTTATTAAGGCCTAATATAAGATGTTTCAGACACTGTGAAAAGCACTGGAAACATAAAAAAAAAAAAAGAAACAGTTCCTGCCCTCAAGAAGCTTACATTCTATTGTGGGAAACTATATATGTATACCCACATATGTGTATAAATATATATGTATATGTACATATATGTATAGTTATTGTTCAGTCATTTCTGACTCTTTGCGACCCCATTTGGGGTTTTCTTGGCAGAGATACTGGAGTAGTTTGCCATTTCCTTCTCCAGCTCATTTTACAGATGAGGAAACTGAGGCAAACAGGGTTAAGTGATTTGCCCAGGGTCCCAAATTTAGTAAGTATCTGAGGCCAGGCATGAACTCAGATCTTCCTGACTTTAGGCATCGCCTAGCTGCTGATAGATAGATACAGAGATAAAGTTATATATCTATGAATATACAAATGAATATATCTTAAGTATACACAAAATAAAATCAAAGTCATTTGTGGAGGATACATTTGCAGTGGGGGATGTACAATGGCTTCATACAGAAGGTGGCCCTTGTGCTGAGTTTTGAAGGAAACTGGGTATTCTAAGAAGCACAGATGGGAGTGGGGGGAGCTTCCCAAGCCTGGGGGACAGCCAATGCAAGTAAGGAAATCAAAGAGTGAAAAAGCTCACTAACACCAAACTGCCAAAGCAACCAGTAATCTCTGTTCTCATCAGGAAAAATACCACATTGTAGAATAACTTGCAAACAGGGTTTGAGGGGAAAAGAAGGAACCCTAACTTCAGTCTTGCTACTTCTGGTTCCCATCAGCTACTGAGGAAGATCCATCCCCCACCCCCCATCCCCCACCCCATGGGAGTATCACAAGGAGTTTCATAAGGGAAGTCACACAAGATGAAGTTATAAATGTGAAAATGAGATGGTTTAAGCTCCAGTGATCTCTTTACAAGGTGATAACCTCTTTGATTGGGTCAGAAGGGAACAGCTGATTAGCTAACTGGGCTTTAAATAGCTCAAGGAATTTGTGGAGGCTGCCAGTCTAGGGTGAAGAACTCCAGACTCCGGAGTACCTGGAGAAGGTAGACCCTTGCACCTGTGCCTGGGGATAGGAAGGGTGGGGGGAGGCAGAGTGAGGCAGGAGTGTTACACTACCACACCCCAAATCCCCTCATCACCTACCGTGTCATTAGAGAGACCGGACCAGCTGAAAACAAAATGTTCAACTGGAGTAAAGAGACATGGTAAGAACAAATACGGACACAGAGAAGTCTGTCAGTCAACAAACATTTAAGCTCTTATTTCTTGCCTGGCCCTCCAGGGGATACAAAAACAAGCCTAAAGAACGGTAGTCTCTGCCCTCAAGTTGCTTATATTCTAATGGGAGAAGACCACACAAAATCGAGCTGAAGAGGGGAATGCAAGTAGAAGAGAGAAGGTAATGGTCCTGAGAGTCAGGGGCGCACCCTGGAGAGGAGAGGAATGAAGACGTGACTGGCCTTGCTGTCCTTCATAACACAGAGATTTGGAGAGGAGCCAGCCAGTCTGAGGGAGAGGCCCAGGGCAGCTTCAAGGACAGTCACCCCTTCCCAGAGAAGATGCTGCATATTGTCTCCCAAAAGGGCTTCTAGTGATAGGAAGCTGAGTTTATCCTTTGGCCAGATGTGTTCTCAAGTTAGAATCCACTTCCTAGTGGACTCTCGAGAATGATCCAGACATTTTAGGGAAGGAAAAACAAGGCTTGTTTAATGCCTAAAGGTCTTCTTTTGCAGGCCTGGTCACTGCTTAAAATCTGTGACAGACTGCTGAGTGACCACCATGTATGTGGACAGTCCAGGGTTTCATAAGGGCTCACATGGGGAGTACTGAGGAATGTAATTCCTTTTCCTGGAGAGCAAGCAGGGGTCTTTACGATGCCAACACCTACATAAGGTTGCTTACCTGTTTAGTATTTACCTAGTTGGGCAGCTAGGTGGTATCAGGAAGCTTGGAATCAGGAAGACTCTATGAGTTCAAATCCAGCCTCAGACGCTTATAGCTGTGCTGTCATGGGCAAGTCACCTCACCCTGTTTGCCCTCAGTTTCCTCATCTGTAAAATGAGTTGAAGAAGGAAATGGCAAATCAGTCCAGTATCTTTGCCAAGAAAACCCCAAATGGGGTCATGAAGAGTCAGACATGACTAAAAATGACTGAACAAAACAATTTACCTAGTTAGCCTAGAAACCAAAATTTCCATCTGGCATCTCAACTGACTTAGTGAAATACTTTGAGTGTGTCCCTACATCACCTCTGTCTTTGGTAGTGTAGTACTTTGGAATATGGCAGCAGTGTTTTTACTAGCAGACAGTAACATACCAACCTCCGTTCAAAAAATGAAAACACGGGGGCAGGTAGGTGGCACAGTGGATTGAGGACTGGCCCTGGATTCAGGAGGACCTGAGTTCAAATCTGGCCTCAGACACGTGAGACTTACTAGCTGTGTGACCCTGGGCAAGTCACTTAACCCCATTGCCTAACCAAAAAAAAAGACAAAAACCTAAAACAAACAAAAAATGAGAACACTATTTTCCGATACCTTTGATGGGCACCTCCCACTGCTGTAGCCAGGGCTTACCTGGGTGTAAATTATGCTCTGACTGTATCACAGGCTTGTTATGAGGATGAGAGTATGCCTGTGCTTTATGAATTGTAGAAGGTGCAAAAGATAAGGGGAAATTATTGCTACTTTAAATCCTTCACTTTCTTCTCTCACTTTTTCAGCACTTCAAAGGTCTACAATTTCATCAGAGCAGGACCACACTGATTCTCTAGTTAGAAACAGGGTAGAGGCAGGGGTGTGTTGGTAAATATTTAACAACTGGCTTTTTTTTGGAGGAGTGAAATGTACATAAAACACACTTTTAAGTTTACTGAGCTTTATTAACATTTTCTCCATCACTTGTCTAGACAATCAACAAAACAATAAACCAGGCCCTGATTTGTAGGGTTTGCCGATTTCCAAGGTGCCTATTTCACACAGAAAACTGATCAGAGCTGTTGGGGCTGGCTCTAGCATCCTCCTCAGCAGAGGTGAACATTGGGCATTTCACCCAGATCCATTATGTCAATTATGTCAATTCTCCTTTGCCTGTAGTGATGGTGTCTCCTTGTCAGACCAGCCCATCCCTTGTGAGAAGTTCAGTTCTGTGCATTAAAGAGTGAAGATGGAGAAAGACGGTAATACTGTGAGAAGCATGTAATAGCATGGAGGTAGTAGTCAGAGATTTGTGAGGCCCTGGCTCCTGAGCCTCCAAGAAGGCAGTAAGTCAATAGCTGCTATGATATGCATGCTTCTTCTCTTCTTGGTCCACAGCTGGGTTCTGAACTACCTGGGGGCTAAGACAGAAGATACCTCCAAAAGTGGGGCTTGAGCAATAGTTATTTCTCTTATAGATTTGGTCTCTGACACATGAATCTTATCTGCGCTCAGGCCCCATGGTTAACATCTTTTGGCAGGCTGGGACATCAGCAGATTTCAGTCTCTTCTCACTTTAGTGAGAAGGTGGCCTGCCTTCTGGGGGTGACACCATTCCATTTAGGAAGACCGGTCTTCCTTGGACTACAGACATTCCTTTGATGGGCTTGTGCTTACAAGCTCTCCAGCTTGGCAGAGCCTGCCTGTACTTGCCGAATACTGGCCTAGCCTCTGAGAACCCACAGTCATCTCATGTCACAGTGAGTCACCAGAGTAGGACTTCAGTATAAGATTAATAGGGGAAAAAATATCGCAGCTAAATCAGATGTATTCAAGCTCTACCACCAGATGCTAAGGTATCAAAGTTAGTCATGTTTAAGATATTTGAATATGTTCAGCAGAGTTTGTCATAATTCTATAAAAACAGATAACCATTGTTAATAAAGTTTATATTTCCTGTAATTGTAAAGTTGTATTTAATACTTAGCATTCAGCTGGCTTAAGTGTCCTTAGCAGAGTGGAAATCAGCCTTTTTGACAACTAAGGGAAAGTTTCACAAAACATGCCTGGGGCAATCAGTCTGAAAGATGCTCTCAGATCAACGTTTTAAGATACATTCAGTTGAAGGGGATGATGAGAGGACACTGCTATTATAAATATTTAGGAATCTCAGTAGGAGAGAGTGGCCTCTCTATGTAGGGTAAACAAGTGATTTACAGAGAGGGAAATTGAGGCACAAGAGAGGTTAAATGATTTGCCCAGGAACAACACAGCTAGCAGGCAGATAAGTGGTACAGTGGATAAAGTGGATAAAGGAAGATGAGTGGACTCATCTTCCTGAGTTCAAATCTGGCCTCTGATGCTTTCTAGTTGTGAGACCCTGGGCAAGTCACTTCACCCTTAAGTTTGCCTGAGTTTCCTCATCTATAAAATGAGCTGGAGAAGGAAATGGCAAACCACTCCAGTATCTTTGCCAAGAAAACCCCAAATGGAATCACAAAGAATCAGGCAGACTGAAACAACTTAACAATAACAACAACATAGCTAGTGAATCTTAGAGGCAAGATTTGACCTCAGCTCTTTCTGATTCCAAGTCTAGTGTTCCATCTACTACCTGGAACTGTTGACACAGTGGGCTTTATGCAAAACCCTCCTCTGCCCTCACTGCCCTCTTCCTCCCTCCCTGCTCTTAGACCCCAACTATGGAACCACCAGGGTCCAGTATGACGGATAGCCAAAATCTGCATTTTCTCTAGACCATTCGCATATTACAACTTAACCTGAACTTTGGCCCACTAAAATCCTCCACTGGGGCTGGTGGATGAAATGAGTGAAAGCCAGTCTTTTCATTTTCTTTGAAATCATACCACACAGGTACTGACAGTCTTCTTATAAGGTCATTTCTAAAGTCAGTAACCTTGAACCTTAAGGGGGAACTTTTTTTAACAAATAAAAAACCTTTTTATACATTTTATTTATCCTATCTTTTGCCCCACGCCTGTCCTTTCCTAGGGTGTAGGGAACTCCTGGTGTGGAAGCTACCTTCATCCATTAAGATAGTAACTTGTCCACAGTTTATAACCTTAGAGACATGCCCATACCATTCCAGTCACTTGTCTCAGGGTCACACAGCTAATATGTGTCAGAAACAGACCTGGAACCTAGACTCTTCATGACTTCTGGGTCAATCCACAACTGCCTCTTCTAGTGTATGTGTACATTATCAGCACTTAGCACAGTGCCTGCCACATAGGAGGAGCTTAATAAATACTTGTTGCCTTGACTTACCTTGATTATAACAGTGTATGGCAAGAGTTCTTAACTTTTTTTGTGTGTCCTGTAAAATTTCAATCAATCAAGCATTTATTAAGCACCTACTATGTGCATGACACTGAGGGGAAAAAATTACTGGATCCCTGCCCTGAGTGTATTCTACTGGGGGAGACAACATGTGCAGAATTTACATATGCAGAATAAATATAAGGGAGTTTAATGTCAAGCAGTTAAATTAGTGAGGGTAATGAAATTCCAAACTGAAGAAACAGCTTCTTGGGGAAGATCAGTATTTTGTTAGAGTTAAGACAAGAGCAGGACAGGCCTCCAAGCAGGAGGGCTTTGAGGGTGATTCACGCAGACCCTGACAACTCAGAAGGGCAGCATTGCAAGTGTGCTCATCGTTGGCAGAAGTTAAAAGCAGCCTCTTCTTGGTGAGCAGAGATAATTAAAGCAGGGAAGGCTCAGACTAGAGAATACAGTGCTGAGGAAGTAACTAACACCTAGAGACCCATAAGCAGACAGGCCAGGAGAGGAGGTTGTTAGCACTGGAAGGGGTTGGTAGGTGCAGGAGATGACAGGGGCTGGTGGACAGAACTAGTTCCTAAGAAGAGACCTAAGCCGGTTTTTGTTTTTTTTTTAACGCTAGGAGAATAAACCGATGATCTCTCACACTGAGACCAAGTGGTGAACCCTTCTGTCGGCATTACTGCTTGTGTCTTATATTTCAACTTGGATCCCAGTTTCCTGCTCTTTTGATTTCTCCTGCTCAAATCTCCCTTACACTTTCCACATTTTGGGATCTTAGTAACATTATTTTCTGATTTGAACTCTTCAGCTTTTCCTTTGTGGGACCCAGGTCTTATACCCCTGCCCTGTTCCTCCCTTTCCTCCCCTTTAGGACAGAATTAATTGGCCCTTAAGAGAAGCCTGTCGTATCAGATACATGTCCCAGCTATGGGTAGGGCATGAGTTCTTATCCAAATACAGGATAAAGTCAATTACAGAAGATAAAACAGAGCTTATCAATTACATGAAATTGAAAGATTTTTGTATGAACAAAACCAATGTAATTCGGATCAGAAAGGAAGCTGTCAACTGGGAGAAAAAAACCTTTGCCTGATATCCCAGATATATAAACAATAGAAATATATAAAGCCAAAAACCATTCCCCTAACAGATGGGATCGAAGGACATGAACAGTTTGCAGAATAATCACAGACTATTAAGAACTATATGAAAGAATGCTCCAAATCACTAAAAAGCAGAGAAATGCAAGTTAAAACAAACTTGAGGTTTCACTTCCCATCCAGAAAATTGCCAAAGATGACAAAAGGTGGAAATAATAATGTTTTGAGAGCTGTGGAAAGATCGGTACATGAATGCTTTGTGGATAGAGCTATAAAATGGTCTAACCACTATAAAAAGCAATTTGAAATTAGGAGAGTGGCTAAAATGTCCATACTTTTTGAATTAGTGATTCCACTGATACACACACACACACACACACACACACACACAGACCAAGGAGGCCAGTAACATAAAAGAAAGGCCCCATATACACCAAAATAATTATGGCAGCATTTTATTTCTGTGGGGACAAAGCCTGGTAACCAGTTGCCTATTGATTGGGGAAAGGCTAAAAATTATGTACCTGGAGACATGAATATAATAGAGTATTACTCTGTTGTAAGAAATTATGAATGTGATGAATGCAGATAAGCATGGAGAAAGACATGTGAACTGATACAAAGTGAAATCATCAGAACCAGGAAAACAAGATACACGATGACTATACAACATAAAAAAACAAAACAAAACAAAACAATCAAAACTAAATGATGTTAACTTACAATGACCCAAAATTGACCAAAATTGGCCCAGAGAAGAGATAGAAGACACCTAACTCAAGTTCTTTGCAGAGGTAGGGGACCACAGGTGTGGAATATTGTAGATAACATTAGACTTTTTTGGTAAGTTGATTAGTTTTGCTGAAAATTTTTTTCTTCCTCTATTCTCATTCATTATTGTGACTCTTTGAGAGGGAAGCGGGGGGAAGGGATGCAGTGGGAAACAGTGTCTGGATTCTTGCTCAGTCCTCTTCTGCCACAATTAGTGTCCTGGACACCTGCCGCTCTTGAAAACAGGACAGACATTCCATCTCTTTGGCTTCTCCTTCTGATGGACTGATTTCTTCCAAGACGTCTGGTTTTTTTTTTGTTTTTTTTTTTGGCAATTGGGGTTAAGTGACTTGCCCAGGGTCACACAGCTAGTGTCAAGTGTTTGGTCTGAGGCCGGATTTGAACTCAGGGCAGGTGCTTTATCCACTGCACCACCTAGCTACCCTCCAAAAGTTCTGTTTTAAAGAAGACACCCTGGTCAACCATGTCATCATTCCTTTCTAGCTACATTCATGACTCTCTTCACTTTGTCTACACTATCTTTTTAGCTTCCTCTTTTTTTGTGTTGTCTTAATAATAGAATATTAGCTAATAGAATATTAGCTCCTAGAGGGCAGGGACTGTCTTTCTTTTCACTTGTATTTATATCTCCATTGCCTAGCACAGTGCCTGACACACAGAAAGTGCTTAATAAATGCTTGTTAACTTAACTTGATATTTGTTGTTGTTGATCATTTGTTCTTTTTTTCTTTTTTTTTTAAATCTAGGCAACGGGGTTAAGTGACTTACACAGCTAGTAAGTATTATGTGTCTGAGGCTGGATTTGAACTCAGGTCCTCCTGAATCCAGGGCCAGTGCTCTATCCACTGCACTACCTAGCTGCTCCTGATCATTTGTTCTTGAAGAAGACCAATGAAAACATGAGAGTGATGTCTTCACCTGCACATGAATTGGATTTAAGTGAGGCAGAGCAAAGTTGTCAATCTCACTGTCTCCTCCAGAGTCATGAAGTCCAGTGTCAAGACAAAAGTCAAGACGACTGGTCTGGCCCGGGGTGCAGTGGATGACCTTGGCCTTTCTAAATTAAGGTCTTTCCTAGGCCCTGGTTTGCCTGAGGCAATGCCCATTCGTTGACTAAGGGCCGAGTAAGAATTGGGACAAAAGATCAGGCCATCTTTTGATGTTTAATGAAGCACAAGTCCTCATATCTGAAGATGGCTTCAAACTCTTTGAGGCGCACTCATCAATGAGATGATGAATATGATTTGGTACCTTCGTGCCTCAATGCTTAAAAGGAATTGCTGTGTCCTGGGGGTGGATGCTCATAGCACTTCGTACATGGTCTTTGAGAGTTGCTTCAGTGCTATGATGAATCTAATCTCATTGATAATAATAATTTAGTGAGGAGGCTACTAGATCTGTGATTTCATTGCTATAATAGGTCCCCAGTGAGAAGTTCCTCTACCATTGTAGATTGGCCCTTTTTCTGTCATTTGGAGTGAAGAGTCCCCTAAGGGCTGGGCAATACACTAGCTCTTTCACTGTTTCCACTTCAGAGCCAGCATAGACATCCTCTGGCTGCTTCCTATTGGCTATGAGGACTCTTAATTAGCTGCTGAGGAGAACTCAAAGGATATATGTAAGAGACAATACCCAGGCCTCAGTCCTCTTCCTGACGGCCTTGAAGTATGAGGATGACTCTCTGAACTCTAGGGAGTTGCTGGGGGTTTGCCCTTCCTTCTTCCTGCTCAGGGCCTCAAGCTATAAGCTCACAGCCTCCTAGTCAAGCCTGTGTCTGGGAGGAGGTGGCCACTTGTTTGTGTCTTCTTTCCTTTGGGACTGAACTTTGCAAGATCTTGAAAGGTTTCTTCTCCATCCTGGGCACCTGAACATCGGGGTCTCAGCTACTAGAACAGGTGTGGCAGAAGTAGACTGTCCGAGAGGGAAAGAATTGCCTCTAAAGAAAGAAAACAGGAAGGGGAACTGATTAGTATCTTTTTTGCTTGCTTCCTCCTGCTAGGAATGAATCCTTAGGCTGGAGCCAAAATTAGAATTATTCCTTAGGAATCTGAGGTGAGAGTGGAACTGCAGAACTGGGAGCCTAGTTTTTCTATTGAGGAAACCAGCAACCCTAGAGCAATGAACGTTGGGCAGACTTTAAAGGCAGATAAAGGACAGGGACTGTCGAAGGTCACTAGCCCCCATGCCTTCAGTTGAGCTGTGCCAGGTTAGACACTGTGGTAGAGTACCATTAGAGAGTTTAAAGCTAGTATTTACATAATTATGTAATAATTAGGGCAGCTAGCTATCAAAGTGGATAGAGCACTGGGCCTGAAGTCAGGAAGATTCATCTTCAAAAGTTCAAATCCTGGCTGTGTGACCATGGACAAGTCACTTCACCGTGTTTGCCTCAGTTTCCTCATCTGTAAAATGAGTTGGAGAAGGAAATGGCAAACCACTCCAGCATCTTTGCCAAGAAAATCCCAAATGGGGTTGTGAGAGTCAGACACCCCTGAAATGACTCAACAGCAGCTTCCTGACTCCAGGCCAAAAGCTCTATCCATTGCCCCACTTACCTGCCCCTTTAAGGATTATGAAGAGCCTTATGTATATTATCTAGCTTGAGCCTCACGACAATCCTGGAGAAAGATGCTATTATTATCACAATCTTGTAGATAAGGAAACCGAGGCTCACAGAGTTTAAATGGCTTGCCCAGGGTGACACAAAAAATAAATATCCCAGGTGAGATTGGGACCCAGGTCTTCTTGATACCAAGGCCAGCACTCTGCCCACCAAACCAGCTGCCTCCACATGGGTACTCTCTCCATCAATGCTGATCATAACCCATTGGTACTTTTTTATCCCATCTGAATCTCTCCTCTGTCTCCCCTCAAGTCTGCCACAGGAGGTCAACCCAATGTTCTTGCTCTCATTCTCTTGTCTTTGAGTGTGGATGGTTCTCTATTGTCCTGTACTCTGGCTAGATGACTGACTTACCTCCTCTTCTCATCACAAATCTTTCTGATGCTACGACTTTCCCCTGTGTAATTCTTCATTAGTAATACACTACGGTCTATTCATGTGCCTCTCCCCTGCCTAGCCGATAACCTGAAGTTTTAGTTCTTTCCTGACTCACAGATATACAACACCAATGCAAGAATATTGGCATTACAAACATTGACCTTCCAAAGAAGAGAGATGAAAAAGCATCTTCCCCTGTTTCTTTGAAGACATGGAGGGCACCAGCCCAAGGACCTGAGTTCAAATCCGGGCTCACACACGATACTCATTAGCTGTGTGACCCTGGGCAAGTCACTTAACCCCAATAGCCTCGCACACACAAAAAGACATGGGGGATTATGGGTATGGAACACCACATATAACGTCAGACCTCTTGGATATGTTGGTTAATTTTGCTCAATTGTATTTTCTCACTCTTTTATTCTTTGTAATTAGGGATGATTTTCTGGGAAAAGGAGCAGGGATATATCAGAAAAAGAAGGTGAGGTAAAAACAAAAGAGATCAAGAAAAATATATTTTAAAAAGGATTGGGTTTTTGTTTCAAGGACAAGCAAGGAGTCATTAAAAGCATAACACCATTTTCCAAGTGCAATCCAGCACATTCTCATCCTCCTGTTCAGTTCTTAGCCTGAGTATCATTGTGATCAGAAAATCCATCATTTGGAGGCCAGCCTTGAAACGGGCTTGGCTAAATATAGCTTGGCGAATTCCCAGATACATGACATGAGATCCTTCATGGAATTTGTACTTGTAACTTTTTAGTTTGGTAAGAGGTGAGAGCTTATATTCTGCTAACATGACCTCCTAGAACATGGGGTCAAAGCTTCTTTAAGAACTAAGGTACTGATGTACAACATCCCCTTGATTTTAACTATGAAAGATAGCCCTGGGCTACCTCCTGCATTCCTGAAACAAGAAGTGGGTCCTGATCAGCTGAGAGAATGCCTAGTATGACACTCCTTCTCTAGGTTAGAAGACTTATTTTAGTAGTTGCAGAAATTCTTGGGAGGAGAGCCCTGTGGAGAGAATACTCTCACTAGGGAAGGTTTACTCTCAGCAGGCTGTAGAGTTTCAAGCCCTGAAGGGCAAGGAATATGATGGGACCAGCTTCCCAAACAAGTCTACAGCTCTAAGGACTCCATTCTGCCACTCAAAAGTCTCTCTTGACTGCCTCATGAGAGGTCCTCACCTCTCATGGATCTCCTTCCCAAGTGTCTCTGGAGCCACTTGATTAAGTCCTTTATAGCAAGTATGCAGTGTTACACTCAGCATTCACTCAGCCAATCAGGAATCACATCTGCATCTGTGTATCTATAGCACTGATCTGTCCATCAAGGCAACACTCATGAAGGTGTTACAGACATAATATCTTGTTAGCCTCATTGATGAGCATCATCTCAATGAGAATAAATCCACCCATGGTTTTAGTTTCTTTCTGATATATAGCTAGCACCCATTCTCACAATCACAAACCAAGGCTATTATCCCCAAAACTGTCTTCTAACTTTTTATGAAGTGATCTCTCAGACAGGCAGAATGGTATGGTGGAAAGTGTACTAGATTTGAGGGGCTGAAAGCGTGAGTGTGAGTTCTACCATAAGATGAATTGTTGGAAAAGGACTTTGATGGAAAGAGAAATCACAAGGAATTCAATAAGGTTAAACCATTTATATTCCTACATGGGAAAATGATATTTGTAACTCCTAAAAACGTTCTCATTATTAGGGCAGTTAGCAGGAGTATACATAGAGGGCACAGATGTGAGTTGAATATGATGAGATGATTATCTAAAAAATAAAATTTGGAGTCAGGAGGACCTGAGTTCAAATCTGCCCTCAGATATTTGACACTTACTAGCTGTGTGACCCTGGGCAAGTCACTTAACCCCAATTACCTCACAAAAAAAATAAAATTAAGGGATAAGAAAGAAGAATGCATTGGGAGAAAGGCAAAGGGAGAGATAGAATGGGGTAGAAGGGGAAGATGGAAGAAATGGAGGGAGGGGAGCTTGTGAACCTTACTCTCATCAGAATTGGCTCAAAGAGGGAATAACAAACACATTCAGGTGGGTGTAGAAATCTATCTTACCATACAGGAAAGTAGGAGAGGAAGGGGACAAGAGAAGGAGGAGGGGGCTGATAGAAGGCAGATTGGGTGAGGTAAAAGTCAGAAGCAAAATACTTGAGAATGGACAGGGTGAAAGGAGAGAGAGAGAGAGAGTAAAATAAACAGGGAAAATAGGATGGAGATAAATACATGGTAATCATTACTGTGAAAAAAAATTTTACATCAAGTTTCTCTGATAAAGACCTCATTTCTCAAATACATAGAAAACTGAGTCAAATTTATAGAAATAAAAGCCATTCCTCAATTGATAAATGGTCAAAGGATATGAACAGGCAGTTTTCGGACAAAGTAATCAAAGCTATCTATAGTCAAATGAAAAAGTACTCTAAATTGCTATTGATTAGAGAAATGCAAAATAAAACAAGTCTGAGGTACCACCACATACCTATCAGATTGGCTGTTATGGCAGAAAAGGAAAATGATAAATGTTGGAGAGGATGTGGGAAAATTAAAACACTAATGTACTGTTGATGAAATTGTACACTGATTCAACTATTCTGGAGAGCAGTTTGGAACTATACCCAAAGAGCTATAAAACCATGAATACTCTTGGACTCAGCAATACCACTACTGGGTCTGTACAAAAATATTTATAGCAGTTCTTTTAGTGGTGGGAAAGAATTGGAAATTGAGGGGATAGCTATCAATTAGGGAGTGACTGAACAAGCTGTATATGATTCTGACGGAATACTAGTATGCTATAAGAAATGATGAGCAGGATGCTCTCAGAAAAACCTGAAAAGACCTACATGAGCTGATGCAAAGTGAAATGAGCAGAGCCAGGAGAACATTGTACAAAGTAACAGCAATATTGTATGACGATCTACTGTGAATAACTTAGCTATTCTCAGCAATACAATCATCTAAGATAATTCTGAAGGACTTATGAAAGGCGCTGTCTGTCTTCAGAGAAAGAACTGGTGGAGCCTGAATGCAGATCAAAGATATTTTTTCTTTTCTTTTTTATTCTTTTTGGGTCTTTTTTTGTCTGTGTTTTCTTTTACAATATGACTCACATGGAAGTGTGTTTTGCATGATATATACATGTTTGACACGTATAACCTATGTCAAATTGCTTGTCTTCTCAATCGGGGAAGAGGAGGGAGGATTGGAAAGAATTTGAAACAAAAGAATGCTAAAATTGTTTTTACATGTAATTGGGAAAAAATACAGTATTAAATTTTTAAAAAGAAAATTTAAGAAAAGACTTTGATACAGCTATAAGCTTCAAAGCACAGAACATGAGGTGAAATGAGAATCTGAAAGAAAAAGTTCCTGTTTCATAGGCATTTGGTTCCTATAGCTGGCAACATTACAAAAGTTACAGCCATGTGTTGCCATAAAGTGTACAGGGCTGGCACTTAATGATTGTGAACAATTCACATCCCTTCTAAATGCCCTTAATAACTCTGTTAAGGTTTTAAAACAGGTTGTTCATCTACTGGGGAGAATGAATGGAGAGATCTTCCCCCTCACAATGGAACCCACAAGCCCAGACAAACAGATAAATGACTTGTTCATGGATTCCTACTGGTTTCCCCATTGTTATTCTCTTTGTATAATTTCTCTTGTGGTGAGTCAGAGAGCAGCAGCCTTGGGTACTGTGCTTACCAACTTTCCACCAAATCTGAAGCAGCCCAGAAAAGTGGCTTTGAAAAGCTGCTAGTGCTTAGGGCTGACAGAGAGTGTGGTCATAAGAGGAAGCAGTCCCTAGACAGGCTACTTCTCTTTAGACCCTGGGAGGCGGCTGAGACACAAAAGTAGGAGGGATACAATGTCTCACAAGAAGGCTTCCTTTAGTGGCCCAAAGACAGTCCTTCATAGTGCTCTTTCCCCAATTCTTCTCTTGGACAAAAAAGGGATCCTTTAAAGGACAATTTGCCTGCATGTCCCAGGGAGAACAGAAATCACAGCATAGCATCAGAGACTTAGGGATGGAAGGCACGTTAGAGATTATGTAGTCCAACCCCCAAATTTTATACTTGGGGAAACTGAGGCAGTAAGTGGCAGAGGTAGAATTTGAACCCAGGTCTTCTGAGTTCAAGCTTTTTTTTTTTTTTATTACCAGATCATCATTCACTTTGACTTTCCAGACAGCATTTGCCCCAGTTAGAATGTTGCACTAGCAGGGACTTCAGATAGCATAGGAAGGAAGGTGATAACCAGAAGAGTCATAGTAAAGAGAGTCACTCATTTGGCAATCTCAACTAGCCACCACACAGCACCAAACCAGGAAGTGGGAGGAGAGGAAAGTAGCCTTGAGCTGACAAATTATGTCTTCTTATGAACTTAATCACGTACATGAATCCAATGCAGTAAGTGAACACTATGAATAAAGCACCAAAGAGAAAGTTAAACTCTTAGCTATCTGCATTTTGATACAAGACAAATGTTAACCAAACAATAACTGTAACAACTTACAACAACTGTATTCCCTTTGGATCATTCGTTAGTCTCCTTGTAATGATAATAGACATTAACATAGAACCTTTTCTAGCTATTATTAGCTCTTTTGATCTTTGTAACTAGTCTGTGAGATGGTACCACAAGAACAATTATTCCCATTTTATAGATAAGGAAACTGAGTCTCAGAGGGGAAAAATGACCCTCCCCCCAGGTTCACACAGTGTCAGAGGTGGTGTTTGAATTCATGTCTTTCTGATGCCAAGACCATGGCTCTGTTCACTATGGAATGCTGCCATTTTTTTATACATTAGAGGCATTTAATGAATGATTATTGAATGAACCAGTGAAACCTTTTTCTCTTGCTCTCAAGCCTAGAAATGATTAGAAGCAGCAAGTCAAGGAAGGCGACTGAGGGCCACTAGAGGTAGACATTCATGACAATATTAAGAAATGACTGCTGACAGCCTGATCGGAGAGAGGAGGTAGGAAAAGCAGTAGTCTGAGCTCCATTTAATGCAGGTGCTTTACATAGGAATAGTCCCTGAGGACATCATCATAATCTAACCCAGGACAATACTCTCTATTCAAACTGATAACCCTGAATTGTCAATTTAAAAGCAATTTTAAAATGAACTAGAAATTTAAAATTAGAGCTAGTTTCTCTCTTCTGGTTTTCTGCTTTTGCCCAAGACAAGAAGGTGGGGAAAATATTCAAGTCAACCCATGCATTTACTTATCTGTTTATTTGTTTGTATATTTTTTAAAGAAGGAAAGGTGAAGTGAAAACAGAGAATAGCAATGCGGTATAGTTTTACCCCAGGCTGGATTTCTAATAACCAGATTTTTCTTAGGGGAAAGCTTATGGGAAAACTAGGCATTATTATTATTATTATTATTATTTTTAGTGAGGCTATTGGGGTTAAGTGACTTGCCTAGGGTCACACAGCTAGTGTCAAGTGTCTGAGGCCAGATTTGAACTCAGGTCCTCCTGACGCCAGGGCTGGTGCTCTATCCTAGCTGCCCCTACTAGGCATTATTCTTAAGCTTGTTTTTGAGAG
The DNA here is from genome assembly GCF_900497805.2 of Vombatus ursinus. Lineage (NCBI taxonomy): Eukaryota > Metazoa > Chordata > Mammalia > Diprotodontia > Vombatidae > Vombatus > Vombatus ursinus. The sequence continues at coordinate 45,033,198 of NW_020954577.1, read as the reverse complement.
CAGCTAAAAGGTTATTTTAAAAGGCTGGAAACAGGTTGTGCCATATGGTATCCTCTTCTAAATGAATATCAGGAAAATCCAAACCAATCCAGTTTGTGGGGAGAAGGGTGTGTTTTGTTTCTTTTCTTTCTATTTTTTCTCTGGGCCTGTGAAATCTGCTACTGGTAAGAAAAAGGAGTTGGTAATAATCCTGCTGGGTAGCTAGGTGGCACAATGGACACCAGGCCTGGAGTTAGGAAGACCTGAGTTCAAATCCAGCCTCAGACACTTACTGGCTGTGTGAGCCTGAGCAAGTCACTTCACCTTGCCTCAGTTTCCTCATCTGTAAAATGAGCCGGAGAAGGAAATGGCAAACCACTTCAGGATCTTTGCCAACAAAATACCAAATGGAGTCACAAAGAATTGGAGAGGACTGAACAACAGCAATGATCAATGTGTGCCTCCCCTTCCCAGGTGAATGGGAATGGAGGCTAGAAACTGAAGACTCAGGGTGTGCATGAACACCAGCTGGCAGTTGGCATGGACATCTGTGGGTTCTGAACTCCAACAGAATTCAGTGAGTCAGAGGACCTGGGTTGAATCTGAACTCTGCCACTAACTTGCAAGGTGACTTAGAGCATGGCCCTCCCACTCTCTGGGCCTATTTCCTCACCTATAAAATGAGGGGTTGGAGTCATGATCTCAACGGTACCTGCCACCTCTGAAAACCTATGATTCTACGCCCTTTCACCTCCCTGGGTCTGTAAAAATGAGGTGGGTGGACTCTATTAGTAAGTTCACAGATGGCTCAGAGGCCATCTAATGCAACCGCTGCGTTTTACAGATGAGGAAACTGAGGCCCATCAAGGTTCCTTCCAGCTCTGACACTCTGTAATCTTCCCCTTCATCCCGTGCATCAGTTTCCCCATCTGTAAAACGAGGCTGTTGGAGTCGTGGACCAGTAAGGGCTGGCCCTTCGCAGCTCCAGGGTCCTAAGCTCCTTCCTTTCTGAGCCTCAGTTTCCCCTTTTGTAAAACGTGCGTGTGGGGGCGAGGTTGGAGTGGTTGACCCCTAAGGGCCGGCTCTTCGCAGCTCGGACAGTCCGGGGTCCCTTGCTGGCCACAGGTGTGACCGCAGTCCCCCGGATCCGGAGGTCATCGTGTCCAATAGACTCCCTCTCTCATTTCCCGGGGAGGAAGCGGAGGCCTCGGAGGCCCAGGAGGCGCAGCGGTTGCCCGAGGACGGAGAGGGGCGGGGGCCGAGCGGCCGCTGCAGCCCGCACCGCACCCACGTAGCTTCCCCATCTCCGCAGCAGCCTCCGAGGCAGGAGGCGGGCGGGGCAGGGGGAGGGGCCAGGCCGGCGAGCCCGCCCACGACGTGACGTCACAGGACCGCGCCCGGGGCTGCCCCGCCCCCTGCCGTGTCTCCGCCCTCGACGCAGGCCCCGCCCCTCCCGCTCGCCAGGCGCCGGGCGCTCGCCTCACATCCGGGTCCCGCCGCCGCTGCCGCCGCCGCTCGGGCCTCGCTCATTCAGCTTCGCGGGAGCCGAGAGTCCCGACCAAGATGGCGGCCGTGGGGCGAGCCGGCTCCTTCAGCTCCTCGCCGCCGGTGCTGGCCGCCGCCAACGGCTTTGCCCCGGCCGCCTGCACGGGCGGCGGCGACAAGGCCGAGGACGACGACGGGCAGAACCTCTGGTAACCGAACCCCGCGGCGGGGGCGGCGGCGGGACCCGAGGCCCGACCGGGGCAGGGAGGGCGGGGGAGGGAGAGGCAGGGGAGGGGGAGCAGCGCGGGGAGGGGCCGCCGCCCCGGCCCAGCCCCCTCCCCGGGGGTCCCTCTCTTGTCCCCTAGGATGTCCCTCCGTCCCCCATCAGCCCTCCTCTGGGGGTGGGGTCCCTCTCGCCCCCCTCCCTTGGGTTGGGGTCTTTCTGTTGCCCCCCTTCCCGGAGGCAGGGTCCCTCTCTTGCTCCCACCCCTTTGGGTTGGGGTCTCTCCCGCCCCCTCCCTTGAGGTCCCTCCCTTGCTCCCCTCTCCCTGATTAGGGTGTCCCTATCTTGCTTCCTCTCCCTTGAGTCGTGGTCCCTCTCGCCCCCCTCCTTTGGGTTGGGGTCCTTCTCTTGGCCCCCTTCCCCGAGGTGGATCCCT
>NW_020954577.1:44927480-45031065 GCF_900497805.2 Vombatus ursinus | reverse complement strand
CTCGCCCCCCTTCCCGGAGGCGGGGTCCCTCTCTTGCCCTGGGCCAGGGTTGGGGTGTTCCCTGACCCCCAGCAGCCTCTCTAGCGGCTCCCCGTTTTTTCTCCCCCCGCTCTCCGGTGCCAGGTCCTGCATCCTCAGCGAGGTCTCCACCCGCTCCCGCTCCAAGCTCCCATCGGGCAAGAACGTCTTACTGCTGGGTAAGTGGCGCCTGCCCTGGCCTCGGGGAGCTTCCCCTGACCCAGCTCTGCCTGGCTGGAAGAGGCTCTGAAGACTCCTGGGGCCTCAGTTTCCTCATCTGTAAAATGGGCCTGAGGGCGCGTCAGAGGGCCTCGGGTCCGCTTCCAGCCTAGGTTTTTGGATCTTGAGCCTCAGCGCCCACGGCTCTCGATCCTGGCCCACCCCCTGCCCCTCACCCCTCCCCATGCCCTCCACGCTGCTGGGGGCTGGGCGGGGCCGGGCTGCCGACGCCCAAGCCAGTGCCCGCCTCGGGAGTGGGCGGTGGTGTCCGCTGCAGCAGTGGCCTCCCCTCCCCCCCCATCTGGGGCTCCCGCCCCCCGGCTGCTGTCCGCTTTCTTTGTGTTTGGCTTCCCCAAGCCCCTCCCCCTCCTCCTGATGGCTGGTCAGGTGGCACTGGCCTGCGGACCTTGTCACTGCCGGCTGGAGGGAGGGGTGGCCCCTAGGGCTGAGGGTGTGTGTTCGAGCCAGCTCTCCCTGGGACCGTTTGTTATTGTTCACTTTGCCTCTGCCTCCGGGATGTATTGGGGCGCGGGATTGCTCTGTGGACGGACTGTCTGCTGGAGGAAAAACCCTTCTCCTCCTCCTCCTCCTCTCGATTGTTAAGGGTCTTGAGGGGACATTTTATGAATCAGTGGTAAATTAAAATTGAGGCGCTTTGTAGTAGCATTCAGAACTGTACTGGAAATGGCGTTAACTCATTAATTTTTCATGGATGACTTGTACAAAAGAGGATGAGGATTGAACTGAGACTTACTGATATATGATTTCTCTAGGTGGTGTTTGCATTTGAGTATGACATTTGGGCAGCAGGCGTGTATTGCCGCTGGCATTTGGAAGCATTCTTACCAGTTTTTTAGCTGGAAAGGGAGCTTGCCTTCCCTTCCCCTAGCCAAAAGGTTTTAATGAGGAGTGATCATAGTCCATCTAGAAACCACTCAGGAGCCTGATTCTTTCTTCCTTCTGCTCACTGTTCTAAATAGATGCCGTTTCTTCGCTTCTGTAGTGAAGGACTAGGTTTGCTCACTGTCTTTTTAAGTAGCTCTTGATCATTTAGACAGATTTTTCTAAGATTCTCCTCCATGTTTGCCATACTTAAATAGGAGATTTTTCAGTTAGGCTAAATGAATCTAAAATAACAAAATGAAGTGTTTTTGCCTGTTGAGCTAAAAACATAAAAGGAAAAATGAGATTTTATAAATCATAGAAATAAGTTAAATGTTTATAAGATGTTGACATTTAATATGAACTTTTTGGTATAAGAAGATCTGGTAACTTGTTGATAATCTGGAATCTGTCATTCTTTGAGCTGGAAACAAAATTATATCATACTTGTGTTTTTGTTGTTGTTAAAAGTCTGGTGTACATGAGATCCCTGCAAGATTTTTTGGAATAGTGGGGCTTGTTAATAGTGGATTTATTTGCCTTAGGTGAACTTTTTTCAATTCGTGATTTGTCGGGGCTGTGTTTTTTATGTTCTTTTGCTGAATTTGTCCCCCATAAGTATGACATTTGTAGGGAAATTGTAAGATGAGAATACTAATGAAAGTGTTTGAAGATCTTCTTTCATTTGAATACTCAAGACAGTATTTTGTGTTTGTCTCTTAAAATGACAGAGCTTGGCTGTCACAGTAATGGCTTTTAATTCATTTAGTTTATATGCTAAAGAAGACTTGTTTTTCACACATTTTATCGTTGTGGATGTGGGGTAGTGAAAAGTGGCCTGATTTCCAGTCATAGAACTGATACCTAGCTTTGACTCTTAGGACCAGGGTGCAGTTGGAAAGAAGTGTGGCAGAGGAGAGGCAGAACAGCCTGCCTGTGTTCACTTTTAGCATCCGTGACCCTGAACAGGTAGCTAGCCTCTCAGTGCCGGGGGAGCTCTCTATGATCACAGAATCAGAGGAAGAGCCAAAAAACCCAGAACCCAAACCTTTAGGTCTCTCAACCCCTCGGGCCTTCAGTTTTCCTCTCACTAAAATGAGGAGCCTTCCAGCTCTGATGTCCTGGGATTCTGATTCTGTAATCAGATGAAGGTGGTGGGGAAGTTTCTGAAAACCTCATGCTGCTGTGTACTGGGCTAGCTGTATAGTGTCTTCACGAGGAGCCTCAGCTGGTAGTTCTGCTGGACACTTCTTGGTGTTTTTGACTCAGCCACACCTTGGGCTTTCCCCTTCCATTGGTGCCAGTTCATTGGCTTATATCATTGAGTCCAGGAAGGAACCTAAAAGGCCAGTCCTCCCCAGCCCTCCGCTTTACAGACAGAGGAAACTGAGGCCCAGAGAGAAGGTGAAGCCATACAGGGAAGGGGTGTTGGGAAGCTGGCCTTCTCTCTGGAGCTCTCGCTGCTGTACCAGCCCGTGAGGCCCTCACTTAACGTGGAGACCTCATACTGGTCAGTTCATCCCAACAGGTGTTTTGTTAAGTAGCTGCTATGTGAATGGTCCTGGGAATGTGAATGGCCCAGCAACATGAAGCTTGCCTTGTGCTGAAGAAATAGAATAGACATTCAGAGAAGTGAGGACAGGGTAGTTTGAGAAAGGAGAAAGTGCTGATGGGGCAGAGAGTGTGAATGAAGTGAGGAGAGAAAGGCACACTGGGGTGTGGGGGGGCACTGGTCCCTGAGCCAAGCCTTGAAGATAGCTCTTCAGTCTAGGAGGTGGAGGCGAGGGGTCATTACTGATTATTGGACAACCCCAGGCTCAGACACACATTTAAGTTGGCATGTTGAGTTCAGGAGAGAGCTTATGGGCCAGTGTGGCTGAAATGTTAGAGTTGTTGAAGGAGAGTCATGTGAAATTAGTATAGGAAAAAGGGAGTCGAAAGATAGTGGAGGACTTAAATGCTAGGCAGAGGAGTTTGTAATTTGGTGGTAAGGAGTTACTGAAGATTTTTGAGCAGGGAAATGTCATTTTCAGGTGTGTGTTTGAGGAATCAGGCAAGCAAACATTTATTAATTGTCTACAATGTGTCAGACTCCTTGCTAGGCTCCAGGGATACATGGAATAGGCCCAGCCTGCCTCTGGGAGTGAGACCACATGTACACAGACAAAGTAAATACAGTGTAACTTTGATGGGGGAGTCTGTGGCAGCTGAGGAGATGAGGATTGGAAAAGGCTTCATGTAGGAGTGGGAGGGTTTGAGTTGAACCCTGAAGGAAGCTAGGGGTTCTAAGAGGTGGAGATAAGAAGGGATGAGCATTTCAGCCATGGCGGACAGACAGTGTAAAGAGGGAAGATGGGATGCGTGGTATGAGAAGGCCAGCTCAGCTGAACAGGAGTGTCTGAAAGGGAATAATAGGTCAAAAGGTTGGAAAGGTAGATTGGATCCAGGTTGTGAATGAATGGCTTTAAATGACAAACAAGAATTTACATTTGATCCTAGGGAAGGAGCCGCTGTAGTTAGTTGAGCAGGGGAATGACATGGTCAGACGTGTACTTTGGCAGCAATGTAGAGCATGGATTGGAGAGGGGAGAACTTTGAGGTAAGAGGCTATTGAAATAGTCCAGGTAAGAGATGAGGACCTGAACTTTGGTTTGGGCTGAGTGAGTATGGAGAGGGGAGCTTTTGAGGCTGAATTGACAAGATCTAGTAAATGCTTAAATAGGCAGACTGAAGAGAGAGCAAGGAATTGAGGGATGGAAGGATGGGATGTGTCCTTGTTGGGAACAGGGAAATTTGGAAGAGGAGAGGAAAGATCCTGAGTTGTGTTCTCAACAGAATTAGGTGCTTAGAGAACATCCAGGTCAGAGTGTCCATTAGGCAGCTGATGATGTGGGACTGGAGCTCAGGAGAAAGACTGAGGGTGGTTCTCTAGATCTGGAATCATCTGAATATAAGTGATAACTGAACCCCTGGAAGTTGGTGCGGTAATCAGGAGAGAGAATGTAGTCAGAGAAGTGAAGAGGGCCTAGGACAGAGCCTGGGGGTAACCCTTAGTCGGGGGATATTGATGATGATATTGGACAGCAATGCAACAGAGGAGACCAAGAAGAAGCAGCTGGACAGGTAGGAAGAGAATCAAGAGACAGGAGGGGAGCATGCTCAGTAGTGTTACAGAGGCCTCTAGAAAGGTAAGGATGAAGTGAAGGCCATTAGATTCAAAGATCAGTGGTAACTTTGGAGAAAGGAATTTAAGTTTAGTGATGTGCTCAAAGCCAGGTGGCAAGGGTGAATAAGTGAGAAAGAAGAGAGGAAGTGGAGGCTAGGAGGTTTTTTTTAGGTGATCTGCTGTGAAAGCGAAGAAAGGGATAAGATGATAGCTTAAGGGCATGGTAAGGTCAAGTGAGAGGGTTTGAAGGATAGAGATAGGGATAGGGTAGGGATCTGTACATGTTTGTGTGAAGAGTGGGATGATTATTTCGGCATCTGGGTGGTAGATGGATTGGAGAGGGGCAGGAACTGGATGCAGACCTACTACTTAGGCTATTAGAATGTCCAGTAAGAGAGAGGTCATGAAAGGCTGAACTAGAAGAGTGGCTAAGATACAAGCAATTTTGGGAATGTATTCTCTCCTTATCTTTTTCTCAGAATTCCTAGTTTTCCTTAAGACTTGGCTCAAATACCACCGTAGATAATTGGCCTTTCTTGATCTCAGGTGCTGGTGACTTTTTCCCCAAGTTACCTTGTAAGAATTTTGCATATATACCTAGCTAGACTATAAACTCCTTGGGAGTCAATCAGCAAACATTTATTAAGCGCCAGGTACTATACTAAGCATTGAGGATACAAAGGCAGTCTCTGCCCTCAAGGAGCCCGTGGTCAATTAGGGGAGACTGCATGTGAACAACTATGTACAAACAAGTTATATACAGGATGAATTGGTGGTATCAATAGACGTAAGATGGTAAGAATTAAGAGAGATCTGGAAAAGCTTCTTGTAGAAAGTGGGCTTTTAGCCTGTACTTGAGGGAAGCAGATGATGGAGGTGAGGAGGAAAAGCATTCCTGGCATGGGGGAGAGACAGTGAAAATGGCCAGAGTTGGGAGATGGAATGTCTTGTTTGAGGAACAGCTGGGAGGCCAGTGTCACTGGATTGCAGAGTATGTGGTTGTGCTGTTAAGAAGACTGGAAAGGTAGGGACGGCTGGGTTCTGCAGGGCTTTGAAAGCCAACCAGATTTTGATATTTGATCCTGGAGGTAATAGAGAGGTTGGTTATGGAGGTGGGGTTTGGTGGTGAAATGGTCAGACCACTGCTCTGGGGAGGGGCTTGACAGCTGAGTGGAGAATGGACCAGAGTGGGGAGAGACTTGAGGCAGCTCCAGTAGCAGGCCATAGGAGTAATCTAGGCATGAGGGGAGAAGGGGACATCTTGGAGAGATGCTGCAAAGGTGGGATGAGGAAGAGGTGAGGATGGACACCTAGGCCAGGCACCTGGGGGATTGGCAGAGGGATGTCACCCTTGACAGTCATAGGGAGGTTTGGAAGAGAAGAGGGTTTAGGAGAAAGATGACAAGTTCCATTTTGCCCAAGTTGAGTTTAAGTTGTCTTTGAGACACCCACTTCTAGATGATCATTAGACAGTTGGAGATGCGGCTGCTTGGAGGTCAGGAGAGAGGTTAGGGCTAGATAAGTAGATTTCTGCAATCATCAGCTTAGAGGTAATAATTGAATTCATGGGAGCTGATGAACTCACCAAGGGAAATAGAATAGAGGGAGGAGAGAAGAGGGCCTAGGACAGAACCTTGAGGGACACCCACAGACAGGGTCCAGGAAGATCCAGCAATAAACAGGAAGGAAGCATAGATAGGAAGAGAACTAGGAGAGAAAACCTAGATAGAAGAGAGTAAGCCGAAGAGGGTGATTGATCCACAGTATCAACGGCTGTAGAGAGGTCAAGAAGAATGAGGATTAAGAAAAGGCCAGAGGCATGGGTTTATGTATTGGGATTAGCAAAGCAGCCAATAGATGGGGGGAGATGGAAGATTAGTGAGAGTGGGGATGCTGGAAGAGGTAATCAGCTGGGGAAGACAGGAAGAAGTGGAATCAGTTGTGTGTGTCCATTGTTGGCCTTGGCCAGGAGAAGGGTTATCTGATCATGTGAGACAGGAGTGAAGGAGGAGCCAGTGGCAGAAGGCTTCTGGGTGATGGGAGAGGAGGAGGAAGGGAGAAGAGGGAGCTCTCAGCAAATGGCCTCAGTTTTGTCAGTAAAATGAGAGGGCAGGTTCTGGGCTGAGAGGGTGGAGGAATGATGGGAAATTTTAGGGGAGATGAAAATGTTTAGAAGAGGGGACTCAGAGTAGGGATTTCATCACCGTGTGGAGCTCCTGGTATTGATTGATTGACAACTTGTTACAATTGATTGGATATGGGAGGTGAAGGGATGTGGAGGTTCAAGGATGATTAAGGTTGTATATGTGGGTGCCTGGGAGGATGGTGGTACCCTTAGCTGAAATGGAGAGATTAGAAGGAGGGGGTGTTTTATGGGCTAAGATAATGGACTTGGGGAGTTGGAGGTGCTAATGGGATAGATGTCAGTTTGCTCTTTACTTAGTGTAGATTGAATTCCATCGCTTTCTAACTCAATGATTCTCTCTGCTCTATCCAGCATTTGCTATAAGGAGAGCATGAATTTTTACATTTTTCTTTTAGTATTTGAGATTTTCATCCAAACACTTTTATGTTTAAGGAAAGAACTGGAACAGTTTTTTGTAGTGATGGGTTCTTATGCTAACCGAACAGATGTTTAATTTAAAAAAAACACTTGATCCAGATTTCTCTTGAGAACTACAGAGTAGCTTGGTGGAAAGCAGAGTGCTATATTTGAGAAGGACTTGGGTTACACCAGGGGTGGGCAACTTGAAGCTGCAGGTTCCCCACCTCTGGATTAGACTCTTGGCTCCACTGCTTCCTGCCTGTGGGACCCAGGACAAATTACTTGGCCTCCAAGGGTCCCATACAGCTCTACATCTGTATTCAACATATAGTCAGCCCCTCATTTGGGGTGGGGTGGGGAGATCAGATAGGGATTTCATCCCTATATAGAGCTCCTGGTGAGGAACTTACTTCTTCCGCAGGGCAGATCCATAGCTCTGTAATTTGTAAGTCTTAGAGCTGGGCTTCTTAACCTGATGGTTGTGAACTTGTTTGTTAAAATATTTTGATGGATTAATTGGTTTCCTTTGTGATCCTTTGTGTTCTATTTTATGCCTTTAAAAATGTTGTTCTAGGAGAGGCTCCATAGGCTTCTCCTGACTGCCCAAGAGGTATAGGAAATCAAAAAGATTATGAACCTCTAGGCTTAGACAGTTGTTGGGTCCTGAGTGGTTAAGTTACTTGCCCAAGATCACATGGTATTTGGAAGAGGCCAGATGTGAACTCAGGTTTTGATGATTCTGAGGCCAGCGCTTTATCCACCACTGCATAATGGAAGAGAAGCAGCAGGGCCAGTGGGGCTCACTTAATGTTGAGGCTGCTTACTGAGTTCATGGAGTTTGTTGGCCCCAGAATATCTCCTCTGTCATCTCAAATATCTTTGGGTCTTGAATGCTTCTTAGTCTTAGTTTCCCATTCACCTTGGGGAGGTATAATACTACTACTAATAATAATAATGATAATAATATTTTACATTTGTAAAAATGTACTTTTTACGTTTTAAAACAACTTTCACATATGCACATTATTTCTTGTGAAGTAGGGCTGGTCTTATCTCCATTTTACAGATGAGGAAACTGAGTCTCAGAGGAACCTTAGAGAAGATTGTGGTTTGTCCAGGGATATCCAGTTATAGGAGACAGACTTTGTATACTAGAATCAAAAGCTTTTTGTTGAAGCATCGGGACAACTTCATTTGAGACAAGTAGAAAAGCAAGCTCAGTCTTAACTGGCACCTGCTAAGATGCCATTATGTAGAGGCACAGAAGGAAGAAACACTCAGCCAGCCCCAAGTTAATCTGCAGAACCATCTGGGCACAGGAGAAGATTAATAAGGTGGGAGCTGCTGCTTGGTGATTAATGAAGGCCAGGATTAGGACTGTGGCCCATTGCTGTGGAAACATCTTTTTTGAGCTCACATTTTTTTATCAGAAATAAGGGCATTCATTGATTCATTGTGCTTTTCCTGCTTTGTTGAAACTAAAGGTGTCCTATGTATTCCTTTTGCCTGATTCTCCTGTGGCATGTGGTGAACTATGTGTGTTGCTCATTTATAAGCAGTGTGGCCAGTTTTCTATAAAAGCAGTCCCTCTACAGAGAAGAGTCTTGGCTAGAGGTTTGGCTACACGGTCAGGAAGACCCGTGTTTGGATTTAACCTCTGTCACCTGCTGCCCACTTAACCCTGGGAGGGGCTCCCCTCTCAGGCAGAGGGAATTTCCTTTTCTTTTTTTTTCTGAGGCAATTGGGGTTAAGTGACTTGCCCAGAGTCACACGGCTAGTGTTATGTGTCTGAGAGGTCGGATTTGAACTCAGGTTCTTCTGACTCCAAGGCTGGAGCTCTATCTACTGCGCCACCTAGCCGCCCCCAGAGGTAATTTCCTACAGAGATTGTGCATGGGGCATAATCTCTTTTCCTTTTCCTTTCCACTCTCCATTCATTTTACTGCTGTGATTAGAATAGGATGTTTCTTAGGCTCCCTTTTTATGTTGATCACTTTCATACTTTTAAACACGTTAACTATATTTTCAAGTATGTTCTCTTCCCCTTCCCAGAGAGAAGTAACAAGGAACTAAAAAAGGGGAAAAAAGCAGTTTAGCAAAACTAAATGTATATATCAAAAAAAAAAAAAAAAAAATCTTACACTCTACCATCTTCCACATCCATAGACTCTTACCTCTGCCGAGTGCAAAATTCGGGGAGGAGTCTTCATCTGTTTCTTCTTTGAGGCCACCCTTGGTCATTACAATTTGGAAGCATTCGGTGGGGCAGTAGAAAGGGGGCTGGACGTGGTATCTGAAGACCTCGGTTTGGATCTTGGTTTTGCTGCTTAAAATCCTTGTGACTTTGAAGAAGTAACTCTAGACATCCATAAAATGAGGGACTTTGACTAGAAGACTTGAGCTCCCTTCAGGCTTGAAGGCTGTGATCCTCTAATAGCATCATGCATTTTTTTTTTAATATATTTTGGATTCTAAACTCTGAATTAATGTTTCATTGTCAAAGTGTCGTGTACTGGAAGGATGTAACTAACAAACTATGAGAGAAAGTTATACTCCTGCTGGGCTACATGTGGAAGTAGGGAGATTTGCTGACCTAAACTAGTGAATCCTGGCATATAGGAAGCAATCAACAAATGTTATCGATTGATCAAATGATGTAACTTTTACCATTGAACTAAGATTATTTCAGTATTACAAATGAATCAAGAGTTAGAGACATCCCTCAGACAAGAAGAGCGACTCACTGGGCGGCCCAGAAGGGAGCATATGCTCCAGAGTGTCAGCCGGGAGAGATCTGAAAGAGGTCATTTAGTCTAACCACTTGAAACAGACGAAGGGAATCTTTTGCTTTCTTCACCAGCCAGAGGTCGTGGGGTCCCATGGCCTCTAGAGATGCTCAGATGAGCAGGTTAGAACAGCAAGAAATCTCCCTGGGATACAGCCCACCTACAAATAATATGGGTGGTTAGAGAAAGGCAGCCAGACACAGCTAAAAGGAGTTGGTAGGACAGAATCGTGAGAACGAAATGCAGAGTGATCATAGTAGAAAGATGAAAACAACAGTAAGGGATGGAATCCTGATTAAATGCAATGACCAGCGTGGACAGAGGATTGACCTAGTATTTCATAGTTAAAAGGGGCCTCAGAAGCCATCTTGACTGGCTCATGCCTGAGCAAGAAGCATCACAGTGACAAGAGGTTATCCACTCCTTGCTTCAAGACCTCAAGTGAGGGGAACCAGGAAGTCCTTCCTTAAGTCACGTTTTGCCTTTTTGCAGCTTCTTTGACTTGGTCCTAGTTCAGCCTTCTGGGTTATACAGAACAAGTCTGTCCCTGATTGATGATGAAGGAGAGAGATGGTGCACCACAGATTCAGAGTGTTTCATGCACTTAGCTTGAATCACTTGGTCCTGTTTTTCTGGGATTTTTTTGTTGTTTTCCCCAATGGTGGTACTTAGGCCAGGGACTATGAAACCTCTAGGAGGAGGCTGTAATGTCAGTATGGGATAGATTGAAACCTGTACCTCAGAGAAGAAAATGCCTTTCTTTCTTTCTTTCTTTCTTTTTTAAATAAGGATCCAGGGACCAGAGCAGCACTTGAGAAAACCCAGGGCACCTGCAGACTAAAATTTGCCATGTGTCCTGGGTCCAGAGAGGGAATTCGGGGCCCCTTACCTCAGAGGTCAGTCAGATCAGATTAGTAGGGTCCTGGAAGGGCTGGAGATCCCAGCCGTCCCGGCAGTGTTGTTGATAACCCTAAGCCTGCTTCCAGTTAGAAGGAGATGGTGACTGACAAGTAGCTAGCCCTCTAGATTTTCAAGGTGCTTCCCATACAAGGTTTTGTCTTTGATCCTCACAACAACCCTGTGAGAGAGGAGCTCAGAATCATTAGTTCAGGTTTACATTTTGAGGAAGCTGAGGCTGAGAAAGGTGAAGGGGCTTTTGCTCTGCTCGTCAAGCTAGTGTCTGAGGTGGGCTTTGAAGCCAGGTCTGCCGACTCTGGTCCAGTGCTCGCTTCACTGCCTGTGCTGTATCTTTCTAATTCAGAAAATTGTGCTCTGTAAATGTTGTTCATTTCAATGTCTTTGTTTAGCCGAGTTCCTTCTGAAAATATCCCAGCCTGTTCACTGACATTTAAAGGCACAAGTGGAGTTTACCACCTCTTTGTTAGCTAATTTTTTTTAAAAAAATGTCTCATTCATACCTTTTGTTTTTACATCATAACAACCCTCCTCCCACTCCCCAAAATATTGAACCTAGAAAATCAGTCAACAAACATTTATTAAGTAGATTCTCTGTCAGTAAACTTTTATTAAGCTCCTCCTATGTGCCAGACTCTGTGCTGAGTGGTTGGGATATGAATAGGAAAAAAGAAAGACTGTCCCTCCCCTCAAGGAGCTTACAAGTTAATGAGGGAAGGTAAAACACAAGGGGGAGGTGAAAGGGAGCGATATTCCCCAAGCGGGTACCTGCCATTGTGGAGAAACCAGACAAATCCAAGAGTAGTACAAAGCCAAGTGAGAAATGAAGAAATGTCTGAAACTCCCTCTTTAAGTGAACTTTGGGAGTTCGTGGCTCCACCCTCCAATCAGAGGGGCAGAGAGACACTACAGATAGGGTGGGGTCCCAGGCAAGAGGGATCTTATGGGAGATGAGGCTATCCCCAGAATGAACATCTGGGTCCGGGAGAAGAAGTCAGAAAAGTCCCAAAGGAGCCAGAGGAGAAATGAGAAAAAACATGGTTAGATGCCAGAGTAGGTGGCAAGGCCTTCCCCAGATGTATATTGTGAAGAAGCCACAAGGGCCTCTTTCATTCTTATCAAGGCGAGTTGTACTGGCCCAAGTGCTGGAAACACAGACAAAACCAAAATAGTCACGCAGTGTGGTCACCCTGCCTCTGGAGGGAGCTGTGTTTCTGCCTTGTCTTTCTGCTATTTAAGCTCGTCTACTTTTCTGTGATCTTTTCCTTCTCACTTCATTGTGTTTATATTAGGGCTCTTGGCTCCACATTTTTCACTCCGCATCAGTGCATACACATAGCCCCATGTTTCTCTGAATTATGCAGATGTTTCTTACTTCATAGGAATTTCCATTGTGTTAATCATGATTTTTTTCAGCATTCCACAGTAGCGAGCTATCCATCTTGTTCTCCAGGTCTTCACTACTACAGCAGAGTGCTGCTGTGAATGTTTTGGTATATAGCAATCCTTTGTTTCTCTATTGATCTCTTTGGGGCCCTATGCCCTGAACTGGGCTTTCTGGGTCAGAAGGATACGGACGTTTTAGTCATTTTTCTTGGATACTTCCACGTCGACGTTCAGAATGATTGGATCCATTTTCATAGCTCCATCATCAACGCGGTTGTTTGCCTGTTTCCCTTAGCCTCCCCATTATTGTGGTGGTGGTGTTGTTGTTTTTTAGTGGTTTTGCCTGTTTGCTAGGGGTGAGATAAACCTCAGAGTTGTCTTAATTTTCATTCCTATTACTATAAGTGATTTGGAGTGTATTTTGAAATTATCATTTATATTCTTTTGAAAATTTCATATCCTTTGACAATCCCCAATAGAAGAATTGCAGTCTGTTAACAGTCATGCAAAGGATCGCTTAAAATCATTAACAGTATAGTGCAGAGAAATGTATATTAGAACAATCTGAGGTTTCCCTTCACACACAACAAATTGGCAAAAATGACAAAAGCTAGGAGCAGTCAATGTCCCATGGGCTGTGGAAGGACTGGCTTAGCTGTTGGGGGAGCTGTGAGTCTGTCCCCCATTCAGGAAAGCAGCATAGGATTATATAAACGCAGCAGGTTAGGATGTACGGCCCTCTTGTCCCAGACATCCTGCCGTGAGGCATATGCCCTAAGGTGGCCAGAAACAGAAAGGCCTCGGGCTGTACCAGGATAGTGCCTGCAGAGAACGGGAACCAAGTGGATGGATCCCCATCAGTTGGGAAATGGCAAAATTGGGTGATCTAAAAAGGCTTATTTTAATGTACTTCACCGGAGGGTGCAGGTGAAGAAGTCTGGGAGGTAGAAACTCTCTAAAGCAGAGCAGCATAAACAGAGCCAGGAAGGTAGAGCACACGGTGACTGGGGCTCTGGCAAGTGGTTTATTTTCTTTTCTTTTCTTTCTACTCCTCATCCCCATCCGAGTCCTCTTCCCTGCACCCCCATTAAAGAAAAAAGAAAAACAAAACCTTCTTAGCAAATATGCACAGTGAGGCAAAACCATTTGCCACTTTGGCCACATTCAAAGATGCCTTCCATCTCTCTGCCGGGCTCTGGAGAGCCTGCCTCATTGGTACTAGGCCTCCGAGATCTCAATCAGTCATTGCATTGATCGGAGGCTTTTAGAGGCTTTTGTCTTTCCAGTGTTAGTGTATAAATTGTTCTCCTGGTTTTGCTTATTTTACTCTGTATCAGTTATAGAGAAGTCTTTGTAGGTTTCTCAGAAACTGTATGGGGCAATTATATTCCATTATATTCAGGTAGCTATGTAATTATAATGATCGACTGTGTCCTAAAGAAAAGGTGAGAAAATATACCTCTCTTCCATCCTTGAAGGGGTTGGAGATCAAGGCCGCAGGATCAATCAGATGTTGAATAAGCACTTAATATGTGTCAGACACGAGCCAGAGATTGAAGTCAAAGAAGGAAATGGTCATTGCTCGCAGTGAGCTTTCATTCTGTTGCTGAAGGCAGCAAGCACGTAGAAAAATACATATGGCCTGAAGTTAATAAGTACACGTATATACAAAGTGGTTAAATGTAAGGTCATTTAGAAGAGGGAAATCAGGAGGGGCTCCATGCAGGAAAGATGACCCCTAAGCTGCATCTTTAGGAAGAGAAGGACTGTGAAGGAATGCTTTCCGGGAATGGGGGGTGGCAGGGAGCAGAGCTGGAGAATCACGTGTGAGGAGCAGAGAAGGCCAGTTTGACTGGATCACAATGTGATGAAGGTGAGAGTAGCGTAGAGTTGGGGCTATGTTGTGACTCTAAAGGCTAAACCAAGGAGTTTGCATTTGATCCCAGATACAGCAGGAAGCCACTGCAGTTGGTTGGGTAGGAGATGACTTGGTCAGATCTGCACTTATGGAAAAAGGACTTGGGCGGCCATGTGCAAGGTGGACTGTAGTGGGGAAAGCCTTGAGTCTGGGAGACCAGTTCAGGCGTTGCATATACTGTCTGATTCTGTTGATAGCTCTCAGGGAGGGAGGAGGAATGTGTTTGGCAAGCAAAACGCAGCAATAAAATTATAGCAAATACAGCTACAACACAATACAAAGTACTCTTGTAAAAGTGATTTAAAAATTCCACCCCTGGCTGTAGTGTAGAAAGCACCTCTTCTTATTCTTCTCTAATTTTTTTTATGCTGTGACCTTTTCGGGTTAATGAGTATCCATTTTGTATGGATGATATGCCCTGTAAGATGTTGGTCTAAGCCTCATTTTTGCTTTCTAGTTTTCTCAGCAGTTCTTGCTGGAGAGTCTTTATCCCAGCATAGTAATTTATGTTCTGGGCTTTATCATACACTGGGCTACTGCTTTGGGCTGCTGCTGTTTCTTGCTTGTCTAGTCTGTACCCACTGTCCCACTCTTACGTTTTTTAACTGTTACCACAGTTTTATTGACTACTGCTTTGTAATATAATTTGAGGTCTGGTGGTTCTTTTATTTTCTTTTTCCTTTTTGCTCCTATTTGTTTTTTTGTTTGTTTTGTTTGTTTGTTTGTTTTGGCTAGGCAGTGGGGTTAAGTGACTTGCCCAGAGTCACACTGCTAATGAGTGTTATGTGTCTGAGGCCACATTTGAACTCAGGTCCTCTTGACTCCAGGGCCGGTGCTCTATCCACTGCGCCACCTAGCTGCACCCTTTTTGTTCCTGTTTGAATCCCCAGTGTGTACTACAGTGCCTGGCATAAAGTAAGTGCTCAATAAATGCTTGTTAATTGATAATGCTATGCCCCCTTCAGACTTTTTCTAATTTCCCGTGATTTTTGTTCTTTCAACTGAATATTATTTTGATTCATATAGCACTAAATCTCTACATTGATTTAGATATTATGATTTTTTTTTATTATATTCGTGTGGCCCAACCACGAGCCATGAATAGGTTTCCAATTATTTGTCTTTCTTTATTGCTTTGAAGAGTGATTTATAAATTGTATTTATATAAATCTTGTATATTCTTGGGTAGATTAAAACTCAGGTATTTTTATACATTTTTGTAAGTGGAATTTCTCTTACTGTTTCATCCTGACTCTTTCATTTTAGAAGTGGGACCAGTATTTTCCTAGGCCCCAGGCATGTTAGGGTCCTGGATTATCCCAGGTCTGGTATCTGGGTAGAGCCATCAGGACTTGGAGGGAAAGAGAAAGAACTTAGCAGGCAGAGTCTGGATATCCTTTCTGCCAAAGGCATTTTCTCCCATGGTGGGAGAGGTGGGGTAGCCAAAAAATGGTTCCTACATGATTATAAAGTTTTATTTATTATTTTAATGATAGCAGCTGCCATTTATATAGTGACTACTTAATGTGCCAGCCATTGTGCTAAGCACCCTACAAATATTTTCTTTTGATCTTTACAACAAATCTGGGAGGTAAGTATTATTAGCCTCATTTTATAGTTGAAGGAACTGAAGCAAACAATGGTTAAGTGACTTGCCCAAGGGCACATATCTACTGAGTATCTCGTGGTCAAATTTGAACTTCGACTTTCCTGATTATAGGCCTACCACTCTCTCATCCTGGTACCTCTGAGCCACCTTTTAAAATAGTTGTATGCAGTGCCTTGTTCAAAAACAGATCATTAGAGTAGATGAGAAACAATGAAACTGACCAATGGAAGGCCACAGTAATTTCTGAAACAGCAGGAATCTTTAAAGGAACAATTTGCAGCTAAATCTCAAGTATAGGGAGCTCACTTAGAAGTAAGGAAACAGGATAGCAATAAATGGGCATTTCTCTGGATAAAAAGTATACACTGTGGGATACTGTGGAGATCAGAGCCAGGGCCATAACCAGTCAACAGTTTTGTTAAGATGTGCACATATGTATGTATGTAGACACAAATATACGTAACATGCAAATATATAAGTATGTGTGAAATAAGTGCAAGGTAGTTTGTTGGGGGAGGGGATGGGGAAAAACTTCATGCAGAAAGTGACGTGTGAGCTGAGCTTTGAAAGAAACTAACAGTTGTAAGAGGTGATCTCTCTTAAGTTAGCAGATGATACTAATCTTTTTCAAGTACAGAACTAGGCCAGTGGGATAAGCTCGGAGATCTCTGCAATCTCTGTGTCAAGTAATGCATTTAAAGGAAATAATCCAAGCGAGGATTTAGGGAGCCAGTGCAGGGATGGAATGCCTGTATTGATGAGGTCGCAAGCACATTGCACTGGAATCTACTGTGCATTTTTAAGATGATCATTTTAAACATGGACTCCCATCTCTGCACTTCCAGGTGTGATCTCGAAGGGTATTTCCTGTACCCTTGAGTCTCAGTCTCCTAATCTGTAATGATGACGATAGCTTCATTATCTATATATAGAGTTTGATAGGATCTAATTAGAAGATGTCCCAAAATTGCTTTATAGATTATAGAATAATACATAAATGCCAGGCTTACTATTGTTATTTGATTCATTCAATAAGTTTTTATTAAGCATCTACCATATGTGAGGCACTGTTCTCAATGCTGGAGATACAAAGACAAAACCAAAAATAAGTTCTGCCTTCAAGGAACTTAAATTCTTTTGGAAAGTATAGTGGAGGAGAAAATAATCAATAAATTGATGTTTAAATATAAAATATTAATAGGTTCATTATGTGCCTCTAAAATTATAGTGAATAATTTTCTCATTTTTGATTATCCAGATTAAAGTGCTTCAAGAGCTTATCAATGCTTTAGGGAAATAAGGAATATCAGTTATTGATAAGCAAAGGAATGCCAGCAGATGCCTGCTAGGATTACTTTTACTTATTTTATCTGTTGCATGTGGAGGGGGGTAAACTGAAAATAGCATTTTAAGAATGGTTTAAATAAGTGAATGATAGAGCCTTGAGATTATTAAAGGAAACAGAATATTTGGGGTACATCCTTAATCTTTGGATGTGGAAGACAATTGTACCCTTTTATGACATCTTCTGTAGGACCACTGTCAGAGGCAGAAAACTGGATCTGCATGAACCTGGTGTGGCATTTCTAAAGTTGTTAAAAAAAGGTATGTGTAACTGTTTTAAATACTATGAAGAAAAAAGCTTGCAGAAAAGGAATCAGGAGATATAGGTTCTATATTGTTGTGCTTTAAGAAATGATGAAAGGGGTGGTTTCTGAGCAAAATGTAAAGACTTGTCTGTACTGGTGCAGAGTGAAGTAAGCAGAGCCCAGAGAACAATTTAATATAATGATTACAGTATTGTAAGGATGAACAACTTTGGAAGACTTGGGAACTCTGATCAACACAATGACCAACCACAGTTCCAGAGGACTCAAGATAAAACGTTCTGCCCACCTCCAGATAGATAGAGAGCTGATGATCTCAGAGTACAGATTGAGATACACTTTTTTTTGGCCATGGCTAATGTGGCCAAAAACACAAAAACAAAAGAAAAATTTGTTTTGCTCGTGTGCTTGCAACAGGAGCTTTGTTTTTCTTGCTTTCTCAGTTGGGGGAGGTGATGTGAGGGAGATAATGCTAATCTGAAAATAAAATTTAATTTAAAAATTATAGATTATAGTACCATTTCAATCAATCAGTATTTATTAAATGTCTCCTTTGTGTTGAGCACTGTGCTAAGCGCTGGGGATACAATGTGCTAGGCACTAATCGAGTCAAAAGACAATTCCTGCCCTCAAGGAACTTAACAGTCTAATGGGAGAGACAGCAAGCAAACACAGAAGCTTTATCCAGGATCCAGTTGTTTCAGTCATGTTTGATTTTTGTGACTCCATTTGGGGTTTTCTTGGCAGAGATATTGGAGTGGTTTGGAACTGAAAATTGAAATAAAATTGAATTTTAAAAAAGATTACTTCCCATTTGTACTCTGTGTGTATGTGTATCTTGTATGTCCATAGTTACTTGCATATTTTCTTCCCTGTTAGAATGGGTGCTCTTTAAAAGCAGGGACTGTGTTTTTGCTTTTCTTGGTATCCCCAGATCTTAGCACATAGTAAGTGCTTAATAAATATTTCTTAACTGACTGACTGACTGACATTTAGCCCCACTCCTAGAAGGGATTTTCTAGATACTTAATGTCTCAATTTCTTCACTTCCTTCTCACTTCTTACTTTGCAGTATGGTTTCTGACCCCACCACTTGAGTGAAATTGTTTTCTCCAAGGTTACCGATAATCCCTTAGCCAGTAAATCCAGCGGACTTTTCTTAGTCTTTGTTATACTTCAAATCCGATGCCATTTATTAAATGCCTGCTACATTCCAGGCACTGGGCTAAGCACTGGGGATGGAACAGAAGGCAAAAAACCTAGTCCCTGCTCTCAAGGAACTAGGGTCTGATGGGGGAGAGAGCATGCAAATACCTATGCGCAAATAAGCTATAGACAGGGTAAACTGAAGCTATTCAACAGAGGGAATGTCCTACCATCAAGAGAAATGGGGAAAGGTTTCCTGTGGAAAGTGAGATTTTAACTGGTACTTGAGGGAAGTCAAAAGATGGAGATGAGGACAGAGAGAATTCCAGGCACCGAGGCCAGTGTTACTGGACCATAGAGTACGTGGAGGGGAGTAGGGTATAAGAAGACTGGAATGGTAGAGAGGGGTCAGGTTATGAAGTTACCTCATCTGTAAAATGAGAGTGATAATTGCACAGATCAAGTTTAGGTTTTTTGAGATTAGGGGAGACATGGACATATTTGTAGGCTGAAGAGAAGCAGCTAGGAGATAGGAATAGATTGAGGATTTTTCAGAGTGGAAATGATAGAGGAGTCTGTCTGCTGGAAAAGATGAGTGTAATGGGATCACTTGTACATGTTAGAAGGGTTTTTTTTTTTTTTGCCTTGGCAAGAAGGACCACCTCTTCATGTGTGAAAAGAGTGAAGGGGGAGATGAGGGAGGAAGGCATCAGAGTGATGTGAGAGGAGGAGGGGGAAAAGAGTGAACTTTCAGTGAATGGTCTCAGTTTTTTCATTGAAATGTGAGATACTGTTCTTAGCTGAGGAGATACGGGAAAGGGGAGCCATGGAAGGTTTGAGGAGGGATGAGGTGGTCTGGTGAATTGGGAGAGGGAATCAGTTAGGGAGGTGTGAAAGGATTGCCTTGTTGCAGTGAAGAGCCAATTGAGATTATGTAACAGAAATTTGTAGTGGACCCAGTCAGCAGTGTTGTGATTTTCTCCAATTTCATTCTATAAAGTGTGTATGTATAGGAGCTAAGGCAGAGGATGGTGAGAGTAATCCAGGGCTGAGGCTTGATGGGGCCAGAGAGTTGGAAGAAAAGGACAGTATAGAGTCAGCTGATTCACCAAGGGATCAAGATGAGTAAGGAAGCAGAATGTGGATAGTGCAAGAGTGATGGCCTGGGAAAGACCTGAGGAGTGGAGCAGCTTGAACTCATGGTGAGGACAAAGAGCATGGTTAGAGCCAGTGAATGAAACATTGGCCTGGGAGTCAGGAACATCAGAATTTCACATCTGGTTTAAAATGCTTACTGCCTCTCTGACCCTGAACAAGTGACTTAACCTCTTTCTCCCTCAGTTTCCTCATCTGTGAAATGGGGATAGTAATAAGACTTACCCCCCAGGGTTATTGTGAGGACACAATGAGATTATATTTGTAAAGAACTTTGCAAACTTTAAGCACTATGTAAAGGCTAGCTATTAGGGGTTGCGAGCCAGAGTGAGAGGTGGAATGACAACAGATTGTAATTGGATAAGAGAATTTCAAAGTTCATGTCTCTGTGGAGCTGAGGTGGGATAGAAGAGCAGGTCATGGGGAATGAGAAAGTTGAGGAACTGTGCGTGAAGGGGGGATTATCATGTATGTGTAAGTCTCCTAGTATGAGAAAAGGTTACTGAGTAACATGTTAGAGGGAGAGGGAGCCTGGAAGTGGCAGTGAGAATTGAGTTTTCCAACTCCCCTGTCATGACCAGTGAGTGTGTTAGAAGTATGAATAGAAGTGCAACCAGGGCTGGAAAGTGTGGCAAGGGGAGTTGTGGTGTTAGGAAGGACCCACATCTCTGAGTGCAGGAAAGGAATGGGTCTAAGTTGGTTACCAATGGAATAGGCATTCAGGAGCACAGTGGAAAGAGGACGTAGCTTTAGAGTGGGTGTGGTGGGGTGGGATTGAGGGAGCAGGTGGAGGGCTTGAGCCATGACAGCTAAGGGTTCAGAATCACTGGGATGGTGGGAGGAAGGATGGTAATCACGGAAGAATGAGTAGAAAGGAGAATGGGGAGAGGAGAGGTCCTTGGGCAAAGGGAGGCCCAGGTATGGAAATAGAGTGGCATGGACAGGCAATCGTCTCCTATGTCAGGCTGGGCAATTCAATGTCATTCTCATTGCACCAGCACAATTCTCTTTCTGTCTAAAAGACATTCTGGAGAGCTTCCCATCCTACTCGGTCTGCCTTTCTCTATAAAACTTTAGACCATGAGATCTTACCTATCCTTTGTCGGAACACTTTGAAATCTGCCCTCTTCAAAGTCAGAGTGTATGTCCGACCAAGGCTAGCTTTCTCCTCTTTCAGTACCACGAATTCCAAAATGGAGTGGTTCCTTCCTTTTCCCCCTACCCCAGGATTGGCCTCAGTTCTCCTTTTGCAACCAGAAGGATTTTGAAAAACATCACAAACCTGGCACAGAAGCGATCCAGGAGCAATGGGGGAGGCAGTAGTGGTCTGGGCATTTGCTAGAGCTCTTCCTCTTTCCGAGCATGTTATAATTCCCTGATTTATGTTAATGATGATCTCATCCTTTAGAAGGTAGAGGACCCAACCAGGCTAACTTCGGTTTGCTCATCAATGAGGACACATTGCTGTTTCTACCAACGTGGATCTTCATTCAAGCAGCTTCTCCCTTTTCCTTCCTACATTTCCTCAGGAGTGTATCTACTTAGTGTACAATGCCACTCTACTCTCCCCTCCCCTTTTTTCACTTATCCTGTTCCTTTTGCATAAGATATGTTTTTCCAGAGCCACGTTCCAGTCATATGACTCGTCTTGCCACATCTTAGTGATAGCTGTGAAATCATCTTTGCCTCCTTTCCTCAAGCATCTCTAGTTCACCTTTGTGTGCTTCTAAATAGAGAACTAGAGTCATAGGTTTTTATTAAAACTGATTCCTTTTAAAATGTAGTTTCTTATGAATTTCTGGGTATCACTACTCATGCTTTTCCTTGTGCTGTGGCTACTGGCTATGATCTTTTTCCATTTAAAATCCTTTTGGTAAGATATGCAAGATTACATGCAGATATATTCTTACTAGTCCATGTTATAAGTATTTATCCATCTCAGGCTTAACATGTCATTTCTGTATTTTAAGCTGTGATTCACAAATCCAAATCCCTATTCCCAGACATCTTCTTAACCAGTTCACTTCCCAAATCCTTTTGTAAGTAAGCAATTACTCCTTATTTTATTTTTATTACACACACATACACATGCTCACTCCAATTCAATATTTTTGTTTATTGCTGTTACTGAAAACATTGTATTAGTGTGAGAATGGATTGTCTGTTGGTGGCCTTTCAAATGTGTAGAGTTTAACTGTCCTTGTATTAAAGTTTAAAGTCCAAGTCTAACCTTGGTTTGGGAAGGACAAATAGAAATCCTTAAGGATTGGAAGGAATTAGAGGAAAAGAAAAATGTTTTTGTATAATTAGGGACTTGGATGACTTCAAGTGAGATAGAATAGTTCTTTGGTGTGGAAGATATGGAAGAAAAAAAATCAGACTCCGAAGTCAGTAGTGTTTGGCCATCAGAATGGAAGTCTAGTATGTGTAACCCATAGAGAACATGAATCAGTCTAATAGGTCTTTGGCAGGTATCAGATGTTTTAAAGGCAGCGTCCTCTTTTAAAACTAGTTTTGACTCCAGTAGAATGAAAAAAATGTAACATTTTATTGACCGAGAATGGTAAGTTAAAGTTTCTCACTTCATAAACAAAGGCCCAGTACTTTATTTTCCAAATTCTAACTTCCTAGGCTGGCTAAGCAAGCAAGATTCTGTCTTTTCTTGAGAGGCAACACAGTATAGTGGAAACAGTGCTGAGCTTGTAGTCAGGTGATGATGGGGTTTGGATCCCACATCTTGAAACTTACTAAATGTGTGATCCTGGGCAAGTCACCTTGCTTCTCTGAACCTTCATTTCCTTGTCTTTAAAATGGGATATCTGTAGCATTAAAGAATAAGAGAATCTGAATTGTGAGGGTTCTCAGCAGTCCTCTGCAGGCCAGCTCATACTGAGACAACTTACATCTTGTATAATATTCCTAACAAGTAGTCATCTAGACTTTGCTTGAAGGCTTTGTTATAAAGATTAAATTAGGTAATGTAATAATAGTAATGATGATGATGATAACTAATATTCCTGTAACACTAGTTGGTGAAAAAGCATTTATTAAGTTTCTCCTATGTGCCAGGCTCTGTGCTAAGCACTGGGGATACAAAGAAAGGTAAAAGACAGTCCCTGCCCTCAGAGAGCTCCCAGTCTAATGGGAGAAGACATCATCTAAACAGTTGAGTACATAGAAGCTCTGTACATGCTAACTGGAGGATAACTAACAGAAGGAAAGAATTAAGGGGGTTGGGAAAGGGTTCTTGTGGAAGATGGGATTTTAGCTGATACTTGAAGGAAACCAGGGAAGCCAAGAGGCAGAGATGAAGGCAGAGAGTTCCAGGCATGGAAGAGTTTCAGTGAAAATGTCTAGAGCTGGGAGATAGACTGTTTCATTCAAAGAATGACCAGGAGGTCAGTGTCACTGGAGTATAGAGTGCTTGGGAGGAGTGATATGAGGAGTAAGAATAGTGGAAAGGCAGAAGGGGCCAGGGTATGAAGGACTTTGAAAGCTAAGCAGGATTTTATTTTGATCTTGGAGTTTATTGAGTGGTGGTTGAGAAGAGGATCACTTTGTCAGCTGAGTGGAGTGGGGAGAGACTTGAGACAGGGAGGCAAGCAACAGGCTGTTAGAGGAGTCCATGTGTGAGGTGATAAGGACCTATACCAGGCTGTTGGCAGTGTTATAAAGGTAACATTGACAGGTTTTGTCAACTGATTGGATGTGGGAGATGAGAGAGTGAAGAGTCGAGGGTGACATCTGGGCTGCAAACCTGGGTGACTGGGAATATGGTGGTACCTTGGACAGCAACAGAGAGGTTAGGAAGAGGGGAGGGTTTGGGGAGAAAGATGATGAAATTGGCGATGTTCAGTTTAAGGTGGCTATGGGATGTCTAGTTCTAAATGTCTGATAAGCAGTTGGAGATGCCACACAGGAGGTTAGGAGAGAGGTTAGGGCTAGATAAATAAGTCTGAGAATTATCTCAGACAAGTGATAGAGGAAGTCATGGGAGCCGATGAGATCAAGTGAAATACTTTAGAAGGAGAAGAGAAAGGCCTAGGGCAGAGCTTTGGGAGACAGCCATGGTTAACAGGGCTGACCTGGATAATCTAACAAAAGAGACTGAGAAGGAGTGAGGTCAGATAGGTAGGAGGAGAACCAGGAGAGACCAGTGTCACAAAAAAAACCAGAGGGGAGAATAGTAATCAGTAATGTCAAAGGCTGCAGAAAGGTCAAGACGGGGGACTGAGGAAAGGTCATTAGATTTGGCTATTAAGTGATCATCAATTTCAGTTGGATGGTGAGGTCAGAAGCCGGACTTAAGAGAGTTAAGAGACTGAGAGGAGAGGAGAGGGAGGAGAGGCATCAGTTGTAGACGGCCTTCTCCAGGAGTGTAGACAGAAAAGAGAGAAGAGATGATAGAATGGTGGCAAGCAGGTATGAATGCATCAAGTGAGAATTTTTGAGGATGGGGCAGAGGTAGACATGTTTGTAAGCAGTGGGGAAGCAGCCTGTAGAGAGGGAGAAATTGAAGATGGGATGATTAGGGACAGTCTACTGGAGAAGACAGGATGTAATGGGGTTGCTTTAGCAAAGAGAAGTACCAGTCCTTCATGTGAGATGGGGGTGAAAGAGGAGAGAGTGACAGACTTCATCTGGGTGACATGAGGTGACAAGGACATAAGAGGGAGCTCTGACCAATTGGCCTCAATTTTTTTCAGCTGAGAAGGTGGGGGCAGGAGGAGCAATAGAAGAGATAAAAGGAATAAAAAAATTTGGATCCTGTCATCGTGGTTTTGTGTTTTTTTTTTTTATTTTTGCTTCATTCAGTAGAGTGTGCATTGGAATGAAAGCAAAGCTTGGTAAGAGAGTTCCAGGCTTGAGGCTTGACAGAGCAGGGTATTCAGTGGGATAAGGAGGAGAGACTTGAGAAAAGACTCACTAGAACTGAACTGGTTCATCAATGGGGTCAAGCTAGGGAAGGGAGGGGAGTGTGGTCAGTGCAGGGGTGATAGCCTGGAAAAGAACCGAGGAATAGAGGATTTTGAGGTGATGAGGAGAAGGAAAAATAGGTTTTAGGATTGCAAGGCAGTGGGAAGAGTGGAAAGACAACAAGCTGTAGTCAGATAAAGGAGTTTCAAAATTCATAGACATGGAAGGGTGTGCATTATGGGTGATGGCAACATCAAGGGTGTGACCGTCTGTCTCAGTGTTGCTGAGTTAGTGGGAGGAGTAGGTTGTGGGAAATGAGTGATTTGAAGACCTGAGAGGTTAAGTTGTTTGAAGGGAATGAGTGCATTTGTGTATGTATGTACATATATGTTAACTTGTGTGTCTATTTTTATATTGTGTAAACTCTGTGTGTGTGTGTGTAGTCAGGAGTTGGAGAGAGGAGAAAGACTGAAGCAAGCACTAACTCATTGAGGAAAAAGAGAGTGGAGTCCTGGAGGTTGGTAGCTAACAACCACCGGAAGCTTGATTGGGTGATAAATAAGAATTATATGAACCTCAGAGGAAGCAGGGTTATCAAATGATGGTAGAGGGAGAGTTTGGCAGGGGCATTGGGGAGCAGGGAGTGATCCAGCTGCCCCCACCTCGAGCGGGGACTTAGGGGTGTGAGTGAAAGGGGCAGTGGGTGCCGCAGAGGGAGACCAGGGAAGCTGTCGTGAGGAGGGAGCCAGGTCTCAGTAAGTAGAAGAAGGCAAAGGTTTGAGATGAAAGTTGTTTTGTTAACTTTTGGAACAAGCATCCAGGAGAGCACAGTGCGAGGGCCGGGCAGCTTTAGAATGGAGTGCTGGGTTGAGGGGGCTTGGGTTAAGGGAGCAGGCCCTGGAGGATGAGGAGCAAAGAGGAATGATGACCCTGACGACTGGGAATCACTGGGAGGGAAAGGGTGTGAGGGGTGGGAGTATGTTAGTGACCGAGTTCAGAAAAGTTATCGATGTCCATTGGGGCTCGCCCTGCGAGGGCTTTGTGTGTGTTTATATGAATATATGTATATGTATATGCATACTCACATATTCTCTTCATTCTCATAACAGACTTGTGAAATAGATTCTATTGTTATCTCCGTTTGACAGATTAAGAAGCTGTGGCCGAGTTCATCACTAGTACTTTGTGTAAAACATAAGAAGGCAAAAGGACTAGAGAATGCACAGCGGCTTTATTTGTAGTAGCAGACAGCTGGAGATTGGCCAAATCATGGAGTATTAGGAAAGGGGGATATTATGATGCTGGGAGTTTGGTTTTTTAAATTAAAAAATTAAGTGTTTTAAGGCATACTTATTACAAATACTTTAAATTTCTATTCTGATCTAAAATACCTTTCACAAATTTGTGTCTAGGTGAAGATGGAGCCGGAAAGACAAGCTTGATAGGGAGAATCCAGGGAAGAACGGAGGAGTGCAAGAAGGGGAGAGGGGCAGAGTATTTGTACTTGAGTGTTCATGATGAGGACAGAGATGGTGAGTAGTGACCTGATTTGTCAGTGATTTGTGTCAGTGATGTGCTTGTTAAAATTATAGAGATCTGCATTGTATTCAGTCTTCTACTTGGGTAAACTTCAAGAGAATTCTGTGCTTTACCTTAAGTATCAGGTCCACAGACTGCAGTCCTTTGGACAGGGCCTTAACTTTCTGGCCTTCCTCTGATAGTCCTTTCATTTTTCATCTCAGATGCTATTTAAAACTGAACTAGCGTCCTGTTGTACTCCTTACCTTCCTTGGTCACTCATCTAGTCTCTGATACCATTCCCTGACTTAAAAAACAAAAATTGTCTCATCACTTTAGTGAATTTACTAAATGTGTGCTTTGCACATCCTCTCTTGGGTGAATTGTAGATGAGTCTTATGTGTAAATTGGTTGGGGCACATGCACAAATGTATGCCTATTGGTGTTTGGTGATTGGGAAATAGGGAGCAGGAGGAGTCAGATAGACTGGGCCTCTAGCATGCGGCTCTTTTCAGAGAAAACTTGCTTAATGAATAGATGGTTACCTTAAAGATTCTATTTTTACTTTGACATTCCCTCTCATGGAGAATACAAAGAATGTTTAAAAATAACGTTTTTAGTTTGATGATGAGATAATTTCATAAAAGTTTATGTATATCCTAACTTTTGAAAACATTACGAAAATCTGTCTTTCATTTTGGTACAGATCAAACAAGATGTAATGTGTGGATCTTAGATGGAGACCTGTATCACAAAGGGCTCCTTAAATTTGCAATGGAAGCCAACTCTCTGAGAGACACTTTAGTTATTCTGGTTGTTGACATGTCAAAGCCTTGGACTGCTTTGGATTCTTTACAGAAATGGGCAAGTGTGGTGAGAGAACATATTGATAAGCTAAAAATTCCTCCTGAGGAAATGAAAGAAATGGAACAGAAATGTGAGTATGCTATAGAACTACTAATATAGAGTTTTAATTTTGTGCGCATACATGCTGGCATTTAGATTTTAGTCGGTGGTATTTGGAAAATGATTATCAAATTCATGGTGTACTTTTTTTTTAATCCTATTAGTATGAATAATTATTTAGATAAGGACTTTGTTCCATTATCGTAGGAAAATAAGCCTTGGCTCCCTGGTTTCAAGGTAAAAGACTAGATTTGCCAGTGTGCTTTCATGTGTGTTAAGATCATAAACTATAATTAAGGTTGTAATTGGAATTTAAATAATAATCTTTTAAAATAACTCTGCTTGCGTTTAAAGCTTAGCACATGAATTTTTTGATCTCTCCAGAATTTAATTTTAAATTCTCAACTCCATTATTATCCAATTTTATTGTGCTATAATGGTTTAAAATTGTGTTTAGTCATAGAGTCACAATCATAGAACAGACCTTTAGCTATCACTTGATCCAACCCCCTCATTTTAGAGGTAAAGAAACTGAGGCCTACAGAAGTGATGTCATCCAGCCAGGTCAGGCCTCTCCTGGGACCTGAGCTTGTGCCTGCTGAGCACCACCCCATTCTTTCAGATGTGTGCTGTGATAGTACAGCTAGCTGAGTAGTGATTTCGTTTCATAAGCTCACTTGTGTAATCTGTTACGTTAACCAGGGAGAGGCGATGTCCCAGACATTATGATTGACAGGAGCCACCCTGGTGGCTCAGTTGTTTCTGTGATTGCCTTTTCTCTTAAGGATGACTGTTTGGCTTACCCCTGTGGGCTGCAAAGGTGAGCAGGAGGGAATTGGATGGTTGCAGCTACCATGCTAATTTTGTGTATTTAGATCCATGGGATCAGCTTCCTTGGACAAGAGAGAAGAGGAAATAGAAGCCCAGAATGTGGAAGGAACATTAGCATGGCCCGGGAAGGTGCCTCTGATCCCACTGCTTAAAAGATCCATTGGGGCTACCACTGTTAAGGGGCCCCATGAAAGTCATTGTCAGACTTGGAAAGGCTTCCTGGGAGATTAAGCCTCTTGTGCCATTTATTATGAACAACTTTGAGTCAGAACAGCACCACACTGTGCTGCACTCTAACACGCACATTTATCTGATGGAGCTTTTCTCAGAATAAGATGCCAGCCTGGGGAGGAATGCACCTAGAACTTGTGTCCATTTTACACGTGAGAAAACCAAAGGGCAGGTCAGGGAAGGGAAGTATTTTGACCACATCTCAGATTCTCACCACTGTCTCCTCTATTGCATCTTGGGGTATTGGGGCAGGAGAGAGAGAAGAGAGAGGCAGGCCTGGGTGGTCTTCATCCACTGGGTGGCAGACGTGCTGCCACGTGCTGCCACATGCCCTCTGTGGGATGGAGGAGAGACAGGACCAAAGACACACCTTTTCTGTTTTTCCCCGTGGCTCTTGCAGAAGCATGGATTTTTGTTCTTGTTTTTTTGTGTTAAAAATGTTCTTTTTTTGGTACTTGTTAAAATCCGAATAAAAAAATTAAAAATAAACAAAAGTAAGTATAGTAAAGCAAAACAGATCTGCACATCAGCCATGTTGAGGAGCTGGTTATTTAGCAGTAAAAATCACTGCTGCCCACTGCACATGACTTGATTAAGATTTTGGAACTAGTTTGGAGTACTGAAAACCTCAACTGTTTCCTGGAACTTCTTCAGCTTAGCTCATTGGCTCCCCCCTCCCAATTCCAATCCAGAAAGAGGAGGAAAAAGAAGAGTAGTCAACTCCTTCCTTTTCGTCTCCTCCCCCTTTTCTTATTAGAATGATAAACTATTTCCAGAATTTGCCTTTTCTGTAGGAAATGATGTTGTAATCAGGAATAGCTCGGCTAGGAGCTAGATTTAATTAAGACAGCATCGTGGTACGCTTACTGTTTTTTAAGTTGAATTTAATTTTAGGTTATTTCACTGTAGTCTTTCCTATTAAGAATATATGAATAAACAACTCTTTAGAAGAGGTAAAACAAGTGTGTATTCTCCCTAGCCAAATGAACATATGCCTTTCTTCTGGAGTTTTCCTCACCTTGTAATCTTGAGCTGTCTTTACTTTCCTTGGAAAAAATAACAGCTCAGATTCTTGTAGAGCTTTACTGTTTACAGAGTCACCTTCCTCTCACTCATCTTGTGAGTCAGGTATTACAGCAATGAGTATGAGAAAAGAGGGTCAGAACGGTTAGGGGGCTTTGCTCCTCGTCATCCAGCTAGTAAAGGGGAAAGCCAAGACTTGAATACACGTCTTCAGATTCTCCGTCCATTGTGCCCTTCATAAGCAAGGAATCTATTTTAGGATGGGATGTAGTTCTAAGAAATGTTATCTATTAATCATTTACGGGTCAGTGGCTGCATAACTGGCAGATTTTGCTGACTGGTTTTAAAGAGCCAGTTTCTACACACAGGCTTAAATATGTGTATGTATGTATATGTATAGTTAGTGTCAGTAATCATAAAATGAATCCATACATATTTTGTTGTTATTCAAAACAATATTGCTTCTTTCTCTGAAAGTGCTATTATTTGGTGTTTATTTTTATGTTTATCCTTTCAATTATCTTGTGGAAGTATAGTTTAGAAACGGTATAAATTAGGTGACTTGCCCACAAGATTTACTATTATGAAAAACAGTCTGGTATAGTGAATAAAGACTTTGAAGCCAAGAAGAACTGGGTTCAGGTCTCACCAATGACTCATGATGGTGATGGTGATGGTGATGGTGATGACGGTGACGATCTGGATCCAACAGCTAGTATTTATATGGCACTTGAAGGTTTGCAAAGTACTTTCTGTGCATTGTTTTATCTGATCCTGACAGCCTCGCTGTGAGCTAGGTGCTACTCTCTCCATTTTATAAATGAAGAAACTGAGGCCGAGAGCAGTACAGAGCCTTGCCCAGGTGTCTACGGGCCTCTAGACTCTCAGTCTGGCACTTTGTCCACTGCACCATTAGCTGCCCCAGGCCACAGTCGAGAAAGTGCCAGTCTACACTGGTAGAAGTGACTAGTTCTTCCCTGAGAGTTTCCTATAGTGATGGAATCACAGGTCCTGTGCCCCGAGCCAGTCCCTTTACCTGCTGTAATTACAGAGACAAAACTGTTACCTCTTTTCTCCTTGCCTTCCAGTTGAATGTTGTACTTGTCCTCCCAAGAATTAATGTTATATTATCTTTATTCATTCATATCATCTCTTTTACATGGCATAATTCAAAAAAGTGATAAATATACTGTGCCCTTATGCCTCAATTTTAGTAGGAAATATAAAAATGAAACCATTATGAACTAAATTGTGTTATTTGCTTTTTAGTGATTAGAGATTTCCAAGAATACGTAGAGCCTGGAGAAGATTTCCCAGCATCTCCACAGAGAAGAAGTACATTACAGGAAGATACAGATGATAGCGTCATGTTACCGCTGGGCGCAGACACGCTTACATATAACTTAGGTGTCCCGGTGCTCGTAGTTTGCACAAAGGTTGGTGTCCATGTCAGGACTAGTGAGAGATACAGGATTCTTTTGCTTTGGAGGCGGGGGGAGAAGTGCTTTTTCGATGTGAACCTGACCCTACATAACAATTATTATAGCTTAATGGGAGAAATATTTTACAAATTTCAAATTCAAAATTAAAATTCAAAGTCTTAATCCTAGTTAGTCTTTTAAAGAGAATGTAATTTCAAAAATAACTTAAGTCATTTACTTCATTACTTATTTTTGTAACCAATAGCATTATCCTATCACAGAATGGGATAAGTATTAGTAAAATTATTTGTTGTTGTTCAGTATTTCAGTCATATCTGACTTCATTTTTCATGGCAAAGATACTGGAGAGGTTTGCTATTTCCTTCTCCAGCTCATTTTACAGTTAAGGAAACTGAGGCAAACAGGGTAAAACGACTTGCTCAGGGTTACCCAGTTTATAAGTGTCTGAGGCAGGATTTGAATTTAAGAAGATGAGTCTTCCTGACTCCAGGCCCAGCACTCTGTGCACTCTGGCGCCACCTAGCTGCCCTAGTAAAATTATACCTGCTTTTATCTTTGTTAAATAAAAATGAGCAAAAGTTAAAAACCTCAAAAATTTTAGAACCCAATTTTTTACAGTTCATGGAAAATTTAGATATAACCGGGTTAAAATTTACTTGTGCACTAATTTTGAGATAAGAATTTGATAAAGGAGTGATGTAAATAAAATTTCAGGGTGTGGGGTGGCTATCACCTAGGTTAGAGGACATATTTCTTAAGTATTTTGGCAGCATTCATTACATGCAAATTGCTCTTACTCAATGATTGATTAAAAGTAGTCTGATGGACCTTTGCTCTGAAAGACACTTAGTTCAGTTCATTTGTCATATCCTGCATTGAAGTAATAAAGCTACATTTACTTTTTGAAAAATTATGTATTTGAAATTTCCATGTCTCTTCCAGTATAGGTTTATGAACTTTTATTGTGTATCAGTAATAATATACTTAAGAATTTCAAGTCAGTGATTTGCAAATAGCTTTGGTCTTAAGAAATTTAATTTTTATCTTGATCATTTTATTTTAATTTGAACCTTTTAAAATTCTACTCTTAAATGCATTACAAGGAAAGGTGACAAAATACTGAACTATCAGTACTGAAAGATAAACAATTTCAAAATCATCAAACTTAAAAATTGTTTTTCTGTCCTTGAAGTTCCTCATAGTCATTTTCTAATGAATGCATTTTTGCTAGGTACAGTTAAAAAATTACATCACTTTTTCCCCCGTTTTATTTTTGTTAATCTTGATAGGTAAGCATTTCTAGGCAGATCCCATTTTCACCATGATGCATTCCTGGAAAGTGTGTCCTCAGTGGATCTCATTTTCCTATAAGATCAGTGTTATAATTGGGGAAAGTATTATGAACCAACTGTACGAGCCTGAAATGAATCATAGACTCATAGGTTTTTAGATTTGGAAGAGGCCTTTGAGATCATTCTAGCCCAACCCCCTTACTGCACAGATCAGAAAGTGGAGGCCAAGAGATGGTAAGTGACTAGCTAATGGCAGACCTCATTGACTTCCAGGCCAGTGTTGTTTCCATTGTAGCACACTGCCTGTTCCAGTCAGAGCTGTGAATAATTTGAAATTGTGATCATGTTCTTGTAATCCTTTTACAAGGATGAATAAGAAATGGATAAATGAATAGAATGGGTATAAATTGTGTAGTAAAACATATTGATCCCACTGTACTCTAAAGTTTATAGCATATCGGTCTAAATGTGATCTAAAACAAATAGGCTGTCATAAAAACGTTAAACATTTAATTCTTGCCCATCACTTATGGGAAAATTTGGATGGTTCAGGTTTCTTTTAAAAAGCTGTAAAGGGCGTTTTGTTTAATGCCTTATTTTTTTCTTGATAAATTTCTTTTTAACAAATAGAGCCCTTCAGAATCATTCCAGTGTTCTTAGAGCCATGATTTTCAGAAGTAACCTGTTGTTTCTCTTTGACCATTAGTTGTCATGCCTATGCTTTGGTAAACCTTTGATTAATTGAGTAAAGGTGCAGAAAACTGAAACATTGAGGTCAATAATTAAACAAAGTCATGAAGAGATTGGCCAGTTTTGAAGGGCATGAAAGGTGAGGTTTTGCTTTTATATCTAGATGGATCTTAAGTGAATTTTAGATTCTAAATATTTCTTGTGGAAAAGAAATAGTTTAGCTAACCAATTATACTTCAGTATCCTCTTTGTCTTAATCCTTACACAATCTTTAACAGATTAAAACTTCCTCTGAAGTGTTTCCCCCCACAATTTACTTTACCACATTTGTCTCCGGTGCTTAGAGGTGGACCATCAGTCCATAAGATGGAGAGCTGTAAGAGACTGTAAAGGTCCGAGGGTCATGACTTAGGACCACAGTTTTGGAGCCCATCTGAGGCCATCTAGACCAACCCGCTCCATTTTACAGAGTACAAGACTGAAGACATCTAAGGTTAAATGGCTTCACCAGGGTCACACAGGGAATGAGTTGAGAGTCTTAATTTGAACACAAGGCCTCTAATTCCAAAGCCTCCACTTTCCCTTTCCTCTTAATAGGTAGCTCTAAAGCCCTTACACGCATTGGCTATTTTCACAGTAAACTAACGACCTAAATGAGTTAGAGGTGGCAGATTTTCCTGACACTTACCAGGCATAAAGGGAGAGAGTCATTCCCAGCACAGAAACAAGAAGTGCTAGGCTCAGGCCAGCCCCAGGTGATGGCCTGTGTGTCCCTGTCTGTAGGATCACAGATGCAGGGGATCATACTCATTTATTCAATATAGATACCTGCCAGGGTTATTTATTCTCTTACACTCAACTCCCCATGATAAATTCATCTTTTAACAATGGTGGTAGCCCCAGCACTTTACAAATAATGAAGCTTTTCAGTGCCCATCAAGGACCTGGCCACGGGATGTTACGGGCCTAAACAAAAATTTGGAGAATTCTGGAATTTTTTTTTTTTTGGTAGAAGTGCTGCTGCTTCTTTTTTTTTTTTTTTTTTTTTTGGTTAGGCAGTGGGGTTAAGTGACTTGCCCAGGGTCACACAGCTAGTAAGTGTTATGTGTCTGAGGGTGGATTTGAACTCAGGTCCTCCTGAATCCAGGGCCTGTGCTCTATCCACTGTGGAAGCACTTCTTGTATACTACAATGGAAGATCATGGGGAAAATGGAATTTTTTTTTTTACTTCATCTGTCCCTATATTCCACCAACATTAGTTACCACCCCTCTATGCCTTACTAGGCCATCTTTACTTTCCATGACCAAAACTTCATTACCTCTAGGCCAACTTTTTGGTGATAAGCCTCTCCAAAGGCAGCTAGCCTGGTTAACAGACCTATAGTCTGTCTCTGGGCCCATAAACAAAGCCTTTTCTGCTCAGTACTAGAGCTTGCCTTCAGGAGCTCAGGCCTTGATGACTCATCAGCGTAGACTTTGAAAGTGGTGAATCTTATGACTAAAATTCTTTGTTTTATGCAAGCTTTATTTTGACACCTTTCCAGGAATACGTTTCATTAAATAAGGTATACATGTTGTTTTTAAGTGAATTTTTATCTTCTAAATCTTTTTTTTTTTACTATTATTTTCATTTACTGTTCTTATATTGTTATTTAATACCATCTTTTCAGCAATTTTGTAATTATTTTAACTCAACAGTGTGATGCCATTAGTGTGTTGGAAAAAGAGCATGATTACAGAGATGAACACTTTGACTTTATTCAATCACATATCCGGAAGTTTTGTTTACAGTGTATCCTTTTAAAATCTGGGATTGCATAATGATTGTATATGTACAGTAATATCCATATTTTCATTATAGAGGGAAAGGAAGTAAGTTGATTGAATTTCCCAGCGTTCTAAACTTTGAGGGGAAAGAACCCCATTTAATAGTCTCATTTAGGGTCTAATTTTCTGATCAATAGATCATCCATGACTTTTATTTCTCCCTGCCTTGCTGGGTTTTTTTTTGCTACATTCCTGCTCATTGGTTCTCTGAAAGAGAGGATATTTCAGCTAGTGAATTTTGTACTGATTAAAGACATGTATTGCTTGAAGTTGAAAGCATTGGCTTCACGGTATTTATAGTCTACTTGGGGTATAAAACATGCATATTAAAATGTAGCTTATAGTAAGTGCCAAATGAGGGATGCCAACCAAAGTCAGTTCCTTTTATCCTGATGACCTCAGCGGTCTGTGCTTTATCACTGGTAACGATATGAATTCTGAATCCAGTGCCCTTATTGAAGGCTTGGCTTTGTGTCACTAGTTATGCTTTAGAGTCTGAAGCTAAGCACTAACTGAAGCAGACTGTCCTTACACTGGTGTGCATGGAGTACTGTTTGTAGAAAAATGCAAATAATTACCTATTAAAGAAAGTCCCTTTAGCAAGTTAGGTGTTGTATTGAAAAAAATCTAATTAAAGAAGCAGCAGAATGAATTTATATTCTAAAACTCTATGACTTGTTCAGGATGAATGAGCTAGATGAGCCGGTGACCAGAGGAAGTGAAAGGAGAATCTCGAGCAGAGTAATGTCTGCTTTTTGTGATTCATTTGCTAGAAATTCTCCAGTTGTAGCTCGGAACCCTTGGCATGGCTCCCTCTGTATGATTGGATCCCTCGAGCTATCAGCTTGGAGCCCAAGGAAAATGAATCCTGAAGAAGAGTGAAGAAAGTAGAGCTGGGGAAGGAGGAGGTCACTGAAATTCTAGGTCAAAGCATTATGCTGATAGTATTCCCTTTTCCTGTTTTCTATCCCATGCCATCCCTTGTAACTATCAATTTGCCTCCCATCCCTGTAGCAAAAAATGC
This sequence comes from Vombatus ursinus, assembly GCF_900497805.2. Taxonomy (NCBI): domain Eukaryota; kingdom Metazoa; phylum Chordata; class Mammalia; order Diprotodontia; family Vombatidae; genus Vombatus; species Vombatus ursinus. The sequence continues at coordinate 44,996,011 of NW_020954577.1, read as the reverse complement.
CATGGATTAGATTCTTGAAAATGGAATTGATTAAAGGACACTGGCTCACTAACAGACACTTTTTTTGTGTATATCAGCAGTGGTGAATTGGAAAGGTGAGGCTGGTGTTCTATAAGATCTTCTGTCCTCTGAAAGTTATCTGTACACCCGACAATTTAAGATTAAATGTTCTTCCTGCCCCCTTCCCCCCCAAAAAACCCAACCTACAACTACATATACTATACCTGAGAAAGACAAATATGGAATGGCAGCTGTAGAAGAATCAGTCTTGCTTCCCAGTTCACCTCACCTGATTGCTAATTAATTTGCAAGTATCCAAATCACATTAAAGTGCTGGAAGGTAAGGTGTATGAAATTTGAAAGTGAATGAGGACAGCGTGGGAAGATTTTTCTTAATGGTGAAGAAAACAGTGCTTCCTAGCTTCCTCCCATCACTCCCTCTCAACCCCCTAGATTTTTGTAGATAAAGAAATGTGTATCTTCCTGTCGTTTTTGGTCTAGTAATGTTGTTGTTTCTACCAATTTTACTGTTGCTTTGGGGTTTGAGAAGAAATAAAGCATTCTAAGTAGTTTACTTGATGCATCTGTTTCATATGTTATTTAGTTTATACTTAAGTAGTTTTATTTAAAAAAAGAGAAAGAGAAACAATTAGTAAAAAACCAGCATCACTACTGTGGAAGCCAATAATTATGGGTGCTAACATTCCAGGTATTGTGCCTAACACGTGTCTGGTAATTTTACAGTCTGCTCAGAAATTTCTTTAACACATTGATTTAGATGGTGCAGCACTTATTTACACTTCAGTAAAGGAAAATAAAAATATAGATTTAGTATATAAGTACATTGTTCAGAAATTATACGGATTCCCTTTTAAGATCCCTGCTGTTGTTGTGGAAAAAGATGCAGTATTTATGTAAGTATCTCATAGGTTGAAGGTACTCTCTGATATTTTTTCTTTCAGAGGTGATGATATTGATAGTGAGTTGTTTGGAAAGACCATCGTGGGAAAAACCCAGAGGCAGGGGCAGAGGCAGGGGCTGGAGGGAGGTGGGAATCAACAGGATTTTTTTGCTATGTATTAAAAAAAAAAAATCGGTTGTTCAAGAAGAGAATTTCCTTTCCCTCGAGCTGCACGGGTAGTTTGTCTCTTGCCTTTTAGTTGTTTTCCAGCCATCTAATTAATTATACCACAACATCAAAGAATTTCAGCTTATTTACATGTAACACATGTGAATGTTATTTGTATTAAAGATAGGGACTGGCCTTGTGATTTCATTTGATATTGAGGCCTCCTGGGTAAGTAAACTCCCTCTACCAAAATTGGTCAACACTTTCTCTGCCACTTTGAGTCTGAGACAGTTGCTTAGATCCCAGAGAAGGGAAGTGAGCTGGCCAGCTGGGGTCCCCGCAGCAGTCTCTGGGAATCACAACAGTCTATCGCACCACACTGCCTCTAATATTTTTATATTGCCAGGTGTGTAAGAGAGGTCTGGTGAGCCAGTGTTCCTAATGTTGTTCAGTCATTTCAGTCATGTCCAATTCTTCACGACCCCCATTGGAGTTTTCTTGACAGAGATACTAGAGCGGTTCGCCATTTCCTTCTCCAGCAAATTTTACAGATGAGGAGACTAAGGCTAACAGGTTGAAGTAACTTGCCCAGGATCACACAGCTAGGAAGCTGAGTGTTCCAGACTCCAGGCCCAAGCTCTGTGCACTCTGGCGCCACCTAGGTGCCACTTCCTAATACATACCTATAAAGGTGACTGAGGATATCAGTATTGAGTTTGAGGGGTTTATCCATTCAAGGAAAAAAAATCAATTTGTTGCTTTGAAATGCTTAAAGGCATGTATCTGAATGAGATCAAGAGGTTCCTAGGGTCAGAGCTGCATCCAGATTATCACTAATAATGATCCTATTTTATGAAGACATCTTCTATCAAGAAAACTCCTATCACTTTACATCCTGTCCCCTGTAACAAAGGCCTTGGCCATTAAAAAGAACCCAAATTTGAATAATCAGGACCATGGCAATGAACCATAACAGATTCCTTCTTCTTGTGGCATTGGGTTGGAAAAGAGGATATATACCTATATAAGTGGTTAAGAACTGATGTCTACGTAATGTTTATTTCTAGTCCAGCAGGATGGGATAATGATAAGAAAATAGGAATTTTACATGAAAATTTTCAAACGTTAAAAGCAGAAGATAGTTTTGAAGATATTATAACCAAACCACCTGTCCGAAAGGTAACTTGATTTTATTATCTGTTTTTAATGGAAACGGCCTCAAAACGAATGTGTTGGTGTTTTACATAAAGAAATGGGACTGTAGTCCTTCCAGGAGTTTGCTTGCTTGTAAGGAAGGACCTTTTCTATTTATTGTAGCTCTGATGACTAATTGTAATTATAACAAGGGTAAATTGAGCTAAAATTGAGCTCTTAGATTACTTAGCTTTGTAGGGGTTTTGCTTTTAGCCTATATTTGCTCACAAATGTAAGCACATATTCACATTTTTATAGTAGTGGAGAGTCATATGGTACTTATTTCATACCATTGGAGATTGAGGGTTTTATAAGCTTCTCAATCCTTTCCTGCCCAGAGAAACCAAGAACCGTTCATCCTCTATCTTTCCTTTCCCACTTTTAAGAAGTTAGTTGTGCATTTAAAGGATAAGATCAAAGATCTAGAGCTCAAAGAGACCTTAAAAGTTATCTCATCTCCATCCCTTCTAGTTTACAAATGAGGAAAGTGAGCCCTGAAGAGGGTAAGGTATTTGCTTAGGGTCACATAAGTAGTAAATTGCAGCACCAGTGTTTGAACCCAGATCCTCCAAATCTAGCATTTTTTTTTTCACTGAATCCATACAGATCTTATAAACAGTTCAGTAATTAGGCAGGCCACAACGATTCATATAACTATGATAAGTAGTTCTTAGGATCTTTGAAATTTCTTTACTGGAGGGTTAAGTAAGGGTTTATTGAGCATAGGTAGGCCTGCTGGCCTAATCATCACTTCAGTAGATTACGAGATTCTTTTAGGGAAGAATCCAGTTTTGGGTTGGAAGACAGGAACATGCCCTATTTTGTTGCGTCTCTGCAATAATAAATGGTGAAGGTGGCTCTGTGTGGTGACGGGGCTGGCAGAACAATGAAACTTCCTGCCTACCTTTTATCTGAGCCAGCCTTAAAATGTAGAAAATTGAAAAATTAAAGGGGGCTTGAAGCCATCATGGATTCAAACCAGATGACCTTTTCCTGGTCCTTGTAGCTCTGGGATTCTGTAGTTCTTTAAAACACAATTAAGCAAACGAAAACTTAGGAAACCCAACTTAGGCAAAAGCCTAAGTGATTGTACCCAGTCTGCTTTAATGCCTGGGAATGGGGCAATGATGAGCTGGCTGTGACTAGGAGGATCTGAGTTCCCCCCAGTAGAATGTAAATACTTTGAAAGCAAAGACTATTTCTGTGTAATTTTTTGGTTTTGGCTTTCTTTTTGTTTTATGTTTGTTTGTTTCTTTCTATTTGTTTGTTTGTTTTGTAGTTCTTTAGCCCTAACTCCTAGCATAGGGTCTGGAAAAGTTTTTAAAATAATAATGTTGGGGGCGGCTAGGTGGTGCAGCAGATAGAGCACTGGCCCTGAAGTCAGGAGGATCTGAGTTGAAATCCGGCCTCAGACCAAACACTTGACACTTACTAGCTGTGTGACCCTGGGCAAGTCACTTAACCCCAATTGTCTTAAAAAAAAAATAATGATGATGTTTTATACATCAGACACCTGAATGTGTCTTGGACCAACTAGCAAACATTTATTAAACTCCCACCTAATATAGTAAATGTTTTGGGAAATGGGGGAGAATATAAGAAAAGTAAATAAAGGTTATTTTCCAGGGAGAAAGAATTATCTAGGTCCATATACAATAAGTAGCATACATGATAAATGAAAATTACTTAATATCAGTTGTGTCAAACTCAAATAGAAATAGGGACCACTAAACCGTGTATAACGATACCTGCAGGCTGCATATTGACTCAGAAAACCACATAATAACGCTGTATGTGTTACATATTTATGTATGTTAAATATTTCCCCATTACATTTTAATTGTGTTCCTCCTGCAACACTTGAGGTTAATGGGCCACGTTTGATATACCTACTTAAAATCACTCACAAAGCACAATGCAAGTGTTTGCAGATCTATGCAGTACCTAGTAAAGAAGAGACCTCCAGGTGTTGGGCTCCTGGAAAGAACCTGTGTGCTGGGAGACCTTAGATAGGAGTGCCTCCTTTCTTATAATATGGAGCCTGCAGTTTCCCAGACAGTTTTTGCTGGTTTCTTCTGCTTGTCACTTTAGCAGCCAACTCTTGAGACATCTCCTTTAGACTGAAGTTAAGATCTTTGGAGCTATATCCAAATCCTATCTTATCAGATGTTTATCTTGTCAATGTTTCCTATCTTATCAGATCCCCGGTCTGACTCCCCCAAAATGAGGCAACCAGATGGGAAGGTTGAATCTATGTCAACATCTATTCAGTGCAAAGAATAAGATTGACTTTGGGAGAGATAACATCCATATTCTAGTACAATTTCTGATTTTTCCATATCTTTAGAGTAACATATCAATACCATAATGTGTTGAACTCAAACATTTCTTGCTTCAGGTTGTTCATGAGAAGGAAATTGTAGCAGAAGATGACCAAGTATTTCTTATGAAGCAACAGGTCAGTACATTTCATTTGAAAACAGATTTAGAATTTAATATATAAACTCGTTCTCTAACAATATTTGAAAAATTGAAGCAAAAATCTTGCCTTTAATTATACATGCCTAAACTAAGTTGTTTTTATTTTTCAGTCCCAGTTAGCAAAGCAACCACCAACAGCTGCTGGAAGGCCAGTGGTTAGTATTACAAAATTAAGAAAATGCAGGAGTGTATATTACTTTGGCATTTTTTTCCTGAGAGAGAGAGAGAGAGAGAGAGTGTGTGTGTGTGTGTGTGTGTGTGTGTGTGTGTGTGTGTGAGTGATATAGTTGTCTTATCTAGTAGTAAAGACAGAGCTGAAAACTTGGTCTTTTTTGTTGTTTTAAACATAGCTTTTACTCCATTTCAAGAAACAATTTAAATTTTGAAAGTCTTTAAAGGCAGTCCTCAAACAGTCCAAACATCATTTAAACTGGCTGTTTAGAATTTGTTTTCATGTAGAAACAGTAGTGGTTAGGTTTCCAGGCTGGCCCAGAGAAACACATATATAATCCATAATACATGCAAAAAGGGAATGTAACCTAGTGGATGGAGAATTAGGAAGCCCTGGTTAAATCTGGCCCCTGATAGATATTGTGGGACCCCAGACAGGTCACTTAACTTCTTAGTAGCCCAGGTAACTCCCTAAAACCATATCTTGTAGAGAAGATGCAGACTTGTATAGGTGGAGGGAGTGTTCTCCCAGGGCTCCCTATTCTAAATAAAAAATCCAAGTACATCCATGTATTGTACTAAAGGTGCTGTAGCACCCCAACATTCATGTGTAGCAGCATTTGCATGGGAGCTGCAGCCTGGAAACAATAACTCCACTACCCATACAGTGTGAGAGAATATCTTCCTCCCCATCATTCAGAACTCCTCAGAGCTGAGGTCAGGGGGGCTTCATGGCCTAGGGCTGGGAGGAAATGATAGTGAAAGAGAATTTTCCCCTCCAGCCTCACTTTGCCCTTTGTTTTATAATTAATATTGTGCTTTGTTAGTGTCCTGTCCTCTACTAAATTGTAAGTTTCTTGAGACTGGGGGCCACTTGGTATTTGCCTTAGCACCAGCACAGGGCTACCCCCAGTATGTGCTTAAAAATATTGATTGCCTGGTTTAGATTCACCTTTGAGGTGAGGAGCCTCACCTCAAACTGTAACTACTGTTAGTAGTTATAAAATGGGATGAGGTAGTACTTTGCACTGAAAACCCAGTCACCCCGTAGCTTTTCTTTTTAGGGCTTGTCGTCTTCTACTTTTGATAGACGAGGGATTAAAAACCAGATCCCTCTGTAGCAAGTTTCCAACCAAAGAAAGTTTACTAAAAATAAAACTTCATTAAATGAATTTGGGCTGGGCTAAAGTTTATATGTTAAACTTTGAAAAAAAGTATGTATGAAACTTTGAAAAAAATTGTTAATCAAATTAAACAGGATAATAGAAGAAAATATTTATTCTAATAGAACAAATTTTCTTGCTTCTTGAGGCATCCATTTACATTAGTCTTGCTTGTGAGATTGTATATATTTGAAGATGTAAATAAGTCTCATAGGATCAAAGATTTAGAGCTGAAAAAAGCCTCAGACACCATCTAGTCCGGGACCTAGATGAGGAAACTGAGGCCCAGAAGGCTAAGTGACTTGCCCAAGGTCTTATGGGTATTGATGCTTACCATCTCTGTGACCTTGGGTCAAGTCCAGATCTGTGATTCTAGGATCCTGTCTCTGTGTCAGTCTTTTCACTAATTTGGATGGAATTTTTTTCCCCTTCACTAAGGTGTGGTATCTTTTATTTTTTGAAGATGACCATTGCCTTTCTTCTCTATGTCCTTGTTACTTTTATGCACAATTAAAAGGGTCATTGTGTCGTGGAGGGGTCTGTGCTCCAGATAGCCTGCAGTGTGTTCTCCCCAGGGCAGAGTTGTTCATGGGTAGCTCAGAGTCAGATGTGTCAATGGAGTGGGGGGAGGGGGGTGCAGTAGGGCCAGGGCAGTTTTGTACAAAACAATCTCTTTGGTACTGGAAGCTTCCGTAGTTGTTGGCAAACTTCACAGATCCTCCTGTTACTGTCTTGGCACAGGATTCCTCTCCACGAGTTCCTGGCGGCTCCCCTCGAACACCTAATAGATCAGTGTCATCCAATGTGGCCAGCGTGTCACCCATCCCTGCTGGGTCAAAAAAAATTGATCCAAATATGAAAGGTATCTTTTTCTAAGAGAATAAGTTTGAGAAGTTTTGGGCCCCCTTTTAGCACATGCATCATACTGCTTTCATTGATCGTTTATTACACTGTTGCTACAGTAGACATTATTTACATAGGACTAACCTGAGATAAGAGTTAATGTGCTCAGATTCTCAAAATCGGAACTCAAAACTCAACTGAAGTAGTCTGACCTGTGTCAATGCCCTTCCAGACTCTAAGCCCCGAAAGGCAAGGAATTGACAACATCTAAATTGTTTCTCCCCCTGAGATGTGCAATACTCAGTCCAGAGAAGGCCCTTCATACATGAATCTTTTTAGTTAGACTGAGTTTATCTAATAGCATTTCCCATTTAGGGAGGGATGAAGACGTTTTATTAATAAAAACATTTATTTTCATGCAGCCGGAGCTACAAGTGAAGGTGTCCTCGCTAATTTCTTCAATAGTTTGCTGAGTAAAAAAACAGGCTCACCCGGGGGCCCTGGTGTCGGTAGCAGCAGCCCCGGAGGGGGCGGGGGTGGCGGCGGAGGCAGCACTTTACCACCATCGGCAAAAAAGTCAGGTATGGTGGACTCTAGTAAATAATTGACTTTTCATTTTTGTGGATTTTTTTCCACAAAACCCATATTTTAAACTTTTTATAGGTGAGAAGCTGAGGCACAGTGAGGTTATGATTTAATGAGACAGCTAGGACCAAAATCTAAGACTCCTGACTTGTAAAGAATTCCATACTTGTGATATTGCAGAGGTAGTAAACTTTATGTGGGGGGTGGGGGTGAGGTCTCATTTGACCTTCCCAAGGACCTAGCAGATATTTGCTTTGGAAACCAAAGAACTTCTCATCGTTGGTCCTCAGGCCCTGGGCCAATTCCATACCCCCTGGACCCCAGCCATTCTGAAGCACTGCAATTGGAGATTGCATGAAGCAACTGGAAGAGTTCCACAAAGATTGATTTCATGATTATATTGGAAAATAAGCCCTATGTGGAAAGCTTTTCTTTAACCTGGAAAAGAGTGGGATAGAAAGTAATTGATACAAGGCAAAATAAAATGTATCGTTTGAAAGACTATAGAAATCTTTTGGTAAAAAAGAATATGCTGCTCCCTGGTGGTATTTTCTGATGAATGACACTCCAGAGGGAACTTGGGTCATTCTGGAACAGAGCAGAGGGTTAAATGAACCAACAAACCATTTCCTGGCACTCTCCCTCATTAGCTCCAGAAAATAGTGTGACTTGGGGTTAATTCCGGAAACAGTCCTCTGCCTGAGAGGTCCAGGGCCCTTTAGGCCATTCCCTGGCCAGAGAACACTAACAAGAGCAGATGAGGCTGAGGTGCCAATGAGGAGGCTCAGCAATCCAGACAAAAAGCCCTGTGGTCCTCCAGCGTGCCTTACCCGAGGCCTGAGGGGTCTTTAGCCTCAGATTAGCAAAGTTAAGTCAGCATAGTGCCTTTGTCATCTAGAACCCCACTCTCCTCCAGGTTCATTGGAACTTAAACAGCTTGTGGAAATAGAGGCGTGGGGATTTAGAAAATGCTCATTTCTTATACATATTTCTGTTGCTTATCACTTTTACAGTTTCAGGATGAGGTAAGGTAAGGATTGGGGTGAAATATTGAAAATGATGGAATGAACTGTGTGTGTTACATGAGTTGTAGTCCTTAGAGTGTGCCTACTCTTAGGTTCTAGAAATAAACATTTTTGTTTACATGACTAAAAAGTAGGCCTGGATTTTGAGTAGTTGTTCAGTTTGTCTTTTTGAACTATAACATTGTTTGTTTAGTAGTGTTTGCTAGTTGTGTATCATTTTATCTATGCATCCTAGAGGTTGTTTCATAAATGTACTAACTAGTAGCTGACCTTGTTAAAAACCGTTTTGCATGAATCAGCAGCTTTTGAAATGCTTCTGCTGGTAGTTCCTAAAATTGTAAATATTTGTATTTACATATCCTGCCTTATTGTGGCAGAGGGACTTGCATAGCTCAGTAAAATTATGAGCTATGCTGTGCAGTGTTATCTTATAGAGACAGGTCATAGTGGAGAGTTCTGACAAAAGGTGATCCATTAGAGAAGGAAATGGAAAACTACTCCGATATCTTTGCCAGAAAACCCCATGGACAGTAATAAAAAAGATAGACGATGTGACACCAGAAGATGAACCCTTCCGGTCTGAAGGTGTCCGGCACACCGCGGGAGAAGATCAGAGGACGCGCACAAGTAGCTCTAGGAAGAATGAAGCAGCCAGGCCAAAGCCAAAGGGAAGCTCAACTGTGGATATGCCTGGTGACAAAAGGAAAGTCTGATGCTACAACGATCAGTGTGGCATACGAACCTGGAATGTAAGATCTGTGACCCAGGGAAAGCTGGGTATGGTCAGACAGGAGGTGGAAAGTTTGAACATCGACATCTTGGGTGTCTGTGAGTCTGTGAACTCAAGTGGATGGGCATGGGTGAGTTTAGTTCAGGTGATCACTACATATACTACTGTAGGCAAGAATCCCTTCGAAGAAATGGAGTGTCCCTCCTAATTGATAAAAGGGTGAGAAAAACAGTACTGGGGTATCATCTCAAGAATGACCAAACAATGTCTGTTCAAATCCAGGGGAAACCATTCAACAGTAATACAAGTATTATACACTAATACAAGCCTATGCTCCAACCACTGATGTCAAAGACGCTAAAATTGGTCAGTTCCATGAAGACCTACATCATCACTAGAAATCATATCAAAAAAAGATGACTCACTGGTCATTACAAACACTTTTTCAACAACCCAAAAGGCGACTCTACACATAGACATCACCAGATGATCCATATCACCATCAGACTGATTATATGCTTTGTAGCCAAAGGTGGAAAAACTCTGTATAGTCAGTTAACAAGACCTGGAGCTGTCTGTGGCTCAGATCATGAGCAAAATTCAGACTTAAATTGAAAAAAGTAGGGAAAACCATCAGCCCATATAGGTAAAACCTAAATCACGTCCCATATGAATATGACATGGAAGTGATGAATTGGTTGGAGGGATTAAATCTGGTGCACAGAGTTCCTGTGAAACTATGCCGTATTGTACGAGAGACAACAACAAAAACGCCCCAGAGAAAAAGAAGAGCAGGAAAGCAAAATGGCTGTCTGATGAGGCTTTACAAATAACTGAGGAAAAAGGGGAAGGGAAAGAGATACCCAACTGAATGCAGAATTCCAGAGAATAGCAAGGAGAGAAGAAGATTTTCTTAAATGAGCAATATAAAGAAATAGAAGAAAACAATGGAATGGAAAAAAGGAGATGTCTTCAAGATAATTAGAGATATCAAGGGAATGTTTCATGCCAAAATGGCCTTGATGAAAGACAAAAATAGTAGGACTTAACAGAAGTAGAAGAAATGAAAAAGAGGTGGCAAGAATACAAAGAAGAACTGTACAAGAAAGATCTTAACATCACTGATGACCAGCATGGTGTGGTTGCTGGTCTAGAGCCAGACACTCTGGAGAATGAATTCAAATGAGACTTAGGAAGCATTGCTAACAATGAGGCTAATGGAGGTGATGGAATTCCAGCTGAACTATTTAAAATCCTCAAAGGTGATGCTATTAAAGTGCTGTATTAAATATGTCAGCAAATTTGGAAAACTCAACACAGTGGCCATTGGATTGTAAAAGATCAGTTTACATCCCAATTCTAAAGAAGGGCAATGCCAAGGAATGTTCAAATTGCTGAGCAGTTGTGCTCATTTCACACACCAGCAAGGTTATGTTTAAGATTCTAGGGGCAGCTAGGTTACACAGTTGATAGAGCTCCGGCCTTGGAGTCAGGAGTTCAAATCTAGCCTCAGGCACTTGAAACTTACTAGCTCTGTGACCCTGGGCAAGTCACTTAACCCCAATTGCCTCACCAAAAAGCAAGAAAAAAAAAAGCAGAGGATGCCTGTTTTTGGTGAGCTCTGTCTCAAGTGAAACATGTAAGAGGTAAAACAGGAAAGAGAAATCATAAGAGACTTATTAAGGTTGAACTGTTTACATTCCTGCATGGAAAGATGATATTTGTAACTCATGAGTTCTTTGTCAGTATTAGAGTAGTGGGAGGGACAAAAATTATATGTCTGTATAGCTGGATAGATAGAGGGCACAGGTTGAGCTGAAGATGAAGGGTGATATCTGGAAAATAAAATTAAGAGGTGAGAGAGGATTATAGTGGGAGAAGGAGAAAGGGAGAAGTAGAATGAGGTAAAATATCTCACATGAAACGGACATGAAAAGGCTTTTACAGTGGAGGGGACATGAGGGAAGGTGAGAGGGAATGAGTGAATCTTATTTTCATAGGATTTGGCTTAAGGAGAGAATAACATACACACTCAATTGGGTATGGAAATCTATCTTACCCTACAGGAAAATGAGGGGGAAGGGAACAAGAGAGGGTAGGCAGATTGGGGGAGGGGATAATCCAAAGCAAACACTTCTGAGGAGGGACAGAGTCAAAAGAGAGACTAGAACAAATGGGGGATAGGATAGGATGAAAGGAAATGTACTTAGTTTTTCACAACAGGACTACTGTGGAAGTGTTTTGCATGACTGCACATCTATAACCTGTACTGAGGTGCATGCCTTTTCAATGAGGGTGGGTGGGGAGGGAGGAAGGGAGAAAATTTGGAACACAAAGTTTTAAAAACACATGCTAAAAATAAAGAAAGAAAGAAAATTAAAGAAAAAAAGAAGTCTCTAGATGTGGCGTGAAAGAGGAGAGTATAAAAGCTGGCTTGAAGCTTAACAAAAAAAAAAAGCAACAAAAAAATAAAAACTAAGATCTTTGCAATTGGTTCCATCACTTCTGGGCAAATAGAAGGAGAAGAAATGGAAGCATTGTCAGATTTTGCATTCTTGGGCACTGCAGACAGCAACTGCACCATGAAATTAAGACACTTGCTTCTTGGAAGGAAAGCTGTGGAAAATCTGGACAACATAGTATTAGGCAGAGACGTCACCTTGCTGACAAAGGTCTGTATAGTCAAAGCTATCGTTTTTTTCTAGTGGTGGTATATGACTGAGAGTTGAACTGTAAGAAAAGTTGAGTACCACAGAATTGACACTTTCAAATTGTGGTGCTGGAGAAGACTTTTGGCCCCATAATTAAAACTCATTAGAAAAGACCCTGCTGTTGAGAAAGATTGAAAGCAAAAAGAGAAAGAGATAGCAGAAGATGAGATGGATAGATAGTGTCCTGGAAGAAACAAACATGAGCTTGGATGGATTTTGAGAGACAGTGGAGGATAGAAGGGCCTGGCATGCTATAGTCCAGGGGGTCATGAAGAGTTGGGCATGACTGAGTGACTAAATAACAGCATTTACATGTTTAATCTCCCACTACAAGGTACGTTTTTTGAGGGTAGGAACTGTTGCCTTTCTATCTTAGATGCCCAGTGCAAAACCTTAATAACTCGTGGTTAAATGTAAAAATAATTGGAATAGAGACCAAGCCCCCAAATAGTGGTCAGTGAATGCCTTTAAGTAGTGTCCTCCCGCCATCTAGCCACTGGTACTAAACACATTTTTCATTACAGAGGTCAGGGTTATCCCACTTCACAGAAGCAGCACCACTTCTCATGGTACTTAATGATTAGGTTGTAAATGGAGACGGTAACATTCTTTGAGCATTTGGAAAGGAGACTGGAAACATTTTTGTAAAACACTTCAGTTTTTGATCTTTAGATTTTTGTACATTGAGGATAGATCCCAGGGAGAAACTGCACAGTTGGGGAATAATGTGAACTCAGGGACACCAGATGTTAAATTTGGCCTTTGCCACTCACTAGCTGTGTGACCCTCAGGTAACTCTAAGATTGGTCTACTCATTTGTAGAAGGGTTGCTGGATGAAATCTGAAACACTGATAAAATCACAAATTGTTGAAGGATTGATTGGGGGGTGAAAGGGAGAAGATGGGCTCATTATCTTTAGCTTCAGCAGAGCCATCAGCCAGTTTTTAACAGGTTTGTTCTTTGCCACTCTACAAAGAGCCAATTTGGATGACCCTTAGGTAACAAACAAAGGCTTCACATTTTGTATGATGAATCCCCAATGTAGATGATCTGTTCATAGATTATTTGGTATTGTTTAGAAATTAGTAATATAACTTTGGGATACTGCTATATTCAATTGTAGTTGCTACTGATAAGTCATCTGAAATAATGAACCTTGAAAATTTGAGTGTTGTTATAGGAATTGCTTCCATGTAGGCAGTTTCAAGTTTGATATTCCTTTGGTAGGTAGAACCTTTTTTAACTGAGTACTTGCCATAATTTATTGTGTAAGACATAATTTTCAGTTTATTTTATGATTAGATTTTTATTAAGAGCATTAATGTAAATGAAGTACTTTTTCTTGTGAACTCACCGTTTTATTTTTCATTTTTCTGTAGGCCAGAAACCTGTCTTGACAGATGTTCAGGCAGAATTGGATAGAATTTCACGAAAACCTGATATGGTTTCTCCTACAACACCAACGTCCCCTACAGAAGGTGAAGCATCTTGAAGATACCAAATAAAGCCATTTATTCAGTTTTCTGAGATAATGTAAACTTGCCTCTGCCTTTTCCTTCAGAAGTGGAATTAGGGAGCTGAAACATTTTTTTCAGAAGGATAAAATTGATGTCTTTTTTTGTTGCCCAATCTTACAAAAAGGGAACTGTACAAATGGAAAATTAAACTACACTATGTCGGACTGCTGTTTGCATTGCCACTTTGCATAAGGAAGTAATTTTGAGATTTTGAACACTCAAAAGAATTTCTAAAATTGCAATTTGTCCATTTGATCTTATTCTAAACACCATTTGGGGTTGTTTTTTTTTAATGGGAGGGTTTGGGGATGGGTGGTAAGCAATATGCAACATAGGCACTGTACTGACTTGGAAATCCCTGTCTGTTTTAGAGTGAGGGCTGTTAAGATGGTAAATAAATTAACCTGTTAGTTTTCCTGGAAGACACATGATGACTTGTTCACTCTTGTGTGCACCAACATGAATGCATTAAAATTCTGTTTACTGCCACATGTGGAATGTGCTCACCAACCTACTGGATCACATCTGGGCCACTAGATCTATTGAAAGTTGTGGGGCAGTGTCCTCTCCCAAGTGGATGGCCTAGAGACATGTTGACCAAGTTTGATTTAATTAACTAGCAGAAGATGACAGCCCACTGCCTAAATATGTAACAAAGAAAAATGCAGAGGTTATCCAAATGAAAAGAAAAACAGTTTCAATATTTGTTTCTCTATGGCCCAGCCTTAATACTGCCCTATATGTTTTCCACATTACCGTGATGGTTTTAATGATCAGTCTTTTAAACTGTAATCAGTTAATAAAGTATTTATTCTCTGCATTCAGATTTAAATAATTCATTGCATTCTCTTGTTTAAACTTCTATTTATTAGTTAACAAAAGATAAGGTGTGCTAGTATTTTTATGTTTGACTCAGGATTTTTAAAGCATACTGATAATTCTCATCTCTTCATCCAGATTTTCCTATGACAAAACTAGTTAATTTTATTTCAACTTCCTTGATTTTGTATACCAAGGAAATATAGGGAACAGTGGATGGTTTACTTGCCTCTGATAACGTTGCTTCCCTAAGGATGGAAAGTTTCCATATTCTGGAACTTTCTATAGCGTTCAGCCTCAAATGATTATTGAATGAGAGAGTCTGCTTTTTTAGCATTTGGTCAGTATGCTCACGGTGAGCTACTCCCTTCCAAATCAACACTTGTGTCATTTCTCCAGTAGTAGATTTTCAGTAGCTGGGATTTTAGAATCTAACTATAGTAACATTAAATTAGAGGATATTTTCATTGATCAGTTGATGAGTGCAGCCATGTTAGACCAACTTAAACCAATTAGGTTATTTTTTTTCATTGTTTGCTTTCTTTTAAATGACGCCTCAATTTTAAACTTTAAAGATATATTCTATATTCCAAAGATATTCTTTAGAAGTCCCTGAAGCATTAAAGAAAAGTCATCTTTCAGGAGGTCTTTCAAAATCAATTTAGTTGTAGAAAAAGCATTTGGTTTACTGTAACTGAACATAAATACTGAAGGTATGTGAGAAGAGGAAAAGCTTCATAGCTTCCTCCATAAGGGAGTTCTTGGGAAGGAAAAGATGTTCCTTCACACTGCAAAGTTGTCAATTTGAAAAAATTTTTCTTAAAATACACTTGAGATAAGTAAAACATACCACTGACAAAAGAATAAATATTCAGCTCAGTAAGTGGTTATGCAAATTGTAATGATACCAATTTTTCTAAACTAGTACTTGACACTAATACAGAATAACTGGGAAGACCAATAAAATTGATGTTTAATCTGCGTCTCTGTATACCTTGAATATCTACTTCTGTGTTTGCATGCACGGAATAATGAGCTGTTTCCCGTAGGACATGGAGATGTACCAAAAAGCCCCAGAGATGAATCCAATTCTTTATGTGCCATCTGGCATCACCAGTTCTAGTTGCTCTAGAGCAGAGGTGTCAGACACTTTCCCAAACCAGATTAAAATGTAATTGGGACATATTTAATAAAATAAAAATACAGTAGAACATAAATAATGTTAATATGTGGTTTTCTGACTGCAGCCTGCAAAAATCCTTATATAGTAAGTTTAGTGGACCCTTTTTTATTTGAATTTGATACCACTGTTCTAGAAGGTTCAGATATAACTAATCCCAGCTCCTTACCTTTAGCATGTCTGGGTGCTAAAACTATTTTTGTACTGCCTAATGTTTGCAAGGAAGACACTTTGTTTTTTAACATCTCAGTTGTCCATCCTAACCTTCAGATATCAAATTTTGAGGCCTTTTGTGAGACTGGACAAATGGTGCATATATTAAAAAAGTGTCCATTACATGAGTTTCTTTTTTCTTACTTTTACAGAGAATTGCTTTGCTTTTTAAACTGTTGAAATCACAAAATGCCCTCCTCCATGTAGTTGTCATCTCATTTAAAATGTTTATGCTTTATTAAATTACTTTTCCCCTTTTTGTGAATTCTTTGTATAAGATAGTCAAATTTAGTCCTCTACTGAAGAACTATTTATTCCTTAATTGAAAACTTCTCTGTTTGCCTTAATTTAAAGAAATGTATAAAATGAATATGAGCAGTGCACTTAGTTGAATGGGTTAAAATACAGATAAGGAGAATCTTGCCTTAAAATTATTTAAACCCTTCACTTAGTGACCCTTTGGGCAACAAAAATGTCACAGTATCATGAATAAATGCTTTATTCAAAGACAAATTGTAGTAAACCCCTTATTATCCATGTTTGCAGATGTCTGATATGTAAAATTTATTTTTTTAAGTCACTCATTTGCCACATTTTAAACCAAGTATCAAAATCAGTAGTTTGTTTTTTTCCCCCTCAAGGCCACCCCTGTATTGGAGGGTGCCAATGATATGACAAGATAGGAGTAGCAAAGACAGGACCCATTATGCTAATGTATATGATCTTGAAAATAGAGGTACTCCCAACAACAATATGGCAGGTCACAGCTCATCCTCTCCAAGTGTTGTTACAATTTAAAAGAAGATACTCTGAAAGTTATAAGGGAAATGATAATAGTCATTGCAAATGACTGTCAACGATGGTGAATTGCAATTTTTCAAAGAAATTATTTACCTAAAATACATCCACTGTTACAATATACTCTTTCTGGTGTCTAAATAATCAGAGTACTGAGTTTTCTTGTAATATAAAGTGGTAATATTTTTGTTGAAGTTCCCCGGGGGAAAAAAAACAGATTATTAAATTCACCTTAGTTATTATTAACTCATTCTTGTATGTTTTTTTAAGTTTTTTAAATCATCCTAAGCAATGATCAGGTCCAAAATTAATATGAGCCAATTAAGAATATTTTTAAGCATCATTCCAGCCCTGGAAAAAATTGGAGGAAATAAAAATGCTTATGTTTCTTCTCACCCTCCCCCCTTGGGGGATAATAACCTTGCTCCTTAACTCTCAGATTTCTGTAATAAGTGGTTGATACTATTGAACAAGAAGGACAACTGGCAAGTGGAAAGACATTGTCACTTGTGTAAAAAGTAGTTTAAAGGTTCAGTTGTTTGTTGAAAAGGCATTTAGTAAATTATTTTAAAATGAACATATTAACTAATAAATAGCTATACTTCCTTGATATATCCATGAATGTGTGATCTCGCTGATACAGGTACTTCCTCTAAGGGTGCACATCATGATCCATTTGTACCTTCTCATCACATGGGAGACCTAACTAACTATGTCTTCCCTTAAATCCTCCATGAGGGTTTCACCCAATGTCTTGGAGGCTTTCCTCCAGAGCTCTTGACATTGTATAGATTGTAGTACAGTACACAGAATATGTCAATTGTTTTTCCTTCACTTATGCCTATGTTTATCAACACATTGTCCCTGTCTGACAATTTATACCTTATTACGTGTATTTTCCACCATCTCTCTGCCAAGAGCATGAAGGTGTTTTTCATAGTTATCCGAAGTCACGATTGGTCACTGTACCGAGCAGTTTTAATTCCTTTCAGTGTTGTTCTTCTTTACATTTTTAAAAATATGTTTATATGAATTCTTCATAGTGGGAGAGAGGAGGACTTTGTAACATAAATAGTTTAGCAAAAATAATCCATGTCCAAAAAATATATGTCTATCTGCATCTCTGTCAGGAGATAGTTAGCATTTGTCATTGGTCCTCTGGTATCATGGTTAACCATTTCATTGATCTTAGTTCTGAAGTCTTTCTAAATTGTTTGTCTTTATAGTGTTGTTATTGTATAAATTGTTCTCCTAGCTCTGTTTTACTTCACTCTGCATCAATTTATATGCCTTTTCCCAGTTTTCTCAGAAACTGCTCATTGTATCATTTCTTGTAGCACAACAGTATTCCATCACACTCATATACCATAATTTGTCATATGTACTGCTTCCTTTGTAAACTCCCTGTTTGTGTCATTTGAGCCCTTATTTATTAGGGAATAACAAAGGTTTTTCCCCCCTTTCAAGACAGCTTCTCTTCTTTTTCTAACTATTGATTTTGTTCACTGCACAATTCTTCATTGGTAATATGCTGCATTGCACTCATGCCCACTGTATGTATGCTCTGTTACCCTTTGGGTGATTGACAACTTTTAAGTTTTCAGTAATTATAGTATTCCATGACTTTCAGCCATACAAAATCACTGCAAGGATATTGATACTGAAAAAAAAAAAAGATGGACTTTTGTTCCCAAGCCAATCCAGCCCACCCCTCTCCAGTTCAATTCTGAGGTCCACCTGCTTATTCTGGTGTATTGGGCTGTCCATATTAGAGTCTGAACAATAGGAATTCTTCATCTACTTTATTAATCAGAGAATCATCAAGAAAAATGATTAGTTATGCTTCAAAGAATCTTATGTAATTTTACATATGCATGATAAGCATGCATATTTAACGGAGCTTAGTATAATGGATTAAGATCTGGCCTTGGAATTAGAGGTCAGGATTAGAAAGACATTGATTTAAATCCTACTCTGACACTTGCTGACTTCATGACCCTGGGCAAGTCACAACCTCTCCATACTCTAGACAGTTCTCTAAAAGTTAAGAGAAGGTGCTGATGCATTAGTAGGGGAAGTTTCCTCAGCTGGAAGTTCCCTGTACCAATGAAATCTGATTCAGTCCTTATGACTACAAGAAACATTTTACTGCATGTGAGCCTGTAAGTCAACATTGTGCTTTTGGGAATCAAATGTGTTTTGTTTTGTTTTGTTTTGTTTTTTCAGATAGTCAAGTACAGTGGGAATTTGTATGACTATAAAGATGTGACCTACTATAAATGTCATCTGTGACAACTTTGTTCCCTCCTCTAACCATCAAGGATGCCCTCAATGTGCATGGAGATCATTCTTACAAAGATGTAGAAATAGGAATGTAGGAACATAAGGTTCATTGTAATGGATGTTTCTTGGTTTGCCATTAAAGAAAAAAAAAGGCAATTGATTTTTTTCCCCAGACATTTAGTTTGCTATCATTATCTTGAGAATTGACCTGTCAGTACCCTCCAAGATGTGCAAGAGCCTTCCTGTATGTAATGTACATGGTATTGTCTGCCTGCTCTTATTTTCTTTAGTGATGTTTCTACTTCCTAATGCATATGCTACTAGATTTGATCAGTGTATTGGTTAGTCTTGCTTCACTACGTCTTTGTTCCAATACATGGTACTGAGATTTTTTTTTAAAACATCACTTTTTTTTTTTAAAGGGATTATGATGTTGAGTCCAGATGTGGCTCCAAGAAAAGGGAGCATTATAGAAGTCTCAGCATCTCTTTTGTGTTTTTCTTTTCCTTGTCTTTCCAGTTTAATCCTTAAATGATTGCTCTTGGAACAGTTTGGCAAAGTTTGGCTCAGCAGTTGGAAAGGTGGAATCAAAGCATAACCTGCACCCAGTGCGCAGAGTTACACTAGTTTGCTGGCTTGATTTGTTCAACTGTTAATTTGTCAGCCAGCTCTGTTTTGTGTGAACCAATGCAGTATAACGTTCTGTCTCTGTCCAAACCACCGAACTTAACTTGGCTGCCAAAATCACCAAGCTTGTTTTCTTCATTTTTTTTTCCTTCCAGTTCCTTAATTCTCTACCTAGAAGAAGAAATAAGGCATTTGTTGTTCAGTCATTTCAGTTGTGTCTGACTCTCTTTAACCCCATTTGGGGTTTTCTTGGCAAAGATACTGGAGTGGTTTGCTGTTTCCTTCTCCCCATTTTACAGATGAGGAAACTGAGGCTAACAGGATTAAGTGACTTGCCCAGGGTCACACAGCTAGGAAGTACCTGAGGCTAGATTTGAACTTAGGAAGATGAGGCTTCCTGATTTCAGGCCCTGAACTCTATCCACTGCACCACTAGCTACCATAATAAGGCAGGTACAATTTTTAAAAAGGACATTGTAGCAGGAAGTATACCTTGAGGACAACAAGAAGTAATATGATGTATAGAGGTTAATATCTAGATAGAGATAGAATATGTATGAGGAAAAAAAGGGAGGGAGGGAGAGAGAGAAAGAGAGAAAACATTTATTAAACATTATGTGTGCCAGGCACTGTGCTGAGCAATGTTGGCTTCTATAGATATAAGCCAACAGGACAGCCCATACCTTCAAGGAGCTTGCATTCTAATTGGGGAAAAACAACTAGTTGGGGGAAAAAATGGCAGGGTATGGAGCTGGCTAGAAAGTGGTAGTGGGAAAGCCTACTTAAAGCTGTGAGACCCAGGATGGAATCTAAGGTTCCAAAGACTAAGAAGTTAAGGCAATGGCCAGAGAATATGTTAAATGGTGAGGAGATGGTTAACAAGTCATCATCTTTGTATTCCCAATGCCTACCACAGTAGGCACTTCATAAATATTTATTTATTGGTTTTTGTACTCTCTAAAGCAATCAAGGACAATCTTATCTCAATTCAGCCCTTCATTTTCCTATCTCCCCCAATCCATCTTTCCCATCCCTGCAAGATTCATCATCCTTATGTCATTTTTCAATTTTGTCTGTTGCCTACAAGTAAAGTTCAAATTTCTTTTGGCATTCAAGGCCCTCCATCATCTGCCACCGACCCTACCAATCTCACTTCATTATTACTCTCTTGCACATACTTGCTTTAGCCAGCCAAGACATTGGTCTCTACGCCCTGTGTTTCTCTACTTTCATGCATTTTTCTCAGTACTAGGTCTGCCCTGGGTATAGTATTCTGCACTATATTTTCATAAATATTTTCTAAATGGGTGAATGAATGAGAATTTAGAGCTACTTGGATTACTGCAAATAGGTCCTTAAAGAATCATTTGGGCATTATTTCTAACGCAAGCTATTATCATAGCTCATACTTAGTACTTTTTGATTCGAAAAGTATTTTTCCAACATAACACCAATGGATGTAGGTGTCTGCAGCTGCTGGTGACCAGGGATAGCCTAGTCCTTTTCCTCCCTACCCCATTTGTCTTTGGAGATTTAACCAGCCACCACCCAGCACAATAATTAGTTCACTTTTTAGCCTAGGGACAGTGTAGTGGCCTCGAAAGTCCACATGGTTCCCTCCCTTGCTGTTTTGTGGATTTTAAAATTAAAGGAAAAGTTAGCAGCAGAATCAAAATCACTGAGCCCCGAATCAGGGAAATTCCTAACATTTAGACAGATGTTTTGCTCTCTGCCTTAATTTAAATAGATATTTATCTCTAGCTATCCCCCAGCCTCTTTATGGTTGAGGCAAAATTCAGGTTACCAAGTAAAGAAGCATTCAAAGTATGTTGCAGTCTCTGCTAATGGCCAACAACCAGGAAGGGACATTGGAGAAAGAGTAGACCTCTTCTTGGAACTTTCCTCAGTCCTGGCTAGAAGGGATGAGTAAAACTGGTGGCTTCAGCCTGAGTCTTCTGCTCTGAGATGTCTGGAGTGTGGGCCCAGGGCCCTCCTTGAGCTCTCTGTTCTTTGCCATTGTGCCATTGTATTTTTTATGGCTCCTATTTCCTGTCAGCCCACTGCCTCCAAATCCTTCTAGCCCAGCTGCTTAAGTCCTGGACAGGGCTGTGAAGAATGACCCCATTGCTGGGGAAGCCACCCAGCCATTGCTGTTACCACTTCCTTTCCTCCTGTCTCCCCCAATAGAATTCTAGGGTGTGATTCAATTCCACCTCCTGAGCTCAAAGATCACCATAACCCTGGGGATTACTGGTAAATGTTTAACCTCTAGCTGACAGGAAATGTAGTCGGGACATGCTTTTAGGTTTAACGTGTGTCATTAACATTTTCTCCATTAGTTTTTTAAGTCTTCACTAATGTGAATCATTTTGAGGCCCCCATCCTCTGAGAAGCCTAAAACCTGGATTGGCCCGTCAGGAGAAAGACATTTTGGGGCCACTCTGGGCTTAACCTACCATACATAATGCCTTGCATGCTCTGGCATAGTACACATGCTTTGCTTTGCTTTCTGAGTGAACCCAAAATGCCCCTTCCTGTGTCAGCAACTACGAGGCCAGATGAAGCTGATCAGGAGCATTCTTCCATTCATGACTGTCCAGGGCAAGATGCCTTGAACTGGACACTATCTTGAATAATGGGATTTTTCTTATTTAGTATTTTGTGGACACATTATGCTATGTTATGCTGTATATGTTGTCATGTTAATGATAAAAGAAATACAGACATCCTGGATCCATAATTTCAGTTGACACTTACTGTATTTGCAATCTATCCTATTAAGAAATTTCTTTCTCATATTATGGTTAACACCGATGCAGGCTATAATTTTGGTTGACACAGGCAGCCTGAGTTAGGGTTGCTCTGAATGTATAAAGGGTCTCCATACAATGCATGATTCTCTAGCTTACTGAGAATAAATAAGCACGTTATAGCATGTGTGCGGCCTCATTCTGTTGCTCCTCAGTCAAACCTGTGGTAAGGGGAAACCCCATTCTATTTGTTCTTCAGACAAACCTTCATTTAAGAGGGGGACCTCATTCTGTTTGTTCTTAGGACAAACCTGTTAAGGGGGAAACTGGTTCTGTTTGTTTTTTGGACCAAACCTTTGGTAAACAGTTGACACAATCAACAAAACAATAAATCACGTCCCCCTCCCCCGCCATTTGTACTTTGCCAGTTTCCAAGGTGTAAATAAATATTCCTACTGAAAATTTAACAATCGTTCTCTGGTGCCAATACCAGCTGGCTTTAGCACATTCCTGTGATAGTCCAAAATTTCTCCTTAGGGGTAAGAGAGGAATCCTCGTCCTGGTAATATAAACTACAAAATCATAACATACCAGGCAGTTCTCACCTTTGCCTGATTTCCCCAGTTGCTAGTTGGCAACCCCCACCCCAACCCATGACTGTATTTATTTTGCTTGTGCTCTGTATTTACTTAGTCTCCCCGATAGAATATAAACTCCCAGAGTCAAGAACTGTCTCACTTTTGTGTTTGAATTCCTAACGCCTGTCACAATGTCTGGCATATATGGTAGGCATTTAATAAATGTTTGTTGATTGGCTCTCTTCCACCTTTGAAATTCTGCGATTTAGTGAAGGCTAATGGATCTTTATGTTCATATAGAAACAGTAATTTGTCCTTTGGATTTTCACTTAGGAAAAAGACCAACAGCTGCCTTTTCAGCTGACACAAGGTTGCCTATTTCCACATTTCAATCTGCCACCTTTTGGCAATCTATGCTAACTACAATTTCTGCAGCTGTTTCCTATAGGGATATTCCTACTACAATTCTGTCCAATGCAAATGTTCAAACAAAGGGGGGGTCTATGTTTCTTTTATGAAGCCTGAATTTACAAAGGAACTGCATTTCCATTAGGTTGGGGATGAGATTTGTCTCCCAGGCCTGTGAGGTAGGATGGGATCTGAACAGAGAATCATCAGTTGAAAGTTGGAGGGGACCTACAGGTCAACTCCCCTCATTTTACAGATGAGGAATTGGTTGTTTTTGTCAGTTGTGTCCAAATCTTCATGACCCCATTTGGGGTTTTCTTGACAGAGATACTGAAATGATCTGCCATTTCCTTCTCTGGCTCATTTTACAGACAAGAAAACTGAGGCCAACAAGGTTCAGTGACTGGTCCAGGGTCACACAGCTAGTAAGTATCTGAGGTCAGATTTGAACTCAAGGAAGATGAGTCTTCCTGACTCCAGGCCTCGTGCTCAGGCCACTGTGCCACCTCCCTGCCCTATAGATGAGCAAACTGAGGCCCAATAGAGATTAAATGCCTTGGCTAAAGTCACACAGGAAGGAAATGAGAGGCAGAATTTGAGTCCAGGTGTCCTCTGACTCCAAATCTGACATTCTATCACCTGTACCATGCTACTTCTATCCTTGAATTGCTGAAGGAAATTCAGAATGCAGAGCCAATGACATGTTCCCCAGTAGACTGTTTCAGTAGACTCTAGTCAGACTGTTTCAGTTTGTGGCAATCCATTACTGGTGCTTCTCAGGGTTGCACTACTCTCTTCTTTCTCTCCAGTTTCTGATTGAAGAGGAAGCCTTGAATTGCCAAGGCCCTACATTTGCCTTAGATCTCATCCCTTCCATCTTCTCCAGAAGATTACAACCTCAATCATCTCCCCATCTCTCTTTAATCTCCCACTTCTTCCTATTTACTGACTCCTTCCTTCCTGTCTTTAAACATGCTTGAGTCTCCCTCATCCTTAAAAAAACTTCTACTAGATACTACCATCCCCCCATGCTGTCATCCTCTATCTCTCCTCCCTTTCTCATTCAAATTTTTTGAAAAAGCTACATACACATCCACTGTTGCATTTCTCCTTTCACTCACTCTTCAACTCTTGGCACATTGGCTTCTTTGCCGTTCTATGCCTCATTTTACCTAGCCTTAATCACTGAACGGGTGTTGCCTCAGTCAAACTGAGCCCTGTTAAAGACCTTAGCTTAAAAGGCCAAGGTCTCCCACCCCATCCTGGGCCATCTCCAGTCGTCCTGATCTGTATCTGGCCATTGGTCCCACCTGGCTCCGGAGGAGAAAGTGAGGCTGGTGACTTTGCACAGCTCTCTCTCACTCAAATTCAATTCACTGCAAGTCACGGCATCACCTCCCTGATGTCATGGTTTTCTTTAAGAACTAAGGATGAACAACAGCAACAACAATCTTCCCTCTTCGTTCAATTCAAACTACTCTCTCCAAAGTTACCAAGAATCTCTACTTGCCACATTTAATGGTCTTTCTCAGTCTTCATCCTTCTTGACTTTGTTTGTCATTGACTATTTCCTGGATGCTCTTTCCTCTCAGGGCTTTCATGACATTATTCTTTCCTGGTTCTCTTTCTGCCCGTCTGACCTCTTTCCACCATCTTTTTTTTTTTTCTGGAGATCATCCACGTCACGTTTCCTGTGAGTATACAACGAGGTTCAATCCCAGGCAGGCCCTCTTCTTTACTTTTTCTCTCCCAGTAACCTTATTAACTTCCATGGGTTTAATTATTATCTCTGTGCAGATGATGGGGCAGCTAGGTGGCCAGTGCAGAGTGCTAGGTCTGGAGTCAGGAGGCCTGAGTTCAAATCCAGCCTCAGACACTTATTGTCAAAGAGAATTTTAAATGAAAACAGTCAATACAACAAAATGGAGTTCTTTAATAGGGCAAGAGAGTTTCAGCTCAAGGTGCCACACAGCAAGTGCTGGGATACCCCAAGAGGAGTCTGGGAACAGGATTTATATAGGCTACTAAGGCAAAGAGGTACTAGGCTGCAGGTGGGAGGGGTTAGCCATCTGTTTCACTAGGTAAATTGTTTTACATAGCAAGCTAAATTCCCTTAAGAAAGCAGGAACTTCTGAAGGGGAGAGTTCGGGAGATCTACAAAAGAATCAGGGTCTGGAAGTGATCAGTCTGGTCAGCCCTAGGCAATTCATTGGCCTGGGAACTGAGACCTGGGCAGCTTCAGTCCGTTCTTAATCAACTGTGTTTGTCACTTGCTAGCTGTGTGACTCTGAGCAAGTCACTTAACTCTGTTTGCCTCAGTTTCCTCATCTGTAAAATGAGCTGGAGAAGGAAATGGTAAACCAGTCCAGTATCTTTGCCAAGAAAACCTCAAATGGGGTTATGAAGAGTTAGATATGCCTGAAAAATGACTGAACAACAGAAATGCTGATGACAGATTTATCTACCCATATCCCTCAGAGGAGAGAAAGCCTTTCCGTTTTAGCATCGTCTCACTGGACACCATTCCTAGAGCCAAACCAAGAGTAGAGGGAGATCCAAGGAGAGCAGCTGAAGAGAGTGGACTGGTGAAGCCTACTAAGCCCTTTTCCATTCTACAACTGTAGCCAAAGAGGCTACTGTTCCATATGTGGTGCCAGGTACAGAACATATGCATTGCTCCCCAGTCTCTCCAAGGCACCTCCAATTTATTCTCCCTTCCACATCGGGCATTTGCATCAGCCACGCCCGCTGGTGTAGTCTGTGCATGAGCATATTACACCTGCTACACCGAGCCAGGATCCTTGTTACAATGTTAGATTTCATTCATTCATTTATTCATTCATTCACTTATCTATATTCAAGCAGTCTGTCCAAAGAATTCTGAACTTGGCATTCTTCAGAACCCCGAGAGGCAGAAAGCACAGGGTGAGACTGAGAAGGATCAGTTAGACACAGGTAGAAAGGGAGCGAGGAGGGAGCCAAGAGATATTGAAGAGGATGAAGAGTGGGAAAAGTCCCCGGCGTTTGCACAGATAAGGAGGTCGATATCCTTGGGGACAGGGCGCGAGTGAGAGGCTTCTGCAGCCAGGTTGGCAGGGATTGAGAAATAAGCGAGCGAGTGCAGAGTGTAGACTATTCTTTCTAGATGTTTGTCAGCGTAGGGGAAAGGCCATGGGACAACGGCGGGAGGGAACGGCAGAGCTGAATGGACAACCACGGGCTTGGACACACACAGCGGGGTTTGTGGGAGGCTGGGTAAGTTCCAGTGGGCGAGAAAGGAGGTGAGCGAGCGAGTCAAGGTGGAGATGAGCTTCTGGGTGAGTCCAAAGTCTCCTTGCCTTTGCCAAGGAGAAATGCCTTCTGTTCCCCCTGCCCCTCCCTCTCCCCCTCCTCCTCACTCCTCCTCCCCTCCCCCCTCCTCCCCCTTCCCCTCTCCTCCTCACTCCTCCTCCCCTCCCCCCTCCCCCCTCCTCCCCCTTCCCCTTCCCCTCTCCTCCTCCTCCTCCTCCTCCTCCTATTCCGGGACTGCAGTGAATGGAGGAATGAGAACCCCAGAACGTCTTCAGAGCTCAGGCTCGGCCCTGGTCAATCCCCAGGTCCGGGGTCTGCCTCTTATAGGGTTTTGTGTCCCCAGGCTTGTAGCCACCTCATAAGTGTCTGTTGGATTGAAGTGGATCAGACAGAGGGAAGGGAGGAGAAAGGGGAGGGACCGGAGCACCAAGAAAGTGTGTCCCCCTCAGACTCTCAGTTCGCGCGTCCGTAAGATGGGACCGTTTCTAGAGGTTCTCCAAGGTCCCTTCCGGCCCTCTTCACGGCTGGGGGAGGGTCTCCTTAGAAGACGGATGGGACGTCTTAGGGGGAGGAGGAGGGTAGGCAAAGGCGCTGGGATCCGTCAGGATTTAACTCAAAGCGCTCCAACAACCCCAAGGCTTGGGGGCGGGTCGCCAGTGGTTAAGGGGGCGGGGTCTATAGGCCAAGCCCCGGTATGAAATGGGGCGGGGCCTGCGGGACCCTGGGCTGGGAAGATAAGGAAGGGGCGGAGTCTCCAGGCAGTGACGCTCAGGAGATGAGACGAGAGGAGCTATGGCGGCCTCAGCGGGACGGGAGAAGAGCAGGGGCGGAGCCTCGGATCTGGGCAGAACAGGGGATACGGAGAAGGGGGAAGGGTAGTGCTTTTGAACTGTGTGGGGCCAAAGGGGCGGGACCTCCGGACAGAAAAGCGCGGGTTAAGATGTTCTCGGAGGGGGCGTGGCTTTCCTGAGGAAGGCGAAGGGCAGGGACAGTGGGCGGGGCTTCCAGGTTGTGGGGGCGCGGGGCGGGGCGATGTGTGGGCGGGGCTTCGTGTCCTGGGGGCGGGGCCCGTTCCCCAGCGCCGGACGTCGCGTGCGGCGCTCCTTCAGTCTACGGCGGCGTGAGCCGGGTCCGGTTGAGGGGCGGCCGCTCTCCGCGCTCTTGTTGGCTGAGAGGCTCCAGCTCGGGGCCCCCTAGTCCCGCCTCGGCCCCGTCGGCTCCCTCCCGTCCCGCCGCCGGCCATGGACAACGGAGACGTGTACAACCCCACCACGGAGGGTGTCCCGGCCTCCGCGAACGGCCCCGGGCGCAGCTCCTGCAGCTTCTCCCTGACCCGGCCCAGCCGGCTCCGGGCCCCCGTCAAGCTGGCCGAGCTGGTGAGGTGGCGGGGGGAGGCAGGCGGGGTCCCCATCTCCCCCCTCCGCGCCCCGGGCCCACTCCCGGCGTGCCGTCCCTTCCTTCGCCCTCAGCCTGCAGCCCCGGCCTTCCCTCCGCTTCCCCTCCCCCACCTCGTTGGATGGCGGCGCTTCCTGGAGAAACCCCCCCCTGATTTTCACCCCGCCCCGCGAAGAGGGAGGGGTCACGGGTGGAAGTTTAAGGAAGTGACCCCCTCCCCAACCGCCTCACCCCGCCCTTGCGGGTCCTAAAGGGAAGTTTCGGGCCTCGGGATTTTAGAATCGGAAGAGACTTGGGGGGGGGGGGTGGCGTGGATCAGAACTGGAGTGAGCCTGGGGAAGCAGCCCCAGGGGGCTGGAGTGACCATGGCGGTCACCCGAGAGCCGGCCTCCGAAGCCAGGGACCCTAGACAGCTCGTCAGAATCATAGCGAGCCTGGCCCCGCATTTTACACATGAGGAAGGGGAAAGTCCTCGCCCCTGGGGCTGGGGGCGGTCGCCTTCAGATGGGCAGTTTCCCAGGCCTGGCTCCGGGGACTTGGGTTAGTACGTGTCCACCCCACCCCCCTTCATCAGTTTGCTCCCCCAGCCCCTGGCATGTTTTAGATCCTGAGCATTCATTCCCAGGGCGAGGGTGGGTTGAGAGGGCACCCACACAAGACTGTTGGTGACCTAAGAGCTGAAGATCCGGTTGAACGTGTTCAAGAAGTGGTAGGATAAGGGAGAGTTGGGTTATTTTCATGCCGTTTAGCTCACTCCTCTCATCGGGGACCTTCCTCTGGCCATTAATCATGGAGTCCGGGTGTCCTGAGAATGGAAAGCCCTGTTCATGAGCTTGGGACTTTTCCCTGGCCCTTGTTTACCTCCTATAGCAGTGAAGGCTTTTTATTTACCTCATTGCAAATGTTAGGATATCACACGATACAGATTCTACGAATCTGCCAGGGTTTTCCTAGTATCTTTTAAATTATTAGCTCAATTTGTAGCATTTGGACCTCAAAACTCCATAAAACTTAATAAGGATAACTGACCTTTAGGTAAAACTCTAAAGTTTGCATTTAACCTATGCCTCAGTTTTACGCTGAAACCACCTGGGAGGTTGTCAATCCAGATATACGTATTTGTTGATGCTCAGAGAGGCAGGCATTTGCCCGCGGTAACACAGCTAGTTGGTCTCTCACTTGGAATTGGGAAGATCCGAGTTCAAATTCCACCTCAGAGACTTAAGAATTAACAAGGGGTTGGGAATATAAAGACAAAAATGGAATGATTTCTCAAGAAGATTCAGTTTTATCATAAGAAACAGTATGATGCCCAGATGTGTATGTCTGTGTGTATTAGGGAATGGCTAGCAACGTGGGGGTGAAGATAGCAGCTCGTGGGAGCTGAGATTTGAAAGAGGCCAGGGCTGGGTTTTAAGATAATGGAGGTCAGGAGAGAGAGCATTCTGGGCATGGGCCTGTGAATGCTGTGCAGGAGGGACAGTGAGAAGGGCGTTTCTTTAGGTGGCAGTGGATGAAAACGTGCTACTTTGCAATAACTCTGGGCAGGTAAACTGGAGCCAGCTTGTTAACAGAAGTTGGAATTTTATCCTCATGCATTAGAGAGCCATTAGAGCTGCTTCAGCTGCAGAGAGAAAAGAAGCACCCCACCCAGGTGAAGGGGGCTTGAACTAGGGGGTGGAAAATCCTTTGGATTTAAAACTGACTTTTACTTCTTTCTTGCCTCATTGCTTTTCTTATCCTCTTTCTAAAAATTGGTGGGCACCCCCCCCCCCCATTGCTTCAGAAGTGGTGAACTTAACTATTTCTAACTGAAATTTCTTCATCATCTTTAAGAATTGAACATAACCAGTGATTGTTGATAGTCATTACCTTTTTTGGCTCTATTTTGGTTTTGAAATAGTTGTCTACATATTCTTCATTCTCTCAGAAAAATTGGGGCAAAAGGGGGCCAGGCTGGAATATTTCAGGCTTTCTCACTTTTTTTTTTTTAATTAAGAAACACAGTTGCTCTCCACACTGGGGTGACATACTTTGTTTCGATTTCATTTTTCTCCTGGAATTTTTGTGCTTGGTTTAGCTTTGTCCTTGATGTTTTTTATAACATTGTATCATTATCTCTTCCTTGTGTATTCTAAGACATCCTACAAAAGCCTCAGTTGTATACCATTTATAAAGGATAGGAAATAAAAGGCATGATACCTGACTTAATAGACCTGTAGCACTGCAGAGCTCATGCAGAGAAAACAGGGCTCCTAATGTGGATCAGAAGAGGAGTATTTCCTTTTTAATTGGAATTATTTAAACCTAGCATGGTGCAGGACAAAGGCTCTGCCTTTTAATCCTGGGTCTCTACCAGTTACTGCTGACGTTTTTAAAAAATGGTATCTTGTCTATCAACTTAATTACCAATTATTCCTTCTGTACCCAGTGAGGAATCTCTTAAAACAAGGATTTTAAAAAGAAGAAAACAATCTAGCAAAAATTTGCCAACAGGTCTCCTCAGTCTGATCCTATCAGAATAGTCTATATGATAATATATTCTACACCCACTCCAGT
Organism: Vombatus ursinus; assembly: GCF_900497805.2. NCBI lineage: Eukaryota > Metazoa > Chordata > Mammalia > Diprotodontia > Vombatidae > Vombatus > Vombatus ursinus. Next base: position 44,965,620 of record NW_020954577.1, on the reverse strand, counting down.
CCTGTCTCTATGCAAAGAGAGGGCACCTGTCCTTGAACACTTATGTGACCGTAACTTGCTGGGGCTTTAGCTCTATCGTTCTCTATCTATGTCAGTTCAGATTACTAGTAGGGCAGATATGTGATGTAGCAGACTATGAAGGAGTCATGGTCGGGAAATCCTGAGTTCACATCTAGCCTTAGACACTTAGTAAATGTGACACTGGGCAACTGGGCAAGTCACTTAACTTCTGTCTGCATCAGTTTCCTCTGCGGAATAATAATAGCACCTCCCTCCCAGGGTGGTGAGGATCAAATAAGGTCATATTTGTAAAGTGATTGGCAAACTTTAGAGAACTATGTAAAGTCTAGCTATTATTTTTACTGTCAGTTTGGATACAGATAGCTGAAGGTTTGAAAACAAGTCAGGGAAAGGGAAAGAAGAGTTTGGAGTGTATGATGATTCTAAAGCTAGCTAGAAAGTGACAGGTCACACCAGGATTGGAATCTTGTTCTTCTGACTCTTGGTCCCTAGCCCTTTCTACTAAATATCGTGCTTCATGTACCACCTGCATCTGGGTGATGCAGTGCACAGAGTGGTGGGCTTGGAGGCAGGAAGAACTGAGTTCAAATCCAGCATCAGTTACTAGCTGTGTGACTGGGCGAGTCACTTAACCCTTTTTGTCTCAGTTTCCTCATTTGGAATATGAGCTGGAGAAGAAAATGGCAAACCACTCCAGTATCTCTGCCAAGAAAACCCCAAATAGTGTCACAAAAAGTAAGACCCAACTGAAAAATGACTAAATAAGTAAAAAGATACCACCTGCAACTGCTTTTTCCTTTTGAAGCTAAGCCTCCAAATGTAGGCAAGGATGAGAACTTGATTTCCCAGGGCAAACATTCAGATAAGCTTCAGGCGACTGCTCTGTCCCAGAAATGTTGTACATGTGTGTTGGGAATTTTTTTAAAGGAGTTTTTTTTTTGTTTGTTTGTTTTATTTTGTTTGAGGGGAGAAGCTCCTAGTGCTCAGGTTTGCAGTTTGGTTTGTGTAAGCTAGTAAATGAATTATAGTGCAGTGAGCTCAAGATATTTATGATATACTTGTCAACAGACTCTACATTGTGATGCCGTACCAGTTGAGTGTCCTGTTTGCACAGTGCCATCATTGTAGTCACTGTCCAGTTAAGCCATTTGCTTTAGGATTCCCCGGTGATATCACTTTATTAACTGAGAAGCAATGCTGCTGTTCTATAATAAAGTAGACTTTTGGGCCCCAGCTGAATATTAAGTAGCTGCTTTATTACTGCCACCGTTTTAACTTGAGAGTGTGCGTGCACTGATGTGAAGTGCTGTGTGAGTGTTGGTGACACTGCCCTACGTGCCTAGCCAGGGCAAGTGATTTTTGAGGAGATGGTTAGTACGGTCATTAGGTTTTGGGTGTGGAGCCCATAGTATATCTTACCCCTCTTCTTGCCGACAATGCCCATTTTACTTTTTACTTCATGGGATCATAGTTTTAGAAATGCGAGAGTCAGAAGAGCGTCATCAGCCTTCGTTCCCTCCCAGAGCAGGCTCGTCCTTTGTTCACCAGTAAGCGCTCCTGCCCTCTCCTGTGTCCCTGCAGCCACCTCTGGTCCTCTTCTCTCTCCTCACTTAGACTTGATATCAACCACCTTCTCTTCGCCTCTGGTCTGTTGCTCTAATCCACCCTTCAAACTACAGCTGAGGCAGTTTTCCAAAGCTTGGGCTCTGATTGTCCTTCCTTTCCTCAAGTCTTTGGGTGCTTCTGATTGCTGGCAGAATGCAGTACAAGCCCCAGATCCCAGCATTCAGTGCTTGATACAAGCTGCTTCCCTTAGGTAGTCTAGGTTCCAGCAAACTGGACTGTTGGCTGTTCTTGAAGCACCTTCCTGGCATCAGGATTGCATTCCCTCTGTGCAGATGACCCCTTCATCTCAGACTGGATGGCACGTGGCGTGTCACACAGCAGGGTCAAACCAGAACCTCTCTGTTCCTATCAAGGTCACTCATCTGCCAGGGTCTGACCATGCTGCCCCCCTGCTCGCTGAGGTCCAGTGGCCCTGCTTACCTCCAGGATTGAATGGAGAGTCCTTCCTAACCTGGCTCCTTCCTGCCTTCCCATGAACCCTAGAAGCCAGCTTTTTGGCCCTACTTTGTGTTCCCCAAACACAACCCTCCATTTCCTGTCTGTGCTTCCAGGCTGAAACTGCTCTGGACCCCTCGCTGTCACCTCTTCATTTTCCTTGTTTCCTTGAAGGCTTGGCTCACATCTCACCTTCAAGAGATCTTTCCTGGGCCCCTCTCTTTCCTCTCTGGGATCACCTAGCTGGGGCGAGGACTGTGTGTGCCTTTCTTTGCCTTCCCAGCACTCAACACAGTTCTGGGCCCAGAGCTCACACTTAATGAATATGTCTGCCTGCTGGCCCCTTTTCTCTGGTCCTAGAATAGGCTCCCATCTCTGTCTGTGAAAGTTGTTTCCTTCAAGGCCCAGTTTAGTTTCTGTCTCTCCTCCATTGGCGAGTGTGTCTCAGTTTCTCTGAGTGCTTTGCCCTGATGTCTCCTGTGCCTTGGGTCTGAATCATTTGGGCACACATCTCTTCCTCCCGTTGGATTAGCAGGGATGTGTCATATCTAGCCTTAGTCCCTTGTAATTATAGGCTTGTAACAGACATTTGGAATTGAATGTCTTTTACAGAGTTGAAACAGTGGTGGAAGAAACATTGGGATAGGAGGAGCTCTGGCTTCTAGCTTTGGTTCCCCTACTAGCCAGGCTGCTTAGCACAGGACCTGCTGCTTTTCTGTTGTTCAGTCGTGTCTGACCCTTTGAGACCCTGTGATGATAGCAGGCCAATACTGTCCGTGGGGTTTTCTTGGCAAAGATACTGGAGTGCTCTGCCATTTCCTTCTCCGGTGGATTAAGGCAAACAGGTTAAATGACTTGCCCAAGGTCACACAGCTAGTAAGCATCTGAGGCCAGATTTGAACTCAGGTCTTCCTGGTGCTAGTAGGAGCTTAATACATGTGGATTAGATTGAGGAACTTTGGGCAAAGTCACTTTACCTTTCGTGACCTCAGATTCCCCATTTGTAAAATGGAGGCTGAATGACATAATTTCTGAGACCCTTTCTAACTTAAAGAAAAACCAAACTTATTCAGTGAACTAATTTCTAGAATTTTAGAACTAGGACCTTACAAATAAAGGTAATAAATGATTCACATTTATAAAGCACTTAGAGTTTTATGTAGTGTATCATTTGATGCTCACATCAACACTGGGAGGTGGATGTTATTATCCTCATTTTCCAGAAGGAAACTGAGACTCAGAGTAACTGCCCAGGGTCACACAGCTAGAAGTAAAGGCAGTATTTGAACCTCGATCATCCTGACCTTAAGACCACTGTCCTGTCCCCAGTATTTATTAAGTGATTTGGAACATGTGTTCTAGTCTTTTAAAATATTTTATTTAAAAGTATCGCTAAAATTGACAAGGAATTTCAACTTTGTTTTTCTATCTCATTCATTTAACTTCTGACTATATCTCTTTTCCTTTTCCCAGTAAACCGTCCTTTGTAACCAAATTTTTAAAAAGTAGGAAAGAAGTTCAGCAAAGCCATCTAACACCCAGATGAAGTCTATGCAGTCTGTGCAGTTTATGCGGTATTCCAACCTCATTATTTCCCTCCCTCTGCCGTGAAAGGGGAAGGGACCTTGGCATTTTCAGCTTTTCTCTACCTTCAGGCTTGATCATCATAATTAACCAAATTTAAAAATAAAAATCTCACAGGAACTGAATAGGGAGACTGAGGGGGTGAGGGGCAGTATTCTATAGGCTTCTGTTTCCTTAAATAAGGATGGGAGGAAGTCATCTCTAAAGTCTCTGAAATTTGCCCTCATTATTTCATTGTATTCCCAGGTAATCGTGGTAAGCCATGCCGGAAGTTGTTTGTGGAGACGCCAGATTATTTTATTGGCATCTAATTAGTATTAGCTCTTGATGCTATGGAGCATAAGGCTGGCCAGGCTGAATTCATGGTGGTTGTTCCCTTGAAGGTCATCAGTGACCTCCTTTCTTGGTAAATACGATGGCCTTTCCTCTAAGCAAGTCTGCTTTGGTCTCCTCTGACTTCTGTTTTTTCTCTTTCCTGTCTCTTTGTCCCTCTACCCCCTCCCGGACAGCCCTCCTTTATAAAGAGGAAGAAAAAGAAAACCCTTGCAAGACCAACCAAGCTGTCACACAGTCGGAGGGGAGGCCCATCATGTGACGCTCTGCCCAGGTTTCCCCTCCTTCTGTACAGAAGGAGGGGAAGGTGTTTCCTCAACTGCCCTCTTTGGGGCTGAGCTTGGGCATTGTGCTTTCACAGCCTCCAGTTTCAATTGTTTTGTCGTTGTTTCCATTTATATTGTAAAGTCATCGTGTCTCTTTTTTTCTTGGTTCAGATGACTCTGCTCTGTACCAGCTCGTGTAAGTCTTTCTACACTTCTCTGTATTCTTACATCATAGTATTACATTATGCTGTGTATCACAATTTGTTTAGCTGTTCCCCAGTCAATGAGTGATGCGCCCCAGAAGCCCATCTGGCACAGGCAGGACTTTGGCTTCTCCCACGATCTCGGGGGAAGGCCCCTGGCAAGTCCTGCCCCAATGGACCCCTTCCAAATCTGACCCAGTAACAAACCCACTGGAGGGCCCATCCACCTTCCTTGTCTTGTTTGTCGTCAGACCGGCTGGTTGGTCACCAGCGGATGGGCGTTTTTAGCCACTGGAACAAGATAAGAGTTGTAATTTGCATTTGTTGGGAGTAGCCCTAGCAATAAAATAGATCTTCAAAGTATGAATTAAATGGAAGTTTATGGACTAACTTTGAAATTTAATTGCTGTCTGTAAGATATATATGGTTAAAAAAAATGTTAACCAGTTTCAAACAGCTTGGATTAACTTTTGGAAGGTAACCCATTGTAAATTAGAAGATTCTTATACACACATGCAAATTATAGTCACTGGAGTTCAGGTTTCTTCAAATGTAGAGAAGTTTTATTTAGAAAATTCTCTAGTTATTCAAGCCCAAGACTCCCCCCTTCCCAACCTAGTTCTCTCCAGAAATTATGTCTTCAACATCCTGCTATCCTGAGGCTAAGCAAAAGCTGTCTAACTGAGGAGCTATCAAATGGGTTTGGTCCAGCCCAGCTGTACCACCCTGGTAGCACTATCCTGGGGCCTTCTAATGGACGTCTTCACCATGCTTCGAGTTTCTAGTCCTAGGATACTGTTTTCTGTGGGTTCCTTTGTTACCCACTATTTACCTTCACCTTATGAATGAATATGATGGGTTGGGCTCTCTCCTTCCATCCATTGTTTAGATCATTTTAAGCACTTTCTTTTGTTTGATAAGATCTTGGGGGGATCTCTACTTTCCCACTTCTCTCATTCTGTTCTTTTCAAACATTTAACTGTCTTCAATTAGTTCATAATGGCTGATGCAAACCCAGCTCTTTTCTGAGCACACCCACTGTTGTGTGCTTCTTGGAAAGGTGGTTGAAAAAATGAGCTGTAAAGGGCTGTGGTGGAAGAGGGGGATAGAGATGTGGAGGAGTCTGGGGACACACTAGTGGGGGCAGGCCGAGAACCTTGTGGCCATGAAATGCATATTCTGCTCCCAACTGTGGAGCTTGGAACGATGAGTGTACCGGTTTACGGGGTGGGAGCGCCTTTCCAAGTTCGCCACTTTGGCAGTCCAGGGCATCTGGGTCTTTGAACCTTGCCATGGCTCTGGCTTGGCCTCTTCTCTCTTTTCTGAACCCTTGGTGATCTCTATGCAGATGACTCCCAAATCTCTGTATCAATCAAGCATTTACTAAATTAAAAACTAAACAGCGTCTGCTCTCAAAGAACTTAATTCTGTTGAGGGAGGTGAGAGATAACACCTCTATAATACATTTACGCTAGGTCATTTGGTGAGGAGTCACTAGTAGCTACAGGATTAGAAAATGCTTTCATATATCCTTAACCCTGAGCTCCTGTGCTGTTACCACCTGCTTTGCCAGACCACGTTTCTCCCCGTCACGTAGACATCTCAGGCGCGGTGCATCAGAGTATGGATCCCTCTTCCAAGCTTCCTTTTTTCTGTTGAGGGTGCTAATATGCTTCCATTCACCCAGGTTCAGACCTCTCTACGCCACCTCCGAGTAGGAGTTCTGGCAGCATATGGCCCGGTGGATAGAGCACTGGCCTCGAAGAAGCTCGCCAGCTGGGTGACCTGGACTCGTTCTCTGGGTTCTGCTCACTTCGCTCCCTATCAATTCCCACCACCCCGGGTTCTCTGAAATGGTCTTTCGTCACTCATTAATCTGTTAGATTTCACCTGACACACTTTGTTCAGCCATTCTGCAACTGATGGGTTAGATTCTAGTTCTGTTCTGTTCTGTTCTTTTCTCCCCTTTTAATTCTTGTTCAGGGTCGTGAAGGTTGTTTTGCTTGGGACTGTTTCATCCTTAGTATTTTCCTCCCTCTTACTCCTTCCCCATCCCTGCTTATTTCCTTGTTGAGTTCAGTGTATCCCTATGCCAAACTACGTGTGCATGTATGTGTTCAACTCTTCTTTGTCTGTTTCAGATAAGAGGCTCCTTTGTATGGCCCCCCCCCCACCTCTGTGATTGCATCCTCTTCCCACGGACTCCAGTTCGGAGAAATGGCATCTTCTATGCCTTTGTTTCTTTCTACACTCCTGTGTTCCTTTTACCCTGCCTTCTCTTGCCCCTCTTAAGTCCTCAGAACAGAACCAACCTACCCCCACATCATCTGTTTCTCTTATTTAACTCTATGCCCTTTAAACGGCCACTTTACTTCACCTACTTTACAATGGTAGAACCTAACTATAGAGTACAAGCCCTTTGAATTGCTCAAATCAGTTTCCCTTTCTAGGTTTCTCTTGGCTGTTATGTTTGTATTTCAAAGTTCCTACTCATCAGAAATCCTTGAAAGACCGTTACGATTCTTTTTTTTTTTTAAGTTCTGTAGGATTGTACTCAGCCTTGCAGGTTAAATTATTCTTGGTTGTAACTCACGTGTCTTGTCTTTTGGAATGGTGAATCCCAAGATCTCATTTGTAGTAGAAACTACCTGGTCTTATGTCATCTAAGAAGTGGTTTCTTGGGTGCTCAAGCTATTTCTTTTTGAATGATTTCAGTAATTTTTTCTTTGGCCTGAAAGTCCTGGCTTTGGCTTTGATGTTCCTGAGACTTCCTTTTGAGGTTTCTTTTAGGGGGTAATCAATAGATTCCTTCTCTCTTCACTTTTCTTTCTTTTTTTTCCACTAGGCAATGGGGTTAAGTGACTTGCCCAGGGTCACACAACTAGTGGGTGTTTTGAGTCTGAGGCTGGATTTGAACTCAAGTCCTCCTGAGTCCAGGGCCCGTGCTTGAGCCACCTAGCTGCCCCTCTTCACTTTTCCCTGGGCACTTTTCATTTATAATTTCTTGAAGTCTAGTGTCCAGATCTTTTTTAAAATCATGGTTTTCAGGGATCCAATGATTAAGTTTTCTCTCCTTAACCAGTTTTCCAGGTCATTAAACTGACTGACCTTCTTTGCTGCTTCCTCTACACAGCATTCCTTCTCCAGCCTCCGGGGACCCTCTGCTGGCAATGCCCTCCTCTCTCCCTTCTCCCTCATAGTATCTCTAGTCTCCTTTAAAGCACCTCTGGGTGCCTTTTCTGAGCTTCTCCGTTGTTAAGAGTCTCTTGAAATTTCTTGGTCATTACTCATCCATGTGTATGTCATGACCTTCTAGACTTTTCCAAGGAGAGTCATTTGAGGGGAAGAATGGTAGTTTTTATTTTACTTTTTGGTTTTGGTTTTACATTCCTAGTAGTAATCACTTAAATGTTTGATTTGCATTTGAGTAGAAACACAGCCAACATTTTTCTTTTGAACTATGTCATTCATAATGAATATGATGTAATATAGAAAGGGTTTTCTCTTGGTAAAGGACCAGAGACTAAGCAGGAAGGGAAAAAATAAGTTTCATCTTACACAAAAATAGAATAATGATCATACTGGAAATATTTTTTTTCATTTTACAGTGGAATAGGGAAGAGAAACTTCTAACTACAGATAAAAGAATCTGAAATACTAGATACTTAGTGTTTTAGTGTAGTAGTCATATTTTTGAGATGGTCACTGATGAGTAAGGAAGCACATTTTCAAAACTGCAGTTGTGACTTGAGAGAGCCCCAGAAGCAGGTGGCTTTTTATTTGTTTTCTGGGGTTTTCTATTCACTCTATCCTGTGCTGGTTTGTGACACTTTCACTGAACTCATCCACGGTCTCGATTAGTTTAGGACGAGTAGTTTGCATCTGTGTGTTATGTCCATTAAATGGGAGGAGTTGAGTAGCCTTTGAGCTCCTCAGAGGCAGGACCTTTCTTACTGTCCCCAGTGTTTGGCACTGCCTGGCACCTAGGAGGCACTCGATTAGTACTCGTTCACTCAACCTGCCAGGGTCCTTAGAACTGCAGGCTTTGGTTCTTTTCCAGAGATGCATTCTTTTGTTTGGTCAGGACCTGTGCCTTCAGGATAACTTGGAGGAGCAAGAGAGTGGGGCAATCCACCTTTTCCCCTAAACCCTTTGCAGGGGCCAGATAAATGTGACTTGTGCTTATCTTCCCGTGTTGAGCACAGTGTGACAGCTTCTGCTTTCAGGGCTGTGCCTGGATTTGTTTTGTCTCGCGGCCAGTCTAGTCTTTTGGAGTTAACTGAGGACATTGCGCCCTTTTGCCTTAAATGTCTTGGTTTTCTCTGTGATTCTGACTTTTCCCTCGTCTGGTTTGCAGGTGCTGTCTCTGGCGGCCTTCATCTGTGAGGAGGTTGTGTCCCGCTGCACGCAGTGCGGAGGCCTTTACTTTTTTGAGTTTGTCAGCTGTAGTGCCTTCCTCCTGAGCCTGCTTGTGGTGATTGTCTGCTTCACCAGTTTGTACGACAGGGTGGACCAGAGCAAAGTGAAGAAGTCGGTGAGAGCTCCTGCACCATCTCCTCACCCAGCCCTCAGAGGGACCCTGGCAAAAGCAGTCCCCTAATTAGTGGGTCTTAATTGTTTGATTGATAATAGGCTTTTAGCAATCACTCGAGATTTTTCTACATATTTATCTCCTACCAACCTTTCCCTTTGCCACATAGAATGATAGAAAGAAGATAGAGTGTGAGGGCAGTGTAGGGTTTAAGATGAGAAAGAAAGCGATATACTAAGACAAAAGTGTGTTTATTAATATTTTGATATTTACATGCATTAAATTCAGTAGAAAATTAGAATTGTTGCCTTTGGTACTTTTATGGGGGTTTGTGAGTCCTGTGGCACTCTGGGTCTACTGTGTATGTGGCTGCCATTTTAAGGACAGTCCCTAAAAAGGAACCTTGCCTTAAATGTGTTGTCTTGACATTTTCACCTCTGTAAGAGGTCCATCCATTGGGACATTTTAAATTATCTAAACAGTTGTGGTCTGTCAGCCTTGGGCATCTTCTGCCCTCCTTGAGGGCAGGGGCCATGGTTTCTGGAAGGACAAATGTTACAGCATCCGCCTAGAACATGGTGCTATTCAGGAAAAGATAACTTAGATAAAAATGGTGGTCTTTCAGGAAGAAAAAATCTTGGCTATGTCCTGTTTTCCTTTTCTCTAACAAGATAACCTGTTAAGAGATGCAGCTCTCTGAGGGATTTTTCATCTTAGTAGATACTGAATGTTACCACCAGGGACTAGAACAGCACAGAGAGAAAAGCCAGTGGCTCACAGCCCGAAGGCTTAGAGATTCAGCCTCCCTGGGCTTCGGAGGGAGGCCAAGGCTCTTCCGTAGGCTCCAGCTGCATCCTTATTTGATGGCGTCACACCAATTCTGCTGTGCCTCCAGATTGGCTTCTTTGAAGGGAGATTGAACATTGAACATGAAGACTGAATTTCCTCTTAAGCTGATTGTATGTGTCAGAGATTATGCCCTTAGGGAGTTACTTTGCAAAATGACAAAGCATTATTAAAAGGAAAAGGTAGCTTTTATTATGTAATGAGAGACAAGTCGATTTAAAAACCTCCTCCAGGTGGGTAGGCAGGTGATCTAGCCCTGGTAGTTTGGAATTGCCATTTTAGATGATGTGAAGGCCACCGATTGCATTGGTAGGAATAGAAGTGGTGCTTCCTCACCTATTCGGGCTTGATCAAAAAACAAACAAGCCCCAACACAGTTAATAATTCCTTTTTTATTAAGAAACCAACAGAAATGATGAAGAGGAGGAGCTTAGGATAAAAATGGAGAAGGAAAGATCTTCTAAATGGAAAGACAACATGTCGTGCAGGCCTCCCGAGGCCTTTGGAAGTTACCCGTTGAGTTACGGTGTACTGGGGGTGGGAAGCTGGTAGTGTGTAATAGAGTCATGGATCCCTGTTCCGTTCTGCTTCATCTATGGAAATGCCCACATGGTTGGTGTTTATTACGTTTTGAATAAAAATAATTTTTTAAAAGAAAAATCTGCCCTTCCAAGGAAGCGTTAGCATAAAGTGCTGGGCACCCGGGGGGGTGGCGGTTCCCCTTTGCTTGTAGCTCAGCAGGGTTCAGTTGCTTCAGCTTCCAGGCATGAGCTGAATACCTGGGGAGAAACCTAGCAAAAGGACCAGTCCCTGGGGAATAAACCCAGTCTAAAAGTTGAGTAAAGCTGTGGGTAGGCTGAAGATTGGATCATTCCCCCAAGAGAAAACGTTTACTCCTCACTTTGTGGGGTTTGTTTTTTGTTAGACAAATATTGAACTTGACTTTTCTGAATGCTCACCTTGGTCTCTTTCCCTTTGTCTGTGGACCCCAGGACTTCTATATCACTTTGATAACTGGATTGATGTTTTTGATAGCGTCAGTAACCTTTGCTTGCACCAGTGATGGGACCTCACCCGAAACCGCTGCAGTTGTAAGTAGATGTATCTTCTCCCTTGTCTTCTTTTCCTAATGAACTTCTTTCCAGTTTTTTTTTGTCTCTTTTAGAAGTTCTTTTATCCAAACTGAATTCCTACAATTAGCTTTTTAAACAGTCCAGCAAAAGACAGAAAGGAAAGTCAGTGCTTTGCCTTCGTCTCCTGGACTGTGTGATTATCAGCATCATGGCGTCTGGGGAGATGTTGTTGAGCTAAATCTCGGAGCTCTCTGTAGGATCCCCTGTTTCCTCTGGTGATGGACTGCTTGAGGCTCTGTCAGTAAAGCCAGCCTTAGGCAAGTGTGTTAGTAGTGGGGCCATTTCACTTTTCTCTTCTTTTGAATCCTTATCCTGCGCCAGCTGCTGCCTGGCTCCTCCCAGCCCTGAGGAACCTTCTCTGCCCCTATTCCTAAGCACTGCTGGCAGGCTTCTTGCCTCCAATGGGTCCTCGTGGTTGGTCAGTCTTTTTTCCCCTCTCTTAGCGATTTGCTGCCCCATTGTCGATGGCCACGCTGACATTTTTCACCCTCTTCAAGCTCTCAGCTTCCCCTGCTCTCCCTCTCAGCAGAAAACTCTGCCTTCCTGATCTGTTGACAAGAGTGTCCCTCCCCTCAAAACTTCTTAAAACCTCTTCCATGCTTTCACTCTCAGAAGAAGAGATGGCTTTCCCTCTGCCCTCACTTACCATTACAGCTTCAAGGTTCTGTTCCATCTTGATGTTCCCAGCACAGCACAGTGAGTGGTTTTTGAATAATTGAAAGCTGTGGTACTAGCTGAGTACAGGAGAGATACCAATGGGGGAGGACATCACTTTATTTTATCTGTTTTTGGAGACAGTTTTGAGCAGAGACGTGGCAGGAAACGATTGTTTTACTTTAATGACAAGGCCAGGTTGATAATGTTGAAAATTCAGGTCATCTCTTCATTGACTACAAACATTTGGCCGCACGGACCTTGTCCAGCGCTGTGCCTCATGTCTGTTTTCCTGTTTTCAGTGGACACTCTACTCTGTATAAAATTCTTGTTGGTTTTTGTCCTCATTGGATTTTCTCTTATTGCTTGGACTATTAGGCTCAGAAATGAAACTGAATTGTTGGGCCTGTGGATATGAGCTTATAGCTTCATTTTTACTAACTTAGAACTGAAATTTAGCATTTCCTTCAGTTATTTGAAAACATTCTTCTCAGATGGGTGCATTGGCTTCACCCTGTGACCAAAGGGGCTCATGAGATTAAAAGGGTGAAGATTGGCTTAAAGGTGAAGTTCTTTCCAGGACTAGTAGGTGTTTTTTCATTCTCAGGCATAACCTATTGGAGATTCCAAAGATCCCTCCTTGGGTCCTATTTGCTGCTCAGCTCTGTGTCCCCTCAGGAGCCCTGCCCAGGTGCCCCTGCCAGTGGCTGGACGATTTTCAACAAGAACAAAAAGAGTTTGGTATTTGGTTATAGAAGTGAACAAACTAAAACCAACGAGCTGTTGGCTGTTTCGGCAGCTTAGTTGTGCCGCCGGCAGGCTGCTGGACAGACATAGCGTCCAGAAGACTTGGGCTTTTCTAGCTCTGTGGCCCCAGGCATGTGTCTCAGCTTTCGACTCTTAGCTTCCTCACCTGTAAAAGGAGGATAATCATGGCCCCCATCTTCTAGGGTTGTTGTGGAGATTACATGAGATAACATTTGTGAAGAGTGTTATGTCAATGCTATCATTGTGGTTAGATTGACGTTGTCAAATTCAACTTGTAATTCAAAGTCATCGTTGATGCAGGTGTGTGGATTTGAATTAACTTGCTCTTTTTATTTTTTAGGTATTTGGATTTTTGGCGAGCATTGTATTCCTAATTGATTTTGGTTTACTGAAGTTTGAAAATGTTCAGAAGTCCCAGACGAGGAAACCTGAAGTCCCCCAAACCACTCTTACCCAGCCACTGAATGGCTAGGAGAACAGTAGAGAAGGCAGGAACCAGAGGATAAGCAAGCCGGGTGGAGAGTGCTTATAAAATACAGACTTGGACTCTATTAAGACCAGCTGTCTGTGTTTACTCACTGCGGGGAGGGGATGAGGATGCACTTTGTTAAGCCAGCATTTTGCTCAGAGCTCTGTTCAGGTTGCTTTTTTCCCAACTACTGCTAAAGTGTGTTCCTTAATGAAATTTCTTGTTGCTATTTTTTTCTTTAAAACCCATTTCCATCAAGTGACGAACCTTTCTGTGATACTGTGACAAGATCACCTTGACTGTGTTGGCTTTCAAATAGCACTGTGTGTTCGTATAAATGGTATGAAATGTTCATCTGATTGACCTTTGCTCTTATTGAATTAATTTGCTTATTTGAAATTTGGGGGGAGATTTCAAAAAAGAAAAAACCTAAACATTGAGTGACTGAATTTTACCTTATTGAATATTATTTAACCTATTTAAAAGGGGAAAAAGTGTTCAACTTTTCAGATACAGGAGTCTCGTTTTTCTCATCTCATATCATACCTAGGTGCAATTGCAGCTCAGCCATGAAGCAGAATAAATCATTCTTTTTCAAATATCCCATCCCCACCTTGGAGGGTCTTTGGCTTGCCCGCTATAAATGACTTTCTGATTGAGGCTGGGTTTGTATGTGTGGCTTTAAACAACTGTGATAGCCTCTAGTCCATAGTAGAGTTTGGGTGGAAGCTAGCTGCCAGATTGTTAGCTTGTGAGGTGAAAGCTGTCACCTGGTAAGCAAGAAGAGACATTGACCCACCTCCTGTCCTGATCAGAAAAGGGGAGCTCCCTCCATTATCCGCAAGGCTGAACATGGCAGCGCCATAATAGTAGATTTGGCATTGTTGGGTTTCCCAGGCATGCCAAGGTACAAGGCCGGGCCGCCAGGTGGCCATTGTCCTCTCCCTTTTTTCAGTACTGCCTAATTAAGTTGTTTATATGGAGAGCTGCTGGAATGCAGTAGCATCTATTTGGGACGAACTGGAACAAGGAACTTTAGCTGCCACCACCTTTAGAGGGAAATCCCAGAGAAGGAAACTCCCTCTGCCAAAGCAGGTACAGACTTCCTTGTGGTCTGAGATAGCGAGCTGCATGGATTCTGAAGAATTGAAGCTATTTACCCAGGGCCGCATGCCCAGTACATGGCTGAGGGGGGCCTTCGACCCAGCCTGGCTCTGACCTTTACACCATGGCTGCCGCTTTGGGCACAAATACTGTTTCTGTATGTGTTGTTTCTGACCCTACAGAATTGGGGGCCAAGTGCCCTTTAACCACCTTGATTGGTGGTTGCATGGACAGGCTTGTCAGGTGCCTGAAGGGGGTGGCTATGGGTGTGAGGGAGAGAAGGCCTGAGATGGAGGGAGGGCTGCCAGGTTTATCCTTGCCTTGCAGTGACTTCCATCTAGTTGTGACCCTGCTCAGGATTAGACAAGGCAGTCTGGAGTTGAGAGGCATTGCTTTGTGGACTTGCCTTCTCTCCGAGTGAGTCGGGGATAGCTTTCCTCTTTGAGAACTCGGATGCCAGATCTCCACTCTGCTGAGTTCTAGGTTTAAGTTACAGATTCACTCACTTTCATTGGAAGATTGTATTGTGCTATGAGAGGTGGGGCTGTGTCATTATGGAATGTTCTGGAACCTCCTATGTTCTCTGTATAATACTGCTTGTTGTAATGCTTTTCCATTAATATGTAAATCTTGAATATAAAAATAGATTTTTCTTATTAATTCCTGTGGATTAATTTGTGGCCTATGTATCAATGCTAGAATGAGTTCAGCTGGTACTACTGTTTACTCAGCTCCTCACTGTTGCCTTAGGAGTTGGTATTTCCCTGTGGAAAAGGGACAGTGGAACCTGGACAGTTTTGCCTGTTCATACCTGTGCCCCACCCCACCACACTCTTCATCCCCCGGCATCCCCATCACACACTGGTTTTCTCATTGGGTTTTACTAAAGAGCCTGGGTACAGTGCTTTTGCCCACCGAAAAAGCCTGGTTTGCCATCACAGTTCTCCTAGAGGGCCCATCAGAATTAAAACTACCCCGACCCTTATTTCTTGTATATAAAGCATGTTAGTTTGTATCGAAACATGACTCTTGGGTCCCGTCAAGGAATGTGTTGTTTGTTCACTGGATGAGGAGTCTCTTTTGAGCAGCATGCAGCTCCCATGGGAGCTAAATGCAGGAAATCTGACCTGATCAGAGCAGTTTGGAAACTCGCTTTTGAATGTGTAGGAACAGACACGTGTAGGTGCCATTTTATGTGTGTGTGTATTAAAAGTTTCAAGACCAAGTTAGGAGCTTAGACTAAAGCTTCCGAATGTGCTTTAAAGAGTACAGAGTGTGTGCACACAAATCTATTGTCTCAAATAGAGAGCACCAAACTCTATGCCCTATAATGAGGTTTCTTCTGAGGCAAGTTATGTAACTGGGTTTTGGACTCTGTACTAACTCAGCGTTCTGGGTCATGGTCTTAGCAAAACTCTTGTTTGCAACGTGCTTGTTTTTGAAACTTTACAATTCTTTTGAAAGATCTAGTTGTGGCTTGTTCAGTAACTTAATTTATAATCTCAGGAAGGTGTGGGGGAGTGGGGCAGTCAGCAAATCTTTTTTTGCACTTTTAAGCTTAAACCACTACTTTCCCAAGTTTTCCGTTTCCCAACCTTTGAGTGACTGGTGACTTTATGTTTCTTGGGATGGCTGAGTTTGGCCCTTAGATTAGGGTCCATATTGAGGTTGGAGGCAATGTGGAAATACCGTGCCTAACTCTGTTTGGTAGGTACATAAATGAAATCAACTTAAGTTTGATCTTCATGGGTTAAGTAGTCAGAATTTTCTTTTAAATTCACCAATTGGACCTTCATTTGTAAATCTCTACTCTAACATTCAAAATGGTGAGCTACCACAGATTGAAGAGTTAATGGGATAAAAACAAAAAACTATTCCATCTTAAAGATTCAAAACAAAATTAGGAACTTGAATATCAGTGTCCTTTAATGAAAAATCTGTTGAAAGACTACATTGTTAAATTTCCAACTTTTGTTGATGTAATTCCCTTTTTCTCTTTGCTTTCTGTTTAATTTTAATTTTCACTGGTTCTTCAGAAATTATAGGGTGAATTTTTTTTTAACATGAAAAGCTTATTAAATTATATGTTTGTACTTGGCTATGTGTATTTAATGTTATTTGCAACAGTCTTTTGTATATATGTTACTTTTTAAACCTGTGGCCTTTTTATCTGCCTGGTTTTTTGTGGTGCTTTTTACAAAACAAGAGGTAAAATTATGTAATTCTCTTTTTGAATAAATTCATTTTACTAAAATTGTCCTAGACAATGCCTCCTTTTCCATAGCAGCCTGAGGTGTAGATAAAGGCTCAACTCAGGATGTCTGGTTGGAATCAGCATTTTTGAGCCCTTGCTCAGAGCATCTGTGTAGACATCATGGGAGGGCCCTGAGTCCACCCTCCCCAACCTTTTCCATTGCCCTGGAAAGACATAGAACAAATGAGCAAGTTTAAGAAGTCACATAAAAAAATGCAATTTGAGTGAAATGTCTAAAATTCACTGGACTCGTTCCAGAGGTCCAGGCTCCCATCACAGTTCTCAGAGCCAAATGCTAGGGGCTCAGTAGCTTTGTTCTTTTGGGGAGCTCTCAAGTTCTCCAGGGGAAGGAGGAAGTGAGAGCTGAGGCACCTTCTATCTCCAGTCTATGATCTGAAGCATCCGTATTTGGGTGGCTTTGGCACGGCAGCAAGTATTTGTCTCCACATGCTGCTAAATTCTTTCCTCCAGTTGACAGGAAGACAACAGAGCCTGTGTGACTGGCCAGAACTCTGAAATGCTGACATTCTTCAGAGTTTGTGTTTGTAATGAAAAAAAAAACCTGCAATAAAACTAAGAGAAGCTGCTGTGTGCATAGTCGAATCCTGCTTTGGAAAATGCTCATCAGCCAGGTCTCAACACAAGATGGAAGGCTGGTAGATCAGTGGATTATTTTTTTCAATATCAGAAGGAAATTATTTTTTTTCCTCTTTGCCTTCCCTGTAGGTGGACCCTTACATTTGGCCCTGTTTTCTTGGTGTAACACACTGGGCATTGTCTCAAGATTGTACAAGCTGAGGGATAGCCACAGTAATTTTGTGTGTATGTGTATATATATGTACATACATGTATACATAAATACATAAATGTGTGTGTATTTACTTAGCTAAAATGAAACTATCAAAGCATCTTAAAATTTACATTTATAAAATCAGTACCACGAACACTTCATACTTTAAAGTTCATCTGTATAGTACACTCCCAAGACACAAATACAAAAAAAAAATGGCATTTCTCATGAAGAGAAAAGTAGTAAAATAACAAAAGAAAAAAAAGAAAAGTAGTAAGTCATAACCACTAGCCTTTATGAAGAGCCTGATATGGTTCTGTGCTAAGTATGGAGAATACAGACAAAGGTAGACAGCAGTCCCTGCTGTCGAGGCTGATTACCTTGGTGAGGAAAATAACAAATAACTTGGGATTCAGTTTCTGAGTCACAACGATGAGGGAGTTGGAGCTGTTGGCTTCTGATGACCTTCCTAGTTCTCGCTACATGTTATAATGACCCCTAAGCAGCCTGGAAGGATGAAGAAAGCAAGAGAGAAACGGATGGACGTGAATGCACCAATATTAGTGGGGTGGCATGGAAGCAAGCTAGTTTAGGTAGGTCAATGCTGGTACCAAACTGCCAGAGCTTGAAAAGACGTCCTTCGCATTAACGGTGGTTAATGCGTCGTTCGATGTATCGTTTCTGGGGGGATGCGTGTTGTGAAAGGGTCTATCTGAGGGCTAAGTATCTTGTGACAAAATAAAATGTAATACTCAGTGCGTGTTTTATATCGTGCATGTGATAAATGCTACCTCATCAACACCACACACTGGAATTGATTCCACAAATGTGGAGGATATGCGGTGGGCTAAGGATGGGGAGGAGGAAGGACAGAGATAAAGGAAGGAAGACCTGTGACCGCTAAGGGTCCCTTTCCATGGGTTATAAATGTAAGAGTCGTCAAATGTCGGCATTAATTCCTAACTCTCTGAAGTCTGAGACAACGTAGCTTCCCCTCTCAAACCAGTAAGAAAATGTGGCCAAATGAAAGAGTCTCTAGGCCAGGTTCAAAGCAAAAAAGGGGCCATTTCTACCTTCTACTGAACAAAACCTCCAACCCCAGTCTTTCTGCTTCATTCTAAGAAGTTAGCTGGGTGGCTCAGTGGATAGACTGCTGGGCCTGGAGTCAGGAAGTATCTGGCCTCAGACACTTATTAGCTGTGTTTCTCTGGGCAAGTCATTTAACCTGCCTGCCTCAGTTTCCTCAGTTGTAAAGTGGAATCATAATAGCATCTACCTCCCAGTGCTGATGTGAGGATAAAATGAGACACTATTTGTAAAGTGTTTTATAAAATTTTTTTTTTTGTTGTTTTAGGCAATTGGGGTTAAGTGACTTGCCCAGGGTCACACAGCTAGTAAGTGTGAAGTGTTTGGTCTGAGGCTGGATTTGAAATCAGGACCTCCTGACTTCAGGGCCGGTGCTCTATCCACTGCACCACCCAGCTGCCCCCTTCTCCTCTTCCTCTTTCTCATCAATAGTCTCTTGGCTTAGGGTGAATTCCCAGTGATCTTTCTGCTTCTGGACTCTGAAGCACACCAGTGCTTCCTGCCTGTGTCAGTGGATTCTGAGGCTCCCATCACCCACCTCAGTTCTCCAAGATTTCTCCTGGGGCAGCTGAGCTGATTATTCTTCTCAAGCCATCTGTGGCTGGGCACAGGAGGTCTGTGCTTCTCTAGAATTTCTCATTTGCCACCATGATTCAATTTCCCTCACACCCTTGGACCTCTCTGGATGTCTGGGGCCTTCTCAGCCTGTAACATCCCTGCTTCCTTCTCCATTGCTTAGTTCCTCCTGGCAGCCTCCATTTTGGGGATGGGCCCAAGCCAGCCATGCTTCTTTCCGCTCTCAGGTGTTCTTCTGAAGGTATTTTGCCACTATGTTCCCACTCAGATATCTTCTCCCTTCTCCCCCACTCCCTTTACAATTCCCTGCCATGTATTGTCTTGACTCATTAGAATGTAAGCTCCTTGTGGGCAGGAACTCATCCCCAGCATAACGTCTAGCCCATAGCAGTATGTCCTTAAATGATTGTTTCCTACCTACACAGTGAAGAGGGAAACACTTGGACATCCTTCTATATTCTCCCCTCCCCCCTTAAGATTTTTTGCTGTTCTTACAAATTATACTCACCTTTACATTTTTAAGGTTCACATAAATGATATGCTTTCACAGTACATGTTAAATAGTAATTTGCATCCAGAAGACCTTACATGAATTATTTGTGTGTCACCCGTGCCAGGAGACACCTCTGTTATGTGTGACACCCTCACTCATTACCCACCCAGGGTAATGCATGCACGTCATCCCAAGTCATTGGCTAGCTAATAGTCTAGGTTATTGTTGTTCAGTTGTTTTCAGTCATGTCTGACTCTTTGTGACCCCATTTAGGGGATTCTTGGCAAACATACCTGAGTGGTTTGCCATTTCTTTCTCCAGCTCATTTTACAGATGAAAAAAATGAGGGAGACTGGGTTAAGTGACTTGCCCAGAGTCACACAGCTAATAAGTGGCTGAGGCCAGATTTGAACTCAGAAAGATACTTCTGAAGGCTCTATCTCTCTGTCCTCTGTGGGAGGGGAGCTATATGTGGGGACACGTTCTGGACCCATGACCACCTGAGAGGGACTGGGGATGTCTGCTACCTCTAAGCTATTTCAGAGCTGATTCATTTTCAAAATAACCTGGTCTGAGCTCAAATGATGGTTGATTTTCAGCCAAAATGTTGCTGCAAAGACCCATACACAGCAAAGGAGACGGGAACTGACCAGGGCAACAGTTCTGCCTGACTGAGGGATGATAGGAATTCTATGTCCACCAGAGCGCTGGCTTCCCAGGCAGATTTAGCCACAGTGTGGAAAATGCGGAAATGTGGACAATGTGGGAAAGGATATGAGATGATAACGCTTGGGTTAAAATAGACCTTTCTAATTGCCTGACAGGCTTCGATAAGCTCCCCGGTTTTCCCTTCATCATCTCCACAATGACAATTTCCCATGTGGGAGAACTGAGAGTAGACTTCTCTGCCCTGGGTGTGTGCTGAAAGTTAAGACACTTTGTAACTGATCCTTCCCTGAGAGCTCTGAAGACTGTTCCTCCCTTAACTTCCTCTTCGAAGAAGGACCCAGGCTGGCCATCCTTCTGGCTCTGCTGCTGCTGCCATGTGCCAGCTTGGGGGCCTCCCTGCTCCCCATCTTTTCAACTTCCTTCTGGCTGTTGCTCTACCCCATTAGAATGCAAGTTGTACTTAACAGATTTGCAGTTTCATGCAGTTTCATCATTTTATTATAATGTTTTGGAAATGCTTATTTATTCCATAAATTAAAAATAAAGCGAGTCATCCCCCCCCCAAAAAAAAGAATGTAAACTTCTGGAGGGCAGGGACTATCTTTCTTTTTACTTGGATTTGTATTTCCCAGTGCAAAGTACAATACGTGGCACTAATAAGTACTTAATAAATGCTTGTTGACAATAAGCTTGTTGTTCACAGGGTTGTTGCGAGGATCAAATGAGTATAATTATAATATTCCATCATTTCAGTCCCATCCAACTCTTCATGACCCCACTTGGAGTTTTCTTGGCAAAGATACTGGAGTGGCTTGCCATTTCCTTCTCCAGCTCATTTGACAGATGAGGAAACTGAGGCAGACAGAGTTAAATGACTTGCCCAGAGTCACACAGTTAGTAAGTATCTGAGGCTGGATTTGAACTTAGGAAGATGAGTCTTCCTGACTTCAGGCCAGGCTCTCTATCCACTGTGCCATCTAGATTCCCATAATTGTAATAGTTCATATTTATCTATCATGTATTATCTCATTTGAACCCTGTAAAAGAAGGAGACATTATTCTCCATTTAATGCTTGTAAAGAGACCTGTAAACAGGAAGCTTGAGAATTGACACTTATCCTATTAAATCTCACATTCTAGTCTGTCAGGATCTTTTAGGACCTTTGCCTATGTTATCTGATGTGGTAGAGATTCCGGATTCTATTCAGCATCGTGTCATCTGAAGGTCTGATAAGTATGGCAATCTCTGCATCCCTGCCTTTATCTAAGACATCCACAAAAGTGAGACACAGACCAGAGTCAAGTCTGCATTCCTGGTGCACTCTCCACTGGATCCCCCCTTTCAGGCTGACATTGATCTATCCATGACTCCTCTTGGAGTCCGTTCCTCTGTCAGTCCCAAATTCACCAGCAGTGGATTGTCTCGGCCACTTCCTCCCAGAGACTTTTATCAAAGGCTTTGCCAAAATTGAGGTTAACGACATACAATAGGTGCCTGCTCTACCAGTTTTACAACTTTGTCAAAAAGGAAATGTCAAATCTAGTGCAAGCTGTTCTGAATGAAGCCATGCTGGCTCTCTGTGACTGTGCTTTCCTTTTCTAGATGCCCACCAAACCCATCCATTTAATAACACTTCCTAGAACTTTTCCAGGAATCAAAGTCGAGCACACTGACATATAATTCACCAAATGTGTTCTTTCTCTTAAAAAAAAATTCAGAACATTTGTCCTTCTCCAGTTCTGTAGTAACTTCTGTGTTCCACGATCCTTCAAAGGTCTCCGAGAGAGCAGCTCAGCCATCCCATCTGTCAGTTCTTTTGGGGCCATTTGGACTCATCAGCAAAGGCAGCTTCATTCCCACTGTTGCCCTGCTTAGCCTGGCCATCAATGCTCTATTAACCCCATTCCTCCTGGTTGGTCCAAAGAGTAACCTGTTCTTCGTTGAAAACAGGAGCAAAACCAGATTGGAGCGGCCCTCCCTTTCCTCTTTCCTAAGTTGTCTGTGTCCCCTCCACCCTGAGCAGCATCCTTCTTTGATCATGGGCTTCCCTCAACCCCCAAAACCCACCATACCATCTTTCTTTGTTTTCCTTTGCTTTCCTGCCTGACTCACCTTGTTCAGAGTTTTAGCCAACTGGACACTCTTCTTACAGGACCACACTTTGGTTTTCTTCTTCTGATCCTGCTTTTGCTTCTAACTTTTGTACGTATTTTTTAAAAAGATGAGAGAGGGATGGCTAAACTGGAGTTATTCAGACAGCATCAGAATATCATAGTGCTGGGAGACTTTTATTCTCTCAACTTCAGCTACCACAGGGTTCTTAACCTGGTGTTTGTGGATGTCTTTTTTAAAAATTTAATAGTATTTTATTTTTTCCAATTACATGTAAAGACAATTTTCAACATTCATTTTTTTGAAAGATTTTGAGTTCCAAATTTTTCTCCGTTCTGCCCCAAGCAAGCTGATATAGGTTATACATGTCCAATAATGTAAAACATATTTCCACATTAGTCATGTTGTGAAAAAAAAACAGAACAAAAGGAAAAAAAAACCATACAAAAAAGTAAAAATAGTATGCTTTGATCTGCATTCAGATTCCATCAATTTTTCTCTGGATGTGGATAGCTTTTTCCATTAAGAGTCTTTTGGAATTGTCTTGGATCATTTTATTGCTGAGAAGAGCTAAGTTAATCATAGTTGATGGTCACACAGTATTACTGTTACTGCATACAATGTTCTCCTGGTTCTGCTCACTTCACTTAGCATCAGTTCATGTAAGTCTTTACAGGTTTTTTTCATGGATTTAAAAAATATTTTACTATTTCAATAGACTTGGTTTCCTTGTAATGCATTCTGAGTTATCCATAAGCTTTGCCAGACTGTCAAAGGGGTCCACACATACAAAAAAAGAGTTCAGAATGCCTAGACTAGGGTATTCTTTCTGCTTTTACATTCTTGTCTTGACAATAAAATCTTTTAAAATATGAAGAAATAGACATTCCAATGTGGACTTGATTCTCAGAGACTTGTAGCTGGGGTAGAAATTATAAGGAATGGGGAGGAAAGTGACCACTCTATTCTTTTTTTAAAATTTATTTATTTTCAGTTTTCAACATTCACTTTCATAGAATTTTGAGTTTTAAATTTTCTCCCACTCCTACTTCTTTCCTCCTCAGCTCCCAAGATGGCATACAATCTGATAAAGGCTCTACATATACGTTCATGTTAAACATATTTTCCCATTAGTCATGATGTAAAGAACAATTAGAATTAATGGGAGGAACCACAAGAATGAAGCAAAAAAACAAAGCAACAAAGGAAAAGTAGAGCCAATAGCGTGCTTCCATCTGCATTCAGACTCCAGAGTTCTTTCTCTGTGTGGATGTGACCACTCTATTCTTGAGTAGGTGATAGAAGAGAGGAAAGCCAGGAATAGTCTGATATGTACCATAGATTTTAGAAGAGCAGATTTGAAAGATTTAGAGGAAGCATATTTAAAATACCATAGACTAAAATGGAAAGTCAGCCTAGGAGGGATAAGCTCTCGAAATGGAAATTCTGAGGACACAAAGACATGATTGCAACGAAGAGGGAGAAGGGGGAACTGTTAATGAGATCGATGTGTGTGCACAGGTAGCTTAGATTTTTGAAGATGTTCAGAAGAGACAAGTTGGTATAGTATAGGGGCTTTTAACGTGATCTGGATCCATGGACATTTAAGGGGTCTGTGAGTGGATTTCAGGGGCATCTGTGCACTTGAATGGAAAAAAAATCTTTATTTTCACCAATCTCAAATCAAAATTTAGCATTTTCTTTAATTTATGAATGTATGTGACAAAAGCAGTACTAGGTTTCCCCAGACTGCCAAAGGTCTATGACATAAAAGGGTTGAAAATTGCATATTATAATATGGAAATATGTTTTGCCTGACTTTACATGGATAATGGACATCATATTGTGTGCCTTCTCTTTGAATGGGGGAGGGGCTAGAGAGAGGGAGAAAATTTGGAACTGAAAATGAAAAAAAAATGAATGTTAAAATTTTTTTAATTAAAAAAAACAAGCAAACAGTCCCCTGCCTAGTGGATATGGGCCAGCTCTTGAAGTCAGGAAGACTTTTAGGGCCCCCCTCCCAACAGGTTAGTATGACTTGGATTTGGGAAGATCATAGGATCATAGATTTAGACCTAGAAGGCATCCTAGAGGCCACTAGTCCAGTCCTCTCTTTTTACAGGGAAGGAAACCGAGGCCCAGAGATCTTAAATAATTTGTCCAAGTCATGCAAGTAGTGTCATAAGCAGAGTTTTTTGAGTCTAATTTAATTTTTTTCCATTAACAAAAATCTATTTCTTTCCCTCTCCCCTCCACCACCACCTCCAAACAAGAAAGGAAAAAGAAAAACAAACTCTTATAACAAATATGCATAGTCAAGTGAAAAAAAATTCCACATTAGCCATGTCCAAATAAAAAAAAGTATGTCTCAATCTGCACCCATTACCTGTGTTCATTACCGATTACCATTAAGTTTATTAGCTGTTAGGAGGTGGGTAGCATGTTTCAACATGGCTCCTCTGGAATCATCATTGAGTCATTTTGATGATTGAAGGTCTTAAGTCTTTCAAAATTCACCCTGCATCAGTTCATAAAAGTCTTCCCAGGTTTCTCTGAAACTGTCCCCTTTAACATTTCTCATAAAGCTCAGTAGTATTCAAACATATTTGTATATCATAATTTGTTCAGCTATTCCCCAATTTATGGGCACTCCCTTAACTTCCAATTCTTTGCTGCCATGCGTAGAAAAGCTGTTAAACATATTTGTGGGGGCAGCTAGGTGGTGTAGTGGATCCAGTCCTGGAGTCAGGAGGACCTGAGTTCAAATCTGACCTCAGACACTTGACACTTAATAGCGGTGTGACCCTAGGCAAGTCACTTAACCCCATTGCCTAGCCAAAAAAAAAAAAAACACATATTTGTGGACATATGGGTCCTTTCCCTCTTTCTTTGAGGATAAGGGTTTGTTTGGGGTATAGGTCTAGTAGTGCCTTCACTGAAGCAAAAAGCACACACAGTATAGGATTACAACCATCACCTACCCAGCAAAACTGAGTGTAATCCTGCGGGGGAAAAAATAGTCATTCAGTGAAATAGGGGACTTTCAAGCATTCTTGGTGAAAAGACCAGAACTGAAGAGAAAATTTGACTTTCAAATATAAGACTCAAGAGAAACACGAAGAGGTAAACAGGAAAGAGAAATCATAAGAGACTTATTAAGATTTTACTGTTTACATTCCTACATGGAAAGATGATATTTGTAACTCATGAGACCTTTGTCAGTATCAGGGTAGTTGGAGGGTAAAAATTATATGTATGTATATATATATATATATATGTATGTATGTATGTATATAGATAGATAGATAGATAGATAGATAGACAGACAGATAGATAGAGGGTACAGGGTGAGTTGAAGATGAAGGGGTCATATCTGGAGAATAAAATTAAGGGGTGAGAGAGGATTATACTGGGAGAAGGAGAAAGGAAGAGGTAGAATAGGGTAAATTATCTCACATAAAACAGACAAGAAAAGGCTTTTATAGTGGAGAGGAAATGGGGGAAAGTGAGAGGGAATGAATGAATCTTATTCTCATCAGATTTGGCTTAAGGAGGGAATAACACACACACTCAATTGGGTATGGAAATCTATCTTACCCTACATGAAAATCGGGGGGGAAGGGGACAAGAGAGCAGGGAGATGATAGAGGGGAGGGCAGTTTGGAGGAGGCAGTAATCGTAAGCAAACACTTCTGAGGAGGGACAGGGTCAAAAGAGAGAATAAAATAAATGGAGGGTGGGATAGGATTAAGGGAAATATAGTTAGTTTTTCACAACATGACTACTATGGAAGTGTTTTGCATGACTACACATGTATAACCTGCATCGAGTTGCTTGCCTTTTCAATGAGGGTGGGTGGGGAGGGAGGAAGGGAGAAAATTTGGAACCCAAAGTTTTAAAAACACCTGTTAAGAAATTGTTTTCACATGCAACTGGGAAATAAGAAATACGGGAAATGGGGTATAGAAATCTATCCTGCCCTACAGGAAAATAGAAGGGGAAGGGGATAAGAGAAGGGGGGGTGAGATAGAAGGGAGGGCAGATTAGGGGAAGGAGCATACAGAATGCTTGCCATCTTGGGGTGGGGGGTAGGATGAGATGGGGAGAAAATTTGGAACTCAAAATCTTGTGGAAGTGAATGTTGAAAACTAAAAATAAATAAAACTGCCTCTAAAAAAAAACATGCACAGTTCAGTAACTTTTTGGACAGAGTTCCAAATTGCTTTCCAGAATAGCCAGACCACTTCACAGCTCTACCCACAGTGCAGAAATTTGCCTGTTTTCCCACAGCCCCTCCAACATTTGTCATTTTTCTTTTTGTCAACTTTGCTCATACGAGGCGTGTGAAGAGAGGCCAGATTTGAATCTAGGTCTTCTGACTCCAAATCTGGTACCTTTTCCGATGCTGTGGGAATTCTCTCTCTGTTTCTCTGCCCTTCCCACCGATCCACACACTAATTAACTGTATGGCTCTGAACCAGTTACTTAACAAGTGCTCTGAATTTTCATTTCCTTATCTATAAAACTGGACAATAGCATACCCTCGCTTGCAGGGCTCCGGTAGGATCAGGTGACGTCATGCTCACACAGTAACAGCGCTCTGCAAATTTTGACGGTGACATGTAATTGATAGCTAATAGCACTTGGACTACTGGTACCATGAGGCGGCAAGCTGCAGTGAGGCCATTTGGCCAGAAGAGGGAGAGCAACTCCCACTGCTCAAATAGCGAAGGTGGGTTTTGGTCCAGCCTCTCAGAGGAGTTTTCAGTGATGCTCAGCACCTGACTCCTGGTCCTTTGAGGTTTCTCTCTTCCCCATCTGATCTGCGCCTGGCCCCCAACCTCCCCCCAAATCTTGCCCCTGCTTCCTGCGCGGAGGCTGCCTCAGCTGCTGTGGTTTGAAGGAGGCAGCAGCGGGGATCCTCACCCTGAGCTTGCTGGATTTGGAATCAGAGGTGCCAGGTTCAAATTTGAGCCTTGCCACCATCACCCTTGTCAGGTGAATGTCTGTTTCCAAGCCTCCAAGCTGGATGAAATGGCCTTGAGGGGGCCTTTCCAGCTCCAAATCAGCGAGCCTTCTCAGAATCGGTGGCAGGGCTCCAGTAACAACAGCCCACATTTAGAGACAGTGCTTTGGCATTTGTTGGAAAGCACTGTACATGCCTTCTCATTTGATCCTCACCACAACCCTGGGAGGCAGATGTTGTTATTAGATCCATTTTATAGATGAGGAAACTGAGGCTGAGAGATTTTAAGTGATTTGCTCAGGGTGACACAGCTAGTAAGTAAATGAGACAAGATTTGAACTCAGGTCTTCCTAACACCAAAACCATCAATCTATCCACTGTGCCACCAGCTGGCTCTATGCCTTTAAAAACCATGAGGTCCTAGGGGGCCTTTGGGCTGTGTCATTCAGCAGTGAGCATGGGAGTGCTTAAGAAAATGCTTCCTGATCATGGAAGGACTGATGTCTTTAGCTTTAGAGAGCTTACTAGGCAGCCACACCTATGTAGACCCTTCTGCCCCAGCCTCTGAGCCCCTGGACATCTTCCCTCCTGTCCATGGAGTTGGTGGTGACTCTGGGGAGGGTTTGGTTTAAGTTAACAAGGCTAGGGAAGGGCAGATCAGCTTTGGCCTGATAGTGAAGATGGTTCCCCACAAGTACAAACAGCCCCATTTGACAGTGGGGCATTGGAAAGAGTGTGAGTGGAAAGCAGAAGGCTCAGGGTTCAAACCTTGCATCGTTCACTTGCTACCTGTGCAATCTCAGGTAAGTCACTTCTCCCTCAATTCCATGGGCCTCGATTTTCTCACCTGTAAAATGAGAAGGTTGGACTTAGTGACTTTTTTTTTTTGTGAGGGCAATTGGGGTTAAGTGACTTGCCCAGAGTCACACAGCCAGTGAGTGTTATGTGTCTGAGGCCGGATTTGAACTCAGGTCCTCCTGACTTCAGGGCCCGTGCTCTATCCACTGTGCCACCCAGCTGCCCCTTGACTTGGTGACTTCTAAAGATTCCTTCAAGCTCTAAATCTATGATCCCTTCAGAGAATCAAAGGAATTCAGTTGGGAAGGATCTTACTAGCTGTGTACCCTAGTGAGTCATTTAATCTTTCAGTTTCCCCATCTGTAAAATGGGGGATAATGTTAGTGCTGCCCCAACAGGGTTGTTGTGAGAGAGCACGCCTGCAAGTCTTATTGTGTTATTGCCCAGGGTCATACAGGTCAGGAGTTGAACCCCTGTACTGACTCCGGAGACAGCACTCTTTCTAGATGATGTCTTATATTCTGTAAGCTCCCTGAAAGCAGGGGTTATTCCCCCTCCTTTTTATATTCCCAGTAGAGTGCCTAGCGCATACTAGATGCTTAATAAATGCTGGTACTGAGAGGCAGTCTATAGAGCACAAGTAGAAAACCCACTGGCTTTGGACTCAGGGTGACCTGGGTTCAGATCCTCCCCTGGCACATTGTAGGAGCTTAATTAAATTACTGCGTGTCGAATACATGGAGGAATGAATTGGACATTTTTATAATATAAAACATTTATTTATTACAAGACTAGATGACCTTCCATGTCTCTTTTCATGGTGGGGGGATGGAGGCATTTTGGACCTGGGCAGATTCCTTGATTCCTAACATCCCTCACCCCCCAGTTATAAGCAGAGCCAAAGTGGATTTGAACCTAGGTCTTCAATTTCAGAGCACTTGCTTTGCTCAAATCCCATTTTTGACGCTTCCTTAATTTGTAAAATGGTGAGGTTGGGTTACATGGCCTCTGAGGTCCTTTCCAGCTTGTGGTCCACCACGATCCCTGCATCCTCATTCCGTAAGATTAGCTTTACCGGGGCAGCTAGGTGGTGCAGTGGATAGAGCACCGGCCCTGAAGTCAGGAGGACCTGAGTTCAAATCTGGCCTCAGACCAAGCACTTGACACTTGCTAGCTGTGTGACCCTGGGCAAGTCACTTAACCCCAATTGCCTAAAAAACAAAAGAAAAAAGATTAGCTTCACCATCTTTATTTTCTCTCCTGCCGAGCCTCACTCTCTACTTTTGTCAAAGGATAGGGGCGACCTCTGAAACCTCTTATCTAAATCCACAGTCCCATCAGCTGAATAGATTGATGGTTATAAATGAAGTCTTTGGCGAACAGAGACCAAAAAACAAAAGAAAACAAAACAAAAAACAGCACGAGGACTCCACCAAACTACTTCCTGCCAGAAGTAAGGCTGGTGAGAAAAACACCTGCTGGGGGGACCCACCCTCCTTCCCCAAGGACACTCCCCGCCCCCACCCCAGATACACACCCACAGCACAGCTGATGGGAGGTGGGGGGGGGGGACAAAGGGTAACCAGGACTGGTGATGAGGCAAGCTGGCCCTCGGAATTTTGAGACAATATGGGGGAATCCCCTACCCACCCACCCATCCCACACACGCTTCAACAGTATCACTGAGAGGCTGAAATGGCAATTTCTTCTCGTTCTGAGGCATAGGGTTTGGGCCTCGGACTGAGTAGGTGGGGCTTCAGTTAGTTTGGGGCAAGAGCTTCTCAGAAGTGCTATTGGGGGTCTCTGGAATTACTCATGGTGCGCCCCAGACCAGAAGCTGGGTCAAGGAATTGAGAGATGGAAAGGACTCTATCAAGCAAGCAGGTCCAAGTCGGGGTTTTTGACGTCAGAGGGAGTGAGTTGAAATCCTGGCTATGCTCATTAATACCCGTATGATCTAGGGAAAGTCACTCAATGCTTTGGTGTCCGTCTGTGAAATGAGGAGGCTGGATTGTAGAATCCCCAAATTGGAGGGTTTGGAAGGACCTAGGTGGGCATCCAGTCCAATCCATACATGAAACTTCCCCCAGGTGACCATCCATCCCCTGCCCTAAATTTATGCTCCTAGCTTGTCTGAAAGGGCTAAAAGGGACCTTAGGAGTCTAGTCAATAGCAAGGAAATGAAGAATCCCAAGGTTGCACAGGAAGTGGTAGTGTCAGCATTGGAACCTGGTCTTCTGATAGACATGTCACTTAAGTCCCTTAATTTTGCTTGGCCTCAGTTTCCTCATCTGTTAAACAACAGGGTTGCACTAAATTATTTCTAAATTATTCTCTTGTAGCTCTAATGTTCTCTGATCATATTAGACTTGTTTTCCTTCCCTCCAGAGGTCAGAACTAGGAACAAGGGGTAAAAATTGCAAGCACGCAAAGTTAGGCTTGATAAAAGAAAGAAAGAAATGGCAAACCACTCTATATCCCGGCAAAGAAAACCCCAGACGGAGTCATGAAGAGTCAGGCATGACTGAATAGACTGAACAAGAAAACCAAAACAGACAAAGGAACAGAAACCAAGGGAAGTTTTTAAATATGAAAAACCAACAAGTGTATGGGGAGGCCAAGTTGCCAGGGAGGAAAAGGAAAAGATTTTGGTGGGGTGGAGAAGAAAAGATGTTCCCTGTTCTTCACAAAGAGGCCCCTTCATTTTACAGAAGAGCAAAAAGAGGCTGGGAAGTGACCAGACCACACAATTCAATTCACAGAATCAGGATCTCAAGAATTGGAAGGAAGATGAAGGTCTACACCTGAACAACAATGCCCTTCACTAATTTTTGGCAAGTGGTCATTGACCTTTTCAAATCATTTCAAAAATAAGCACCTATTGTGTGTGATGCATTGTAAAAGATAAAAAATGAGATAATCCCTGACTGCAAGGAGCCTTAAATGGCAGAATCAGGAAAGATTTAAAGCCAGGTCCTATTACTCCAAATCGTCTAGGCTCCTTCTCTGCTCTGTATGTACCACATTGCCTTTTATGCCCATGGGCCATTCTTCCAGTTTCAACTGGCTCTGTGAGTCTACTCTCGCAGCTGTCTTGTGTCTAGACTTTTCCATGCAAGAACTCTGGCTTGATGTCAGAAATTGGGCAAGAACCATTTCAAGCCCATTATTCAATCGTTTCAGTCATGTCTGACTCTTTGTGACTCCATTTGAGGTTTTCTTGGCAAAGATACTGGTTTGCCCTTTTCTTCTCCAGTTCATTTGACGCATGAGGAAACTGAGGCAAACAGGGTGAAGGGCCTCGCCCAGGGTCACACAACTAATAAATGTCTGAGGCTGGATTTGAACTCAGGAAGATGAATCTTCCTAACTCCAGGCCCAGCTCACTGTGCGCTATGGCGCCCCCTAGCTGCCACCAATTTCAAGCTCAACAAGCTGTTATTAAGCACCTAATGGATGTAAGACATGGTTCTCCAGGCTGAGGAAGAGACAGAGCTGGAAGACCTCATGGATCCTGCCCTTAAGGATTTTAAAATCTAATGGGGAGAAAAAAGATACACACAACAAAAGAATACAAAATGGTGCATGAGATGGCAGTGCAATGAGATCAGGGCAGGGAGGGGAGGTGGGGAGCCCAGAATGATGAGCTGAGGATAACCAGAGAGAGGTCTACACAGGAAGGGTGCAGTTGGACAACAGAGAGCTTCGAATGCCAAGCCAGGGAGCTTGGTCTTTATTCAGTAGGTAACAAGGAGCCATTAAAAGTTAGAGAAGGGAGCAGCTAGATGGCACAATGAATAGAGAACCAGCCCTGGAGTCAGGAGGATCTGAGTTCAAATCTGACCTTAGACACTTGATGTTTATTAGCTGTGTGGCTCTGGGCAAGTCACTTAACTCCGATTGCCTCCCAAACAAACAAACACAACAACAACAAAAGAAAGTTAGAAAAGGAAAATGGCATGAACAGGCAAGATTCAGAGCTTACGTGTTATGTGAGGGTTGGACTGGAATTGGATGGTGGGAGGGAGAGTGGGAGAGGCTGGAGGCTGAAGGCATTGGAATCACAGATCACGGTCTCAGAATTGACCTGGGACCTTAGGGACGATCGAATCTAATCTCTTACCTGACCAAGATTCTCCTCTGTAATGAACCTGACAAAAGGTCATCCAGTCTTTGCTTGAAGATCACCATTGCCCCCAGGGAGGTCAAAGAGTCAGTCAATCAACATTTATTAAGCACCTACTATGTACCACAACTGTACCTTTAAGCACTGGGAATACAAAGAAAGACAAAGGCAGCCCCTCCTCTCAAGGAGCTCCCAGTCTAATGGAGGAAAACCATTACTTCCAGGGTAATTCAAATTATTAGGCATTTTTTTTTTTTTACCTTATATCAAGTCTAAATTTGCCTCTCTGCATTTGTAGACATCATTCCTAAATCCAACCTCTGGGGCCAAGCGGAGCAAGTCTAATTAATCTAATCATAGAACATTAGAGAAAGAATGAACTTCAGAAATAATTTAGTCCAGCTTTCTTATTGAACAGATAAGGAAATTGAAGCCCAGCAAGGTTGTGACTTACCCAAGGTCACATGTACTCAGCTAGCCTAGTGGCAGAACCAAGAGGCAAAAAAAAAAAAAAGCCTTCCTCTACTCTAAATACAGTGTTCCTTCTCCATAACAAATTGCCTCCCCCAAGAAGTGAAAAAAGAATGTAACAAAAATCTTGATGTTGAAATACTAACTTGAAAACTGCCCCTCAATGAACATGAAGCACCTGAAATTCCTCAGTGCCCTCTCCTCAGCAATACTAGGACTATAGCACACTGCTGAGGTGCTTGTCTGTGAGTCATATCTATTCCATAGAATAGATGTAGATTAGAATAACTGGAACCCCAGCTCCCCAGGGCTTCTTGTACCCCAGCAAGCCAGGTGCCCATGAGTTCAAAGTGAAAATTTCTTTGTTTTTTTTGTTTGTTTGTTTGTTTGTTTTGGTGAGGCAATTAGGGTGAAGTGACTTGCCCAGGGACACACAGCTAGTGTCAAGTGTCTGGTCTCAGACCAGATTTGAACTCAGGTCCTCCTGACTCCAGGGCCGGTGCTCTATCCACTTCACCACCTAGCTGCCCCAAAGTAAAAACTTTTAATGAAAAAAACAGGGCTGGGCACTGGATTTATCCTCAAATGTAAAATGTACCTATGTTAAGGGGTTGTTGGGGGGATCCCCTTGATAATATTTGTCAAGCACTTAGCTCAGGGCCTGGCACAGATTAAGTGCTATAGAAATGCTTACTCCCTTCCTTTTCCCCTTCCTAACTATGTACTGCAGGCACAGGAATTCTGGGCTACTTGGCAGAAAAACTAGACTATAATAGGAGAACCCTTGGCTATAGATCTCGTGGTCATCTAAATCTAGACAAGATACCAAAGCTCAGGGCACAGCTGTTATTTCCTTCTCATCTCTTCCCAACTAACTATTGCTCTTCTCTAACCCCTACATCTTACCCTTCACAAGATTTCTTCCAGTGCCTTCCAAATCCTTCTGTGCTCAGGGGATCCTTAGGCTAGGAACTCATGCACAGCCTTATAGGTGATAGAGTTCCCAAAAGAATGTGGAGTCCCAGACCTGCTCCTTACAAAAAGGAAGCAAAGGCTACCCAGATTACTCCTCATCATCTCACCAATGAGGAAGGTAGTCTCTCTCAATTAAGTTCCTCAGACCTTTCCTTGGTGTCCATAAGTGAAGGTGCTTGGCACCATCTGGGGTGTTGAAGCTGAGGATGCTGCCCGCAGGTTTTTAATCTCTTGGAGAGATCAGATGGATGTGACCCTGGATGAAATCCTAGCAGAGTCCATATTTTAGAAAAAAAACAACAAAACTTCAGGCGGTCTGTCAAGGAGCCAGATGGTTTAGCATTTTAAATAACGCTCCTTGGTCTATTAAGTATTGATTTCTCTGATTCTTTAGGCTGTGCATAATTTAGATGGTGTTTCAGCAAGTGTGGTGCACAGGCCGTGGATGGCAGGTATTGATTTTTTGAAGTTATATACTATTTTGTGTAGGAATAGTATCCATTTTAGCCCTTGGAGTTCCACAGAGAATCCCAGAAGCAACTTGGATGAATCTAAATGAGACTCCTGTTGCTTCAGAAGGAAGTCTTGGCCCCATTCAAGTACCTTGGCTTCTAAATAAGCAATTTAGGGCCTTCCCTTGGTACATGAGGGGCTTCATCTCAATGCGGACTTCTGACCTTGCTTGACATGGGGGTCCCGAGGGTAGCTAGAGCCAGCTGGGATACTGGGCAGGCGATCAGCACCGGGCCAGGACAGATGGGGTTTGGGCAATGACTCAGGACCCTCAGATAATGGGCTTACCAAAGGCTCAGAAAGGCTAATACTATGGTGAGCTTGAACATAGAGGACAGTCTCTCACAGTCTGGGATGGTCCACTTGCAGGTAATTTCCAAGTTCAGAGAGCGAAGATCTCTATTCTTACCCACTTGCTTTGAAAATGGCCTCTGAAGATTTTTCTTTTCCTGAAGGGGATGGGGGGGGGGGGAGAGGTGAAAGAAAGGTATCAAACCACGGGGGACGTAAAGGACACCAGCCACTGAGCCACCACGGACACTAGCAGCTTTGCGGTGATGTGAAGAGCGCAGGAATTGTTTTAAGGTATTGTATGCAATAAAGTTCAATAATGAAGTCAAAATGGTGGAGGGGCTTATTTTTTCAGCTCTGGTTTTTCACAATCACTCCCTCTCATCCTGAGACCTCTCAGTAGACAGAGACGT
Source organism: Vombatus ursinus (assembly GCF_900497805.2). Lineage (NCBI taxonomy): Eukaryota > Metazoa > Chordata > Mammalia > Diprotodontia > Vombatidae > Vombatus > Vombatus ursinus. The sequence continues at coordinate 44,931,113 of NW_020954577.1, read as the reverse complement.
ATCATCAAGTAACCAATTCAACCAATGATCTAAGATTCTAGAATCAAACATAAACTCCTCTGGCCTTTGAAGCTCTTGCCAAATCGAATTAAGTATTTTTCTGTTGGTAGTGGTTGTCCAGTGGTTAGAGTGTCAGGCTTGGAGTCAGGAAGACTTATTTTCCTGAGTTCAAAGCCAGCCTCAGATGCTTACTAGCTGTGTGGCCCTGGGCAAGTCACTTAACCCGATTTGCCTCAGTTTCCTCCTCTGTAAAATGAGGTGGAGAACAAAATGGCAAACCAGTCCAGTATCTTTGCCAAGAAGACCCCAAAGAGGGTCACAAAGAGTCTGACATGACTGAAACTACTGAATGACAACACTTCATCAGGCTCAGATTCCATTCTGTCTCTTACATCCAGGAATATCTGTGTTTGTGTTTAGCAGAGCGGCTGATGCATTGTACACACCAAGGCTTGGCCCCTCCCCTCCCCCTTCACAGCCCATCATGTCTTCTCACATTTCACTCCCATCCATGCGCTCCCTCTTTGGTCCAGCCATATGGGCATTCTTCCTGTATCACACCCACAGTGTTCCCTCTCCCAGCTCTCGGACTTCGCACTGTCTGCCCCTTGTGCCCAGCAGTCTTTCTCTCCCTCACCCCTGCCTCTTAGAATTCCAGGCTTCCTTGGGAGACTCATTTCAGATGCCACCTTTCTGCAGACCCTTCCTGGTCCCCAGCAGCTGCTAGAGCCTTCCCTCTGGGTTTACCTGGTATGCCTCTGCCTGTATTCTGTCCATGTGCCCATCTCTGCATGTATTTTCCTGAGAATGTAAGCTCCTTGAGGCAGGGGCTGATTTTACCTTTCTGTATTCTCAGCTCTTTGCATGGTGCCTGGCATGGGTTGTTGTTATTTAGATGTTTCAGTTGTCTCTTCATGACCCCGCTTGGAGTTTCCTTGGCAAAGACACTGGAGTGGTTTGCCATTTCCTTCTCCAGCTCATTTTGCAGATGAGGAAACTGAGGCAAACAGGGTTAAGTGACTTGCCCAGGGTCCCCCAGCTAGTAAATGCCTGAGGCCAGTTTTGAACTCAGGAAGATGAGTGTTCTTGACTTCAGGCTTGGTACTCTGTCCACTGGGCCACCCTATCCTGGAACATAGTAAATGGGTAATAAATGCTCACTGATTGATTGCAAGGCCCTGAGCCAGCTGCTGAAGGTCAAAAAGAGATTGGTCACTGGTCTTGCTCTGAAGGAGTTTATAGTTAAGTTGAGGGTGGGTGAGGTTGGAGTAGGCAAATGACCAAGACAGAAGGAACAGTGATAGATGAAGGAGCTTCCTTCACCAGAAGGGATCAAGGAAGGCTTCAAGGAAGAAGTGTCTGGATCATCATATTTAGGAATGTACATGCTTTTTCTTACCCTGGTTCCCTACTGGAGGGAGCTGGGTAACTCAGTGGATAGAGTGCTAGGCCTGGAGTCAGGAAGAACTGAGTTCAAATCCAGCATCAGATTTTTACTGGCTGTGTGACTTTGGGCAAGTCACTTACCCTCTATTTGCCTGTTTCCTCAATTGTAAAATGGAGCACCTACCTCCCAAGGTTGTTGTGAGGATCAAAGGAGGTAATATTTGTAAAGTGCTTGGCACAGTGCCCGGCACATAGTTGTTATTTATCCTTCGTTCTCAGGGTGATGTCTTGATTTGCACCTGAAGTGCCTGGCATATAGTCGGTGACTAATTAATGCTCAATTATCTTTCCTTCCCTATTAGATTGCAAGCTGCTTGAGGAAGAAGGCTGTGTCATTCATCTTTGCATGCACATTGCCTAGCCCTGTGGCCTGCATGCATATCAAAGATCTGTGACTTTTGTCCCATGAGAGCTCTCACCCCTACAGAGATCCCAGCCCTTCTAAGGCTTAGTCAATGGACCTTGAGAGTAGATACGTCTGGAACACGTATCACTGTGGCTAACCTGGAGGCTGGTCATGACATCATTGAGTCATATTCCAGAGTTGGGAGGGTTCTTTGAACTCCTCCATTCCCACCCCCTCATTTTACACAGGAGGAGACTGAGGCTAGGACAGAGACCTGGAAGGGACCTTGGAGGTCATTGTAGCCTTATCCCTTCATTTGAGAGCTGAGGAAGTGCTAAGAGGCAGCAGTGATATCTGAACCTGGCCATCTGCTTCTCCATTTCATTGTGCTGGCTTGAGCAGCAGTCATAACCACATGTTAGAACCTGTCTGGGCTTATGCTCTCCTGGAATAGCCTTCCAGCAGCCAGGGTCACATCCAGGCTCCAGTGAGGCATTTCATTAGAGGCTTTGTATACAGTAGATGCTTAATGTCTGTTGAATGAGTTGGGACTAGAAGGGAGGGACTCTAGGAGATGGATATGGAGGCTGGGATGGGGAGGGTCCATTCCAAGCATGGGAGAGGGGAGAAATCAATCAATCAACAAGCATGTATCAAGCACCTACTGCATGCCAGACTTTGTGCTAGGCACTGAGAACACAAATGTAAGAGCTAAAAAACAAAAGAGCTATTCTCCAGGAGCTTCCATTCTATTGAGGGAAACAGCCCATCCATGTGCAGTTACAAATAGTTACAAAGGGAGGCACAGATTCAGGTGTGGAGACCGGGGAGGGGAGGTGGAGGAGAAAGACAAGGCAACACGGAGAGGGTGGGAAGTGAGGAGTCACCTTGCATTAGGGTATTGGGGCTTGGAGGACGTAGTTTAATGGGCAGGAAGAAAAGCTAGCTGCTTTCTAATCCAGTGCCTCAGTCCCTCCTGCAGGCTTTTGGCTTTTTATTTCCATGGCTATGCCTGTAGAGGGAGCCAATACATGTGAAGGTTGCTCTGTGGGGTTGGTTGCTATGGATGCCCGGGTAGCCGGAGGATGAGATGGGCACCGCTGTCTGCCTGGGGAGCTGTCCATCCATCTCACTTATTCATTCAACCAACTATGGGCCAGGCACTATAACAGGAGCTAAGAGGCATCTCAGCCCTCAAAAGGTCAGTCTAGTAGGGGTGAGAGGAAGACAAAGGTACAAATAACCATAAGACAAGATGGTAAGTATGTGAAAAGACAGAGCCAAGTGCTCTTCGAACTCAGTGGCAAGGAGATGGCTGCTAGCCAGAGGGAGCATGGGAAGCTCCATGGAGCTAGTCCTTGAGGGATGGGCAGCAAGAACACTGGTTCAGGAGTCAGAGGACCTGGATTCAAATGTCGCCTCTAATGCTTACTGCCTCGGCGACCGTTGGGCAAGCAAATCAATTAAGCTTTCTGTGACTCGATTTCCCCATCTTGAAAGCAAAAGGGTTGGACTGAATAGACCCTGAGGTCCCTTCCAGCTCTAAATCTATGGGCCTCTAGAAGGCCTTGAATGCCAAATTGAGGGAAAGGGACTTTATTCAGTAGGGGAGGGAAGGGAAGAAGGAAAGAAATAAAGGAGGGAGGGAAAGCGGGAAGGAGGAGAAAGGAAGAGAAAGAAAGAGGGAGAGAGGAGGGAGAAAGTGAGGGAGGGAGAGAGACAGGGAGGGAGAGAAAGAGGAAAGAAAAGAGGGGGAGGGAGGAAAGAAGGAAGGAGAAAAAGGGAGGAAAGAAAGGAGGGAGGAAGAGAGCAAAAAGAGAGAAGAGGGAGAAAGTAAAGGA
>NW_020954577.1:44924563-44927470 GCF_900497805.2 Vombatus ursinus | reverse complement strand
GGAGGGAAGGAGGGAAGAAGGGAGGAAAAAGGAAGGAAAGAATGGAGAGAGGAAGAAAAGGATGGAAGGAAGCGAGGTAGAGAGAGACATAGGGAAGAAGGAAGGAAGGAGGAAAAAAGGGAGGAAAGAAAGGAGGGAGGGGGGAAGAAAAGGAGAGAAGGAAGAAGGAAGGAAGGGAAAGGGGAAGAAAGAAAAGGAGGCAAGAAGGGAGTGTTAGAGTTGCTGGGATTTGAACCCAGAGCTTCAGTATGCTAGTCAGGCGCTTTTTCCAGCATGACCTGCTATATCTCAGCAGCCGTGTGCATTTGCTCCATCTTCTGTTCATAAAGAGAAGGCACACGCTCCCACAGTTACTGTTCACGTTATCATATAGCTCAGAGAATCCCAGAGTAGGAGATGAAGGGACCTCTGTCCATCTAGTCCAAATACCTGAAGGAACTTCCACTATAACACGCGTGACAAAAGGAAGCCCACCTTTACCCGAAAACCTCCGAAGATGGCATACCAGATGGAACGCTGAAGGGGAAATCAGGAAGAGACGAATTCGAATCCTACCTCAGACCCTTAGCCATGTGACCCTGGGCAAGTCACTGACGTCTCTCATCCTTATTTTCCTCATCTCTAAAATAAGGATGGCATTATCTACCTCACAGGGTTGTTAGGGGCCAAATGAGCAAAGTGCTTAGCAAACCTTAAAGCGCTACCTAAATGTCAGTGACAATATAATGGAACCGAGCATGTGTGTCTGCCCTAACCCAGCTCAGTCAGTGACTTTCCCTCTGAGAAGCTGCATCACCTCCCCTGGGCGGGGTAAGAAAGATCTCTTTCCCAAGCGAGCCGAGTTTAGGTTTTACTTCCTTTGGTCTGCGGCAGGAAAAGGCAGGGAAGATGAAATGAGGCACGGGGGTCGCATTCCTACTTGTACTGTGTTTATCTGGGTGTATCTCACTTTCAGCAAGCTAAACATCGCCAAGGTTGGATTTACAAAAGCAGATAAATTAGGGATGTGGGGGTGGTGTTTTACAAAAGGATTTCTATAATGTTCCTTAGGTCCAGAGTGAATTGAAGACAGCATTAGACAAGGACTCAGTTTTGCACTCCTATTCTATGAAATGGGAGACCCGGGGCCAGAAGAGGTTTCACAGGCAGAAGTAGGCAAAGGGCGTGGCTTCCCTTCCCGGCCATCCTGTCCAGTTTGTCCCATCTCACGCCCAGGAACAGGCAGGCTGTTGCGAGGAAAGCTGGAGAAGAGTCTTTGGGAACCCCATATTCTGGGCAGAACTCCAGGGAAGGGGTAAGGGAACCCTCAGAAGGCCTCTCCATCCTTCTAGGCAGGACTTCGGCATCGAAGACTTTGCTTCAAAAGCCTTTCTTCGTCCCAGTGCCAGGTGGTCCTTCTGGCTGGCCTCCCCTATCAGCCACACGTCCCTGCCAGCCCCACAGGGGCTCTTCCTACCGGGGGGCACGAGGCATTATGAGTGACGCCATCACACAGCTGCAGCTGGGGAAGAAGAGGGAGGGTCAGGTCAGAGGCTGCCCACCAGTGGCACCCATCTGCAATCTGCATCTGCGGAGGGAGGGCCCACACTAGTGACAGCACAGCTCCATGAAATATTGGAGAGTTCATATTGGTATCATCATTACACAAAGAGGCAATGTAATATGGTGAAAAGATTGCTGGGCTTGGAGTCAAAAGACATAGGGTTTGTAAAGTCCCAACTATAATACTTAGTAGCTGTGGGCCAGTCATGAACCTCAGTTTACTGTTCTGTAAAACGGGGATGAGGAGTCCTAAACTCTCTACCTCCCATGGCCATTTTCAGAAAAGTGCTTTTTGTAAACTGTAAAGTGCTGTGGAAACATCAGCTGTTGGTCTCATAGTATTATCATCCTTGACATTGATTCCCTACTCTCTAACCCCTAATCCTGGAGCCCTAACGCTTATGGACAGTAGGGGAGAATACTGCTCACTGTGCTGAGACCTTCTAAGCCATTAAAAATCCTCTTCTTTGCAGAGGTGGGGGACTATGGAGAATTGCATACACCCGTTAATGTGTTGGTTAGTTTTTATTTCTTTTATTCTGATAAAGGATGGCTTAATGTGGAAGGGAGAGGGAAAGGACATTTCTGGAAATGAGAGTGATATAAAAAACAATATCAATTGACATTTAGAAAGAAGAGCATAAAAATAACATATTTTGAAAAGGCTTCTTAAACTCCTCCTGGCACCCCTCCCCAGCCTCTAGCTCACCAAAAGAAGCCAATGCCCAAACCCAGGGCCTCTTGGGGGAGGGAAGAGGGCATGCGGAGGGGCAGAGACAAAGATGCTTCAGTCCTTTCTTTCCCCCATCCATAACTCAAATACTTTTGAGCTCACGCTGAGCCTGAGGGCCAGTCGCAGCCTAACTTCCGCTGATCCATTTTCAGTCAATTCTTTCATGTCAAGAAGTGGGCATTCCCTCACCTGTGGCCTGCGTTATACATGAGATCTTGTAGGATAACCAGATGCTCGCCGTGCACAGGAAAGTCGCCAGGAACCCAAAGACCTGTGGACGAGGAGAAAAAGAGAGGCAAGGACGTTCATCCCCAGTTCTGAAGCTAACTACTCTCACGGTGGTTCCCAGGCTTCTCAGGCCCAAATGCTGGGCCTTTATCACCCCAATGGACCTCACCTTTCTCCTGGTTCTAGGTTGTGTGGAAACGGTCAAGAGGACCCAGGTAAATGGTGGCTCTATCATTTACTATGAAGTGACCTTGGGCAAACTTCAGCTTGCTGGCCTCAGTCTCCTTAACTGCAAAATGGGAAGGTTGGACTATGTGGCCTGAGAGGGTCCTTCACGCTTTAAATCTAGGAACCTTCGTGTGTGTGTGTGTGTGTGTGTGTGTGTGTGTGTGTGTGTGTGTGTG
>NW_020954577.1:44860349-44924553 GCF_900497805.2 Vombatus ursinus | reverse complement strand
TGTGTGTGTGTGTGTGTGTGTGTGTGTGTGTGTGTGTGTGTGTGTGTAATCAGATCTGGGATTTCATCCACGTAAAGAAATCCTGATGAGGAGCTCCCCCTGTCATTAATGCAGATAAAGATTAGAGCAGGGTCTGTGAGTTAAAAAATTCAAAACAATTCATAATTATTTCAGCAGAATTGGCTTCCTTTGTCATCTGATGTATTTTATTTTGTGCATTTAAAGACATGACTGTGAGAAGGGGTCCTGAGGCCTCCCTGGGCTGCCCAAGGGCCTGACTCCCAAGAAAGGTTAAGAATGTCTGTTAGAGCCGTCGGGGACGCTGTGACGATGGGTCACTCGCTCAGTCAGGGGCAGAACTTTACTCTGGGTCTTCCAGATTTTGGGATCCACTATAGCATGCAGCTTTTCCCATAATCCTTCTCAAAGGATGGAGGATCTTTTCAGTGCAGTTAAAATGAAAACGATGGACCTGGACCTAGGGGGCCCGACAGACAGAGCACTGGACCTGGAGTCTGGAGGACCCAAGCTCAAATCCAGCTTCAGACACCCACTAGCTGTGTCACCCTGGCCAAGTCACTTAACCTCTGTTGCGTCCGTTTCCTCATCTGTAAAATGGGGATGTAACGGGACCCACCTTGCAGGGTTGCTGTGAAAATCAAATGAGATATCTGTAAAAAGTGCTTAGCAGAATCCCCACAAATGCTTCTTCCTTTGCCTTCCCTCTTAAATGACCCTCTACGACTCAGAGTTCATTCTCAGAAAGGGAAGTTTCTTGCCATGATAAGATCTCCTTTGTATTAGCACATAGTAGGCTCTTAACACATTGAGCAAAGTCTACTGGACTTAAGTCAGCCAACTTGGGCTTGAGGCCTGGTTTGGATTCTTCTTGGCTGGGTGATCCTGGGTAAGTCAATTCTCTTTTCCTCATTTCTCCAATGAAGGGGGTGGACCCCAGGAACCCTTCCAGCTCTCACCTTTGATAATTTGGTGGATGAGTTAATGGATGAGTGGAATGATGCTTGTCCCATTCCCAAATGCCCTCAGCCCTTAGATCCACTGTAAGGGAAGAGGGAGGAAAAGGTCTACAAGATTCCAGGGCCCAGCAGACTTGGGCTTCCCTGTGATGGACACCACGGGCTCAGTGCTTAGCATTTAATCCTCTGGGCTGTTCTGTTGCTCCTGACCTGAAACTGGGTCTAAACAGAACTCTGAAGGTGACCCCAGTGAGGCAGAGAGGCCGCACAAACATTGGGATGACCAGGGGGCTGCAATCACCATCTTGAGGGGGCAATGCCTCTCAGAATGAGATCTCCTCGTCCACCCCACGCCCTAGCTTTTACAGATGAGGCAGCTGAGGCCCAGAGGGCTTATTAGATGATGTGCTCTGGTCACACAGACCAAATCAGCTAACAGAAGTTACTGTGCTGTAGAAGGGCTAGCTATTAGCATCTTTGGGCTCAGCGCGGCTGGGCCAAGGGCAGCAGATGCACCAGGCCCATCTTGCCATGACAGCCCTTCAGCAGCCCAAGGCAGGGCCCTGTCCTGAACAGCTGGGCACTATCCAGCAGCTGCTGCCGTCAGCACAAACTCCCCTGTCCCTTCCTCGATTCCTCTGGTGCTCACTGACCGGCCTACAATCCCATGGATGGTTCTCTTCCTGTAGGCTGGTGTCTTCTCCAACTGTCTGCATCACTACATCATTCTGTTCTACTGTTTCCTGGGTCTGCTCTACCCCAGATAAAAGAGGAGGCCCTCCCAAGCAGGGGTGGCGAGGATGAGGATGGTGGTGATGATGATAGATGATAGATGATTTATACAGCACTTTTAAGTTTTGCAAAACACTTTACATCTATTACCTAATTTGATCCTTACAGTAACGCTGTAAGGTACGTATTATGATTTTACATTAAGGAAACTGAGGCTGGAAGAGGTTCGGTGACTAGCCCAGGGTCACACAGCTATTTGTATGAGGCAGGATTTGAACTCAGGTCTTCCCCACTCCAAGTCTGTTTGCCGTGTCCCTCAGATGCCTCACGTCCTACACAGGTTCTTCCCAAAGGCGCAGTGCTTACGACAGCCCTAAGAGCCTGGATGTGTTTTGTGTCCCATGTGCTTGGTCAGATTGAAAGACAGGGTGGGTTAGGCTGCTTGATGAAGTCTGGAAGATTTGGGTCCAAAGCCCACCACCTGTGTGATGTGACCCTGAGTGAGCTGCCTGAACCTCAGTTTCCTTATCTGTAAAATGGGGATAACCATAGCGTCCCAAGGTTGTTGGATGAGACTCAAGTGAAATCATGCATGGACGGTGCTCTATAAACCTTAAAGTATTAGGTAAAATCCCGTTCTTTATCATCTCAGAGGGCACGGGGCTTAAATCAGGGCGATCAGAAGCAAATTGTCCAGGAAAGTCACCTAACCCTTCTAAGCCTTGGTTTCTGCCTCCGTGAAACGGGGATACAAATAGCCACGACGTCTCAGAGTTCCTGGGAGACTCAAATGAGATAAGAGCCCTTTATCAACTCCAAAACACCAAGTAAATGCTAGCTTTCGTTGTTGTTAGCTGCTGTTGGAGCTTTTCCCAATCCTTCTTAATTCTAGTGCCTTCTCCCTCTCACTTACTTTCTATTTAACCTGTATTTAGCATCCTGGTACATCATTTTTCCTGTTGTCTCGTCTTCCCCTTCCCCTGCCTTTTCCCCCATTAGACTATGAGCTTCTTGAGGGCAGAAATAGTCTTTGACTCTTTTTGTACACCCAGCCATTAGCATGGTGCCTGGCACATAGTAGGTGCTTAATACATGTTTATCGACTATTGACTGTGGACTGTGGGACTTGGAGTCTAGAAGACCTGGTTTCAAATGTTTCTTATAGCACTGATGAGCTGTGTGACCCTGGGAAGTCACTTAAGTTCTCTGACTCAGTTTCCTCACTTATAAAATAACACGGTTAGATTAGAGTCTTTCTAGGACGGGGTTGGACAAATGGCCCTAAGGTCCCTTTCAGCTCTATATCTTTGCTCCTGTTATCCACAGGAAGGCAGGAAGCTCAGGCTGCACCAGGTCAAAGAAGCAGGAGAGTGGCTGAGTTTTGGGGGGCTCATCCAAGAGAAGGCTCCTCACCGCTCCAGCCACGAGGCCGCCTATGCCGTAACTCTTGGATGCTGCCACGATGGATGCAATCAGCAGGAGGATTGTACCAATTAAGTAATGCAGAAATTCCTGGAGGGGAGAAAGAGGTAGAGAGGTGGGTAGGCTGGCCTGGGAGGGGCTGTCCCTAGGGCATTGCTCATGGGGTGTTGGGTGGGGTAACCGCAACATTGGGGAAAATGAAAACCAAGAGAGGGAGTGGTCTCCTAACTCCAGCACAGCCCTATTCAGGTGTAACATGAGACAAGCCAGGAGCAGAGACAGAAAATCCAAGGGAGGAAAGAAAAGGGGACAGAACGAAAACTAAATTCATCAAGCCAGCCGCCAATAGCTGCTTCATTATCCACTTTGTTCTTTCAGAAGATGATTCTGGCTTTGCAGAGAATCACGAACAATCTTCTCCCCTTTCCCTGTCTCCAGGCGGCTAAAGCTTTCAAGGAAGGCATTAGCTTCATTCCTAGGGGCAGAGGTCCCCCACAAAGAAGCTCTGGGTCTTTTCTGCCTTTAGAAAAAGTTCCTGGCAGAACAGGAATCTAGAAGCAGGCTGACCGCGCCCCTAACTCTTGTCACTGACCACAGAGACCTGCTGAGTTCAGCAATAGCCCAGTATGCTGCCCAGGGAGCCACGCTGTCCTCTCTAGACTAAAACCCCCAGTTCCTTCTTCATCTGTAAAATGGGGATGAGAGTAGCAGCTATCTCACAGTTACTTTGGAAATAATAGATGAGCCTCAGGCAGAACTTAGAAAGGAGTCAGCTGCGGTCTGAGAAGCACTCAGCATGGGCCAATGGTGTTTCCTCGCTCCTAGGCTCAGCTAGGATGCTTCTCACCCTGTCTCCCCTGAATTTGGGTTGAGTCCCAGAAATGGAAGGGACCTCAGGGGCCTCTAGTTTAATCTGGACCTGAGCATGAGACCCCTCTACATTGGACCCACCAAAAGTCCAACCAGCCTTTGCTTGAAGACCTCCCAGGCCACTTGGGCACAACTCCAATTGTTGGGAAGTTTTCTCTGCTGTCCAGCTTAAATCTGTCTCTCTTGTAACTTCCGTGCCTTTTTGGGGTGGGAAGGTGGAGGTGAGGGGGTGGGTGTATCAAACAGAATGAATCTAATCCCTTGTAATAACTTCAAATATCTGAATCTAAATATGGCCATCATGACCCCCTTCCTCATCCCCTCAGCCCTGCAAGATTTCTCTTCTCCAAGTTAAAATCCCTCATTCCTTCAAATAGAACTCCAGACGTGGCTTAGTGGGTCGTGCTGGACTCAGGAGTCAGGAAGACCTGGCTTTTAATCCCATCTCAGATAAGGACTAGTTATATGACCCTGAATAAGTCACTCAACTACTTTTGAGTTTCAGTTTTTTCATCTCTAAAATGGGAATAATAGCAGCAGGGTTACTGGGGAGGATCTCATGAAATATCATACGAAGCCTTATAGCGTTAGAGACTCATGGGAGTTATGATGATTCATTATTACTATTATTCTATCTTATGACCTATAGGTCCTTTACTATACTGGTTGTACTTCCCACCAATGTAGGAATGCCTTTCTTAAAAGGAGGTGCCTGGACCAGCCATGATATTCCAAGAATGGCTTTCTATCATATCCAAATGGACAGCTTCAATGCTTCATCAAGGAGACTTTGCCTTTGTTGAGCCTACTGAAAGAGCAAGTTTCCTCTTTAATGCTCTCTCTTGGTCCACTGGATTTCCCATTTCCAAGCACATATCCCTTTTCATGAAGTCCTGGGCTGGAACTACAAAGCCGTGTCAAAAATTTATTTCACCATAATTAGAAACATTGCTCAGTCCTTCCTCTTCCTCTTTCTTCCTTGTAACCAAACACACACTAGATAGAATGTGGCATGAAACAGGGACTGGTGGTGTGGAACAGGAACCTCTAAGAAACTAAGATATGAGGAAAAAGCAGAAAATATAGAAAGAACTAGGAACATAATAGAATAATAGAACAAGGAAGAGATAAAGCAGAAAGGGAAAACGACATAAGTCCTTCAAAGAGATGTAGAACAGAGTTTCTGGCTAATGAGAAACTGAAAGTATGAAAGGACAGAGCATGTGACTGGCTCTGTCCGCTGACATCCTTACCCTGCCCTCCCTCTTCGCCCTCCACCCCTATCCTGTACTTCTGTACGTGCATCACACAGACAGCAGGGAAGCCAGAAGGATCTTGGGACTTGGTGCTACAAGGAGGAACCAGAGATGTTGGCCAGTGGCTTTGAGAGCTCACTGAACTTTCATAGATTCTCAAGATCAGCAGATTAATCCATCAGTAAGCATTTATTAAGCACCTATTATGAGCCAGGCACTGTGTAATGGAAAGAATGAAATACTCTATGTGTTCACCAACACAATTTGCTCCCAGCCAAGAGTTGTGTATTGGTTTTAATCAATTATAGTGTCTATTTCACTATTTGAGTGAAATAGATTTAGTGATCAATTTTAAACCTTGAGTCAAGCCCCAGAGTCTATCCTAGGGTACCCTGCTCAGATATATGCTTAATATACGTTTGGTGGTTGGCTTTTTTAGGAAATTCCAGAAGGAGCCTTGTGATAATGATGAGAAAGTATCTGGGGCGTCACTGAACCAGGCCTGGGAAACACTGTGCTATCAGTTCTCTGGGGGGGGGGGGGGGGAGAGACAGAGAGAGAGACAGAGAAAGGGAAAGAGAGAGAGGGAGAGGAAGAGAGAGAAAGAGAGAGAGAAAGGTAAAGAAAAAGAGAGAGGTAAAGAAAAAGAGGGGGAGAGAGAGAGAGAAAGAGAAAAAGAGAGAGAGAGAGAGAGAATGACTGAGCATCCCCAGGGGTAGGGAACTTGAGGCCTCAAGGCCACATGTGGCCCTCTAGGTCCTCAAGTTAGGCCCTTTGACTGAATTGGCTGTACTTGAGGACCTTGAGGGCCACATGTGGCCTCAAAGCCAAAGGTTCCCCACCCCTGACTAGACACTGTGCTGGTTTGTTCACATTTAAATGTTTCCCTTTATTTCTATTTTTTTCAAATACATTTTTAAGTCTATCAATTAAAAAAAAGTTAGCAACCACTGTTTCTCTCCACCTGTTATTTTGTAGCTAAGATACATTTCCAACAAGCTTAGCACAGTGTGGGGCACAAGGCAGGTACTTAATAAATGTTTATTGAATTCAAGTCACAAGTTGAGTGTTAGAAACGCTTCTTTATCACCTCGCCTCCCAACCCTCCCCGCCAAATCCTTAGCCTGTTCTGAAGCACTAAAGGTGGAAATTGGGATACCAGCCTGCCAGCGCTGAGATCTTCCCTGAATCAGTAAGAGGTACTCTCTGGCAATGGATAATTAGGACAGCAGGTGCCAAATTAAAGGATTAAAAAAGACCACCTGGAAAGATGATGGGATCACCTTCCTCCCTCCCATTTCAGTTACTAAGCAAAGCTCCCAGAGCTGTGCAGCTCCCAGCTGAACGCTACTAGCCGGCTTACCGCCAATGGCCAGCTGATACAGGTGAGCATCCTGTAGATGCAGAAAAGATGGACCAGGTAGAAGACGAGAATCATCAGCAGGTCACACATGGTGACCACTTCAAAGTAGCTGTACGCGCTGTAATCAGTCCACATGGAGTTCTTCACACAGAGGAAGGCAATGAGGAGAGAGATCTGCAGGAAGACATACAGAGACTGGAGAGATGTCTTCCAAAGGGAGCTACACTGAACAGAACTTCATAGTGGCACGGGCTCCCTCAATGATCAATGGATCATTGATTCATAGATTGAGAACGGAGGGTCTTAATCAGGGGTGTTTCTTAATTAGGGACACAGACTGCTCCCCCCCAATTTCAGGGAGTCTGTGCGTTTAAATGGAAAAAAAAGGACAAGCACATTTTCCCCAACCTCTGACCAGAATCTAGTATTTCCTTCAATTATTTAAAAACAACATTCTGAGATGGGGTCCATTGGCTTCACCTGACTACTAATGGGGACGACAACAGAAAAAGGGATGATACAGAGGCAAAAGGAACTTTATAATGACTCTCCCCCTCCCCCATTTTGTAGACGAGGAAACTAAGGCTGGGATGGGTTCAGTCACTGTATGGCTAGTGTCGGAGATAGGATTTGAACCCATGACTTTTGGATGGGAATACCAGCCAACAAGCATTTATTAAAGCTCTTAGTGCATGCCAGGCACAGTAGTAAGTTCTGGGGATACAAAGAAAGGCAAATATTGTTTCTGCCCTCAAGGAGCTTACAGTCTCTGTACCATTTCAGCACTTAGCACACTGCCTGGCACAGAGTAGGTGCTTAATAAGTGCCTGTTGACTGATTGACACATTCCAATACTAGATGAATAAGATGAATCACATGTATACACTGAGAAGGGAGGGGGTGTCTCAGGTGTAATCCCATGCAACAAGGGGGGAGATGGATGGTTCTCTATGACTTGGGGGAGGTTGTCTGAAGGAGACACAATAAGTGCAGGGTCAATAATGAGAACCTTTAGTAAATCCTGTTAACTCACATAATTCCTCCATCCTGCAGCTCATTCTCTCTAGCCCCACTCCAGCAGAAAAAGGCATTCTTCAGTAAAACCCAATTTACCCAAGGGACCAACTCTGGTGCAAGTGACCAAGGGTGAAGGGCATCTTCCTGAGCCCCTTGTTTGGAAGTAACAAGTTAAACCTGGGCCCCCCAACAGGCCTCACAGAGCCCATTGACAAAGCGGAGGAGTGCACACATGGTGTTTGATTGTGGGGTTACTGAGCACTTAAATGTCAAAACAAACCAATGTAGATTCGGAGACTGGGCCCACCTCAATATTTGCCTATCCCCCATTGCTCCTGCACACTGGAACCATGTGCCTCTTCTCAGTTCCCCTCTAGCCAGCCAACCAGAATCAAATAGTGATTCATGCCTTGGGGCTTTTCAAAACCCCCAAGACAATGTTTCACTCCTCTGCATCAGGGTGAGCTCTGGATTTTGGCCACACACCCATCGCTGAAACTGCCAGGGCTGGCCACTGCCTTGCAGGCTGTGCCTGGGCTCTGTGGCCTGCATCAAGGCCTCTCTGGTTGGTGCTGGTGTGACCTTCCAGTTGAAGGTCCAGGGGTTTCTGCTCTGTGCGCAGGGAGCTTTGTAAGAGCGCAAGAGCCCCAGGCTGTCCCCAAACAAGTATAGAAACTTTCACAACCTTGGCTTAAGGAGATTGAGGCTGGATGTAGGGGAAACCCAGCCTCTCAACTAAGAGCCATCCCAGAGGGGCATAGGCTGCCTTGGCAGGTAGGTAGTGAGTCCTCACTGAAGGTCTTCAAGCTGGCTGAACTCTTGCCAGAGATGTTATAGACATCCAATATGGAGAGGTGGGGGACTAGATAGATAGATTAGATAGATGGATTGTCTCTCAGGCTGGGATTCTGGCAGTAGTATGAGATCGGACTGGAGGGTAGCCCCAGCTTGTCAAAGGAAATGAAGGCCAGGTAGAGGTTTGCAATTGAATCAGGTGTTTGTAATTTAATTAGGATGCAATAGGAATCGTTGAAAACGTTTGACCAAAGGAATTATGTACAGGTCTAGACATGGCACTCCTTTGCTCAAACGTTTCCAGTGGTTCTCTATTGCATCCTGATTAACTAGGAGCCTTGCAAGATCGTCTTTTTTAGCTCTACAAAATCCCACGATCCCTATGAAATGCCCTTCTCGGTCGTGGTGAAGACTGTTTTTTCTTTCACTGTGTTGCTAGCAAACAGTAAGTGCTCAATAAATGCTTATTTCCTCCCCGCTTTTTTCCCCCATGGAAGTAGAATCTCTGGAGTTTCACTATGAATAAACCGTGGGATCATAGGATTATAGATTTGAACTTAGAAGGGACCTTAGAGCAGGGATCTCACCCTGGGAGTCAATGAACTTAAAATCATTTTTTAAATAATTCTATTTCAAGGTAATTGGTTTCCCATCTAGTCCCCTGTATTTTATTTTAATGTAGGACTTTGTAGGCTTCAGCAGACTGCCCAAGGGGGCCAGGATGTGACAAGATGAGGGAGCCTTGCCTCCGAGCTTGTCTATCTAGTTCCCTTCACCCCCTCCCCGTTTTACAGATGAAGAAGTGAGGCCCAAGAGCTTTGGCCAATGTCATAGAGCTAATGAGCCAGGATTCCAAAACTGGTCTTCTGGCTTCTAGCCCAGCATGCTTTCCAGTGAACCAGAAAGCACTCGCCTTGTTGGAGAGGTTTTTCCTTGGAGTAACAAATTGTACCTGATGGTAGGAATGCCAATGATCTGTGTTGTTTCACAAGAGGGCAAACACATCATGGCCTCCTGGGCTTGCAGAGTTAAACGTCTCCTACAATGTCCTTGCAGTTTCTAATGGGGATTTTCATAAACACAACTCTACGGAAACCTTGTTTTTGTTAGTTTTTTACATCATTCGTGGTCATTTATGGCTCTGCTCTTCTCTCCCGTCCAACTGAGCCCTGTGGTAATAGACAGATGATAAGCTCAGCCAACCCGAGCCCTTGTTACCGGCACGGGTGGCCTTCTGCATCCCTAGTCCCTCACCTCTCTACTGCTCGGAGGAAAGGTCTTCCAATACCTCTCCTCCAGGGCCAAGACAGACCAGTACAGCTAGTCAGCATTCACACCAAAGGTGGCTCACAGTAGGTCCCACAATCAGACAGGGCCTCCACCCTGGACTCCGCCACACCCAACACTGTGCAAGGACCCATGTAAATTCATATATGCCCTGTGGCTGGGGGTGGGGTGGGGCAGGCATTCTTATGGGTGCCAAACAACATTTATTGGCCATCTGCTGTATACAGGGAACTGCTCCTGGCTTAAGCCCTTCTGAGGCTAACTAGATGTATGACCCTGGGTAAATCACTTCACCTTGCTCAGCCTGTGTTTCCTCATCTGAAAAATTCGGGTAATTCAATTCAATAAAGGCCATACTATAGGTCAGGCCCTGTGCTAGGCACTGAGGACTCAAATACAAAAGGGAAATGGCCCTTGCCCTCAAGGACAATACATTCTCCTAGGACAGGGGTTCTGAACCTGGGGTCCATGGATTAGTTTATTAGATTTCAGAGGGTCCATGAACTTAGATGGGAAAAAAATTACATCATCATTTTTATTAACCTGGAATTGACATTTAGCATTTCCTTCAATTATTTAAAAATATGTTTCTGAAAAGGGGACCCCAGGCTTCTCCAGATGTCCAGAGGGGGTCCAGGATACGTACACACATACCCCTGCACACAGTACACACAAAACCAAAAAATACATATGCAAGAAATTGCAAAGGATTTTACTGTGCACGAACATGGTGTATCCTGCTAATTCCACGTTGTTTTGCTGTTTAGTCATGTCTGACTCTTCATGACTCTCCGGACCATGGCACAACGGGCCCTTCTAACCTCCACCATCTCCCCAAGTCTGTCCAAGCTCACGTTTGCTGCTTCCACGACGCTCTCTATCCCTCTCATCCTCTGCCATCCCCTTTTCCTTTTGCCTTCTACCTTTCCCAACATCAGGGTCTTCTCCAATGAGTCCCATCTTCTCATGATGTGGCCAAAATAATTAAGTTTCAGCTTCGGTATTTGTCCTTAGTCTGAATTAACTGCTTTAGTTCTACACCTGCTGTATATGACAATATTTTTTGGGTGGGAGTGGGTGGGGGGGGGCTATACCTGTGATTTCATTGGTGTAGGGAATTCTCAGTGCAGAAACTCTCTCTACCAATGCAAATTTGATAAAACCTGCCAGATAAATCAGTTTCAGAGGGATGTCTGGAAGCTCTGAGAAGTCAGAAGGTGACTTGTCTGAGGTCACATAGCCAGGAAATGTCAGAGGGGAGGACTGCGACCTAGGTTTTCTAGACTCCACGGCTGGTTCTCTATCCACTCCTCCAGCACTGTATACTGGATGTGTGTTTTGTATGATTCTTATATACAGTAATTTGTAACAAAACTAAGCCAAGAGTCTAATAGCAAAGTGATAATGTTCTAGGCAAGCTAGACAGCTGGGCGCAAAGGGAGGGGAATGGAACAACAGATCTGACAGACTGAGGGAGAGAGACACTATGTAGGGGAGGAACATGAAAAAAAAAAGACCAAAAGGGCATGAGAACCAGACTGCGGAGGACCAGGCTGAGGACGGCCCCAGCTGCCCTCACTAACCATGAGCGCACAGTGACCTCTGAAGTCTATAAAGCACGGTCTAACAGCCCCAGGAAGCAGGTAACGAAAATGACACCTGAAGGACAAGGAAGCTGGCGCAGAGAAGTGAAGTGATTCGTCCAGTCACCCAGCTGGGATGCGTCCGAGCCGAGATTCCCACTTGGGTCCGTCGACTCCAAATCAAATGCTCTTTTCCCGATGCTACGGCACCTTTCTGTCTCACAGCTTGTCAGGATGACATGTGTGAGTGAACAGTGGAAAGCTACGGCAGAAATTCTGTACTGAGGGGGTCTGGGAAGATGTAAGTCCCTGGGGGAGACCCCCAATGCTCTAGCGTAATTATAGACCTGGATGAAGTTCTACTTAATGCTAAGGGGAACAGCAATACCTAGAGAGCTGGCCTTGGAGGAAGACACCGGTTCGATTCCTGCTTCTGCCTAGGGGTGTGACCCTGGGCAAGTCACCTAACCAGTGGCCTAGGCAACTGTACTGGAAGAGAAGGTGGGAGAATTCCTCACACTGATGAAGTCACAGGTACCCAGTGGTCTAAATAACTTTATAAAAGACCAACCCTGTCCCCAAACTCAACACTTTCCCATTAGTCTTGCCTTAGACAATCCTCCCCTTTCTGGCTTCCTTTCCAGAACTTATGGTTCTTTTCCTCTTTCTGTTAGAACTTGGACAGAGCCAGTAGAAAGAGTGAACATGTCAGTGAAAGGTAAACTGAGGCTCACTCTCACAAGAGGCAGAATTATCTCAGAGCTCTTCAGAGAAGATTCTCCCTTGCGAGTCTGTCAACCAGGGTAAAATTCAGAAGATGGCCAGGACAAGATCTCAGCACCCGGGGTTCGGGACGTGGTTTTCAGCTGGTTCTTGTCCTTGACTGTCCTACACTCCCCTCTGGGAAGAAGAAACCTATTTTGTTTTTTGGTTTTTGGGTTTTTTTTAGTGAGGAAATCGGGGTTAAGTGACTTGCCCAAGGTCACACAGCTAGCATGTGTCAAGTGTTTGGTCTGAGGCCGGATTTGAACTTGGGTCCTCCTGACTTCAGGGCTGGTGGAAGAAACCTATTTTGAATGGGCCAAGTTTTAGGGTCAGTCAAGTCTGGGTCATGATGTTGTGGACAGAGCCAGGAGGGAGCTTAGAGGCTGGTCATCCACACGTCCATCAAGAAATCTGGGGCCCTGTTAAGCTCTGTATGCATCTTCTCCCCATTCTCAGTCATCACTTTCCCTATTTGGTTCTGGGAAGAGTCCTCAGTTTTCCCATCTGTGAAATGAGAGGGTTGAACTCCATGACCTCCAAGGTCCCTCCTCTAAATCTAGCCTTGAATCTGTATTTTAAGTTGGGCAGTTCCCTGAAAACCACAGAAAGAGACTCCAGTGTTTGTATATTGCATGACTAATAGGGATGCTGTATCTCTGACTGTCTCCAGCATATGTGACCAGGAAAGCAGGGTCAGTGGCCTTCCCCCAAGCGCATCCTCTTTGCCCAACACTGAATGTGTCCAATGTACTTCTTCCTGGCTGAAGATGGCACCAGATGCCTTTGGTTCAGAAAGCAAGGGACAACAATGAGGTCACTCAACACTGCTCCCTCTCTGTAACCCAGCCTCGGGATAGAGTTTCAGTGGGAGGGGCAGCTGGGTGGAACTGAAGGAAGAGGCCAGAAGGGGCTCAGATGAAGCCTTAACAGGCTTTCTGGGAGGGCCCAGGGAGGGAAGGCAAGGCCCCTCTTGTTCAGACTGAGAGGCCAGTGAAAAGCAGGTGGAGTCCAATTGTAAACGTATTTAGGCCAATTAATGAGATAACTGGTCAGTTTTCTACAGGAGGACAAACTTGGTATGTTCTCAGATTTAACTGAATTCTGTTTCAGGGTGCAAGGAAACTGCCCCATCTCCAGGGACGTGGGATCCTAGGATCTTAGACTTAGGGGGACCAACCAAAGGGCCCCCACTCCAATATCCACATTTTATAGAAAAGGAAACTGAGGCACAGAGAAATTTGTAGTATCCTAGAAGTAAAGCTGGAAGGGACCCCAAGGGCCAGGATAATCCCAGCTCTTCATTTTACAGATAAGGTGAATGAGGGACAGAGAAGTAAATTGACTTGTCTAAGGTCACACAAGTAATAAATGGGAAAATTGCGATTTTTCCCAGGTCTTCTGACTTTAGGGCAGTTAGGTGGCACCACAGTGCACAGAGCACCAGGTCTGGAGTCAGAAGACCCGAGTTCAAATCCGGCCTCAGAACTTCCTAGCTGTGTGACCCTGTGCAAGTCACTTAACCCTGCTTGCCTCAGTTGCCTCATCTGTAAAATGAGCTGGAGAAGGAAATAGCAAATCACTCCAGTATCTTTGCCAAGAAAACTTCAAATGGGATCATGAAGAGTCAGGCCTGATTGAAAGGACTGAATTGATTTTAGAACCAATCTTCCTCTCCCCTGTATCAGGCTGTCTCCTCAAGGATATAACTTTCTTGGAGCCAGGAAGACCTGAGTTCAAATCCCACTTCTGACACTTACAACCTTTGTGATCAGGAGCAAACCCCTTCCCTATTCCAAACCTCAGTTTCTTCATCTGCTCAATGGGAACAATAAAAGCACCGACCTCACTGCGTTATTATAAAGCTCAAAGGAGATCGCATATGGGAGCGCGTTGCAAACTTTACGGTGCTTTGATAAATGTTAGTGATGGTGATCATTTTCTTTCCTTTTTTTTTTCCCCAAACATTGACGGACTTTATTGGGGGAGTCCCCCCTGGGACCCCACTTTTTAAATAAAAAAAAGTACATAGAAAATAAGGGATATAGAAACCTTTGTACAATATATCTACATCTTGGACCCTGCAGGCAGGTGATAACTGGAAAAGGGCAGGCGGGGCTCCCCGGGGACACGTGCTGAGGGTGGGGAGGGGAAGGGGGAAATTAGATGGTAAAGGATGGGTGGGGTCCCCTCAGGGCCAGGCCAGAGGGGCCCACAGCTCAGGCAGGCATGGACAGCGCTTGGCCCCACCCAAGCTGCAGGGCTGCTTGCTGCTGGCATCCCTCTTAGTCCTAGGTGAGCTCTCCCCCTGAGGATGCAGCACAGATCACGATGTGCTTCTGGCCCTCCACTTGGATCCCTCGAGAAGAAGTTGGACTCACACGAGTGGGTGATGAAACGCATAGCATTGACGTGCACGGTGGCGTCCACCGTCAAAGTCATCCACGCAGAATGGGCGCACCCAATGCCCTTCCCATCCTAGTACTTGTCCCGCTTGTTCGGGAGCACCGAGCGGATGGCTATGCCCGAGTACTCGGTGCCCATCTCCCTAGCATCGATGCTGTGTTTACAAAACAAGCCTCGGCCACGGATGGCTGATCTCCAGATCCCCACACCCTCTCTGGATGTCTTAAGGTGAGGGAAGAGTGTGGCCGTGGGCAGCTCCAAACTGGTGGCACGCCTGGTAGCCCTGAGCTGCCCCTCCTTCTCCTCCTCACCGCAGGCAGCTGGCTATCATTTTCTTGAGAGCCCCATCCTAACCAATAAAGTGGCAGTGGGGGGCATGGGGAGTGCACCTGAGTCTGAATCTCAGCTTAGATTCTGACTAGCTGTGTGACACCCACCTCTGTGCACCTCAGTTTTCTCACCTGTCAAATGGGGATAATAAACCCTGACCTGCTTATTTCGAGGTCAGTGCTCTATTGAGGGGAAGTTGTCATCTGGGAAACCCTGCAATGCTTTCAAAAAGACTTGGGGAAACTTCAAGCCCATTTCAAATCAAGAATCAGTACCGAAGTCACTGACTAATTCCTCCCACGGTAGCACTGCATATTTGCTTATTCAAATATGTAGGATTTTAGGCAAACTAGATACTTCCCTATCTGAGCTTCATCTGTGCAATGGGCAGGCTCAGAGGGGATGGTTCTTGTAGCTGTAAATCCATAATCCCCTGTCCTCTATGTCCCCTCCAGCTCTGGAGCCTAACCCCCATTAGGACCCTCCCTCTCCAAACTGCCTTAAATTCATTTTAGTCAGAGGGCAAATTAAAAGGAGGCCAATTTAGGCTGGATGTCAGGAAAAATCTTGTGACTGGTGGCACAATGAATAGAGAACTGGGTCTGGAATCAGGAAGACCTGAGTTGGAATCCCACCCCAGGTACTTACCAGTTTTGTAACCTTGGGCAAGTCACTAATCTCTGTTGGCCTCAGTTTCCTCAACTGTAAAATGGGAATAATATAGCACCTTACCTCACAGGGTTGCAATGAGGATCAAAGGAGATAACATTTATTAAAGTGCTTGGGATAGTGCCTAGTACATACTAGGTGCTATATAAATGCTTATTCCCTTCCCCACTAATAATGGGAGTGGTCCCAACATGGGATTCGTTCCCTCAAGAGATGAACTTAGTTCTTCTCATCTGGAGGTCTTTAAGCAGATGTTGAATGACTGCTTCTTGAGTGCGTTATAGGGGGGATTCCTTTTGGGTTTGGGGTATAGGTTGAACTAGGTGGCTCCTTCCAGCTCAGATTCTATGAAAACCAATGGCGCCATATTGGCAAGGTGTCTGACACAGTAATGCAAACAAGTGCAGCCAATGCATCCTTCTACAGACCAGTCATCGGGGCAGTGAGGGGGAACAGAGGATAGAGTACTGGACCTGGAGTCAGGAAGACCTGAGTTCAAATCCTGCCTCAGGGGCTTGCTAGCTATGCAATCAGGGGCAAAGTCACTTACCCTCTGTCTGCCTCAGTTTCCTCATTTGTAAAAAGGGATAATTATAGTCACTTTGCCTCAGTGGGCAAGTGAGGCTCCTCATTTGTCAAGTGAGGGGGTTGGCCTCCACCCCTTCAAGCTCTGATATCGAGAAGAGGCGGGAGGTTAACATGTATGCCTATCTGTGAGACAGCGAAGCTACATCAAGTCTGCCCAGGTGAACTCCAGCCCTATAGACTAGGTCCGTTCAGATTCTCCAGACAAGCTTCTAGGAGGAGAGAGGGAAAGAAAAAGGAAACCACACACTTTGACAGCGTGAAGAATTTTAGAGTTTATCTAACCCGACACCTTCATTTTTCAGACAGGGAAACCGAGACTCTCCCAAGGTCACAAAGGTAATTTGGAGCCAGAAATGGAACCCAGGTCTCCTATCTCCCAGGCCTCTTTCCCTGATCACACTCCCGTTGTAGTTAGAATAGCTGATCTTAAAAAAAAAAGTCAGTGATGAAAAATGAAACTATTCACAGTCAAATTTGAATGCCAACCTTAACTTCAAGGGTTTAGCCCCTCCGCATGAATCAGATAGGCTCCTCGCCCATTTTGTTTTTGGTGAGGCGACTGCGGTTGAGTCACTTGCCCAGAGTCACGTAGCTAGTGAGTATACGTCTGAGGTTGGATTTGAACTCAGGTCCTCCTGACTTGGGGGCCAGTGCTCTATCCACTGCGCCACCCAGCTGCCCCCTTCTTGTCCATTTTTAAACAAAGTCATCATTTCAAACTTTCACCTCAACAAACAATTGATCAAATAAACAACCAAAATGAGGGGAAAGATCCTAATTAAAACCACAACATCCAAACTATTTACAGAAAAAACAATGTAGCAACAGCGTGGTCATGCAAAGGTAGAGGACGTGGGTTCAAATCCAGCGTCGGTCACCTGGGCCCCTCTGGGCAAGACACCCGAGCCCTGCAGGTCTCAGATCCCTGGCCTGTCAAATGAGGAGCTTGGAAGGGAGGGCTCAAACCCTCCCTCTTCTGCAAGATGCCTCCCCAGTGGCCCCTCCTCCCTCGCTGCTACCGCAGTAATTTCCTCTGAAACACCACCAGCCAGCTACCCTGTAGCTTCTCTGTAGAGTTATTTACATCCTGTCTCCCCCATTACACTATGAGCATCTTGAGCACAGGGACTGATTTTTTTTTAACCTTTCTCTGTATCTCCAGGCCTTAGCATGGTGCATGGCACACAGTAGGTGCTTAAATAAATGCTTGTGCACAATGATGGTTTCTGAGGCCCCTTCTAGTTTTGGATCTAGGTTTTTCGTCTTAGTGGAAAGAGTGCTGAGTAAGCAAGCATCAGAGGACCCGAGTTCAAAACCTAAATCTGGCACTAATTGCCTGTGTCGCCTCCTTGGGTAAGCCTCAGTTTCCTCCTCTGTAAAGTGAAGGGGTTGAACCATATAAGCTCTATGGTCCCGTCCAGCTCTGAGACTAGTCTCTACGGCCCAGCGATGAATGCATACTGTTTGCTTTGTGTTCCCTTTCTGTTCCTCCTGCCATCTCAATTTCCAAATGGCTTTGTCTGGACTTGAGCTCCCAGACCAGGTGTCTGAAAACACCAGCCAACAGGAGCAGATGCCAAAGAAATCAGAAGGGGCCCAGGTACCATGCCAGTGTGGTACAGCAGGGAGGGGGGTGGGGCTAGACTTGATTGTTGGACAGCCCTGCCACTAGCAGCTGGGTGGCCCTAGACAATTCGTTTGATCTCTCTGAGCCTCAGTTTCTTCATCTCTAAAATGGGGATGATGCCTTTAGCATCTACCTCATATAGGGGTTGTGAAGCTTAAATGTTCTAATGTACATAAAGCACTTTAGCCTTAAAGGGTTACCTAGATACCAGCTATTCCTATTGTTATTATTAATATGTCAGACTTTAGGGAAAAGAACTCTGGATTTGGAGCCAAAGGGTGTGGGTTCAAATCCTGGCTCTTACTAGTTAAGGGAACTGGGCAAGTTCCTTAACATTGCTGGACCTCAGGCTCCCCCACTGCAAACGGAGAGAGTTGGGAAAAAGATGTAACGAAAATAACCAAGCTTGGCCTTGGAGACCTTAGATGGGCCGCCTTATGTCTCTGGGCCTTGCTTTCCTCATCTGTACAACAAGGGGGCTGACTGAGATGACCTTCCACCTCTAGCTCCACGATCAGATGTGAGGAAAGATGAGAATAGGGCCCTCTGTTCCTTCTTTGCAGAGGTGGGGGATTGTGGGTATGGACAACTGCATACACTCTCAGACGTGGCTGACGTGTTTGGTTGAACTGCTTTTTCCCCACTTTCTTTTTTATTCTTTATTCCGAGGGACAGTCCCCCTGGGCAGGGGAGGGGAAGGATATATTCAGAAATAAAGGTGATATGAAAAATTATCAATTAAAAAAATTGATTCTAATTGATTAGAAAATGAGGCCATATGGCCAATTCTGAGGCCATAGGGACACGAATCAGACATATAACAACTCATGGTCATCTTTAAACAAAAAAAAAATTATAAGATCATGGTAAGAACAACTTGAAAGCTGGAAGGGCCCTCAGAAGCCATCTACTCCAATCTTCTTATTTTACAGATGAGGAAACTGAGGCTCATGGGGAGAGGTAACCCAGGTAGTAAATGTCAGAAAGCCAGGTCCTTTTCACCATACTGCACTAAATAAAAAAAAAAAATTCTTTTATTTAAAGAAACTAGGGGGTTGGATGATAATCTGCCTGATCCCTGGTCCAGCTCTCAGTCCTAGGACCTGTGCTCCATGTATGATCCCTCCTCTTCCCTCTGCCCCAACACTCACACTTCTCGTCACCCCCCAGAAACATCCCTGGGGAGGAAAACTATGACATTAGGAGAGGAAAGGGGCCCAGCCTCAAGGAGCACTGCTCCAAGGCAGAAAAAGCAGGAGGTTCTTGCCCTTGATGTGACTTTTCTTTTCTTCATTTTTTGAAGCAAACATAGAGTTTAAATGCAGTCCTCCTCCTTGGTTCCGCACTAAACGCGTTCTATCCCTCCCTCCCTCCATCCACCATTGTTCCTTCCGTTCTCTGGCTTCCTTTCCATTTTTTGCCTTAAGTTCTATGGATGCTCATGTTTTGCAGGCAGCAGGGAAGGAAGCAGGAGATAGGGAATAAGAAGACTAGAGGAGGGGATGATAGTGGGCAATGGTGGCAATTTGCTGGAGAGGGTGGGAGGGGATAGGCTCAAGGGCACACATAGAGGGGTTGGCCTTGGTAAGGAGAAGGGCCACCTCTGCATTGGAGACTGGAATAAAGGGGGAAGGGAGTGGAATGATGGAAGGGTTGGGAGAAGAGGGAAGGGCCTTGATTTTCTCACTAAAATATGAATTGAAGTCTTCAATTGGATGGAGGAAAGGAAGGAGAGGGTGAGATGACATAAGTAAGCTGTTCTATCTCCATCATTTCTCCCTGTCTTGATTTCTAAACCACAGATTTTCTAAAAGTCCCAAGGACGGATGCAGATCCAATGGCGACGGTGGACAGCCAGATGAGTGATTGGGAACTGTTCTGGGGGAGGGGGAGAGAAGGGTAGCTACTTCTCAAGATGCGTTGTCTGTATGTCAGGCAGAGATGGTGAGTACAACGTCTATAGATTGTTTCTCACCCGTTAATGGGTGTCTGGGACACTGTTCAAACACTGTAGAAGTCACAGCTGTCCAGGGCATGAACAAAGAGCTAATCTGGGCAGTGGGCCCCACATCCTGAGCTACTCCTCTGAATTCTTGTTTCCCTTTATTTTGCCAAGTCACTAAGACGAATGCACAGATGGACAGTGCCCTGCCTCAGTGGGGTCAGCAGGCGTGGAAGCCATGAGGAAAATGGAATCCAGAGCCAAGAACCCGGTCCTGGTTGTAGCTGAACATTCATTAAGCACCCAAGATTTGCTCTGCTCCAAAAACCCAATGGGATCCTGTCCCTGCTCTTTAGAAAATGAGGCCATATGGCCAATTCTGGGGCCATAGGGACACGAATCAGACATATAACAACTCATGGTCATCTTTAAACAAAAAAAAAATTATAAGATCATGGTAAGAACAACTCGAAAGCTGGAAGGGCCCTCAGAAGCCATCTACTCCAATCTTCTTATTTTACAGATGAGGAAACTGAGGCTCATGGGGAGACGTAACCCAGGTAGTAAATGTCAGAAAGCCAGGTCCTTTTCACCATACTGCACTAATTAATGCCTTTCATTGTTATATCTTCTTCACTTGCTAACATATGTCTCCTGTTCTGCTAACCAGAAAGTCAGTCTTCTGAACAAAGCATAAAAAACAGGGGGGAAAGGAGGTTTAGCAAAACTAACCAACACCCCCTAGGCCATTGTTGTAAAAAATGGGGGAAGTCAGGGCCTCAACTTCAGGCCTTGTGAGTTGGGGAGCCTACATCCTGGGGACCTCCCCTTTCTCAGCATTTGAGATGTGCTACAGCGGCTTGCTGGTCTGAGCGACAGGAAGCTCACTGTGAAATGGGGAGCTCGAATTAGGGAGAGAGGGAGAGCCATCCCCAGGCCGGCGCTGTCCTGTCTGGCATCAGTGTTGAGCAAAGGCAGCCGGGCCTGGAGGCAGAGGCCCTGGGTTGGCTGGAAATCCTGCTCTGTCATCACTACCTGTGTGATCACCTCCCTAGGCCTCAGTTTCCTCCTTTATAAAATAAGAGAGTTGGATTACGTGGTGTCTGAAGCCCCTTCCATTTCTAGAATTAAATAATAATAATAATACTAACAGCATTTATATAGTGCTTTAAGGTTAACAGTGCTTTTTACAAATATTATCTCGTTTGATCCTCACAACAGCCCTGGGAGGTGGGTGCTGTTATTATCCCCATTTTACTGATGAGGAAACTGAGGCAGACAGTGGTTAAGTGACTTGCCCAGGGTCACATAGCTGAGGTTAGATTTGAGTCGGGAGTTCCTGACTCCAGGCCCTGGTCTGTACCGCTATATCCACTGTACCACCCAACTGCCAACAGTGAGTTTGAATGCATCTGCTTGTGACGAAAAAAAAAAAAAAATGCCTTCATTCAAACTTCCTTGGACGGTTTTTCTTAAAGAGGTCTGGGTCATCTGAATCATCTCAGAAAATTCCTTATAAGTCCTAAGAAGGACAGACAAAACCACCCTCAATGAAATGGCTAATTCAGTCATTATGGTGATTAGTTTTAGATAAATGTATGATAAAAGGGAGTATTTTTAAAATTTCCATATATGTAATTAATATTCATAGATGTCTGAAAACCATGATTCTCAGCTGGGTAGCTCAGTGGCCCTGGAGTAAGGAAAACCTGAGTTCAAATCCTTCACAGACACTTCCCAGGAGCATGACCCTGGGCAAGTCAATTAATCTCTGCCTCAGTTTCCTCATCTGTAAAATGGGGATAATAACAGCACCCACCTCCCAGGGTTGTTGTGAGGATCAGACGAGATGACACATGTAAAGTGCTTTGAAAACTTCAGAGCGTTATATAAATATGAGTTAAGAGAGGCAGTATAGTGTAGTGGATAGAGAAGCAATCAGGAAAATCTGGGTTCAAGTCCTACTTCTGATACCTACTGAATCTGTGAGTGGATGAGTCCTTTAATCTCTTAGTCTTCTAGGTGACTCTAAGTCACAGAGAACCTGAGAGGTCTATCTCTCTGTGTGCCTATAAATGTGAGTTCCCATCACCATCACCATCATCACCACCATTACCACCACCACCATCACCACCACCACCATCATCATCATCCTCTCGTTGGTGTTCCTTTCACTACTTCAAACTACAGCCCATTCATTCCTCTTGTTTTCTTGTGTAATTCTTGTCAAATAACCCGGAGACCTTTTGATTTTTTAATATTTTGTGGATACCAGCGCAGCACACTAGAGCTATCTGTATTTTCTTAAAAATAACTTTTTGGGTAGGCTGAGCTAATAAAATAAAAATGACAATTCTGCCCAAGCTAATTTACTTATTCAGTGCCATATCGATCAAACTACCAAAAATTATTTTATAGAGGTAGAAAAAATAATAACAAGATTCATTTGGAATAACAAAAGTTCCAGAATATCAAGGGAACTAATGAAAAGAAGTGCAGGGGAAGGCGGCCTAGCCATTCCAGATCTTAAATTGCATTATAAAGCAGCAATCATCAAAACTGCTTGGTACTGGCTAAGAAATAGAGTGGTGGATCAGTGGAAGAGGTTAAATATGCAAGACACAGTAGTCAATGACTATAGTAATCTATTATTTGATAAAACCAAAGACCCCAGCTTCTGGGATAAGAACCCACTCTTTGACAAAAACTGCTGAGAAAACTGGAAAAGAGTATGGCAGAAACTAAGCATAGATCAAAATCTCACACCATAGACCAAAATAAAGTCAAAATAGGTTCATGATTTAGATATAAAGGCTGATACTGTAAGCAAACTGGGAGAGCAAGAAATAGTTTACCTATCCGATTTATGGAGAACAGAAGAATTCATGACCAAACAAGAGATAGAGAACATTACAAAAAGCAAAATAGATAACTTTGATTACATTAAATTGAAAAGTTTTTGCACA
The DNA here is from genome assembly GCF_900497805.2 of Vombatus ursinus. Taxonomy (NCBI): domain Eukaryota; kingdom Metazoa; phylum Chordata; class Mammalia; order Diprotodontia; family Vombatidae; genus Vombatus; species Vombatus ursinus. The sequence goes on along the minus strand of NW_020954577.1, from coordinate 44,901,961 downwards.
AAGCCAATACAACCAAGATTAGAAGGAAAGTAGAAAATTGGGAAAGAATTTTTACAACCCGTCTCTCTGATAAGGGCCTCATTTCTAAAATACATAGAGAATTAAGTTAAATTTATATGAATACAAGTCATTCCCCAATTAACAAATGGTCAAAGGATATAAACAGTAATTAAAGCCATCTATAGTCATATGAAAAAAATGCTCTAAATCACTATTGATTAGAGAAATGCAAATCAAAACAATTCTGAGGTGCCACATCACACCTATCAAATTGGCCAACATGACAAAACAAGAAAATGATAAATGCTGGAGAAGATGTGGGAAAATTGGAACACTAATGCATTGTTGGTGGAGTTGTGAAATGATCCAACCGTTTTGGAGAGCAATTTGGAACTATGCCCAAAGGGCTATAAAAATGTACATACCCTTTGACCCAGCAATAGCATATCTAGGGCTATATCTCAAAGAGATCATACAAATGGAAAAGGACTCACATGTACAAAAATATTTATATAGCAGTTCTTTTTGTGGTGGCAAAGAATTGGAAATGGAGAGGATACCCATCAATTGGAGTATGGCTGAACAAGTTGTGGTATATGAATGTAAAGAAATGATGAACTGACTTCAGAAAAACCTGAAAAGACTTATATGGTCTGATGCTGAGTGAGGTGAGCAGAACCAGGAAAACAATGTACACAGTAACAGCCATGTTGTGCGACGACTAATGTTGATAGTCCTAACCCTTCCCAGCAATACAAGGATCTAAGACATCTCCAAAGGCCTCATGATGAAAAATGCTATCCACATCCAAAGAAAGTACTACGGAGTTTGAATGCAGATCGAAGCATACTATTTGCTCTTTTTTTTTCTTCTGTTGTGTTTTGTTTCCTCTTTCTGGTGATTCCTCCTATTGGTTCTAATTCTTACTTATGACATCACTAATGTGAAAATACGTTTAATAGGAATGTATATGTAGAGCCTATATCAGACTGCTTGCTGTCTTGGGGAGGGGGAGAAAAATTTAAAACTCAAAAGATTATAGAAGTGATTGTTGATAAATCAAAATAAATTAATTTTTAAAAATAATTTTTTGACATCTTTTGTTTTTATATATCCTTGACTACTGTATGTATATTTCTTCCTTCTCTTCCCAGAGAGCATTCATACCTCATAATAAGGAATGTTTAGAAAGTAAGGAAGGAGAGAAAGAGAGAAAAAAGGGAGGAAAAAAGAAAGAATAAAGGGAAAGAGAAAAGGAAAGAAAGAAAGAAGAGAGAGAGAGAGGAAGAAAGAAGGGAGAGAGAGGAAAAAAGAAAGAAGGAAGGAAAGAGAAAGAGAAAAAATTGGTAAACTTGATGAAGACATTGAAAAAAATTTGACATATGCAATGTTTTCTCTATCCATGGACCCTCAACACCTGCGAGGGAGTAGGGGAGGGTTTTTCTCATATCTCTGGGGTTGTGCATATTGTCTCTATTGCCATCGCTACATGTCTGGCCTACTTCCTTTGCTATCACACATACATCCTCCGATGTCTTTGGTGTTATTTCCTGTGTGCACATCACTAGGTAACCACTTACACTCATTGTGTTTCTCCAGGGCCTTGTGGGTAACACATACTTCTGATTCTACAGGTTCATATTCATGATATATTAAGATATATTAATTGGTTTTGTTCATGGTAGGTCAATCATGTTGGAAGAGCGAGGGCTATAGGGTTGATTGATGGACAGCCTTTGCACTGCACGGGTACCCACAAAATGTCACAAGTATATTAGTGGCTCTTGAATAGCGGCCTTTTCTCATGGGAAGGCATGGACAAGAGAAAACATGCAAAGACTGTGATCTGAACCATTGGAGGAAATCCTTATATCCATATCATAGCTGTAGCCATGGAAATATTGAAATTTCTACGATTTATTTACTTAATGGGCAGCTAGGTGGCATGATGGATAGAGTTGTGCCGCCTGGAGTCAGAAAGACCCCAGTTCAAATTTGTGTGACCCTGGGCAAGTCACTTAATCTTGTTTCCCTCAGTTTCTGTCAAACGAGCTGGACGAGGAAATGGCGAACCACTCCCGTATCTTTGCCGAGAAAAGCCTCAAATGGGGTCATGGAGAGTCGGGCAGGACTGAAATGACTGAAGAACAACATTGACTTTGGGAACACAACCTCCGATTCAAACGTTGTTTCAGTGGGGAAAGCATCATTTTCCATTTCTAGGAAATGTGAGGTCGGCCTGAAGGGTGAAAAGCCGCTGCCCCTTGGTCACCCACAACGTGCTGGATAAACGACGTTACGCATGTTATTATTGAGCAACTTCCAGGCACAAACCGTGGCCCGGAGGAAGCGCAGGTGATACACATTTCTGTCCAGCTAACTCTTCTGGAATGTCACGTGGCACAATTTTCCCAAGTAGAAAAAAAGCTCAGTTAGCCTGGGAAGCGCTGAAGGCATGATGGCAATCCTACGGGCAAAGGGCCACACTTGAGGACCTAGAGGGCCGCATGTGGCTTTGCGGCCCAGACACAGACACTAACAGGCAGGCCAGCACCTCCCTGTGGCCCCGGCAGCCTGCCACGGCTGTTCTTGCCCCCTGGCCTTTCCCCTCCACACTCCCACAAGCCTGGACTCCGGGAATAGAGGAACGGTCATAATGGCACAACCTAGGCCCAACGGCTCTCTTGGCAATCTTTCCTTGATGTTTGTTTCCTGCCCAGATGGAGACAGAAACACCAGTCTGGGCACCTTCCTTTTTGATGTCAGTGGAGGGGAAAAAAAGAAACGACTTATGGCTCAGTTACTCAAAGGGAAGGAAATAAGCATGTGTGATGTGCTCACTACGTTCCAGGCACTGTGCTAAGTGCTGGGGGTGCAAATACAAGAAAGAAGGGGACAGCGCCTGCCCTCCAGGAGGTTACACTCTAATGGGGAAAGACTCACCAACAGGAGCAAATAAAGGGGTGGGGGTGGGGGAAGGGACCCTACTCGGCCTGGCTCTAAGAAGAGGGGACAAGGGGCAGCTAGGTTGTGCAGTGGATAGAGCTCTGGCCTTGGAGTCAGGAGGACCTGAGTTCAAATCTGACCTCAGACACATAACACTTACTAGCTGTGTGACCCTGAGCAAGTCACTTAACCCCACTGCCTAACAAAAAAAAAAAGAAGAGGGGAAAAGCCAAGAGCACAGTTACAGGCTGAATAACCAGGAAGAAGGCGTGCCAGCTTATGTCAGCTTTGATGTGTTCTCCTTTTACTGCCATGCTTTGGATTCTCCCAGAAGTCACCATCAAACAAATCTTGTTGCAAAGAGTATGATGGAATCATGTCATCACATCAATTTGGGACTTGTGTCTAGAGCCAATCCACAGTGGCGGGTCCAAACACCCCTCCCCCATATACATCAACACTGGGGATCCATCCACTCCTCCCCCACAAGCACCCACAGGGAGGATCCAAACACCCCTCCCCCACAAGCACACACAGTGGGGGTACTCACTAGAGTTAGCCTGTTTCCTGTAAAGTTTCTAGATTACCAGCCCATTTTCAGAGACAGAATGGAACATCTAAGGTTGGCCCACCGAGGTCTTAGGACTGCAAGGATGACACAAAGGTCATCCCATCCATTCCCCTGGTTCCAAACCTTTAATAGAAATCCATGGCATCCCTAATGGTGGCAGAGAGAGCACAGATCAGGAAGACACAGGTTCAAATCAGGGGTGTGCTGGTAAATATTTAACAACTGGTTCTCGGCGGGGGGGGGGGGGTTGTAGTTAGGTGGCCCAGTGGATAGAGTACTGGCCCTGGAGTCAAGAGGACATGAGTTCAAATCCAGGCTCAGATACTTGCTAGCTGTGTGCCCTTGAGCAAGTCATTGAACTTTGTCTCAATTTCATCATCTGTAAAATGAGCTGGAAAGGAAATGGCAAACCACTTCAGTATCTTTGCCAAGAAAACCCCAAATGGCCAAAGAGTTGGACACAACTGAATAACAACAGAAAATCTCTGGGAGGGGTGGGATACACTTAGCAGACTTCTAAGTTTAATTTGCACTATTAACGTTTTCTCCACCGCTTTCTAAGGTCTAGACTGTCAACAAAACAACAAATCAATCCGCTATAGAATTTGCTCTGAGGCATGAATGCTCCCACAGAAAATTAACAATCAGCTCTAGCCTGGTTGGAGTTGGCTCCAGCACCTGACTGGTGTCCTGCCTTGGACACTTTCTGGCCTTGGTCAAGTCACTTAACTGTTTGGTGCCTCAGTTTCCCCATCTGTAAAATGGGTATGATAACAGGAACCCCCCCCCCACCGGGGTGCTGTGAGGTTCCAATGCGTACAAAGAATGCTTTGCAGACCTTCAACTGTTGTAGAAACATGAGCCGTCATTATCATGTTACAGATAAGGGGTCACAGGATTTCAGAGCTGGAAGAGGTCTTAGAGGTCTAGTATAACCTCTCTCTTTTACAGATAAGGGAACTGAGGCACAGTTAAGTGAAGGGATCTACCTATGTTTATGCCCCTAAGAAGCAGCTGATCTTTGGACTCCTGACTCCAGGCTTCTTTCCATTAATAATAATAATGCCTACTATGTGCCACGTACTGTGCTAAGCACTTTACGAATACTATCTCATCTGAGCCTCACAACAACCCTGGGAGGTAGGTGCGGTTACCAGCCCCATTTTACAGATGAGGAAACTGAGGCAGAGAGTATATCTTTTGCCCAGGATCACACAGCTAGTGAGTGTCTGAGGCTGGATTTGAACTCAGGTGCTCCTGACTCCAGGTCCAGGGCTCCCTATTCACTGCATCACCTAGGCCAGGGGCTTGTGACCCTTCAAATGCCCTGTGATATCCTGGGGATTGAGTGCTCCCTCCCCTGACAGCCCTCTCCACACCTTTTCATCCCATGAGAGTCTTGTCCATGTTTCCCCATCAATCCTGCCTCCACTTCTGCATTCTTCATGTGCAGACCCATCATCTATCTCCATCGCATCTAGGCCACAGCAGCTCCTTCTCATATCTCACTCCAGAAGCTGGGACTAGGGACACTTTGTTTAGGGTATCACCTTTTTTCTTAACACTTTAAAAAATGCTACAATTCTACCTCAGATACTTACCAGCTATGTGATGACAACCAAATCATTTTCCATCTCATAGTCTCAGTTTTCTCATCTGTAATGTGGGTACCCTGTCTATTGACAAAGAGAAGGAATCCTAATCCTTCTCATCTGTATTTGATTAATTGTATACAAAGAAATAATAGATTGGGGGGGCAGTATAGATTCTTAATTCCTCTTATTTCCCTGCTCACTCAAAATAAGAGTGTTTGAAATTTATTTAGTACTTCAAGGTTATAAAGAGTTTTTACACACATTATATCATCTGAACCTCACAACAAAGTAGGCACTACAGATATCTCCATTTTACAGATGAGGAAATTGAGACTCAAAAGGGTCAGGCAACTTGTCTATACTGATGAAGTTGGTAAGTGTATAAATCAGAATTCGAACACAGGTCTTCCTTATTCCAAGTTTAGTGCTCAATTCACCACAAAATTCTCCTGCCTCTGGATTGCTATTAGGATAAACACAAATGCATCTGTTTGGCAATTAAAGTCAATCTGGTTCCTGCCTCCCTTCCCAGGCATATTCCCTCCTTTCACACACCTGATATCCCATTTAAAGCGCCCTCCTCCAGCTTCCAGAATATACTTCTCCATTCTACAAGCCTTTGCATTACCTGTTCTCCCTGCCTAGAATGCCCTCCCTTCTCACTGTCCCTAAGAATCCCTAATTCCCTTCAGTGCTCAGCTGAAGTGCCCTCTGCTGCATGAGCCCTTTCCTGATGTCCTCAATTCTGAGTGCCCCACCCCCAGCAATTGCCTTGTATTTGCTTCTCTGGGTACATGATATTTCCCCTTGAAAGTATGTAAGTTTGTTGAGGGCAAGTGCTATTTGGTTTTTGGTTTTGTCTCCTAACCCCAGCATCGTGCCTAGCACATAGGGGCCATTCAAGAAATGTATTATTGGTTGACCTCAGTATGTCTATAAGAGATAATGAAGGAGTCACTAAGTAAGGGGAGACCAAAGATGAGGAATGGTTGAGGGGGCAAGCCCAAGGAAGAGAGGGAAGGGCACTGACCATGAGCTCCAGTAGAGGGGTTGGTCTCAACAAGGCGAAGTAATGCTGATTCCTCAAAGATGAGAGCAAAGGAGGAGAGAATAGGGGATGATGAGGAGAGATTATGGAGGTGTGGAGAAAGGGAGAAGAGAGAGCTCATGGCAGCCTATCTTTCCTTCATTTTTTCTACATAAAATAGGAGATGTCCTCTGCTGAGATATAAGGGGAAGTGAGCTGAGGACCGAACTAAATCAGAACAGAATTAAAAGATTGCTGTGCAGCAGTAAGGACCCAACTGAGATCAGGTAACAAATTTGTAGAGGATCCAGCTGCCTCAGGGGACTTTCTCTAGCGGTTTTCAACAGCTTTTGAGTAGGAGGCAGAGATGGTAGATGGTGAGAGTTTTCCCAAGGTGGGATTTGGTGAGGAAAAGACTAGTGAGAAAATAGGGGCACTCGGTCAGCAAGCACTTGTTAAGCACCTACTATATGTCAAGCACTGTGCTAAGTACTTTGGACATACAGGCAAAAGCGAGAGGCTCTGTCCTCAAAGAGCTTACATTCTAGCAGGACAGACAACATGAATATAAGCACATAGAGAATGCATACACAAAATCGATACAAGGTAGTTTGGGGAGGGAGGTCCACTAGCAACTGGGAGGAGGGGAGGAACCAGAAAAGGCTGCATGTAGAAGGTGGCTTCTGGGCAGTCTTGAAGAACACCAGAGAGTCCAAGAGGTGGAGGGGAGAAGGGAATCAAAGAAGTGGTCGACCACAGGATCAAGGAAAATGAAGGTGAGCAAGGGTAGAGGGTGTCTGAGGGACTGAGGTCATGGTGAAGAGGAAGAATATGAGGTTAGGCAGTGAGAGATAGAAGAACAGAAGTTTACAATCAGGTATACAAAAGTTATATTTAAAACAAAGGGTGGATGACCCCCCTCCCCCACCATGTTTCAAGAATGCTGGGGAGGGGGCAGCTAGGTGGTGCAGTGGATAGAGCACTGGCCCTGAAGTCAGGAGGACCTGAGTTCAAATCTGGCCTCAGACCAAACACTTGACACTTACTAGCTGTGTGACCCTGGGCAAGTCACTTAACCCCAATTGTCTTTAAAAAAAAAGTGCTAGGGGGGAGAGTTTATTCTTGGGCTGGACTAGGTAGCTTCAGGCCCCTCCAGCCTTGACATTCTATGATTGTCAGTTTGATAACAATGTATCTGGAGGAGCTGGATTTGGGGTTTGTCTCTGATGAAGTCCTATGAATTCTACTGATCAGCAGGTGGCCCCTTTGAACTTCTTCTAAGAAATTTTGTTGAGTGATTTCCTGAAAAATGATCGTCAGCTTCTTTCTTTGCGTGTGTGTGTGTGTGTGTGTGTGTGTGTATGTGTGAGAGAGAGAGAGAGAGAGAGAGAGAGAGTGAGAGAGAGAGAGAGAGAGAGAGACTTGAGGACTCTGACTTTCTCCCTACTCTGTCTTCTAGCTTCATCACCTCTGCTTGTGACGTTTGCACTCCTTTTTCCAGATGAGGGGTCCTTGGAGCGTGTTTTGCTCTTTCCACATCTGGCCGCAGACCTTACATTCAGGGACTTGGTTTCTTTTTGCTTCTAGGCCTTTGTTCACATTTCCCACTGTTATTCCTCTCCAGTGTTAACTTCAATCAATTGATCAAGTCCTGTCTCTACTGATGACAGAGCTCTCACTACAGATCCCAGATATTTCTTCACCTACAGCCAGACCCTTCTTCATTTCCTCTTAATTGCTTATTATCCAATGTGATCTATTCAGGCTCTATCCCTAGAGCTGTCACTGAAGTCATTTAGTTATTGCTTTTTTCTCTGGCAATTTCCTTTTGGGATCTTTTAATCCATGACTTCACAATGTTGAAAGTGTGTGTGTGTGTGTGCTGGTTCATTTCCTTGCTCTTTTCTTGGCATCATCTGAGAGACTGTTCTCATGTGAGGCCCTCTGGTTGTTCCCCTACTTTTCTTGTCTTCCCCTTTTTGTCCCACTTTTTTGTTGAACATTTAGGTGCTATTTTTATCTAACTTCTCTAAGGAAGATTGAGAAATGGGGGTCCTTCTCAGCCCCTCACTCTGCCATCTTGCCAAAATTCTCCAGGCTTATCGTTTATGGCTTCCCTTCACTCTCCCTATATTCTAGCCACACTGGACTGTTACCTGTCTCTGTCCCCAATTAATATCCCACATCCCCACATCTGTCTGTGCCCAGAAGCTTATATTCTCTTTACCTGTGTTTCTCAGGATCTCTCTCTTCCTTCAAAGGTCAGCTCAGATGCCACCTTCTCCATGTAGATTTCCCAGATTATTCCCCCAGCAAGTTGTTTGTGCTCTACCCCTCCTCAAATTGTATCTACTTAAATGTGCATACGTTGGATGTCAACGGTCAAAAATAAGCTCTTAGAGGGCAAGAACTGTTTTCTTTTGGTCCCTCAAAACCAAGCAAAGTGCCCTGCATAGTGGGTCCTTGGTGCATATTTATTGAGCTGAATTCAGAAGGTCCTCAGTCTAATCACTTAAGTAGACACTCTACCTGCTATCCTTGCCCCTTAATCATCCAACCTCAGCCTGAACTCATCCACTGATGGACAATCTCCTATAATAGGAGGAATCCTGTTCCACTGAAGGGTGGTTATCACTGGTAAAAAAATTCTTCCTTATGCAGAATGGACATGTGCCTCCCCATAACTTCCACCATTGCTCCCTGTTCTGCCTTCAGGAATGACAGGGAATCACTCTGCTCCCTTTTTCACCTGACAGACTTTTCAAAAATCTAAGAACAGTCTCCCTAAACCTGTTCCTCTCTAGGCTAAATATTCCCAGTTTCTTCAATCATTCCTCATAAATATCAGTGATAGTTTCTCATCAAAATCCTCTGGATTTACTTGAATTTTACAGCAATACTGTAATTTGTTAATATCCCTCTTAGAATATGACTCCAAAACACAATACTTCATGACAAGCACAGAATACAGTGGGACTAGTACATTCCTTGATCTGGAAAGTCTACTCAGTGCAGCCTAAGAGTGCATTGAAAGGAAGCAGAATTGATAGAAAGTTGGCCTCAGAGTCAGAAAGATCTTAATTAAGTCCTCCTTCTCAATCAATCAAAACCTATTTATTAAGTGACTCTACATGCCAGGCACTGGATGCAAATAGGCTGTGTGATCCTGGGCTTTTCAGTGTCCCAGGCATTGACTCTCTACAAGGCTAAGTTACAGTGAAGGTGCTGATATGTACTAGTTGGAAGAGTTTCTTCATTGGGAATTCACTGTACCAATGAAATCACATATGATACAAAGAAATATATCATATTAGCTTTTTTGGGGCAGGCACACAAGGTTGCTGGATCATAGTGAGCATGTGTTCACAGTTGCTGCCCCCAGATCTTTCTCATATGAGCCCCTTCCAAGCTAGATCTCTATTATCTTTTTGTTGAGCAACTTAATTTTTGAACCTAAGTGAAGTACTTTATATTTATCCCTTTTAAATTTCATTTCATTGGTTTCAGCTCAGATGATTCTGGTTGGTCACAATCTTCTCTCAATTGCACACCCACTATCCATCATATTAGTTTTCCCCCAGAGCTTTGTGCTATTGGCAAATTTAAAAGCACACCTTCTATTACTTCAACCAATAAAAATTATGACCCTAATAGGGTCAAGAACTTAGTCCTACAGCATAAAAGTAGAATTCTCCCTCCAGAGGGACATCAATCTGTTAATGAACTCTCACACAAGTTCAGCTAGCTATAAATCTGCCTCACTAGGGAATCATTCAATTGACATTCTCCATCTTGTCCAAAAAACTATTGTACAAATCTCAGAAGGTCAAGGTTGGAAGGGAATGTGGAGACCATCTAAACCAAAGCATGAGAGATTCTGTCAGACGGCTGGCTGAAATGAAGACACACAATGTTCACAGAATTGCCCTATTCTAACCAACCAGTAACCTTTGTAAAAACAAAAGGATTCAAAAGAAGTAACTGGAAAATATGCAAGACCACATGAAAATGTGCTCCAAATTACTAGTAAGAGAAAAGCAAACTCATACAACTCTCAGGTTTCATCTCATAGCCTGAAAATTGGCAAAGATAGGGAAAAAAACCCCAGGAGCCATCAATTTTGAAGACACACCCTAATACACTGTTAGTGGAGCTATAAATTGATCTGACCATTCTAGACATTAATTTGGATTTATTAATAAAAAAATTGTTGTTGGGGGCAGCTAGGTGGCGCAGTGGATATAGCACTGGCTCTGGAGTCAGGAGGACCTGAGTTCAAATTTGACATCAGACTCATGATACTCACTAGCTGTGTGACCCTGGACAAGTCACTTAACCCCAATTGCCTTGTCCAAAAAAAAAATATTGCTGTTCACACCCCTTGACCCAGCCGGCTCACTGCTTGACTTCAAACAGGTCAAAATATTTATTGTAGCACTTTTTCTAGTAGCAAAAAGTGTCAATAAAGTAGGAAATGGCAGGACAAACTGTAAATATATCTGTAAATATAATGGGATATTATTGTATAATGAGAAATAACAAATATAAGTAAGTCAGAGAAACATGGGAAGATTTTGTGAGAACCTAGCCCCGGTGAGATCCACAGAATGAGAGGATACACGCAATTGCTGCAACACTGTGAATCAAAAGATGACTAAAAGACAAGCTGAACTCTGACTCTAGCTTCCTTCTGTGCAACTGAAATCTCCTAAAAGAGAGAGAATGAAATAGATCTTTCACCTTGGCTCCCTGGGCTCTGAGAGGTGAGCTGCATCTTGGTGAAAATCAGGGCTCCATGTCCCTTTCCAGAATCCCTTCCCCTATCAGAATGTAAGCTCACTGTGAGCAAAGACTATCTTACATCTTAATATTTCTATCCCCATCTTCATGCGTTCAAATCCAGCCTCAGACACTCACTAGCTGTATGACCCTGGGCAAGTCATTTAACCCTGTTTGCCTCAGTTTCCTCATCTGTAAAATGAGCTGGAGAAGGAAATGGCAAACCATTCCTGTATCTTTGCCAAGAAAATCCCAAATGGGGTCAGGAAGAGTAGGACATGACTGAAAAATGACTTAACAAAACCAGTACAAGGATTAGCAACTTTCAATAAAAACTGTTTAAAAATTTTTTTTCTATTCCCAGCCTGGCACAGTGTTAGTCACATAGTAAGCACATAATAAATGCTCTCTCTCTCTATCCTCTAAACAGAGAGGTGGGAGACTTCTAGAGCAGAATGGCATATACAGGGTCAGATGAAAGTTATATCTGTTTTTTAAACTTCTGTCCTTTGTTATAAAAGGGGCGTCCAATTGAGGAGCGGGTGTGAGAATAAGATGTCCAAAAATGACTGTGATATGTATAAAAGGCATCAATAAAGCTTATTTTTTTTAAACCAACAAATAAATGATTCAAGAAAAAGCAACAAAATAAAAAAGGAAATGAGATGAATGAGAAATGAAGAAAATGAAATGAAAATGAAGAAATGAAGAAAAGGAAATGAGAAAAGTTGACTTTCGATCTCAGTCAACCAGCACTGGCCTTTATTGACCAACAGTTCCTTCCCATTACATCTGTTTAGACAGGGATGTTTGGGGAGCTTGATACCGTGGAAGCTCCCGTTTCACCACTGGTGGCAGCCTGAGGTTTTGGCCGCGCTTCTAGAAGAGCAGGTTTTGGGTGAGGTGCGGGCGCCAGACTGAAGAAAGGGCCAGGAAGCAAAGGTTCACCAAGCAGCAAGAAAAAAAACCCGACAAATTTTAGAACCTGAGAGTGGGAAAGAACGGTAAAACCTGGATGAAGCAAAGGGCAAAATCTGGATGAAACAAAGCGGGGAGGGAGTCTGTGCCACCCATTAAAACCATGCTGATGCCTTTGTGGGATAGGCTCAGACATGCAACCCCTCGGGCAGGTACAGAAGTGTCCCCAGGTGATTGTTACTGGGGTGGAATTGTTTTCCATCAGGATGCAGTGGGGGCAGTGGAAAGAGCACAGACTGGAGGCAGAGAAGGGGGGGTCAAATACCACCCTGAACTTACTGCCTGTGTGACCTTGGACAAGTCACTTAACCTCTGCTAAGTCTCAGTTTCCTTATTTGTAAAATTAAGGGGTTGAACGAGGTGGACTTTAAGGGCCCGTTTAGCTCCAGAGCTGAGATCCTTTTTCCCAATTATGGACTTTTGTGTATCTTATATATACTTATGTATATATTCACTGTGTCTCCTGTCTTGTATATACTTATGTATGTATACACTGTATCCTAACAGAATGTTAGTGCCTTGAGGACAAGGATTGTTTTACTCTTGACTTTGTATCTCCAGTGCCTGGCACATAGTAGGTGCTTAGGTTTGGAAAGTGCTTCATAAATATTTATTTCACATGATCCCACAACAACTCTGACAGGGAGGTGCTATTATTATCCCCATTTTACAGTGGAAGAAACTGAGACAGACAGAAGTTGCCCAAAATCACATAACTAGTAAGTGTCTGAAATTGAATTTGAACTCAGGTCTTTCTGATTCCGAGCCCAGCTGCCTGTACTAGCTACTGGGGAATACAAATTTTTAAATGACAATCCCTGCCCTGAAGGAGTTTATATTCTACTGAAGTAATTCTTCCCTGAAGTTTTTCTTGTTTTTTTGGGGGGGGGGAGGGAGGTGGGGAGTAGGAAGAGAGTGAAGAGGTGGGGGATTTGGGGTGCTCTTAGATGGACAAAGGCACCCCAAGATCGTGGGGAAAAGCCCAAATCACGGCACGGATCTGCCTGAATGAATTCAACTCAGATCTTCTTCCAGCCAGAGAAAAAGTTTATTAAAGATAAGCATATAGGCCAGACTCCAGAGGAACCCAAACATCAGGGATCTAAATAGGGTTCAAGGTGGTCAGGTGACGCTTGCAAGGACGAGCAGCGTGAGGCAGTCTAGAAAGCTCAGCACCTGAGGAGGGGCTGGGGCTAGGTTGGTCAGGCCAGGTGACGCCCCTTACTGGCGGGCATGGGGTCACATCCTCCAGCTGCATGAGAAATTCCCAGCATCTGAGTGGGGGAAAGATGCGTCTTTAGTACAGACTGATTGGAGGAGGGGCCAAGCAGCTTGGAGTGACAGGAGGAGGGGTCCAAGGAGTGGCCAAGCAGTTTGGGGTGAGGGGAGGAGGGGTCTAGGGAGATCTGGATGGGGGTGGCCAGCAAGCTGGGGCAAAGGGAACACTGGCACCTAGCTAGGATTAAGGGTGGGAATGGCCAGGAAGGCAAAACAGTGGGAAAGCCAGTTGATGGGGGAGGTGGATCGTTTGGAAAAGGGTCCAGGTGAGAATTTCCGTTTGGAACGTCTGAGTGATTTGAACAGACGATGAGAATAGATAATGAAGGGCGCTCGAAGGGGACGTTTGCTTTAAAAGGGCTTTTAAAGGAAAATAAGGCAGTTTCTAAAACTTTAAGGGTTTCCTGGGACAGGCAAACAAAACTGAAGCCACCAGGTTCTTTTTGTCAAAGAGAGATAAGTGAGTCTACAAGGAATCTAAAAGTTTTAAGGTTTTTCTGGGAATTGTAGGTAAACCTCTTCAAGAGGGCATGTGGGTATAAAAAATGTCCAGGTCACCACCTTCTCTATATCCATGGATTATTTGCTGGTTCCCTATCTAGAAATCTGATTTAATTTTGGGAAAAACAAACAAACAAACAAACAAACAAACGAAAGTCTCACCACCTCCTTTTCTCATAGGTGCTGCTCCCCAGGAATGAATAAAGCCCAAAGGATCATGGATATAGAGCTGGAAAGGACCTTTACAGAGGGGGAAGTCATTTGTCTAAGGCCACACATGAAATATGTCAGAGCCGGGATTCGAACCCAGGCTCTCCAATGCCAGATCAGCACACTATTATTCTCGCTGCTTCAATGCTAGAGAGACCAGTTGCTTTGTTCTCTAAGGGGGCCTTGCTGGAGGAAAGCCTCCTTTGCTCTCCTTGCTGTCTCCTGGGAGGAAATCAGTCAAACGTTCAGCGACGGGTTTTCTGGAGGGGGCTTCAGCACAAGCAAGGACCCAGACCCCCCCCCTTTCCTTTTTCCTTCTTTTCGCCCCATGTCAAAAGTCACTGTTATCAAACTTTGTACTTGGGATGGGGCAGTGGGGTTTGGGAGGATAGGCGACCTGTGGTTTCCAGTTCCAAGCATTTAGCAAAAGCTACTGTTGACCAGAGGAGACCCGGGCTCAGCAGCGAGGCCCCCTGTGATAGGGGTAGGGGAGCGGCTTTTCATCCCTCTCTGCCCTTTCCTACAGCCTGCCCCACCCCTCACCCAAGGGTGAAGCTTTCAGAGGCCCTTCTATTTCCCCCCCCACACACACACATTTTAGGCTTGTTCAAAATCACCAGGTAAGCCCAGGCTTTTCTGGAGTGTGGCCTCTCACATCACATCCCTCCCTGCTGCTCTGTCTGCCAAGGAACGCCCCCACCTCTCAGCTGCCGTCCAAACATGATACTTGGCCCACAGACAAAGGGGCCTTTCAGCCACCGCTGAAGCAGAAGCCTCCACCCATCCCCCAACCAGAGCCACTGGAAGAGAGGAGGCTTTGAAAGGCCAGTGAACAGTAAAGATTGGTGATTAGTAAAGTCAGCACTCAGCTCTGCCAGCTAACCTGGCCCGGGACTTTCAGGGAGGCCAAGAATAGGAAAGCTGGACTTAATAGTCAGTTGAGACTTGGGTTCGAATTTAACCTCTGACATTTCTCAGATGTATGATCATAGGCAAGTTGTCTTAAACTCTCTGACCATGACTCCTGTCATCTCTTAAATGCAAACCTTAACAAGTCACCTTTCTATAAGAACTTGGAACCCAACGTGCTGGGTTCAACTCCTGCCTCAGTTACTACTAAGGTATACAAATTTAAAAACGCTATAATAAATGTCAATTATTGTTATTGTCATTAAAAGATCAGTAGAAGCTGCCTCAAAGTGTGGTGTTGAGGCAAGGCAAAACTCAAGCATCAGAAGGTTCAGGGTTCAAATTTTACCTCTACAACTTATTTCCTATGTAACCTTAGACTGTCAGCTTAATCTTTCTGAGCCTCAGTTTCCCTATCTTCCAAAGGAGATAACTGAACTAGATAAACTCTCATGAATCTCCCAATCCTAAATCTATGGCCGTATTATCCTATGTATGCAAGATGCTTTGCAGACTTTTCAAAATGCCATGTAAATGTTAAGTTTCTGTAAGCGTTTGGAGTCAGAAGGCCTGGGTTTGAATCTCAGGCTCTCTTACCTGACCCTCCCCTCTCTGGGCCTCAGTTTCCTCATCTAAAGCTTCTTCCAGGCCTCTGTTTCTTCATCTAAGGTCCCTCCTAACACTAAATCCCATAAACTATGGATAAAGGAAACTCAGGATAATCTCAGTTATTGGTTTCCACCTTCTTCCCAAAAAGCCATCATAAGAATTACTCATTTAATTTAATTCCATAAGCATTTATTAAATGTTCCCCCCATGGAAGGTATCATATTAGGTGCCAAAAAATGACTGGCCTACTATCAACTTTGACCCGAATTTCATAATCAATCAAACGTTTGTTAAGCATCTACTATGTGCCAGGCACTGAGCTAGACAAACACTGGGGAAAGAAATACAAAGAATGAGACAAACCTGGCCTTCCGGGAACTTACCTTCTATCAGAGGAGACAAGAAGTCTTATTATACTATAATATTATATGCTATAACATACTATAATTGTATGTAGTATATAGATATAATTTATATTATATGCTATATTATACCATTGTATCATATTATACTATTGTAATAATAATATTCTCTAATTCCATAATATTACAGCACATTCAAAATAATATACTAACTTGTACTTACAATAAGTATATTCAGAATATTGCATCTCATACTACAGTATTACATGTCATAACATATTATAATTATATATAACATATAGCATATATCATGGGGCAGCTAGGTGGCACAGTGGATACAGCACTGGGCTTGGAATCAGGAAGACTCATTTCTCTGAGTTCAAATCCAGCCTCAAACACTTACTGGCTGTGTGACCCTGGGCAAGTCACTGAACTCTGTTTGCCTCAGTTTCCTCATCTGTAAAATGAGCTGGAGAAGGAAATGGCAAATCACTCTAGTATCTCTCCCAAGAAAACCTCAAATGAGGTCACATGCTATTATATACTATACCAGAAGTATCAAACTCAGCCCAAGGGCCTGCAAAATTCTGCATGTAGCCTGAACCATATTTAAGTACAATTGGGAAATGTTTAACAAGATAAATAAAAATATGATACAACATAGTTAATGTTAATTTGTGGTCTTCTAAGTCAATATATGGTCTAACACATTTAGTTTAATACCACTGTACCTACTCTACTACAATATAATAGTAATGTTCTATAATAGCAGAATGCACTGGTAAACATATTTGGAATAAATACAAAGTGGTTTGGGTGGGAGAGCACTCAAAGTTGGGGGACCAGGAAAGGTGCCATGTAGAAGGTAGTTCTTGAGCTGGATCTTGATGGAAGAGGGGGATTGGGAAGGGGAGGAAAGGGTCTTCCAAGCTTGGGGGATGGCCAGTGCAAAGGCTCCGAGGGAGGGCCTCATGTGAGGAATAGAGCTGGCCAGTTGGACTCCATTGTGGAGCTTGGGAGGGGCGGTAATGCTCGAGGAGGCTAGAGGGGTTGAGGCACCTTCCTCCCCTTGCCTGACTTCTTGCTGAGGCAATCACAAGGAGGACAGTGGGAAGAAGGGACCATCCAGGGACCAAAAACCAGTCCGTGATTCCCTTCCTCCCCTCCTTTATCCAAAGGGGCACCAAGATCCCAGGCCCTGAACACACTTTCTGCTCCCTCAGTTTCGATCAGCAGCCCGCCCCAAGGGCTCAGTCCCATTTCTCTCCCTCACACTTCAATCTGAGAGCAGGTCTAAACCCCCCGGAGGTCTGCCCTACTTTAGGAAAACTCGGCATATGAAAATGGGCACTAATGAGGCAAATTAATTTGGGAGGTAGGGAAGGAGTGATTGTTTACGGAGGGTTTTACCAGAAGATCCCTGTCATCTGTAGGATTTAGAACTGGAAGGAGTTTAGCTTTCAGCCAGTCCAATTCTTATTCTGCAAATGAGGAAATTGAGTGTCCCATCCCCCATCCAGCTGAAGTAGCCTCCTAAGGCAAGTAAGCCCACAGCCCACCTCCAAAGTCGGGCTCGGGCTCATTCCAGGTTGCTTAAGATGACAAGTTCCTTGATCACATTTAAACCACAGCTGGGCATGGTGGCACAAGCCTGTGAGCCCTGCTTTACCTGGGGAGACTGAGTCTGATGGATTCCTTGCATTTGGGACTTCTAAACCACAGTGGGGCTGAACTCAAGCTGCCAGTCAGGTGTCTGAGCTGAGACCTGTGCCACAGGGGTGAGCCCCCAGGAGTAGAGAGCCACGGGCTGCCAAAGGAGGGCTGGAAAAAGAGGGCAGATTAGAGTTTCCATGATGATCAGCACAAGGCTGGGTCCAGGGGTGGTCGCAGAATTTCCACAGCCTGGGCAAAACAGGGAGAATCAGTGTCAAAAAACTAAAACAAAAAGAAACTTTTTATTTGCAGCAACTTTGTAAGGGATCCAATGATCTTAGAAAGTAAATTGTAGGAAGACCTGAGTTCAAATTCTGCCTCAGACATATACCAACATGTGGTCATGGGCAAGTCACTTAACTGCTGCCTGCCTCAGTTTCCCCATCTGTAAAACAAGATGAATAATAGCACTTGACTCCCAGCTTGTTATGAAAATGAAATGAGATAATGTATATAAAGTGCTAGATAACTGTCGACTATAATAATTATTATCTTCATAGCTATCCTATGGGTGGTGTCATTCTCTCTGTTTTACGGATGATTGCTTCAGATGATGAAAAGTTAAGCTCTGGTCACACAGCTATCAGATGTTGAAGTCAGGCGGAATCTGAGCTCAGACCCAGTCTAGTCCATCCACAGACTACCCGCTATGCATTATCCTTAATGAAAATAGATCCTGTGTACTCTTCTTTACACAGGTGGGAGATTATGGGTGTAGAGCGCGGTCAGACTCGGGTAATTGTTGGTTAGCTAGCTGGTTAGTGCCCACCTTCCTGGCACCAGCACCAACCACTGCTGATCAGCTGCCACCAACAAGAGTCCTGAGAGTAGCAGCATCACCTCCTCCCCAGACCACCCCCACCTTCCCTCAGACCAGCGAAGCCTTCACAGACATCCTCAGGGGAAGCAATTCCTTTGGAGTAGCGGCTATTTGCTATGTGCTGGCCAGGCGAGTCAGCCTGGATGAAGCAGCAAGTGAGATAGGAAGCTAGTTAAACCCACCGGCACCATATTGACCACCATCTCCCCTTAGATCTCACTGAAGAAAGCCCAGCAGCCTGCACCTAAAGAGCCTTGGCAATGGCCAGGCTTCCAGCCCCGAGCCCTTGGCCACCATCTTGGAAAGCAGCCCGTGAAGATGCAGCCTGGACCTGCTCATGCAGGGGCTGTAGCTGCAGATGCTGAAGACCCAGAAAAGAAAGCTCTTGCCACCGTCCAATGGCTCAACATTGAAATTGAAATGATGTAAAAACAAAATCTCTAAGAAAAATTGCAGGTATCTCTCTCCCAAGTCCTTGGAGGTGGATATCAGAAAATGATATAATTTGATCAGTGGAAATGACATTAAAGATGAGCCATCATGATGCGCTTTGCTGCTGCTGCACCCCAAAAATCCACTGATTTGCAGCTGAAACCTTCCACATGTTATAGTCTCCTCCATCAGAATGTGAGCTCTCAGCAAGCAAGGACTATCTCACTTTCCTATTTGTGTTCCTAGCATTTAGCACACTGCTTTGCACCAAAGTAAGTCCTTAATAAATGCTTCATTCATTCATTCATTCATTCATTCATCTGCGCCTAGGACCAAAAGCTGCAACTCTAGGCCTCCCAGAAAAAGTTTCAGAAATGGCCCCATGATGTTTTGTGTTAATTCCAAAATACCCAGACATCCCGTGGAGGGAGGGCTCCTTATGATACTCAAGCATTATTTACATCTAGACCCAGGCCCCAAAGGAAAGTGGATTTATCACAACCCAGAATGGACATCTGGGTTGAGGCAGATGGTCCACATAATTTGTGCACTATACTATTAATTTGTCCTTTACCTCTCCAAAGATAATACAGAAGAATAAGAATAATAAGAAGGAAAAGTTAAATATATTGAGTACAGAATAAGGTCACTGGACCACCAAGGGCTGAGAAGACCCTAGAATGTCAGAGCTAAGCAGGACCTTAGAGAATCCATAGTTTAACCAACACACACACACACACACACACACACACACACACACACACACACACACGCATGCACCACCTAATCCATGGAGCTCTACCAACCTTAAAAGGGCACTTTTTGAAGACTAATCTCTAACATATATAGCACTAAAAAGTTTGCTGGCCCCAATCCAATTAGCAAATGGTCTGTACTGTTGCTTTTTGAAATCTGATCACAGTCAACATTTACAACAGAGTTATTATTCTCTTGGCTCCTAAAATTAAAAATTAAAACACTCAGAATATCCAGAGTCAATGTAGAGTTCCTATTTCATTTTGAAAAATTGGAAAAGTGGAGTTACTGGAGTCATCATTTCTAATGACCATAATCCCATATTACAGTGATAAGAAAAACCAACTTGGTTCTCAATGGGTTGTCTGACACATCTCTCATCCAGATCTTTGGAATCCATCTGATGCCTTCATCAGATACTCTAGAAGGAACCATCAGGTGCCTCCCAGGCTCTGCATCATTAATTCTCTCAAAAGATTCAGAGAGTGAGAAGCCAAGTAATGGAAACTGAGCCATACATTCTAGGAGAACCTTCATTGAATGAATGTTTAATGAAGCCATCTCTATTCTGCCCCATGAGCCACACACTGATGGAGTCAGGATAAAAGCAACCTTGCTTTCCCTCCCAAGCTAGGGTGGACCTCAGGAGGCTTGGATGCTGGCCCTGGCTCTGCCAGTAATTGTCTATGTGACCTTAGAAAAGTCCCTTTCCCTTTGGGGGCAGCTAGGTGGTGCAGTGGATAGAGCTCTGGCCTTGGAGTCAGCAGGATCTGAGTTCAAATCTAACCTCAGACATATAACACTTACTAGCTGTGTGACCCTGGGCAAGTCACTTAACCCCATTGCCTAGACAAAAAAAAAAAAAAAGTCCCTTTCCTTCCTGGGGCCTCAAGGTTTCCTCTTCTCTCAATAAAGGGCTTGCAAAAGGACCTGAGGTCCCTCTAACATTCTACAGGACTTCTACGATATTACAGGTTCATAGTTGTAAGAAACCTGAGTTTATTTAATCCAATCCCCTTATCTGACAGATGAGGAAACTGAGGCAAACAGAGGCTAAATGACTTATCCAGGGTCACACAGATAATGCTATCTAAGACCTTGGAAACTGTTAATGAACTGTTGTTCTGAGTCTAACTCTAGGTATGATTAACAAGGAACTGATTGAGCTACTGACCCATGACATCAGTAACCTGCAAAGAGGTTTGTGAGCTGCACCTGTGAGTTGCAAGAGCGTGATCTCATGGGAAGGGTGGGAGAACGACTTTTCTGCAGGGCTGAGGTAGGATTCTCCTGACTCAATTTCCCCACTATGACCCCTAGCAGACTTTAAGCCTGGCTCAATGCAGTTGGTCATTATATAACTTCTGTCTGGAATTGACATGAATCTAGGGAAGCACTGTTCCCTTACTTGTTCTCTGTTCTTTTATGGCAAATTCCTATAATGATAAGTTCTGTAAGCATAAATATGGAATCTATTAAAAAAATAGATTGATGCGGGAACATCTGAGGTTATTATAGTAAGATGCAAGTATAAGATTGAGTTATGTGGCCTAGAACTTCAGAATTAAGTACTCAGTCTGGATATGTTACTAGTATATTCCTGTATAAGTCAGGATCCTTTAATTTCTCATAGCCATATGAGGATAATTAGGCCAGGAGATTGTAGAACTAGGATATTATTCTGTCACTTAGTTAATGTTAAAGTTGTAAGTTGTCTTAGTTTGATACAATTAATTAATGTTAAAAGAATAGCTTGTGACTTGTAAATGCCTTGAAAGAAGCATCTGTTTTAATTAAGGATTATTTATTTGTACATGAGTAGAAGTCGGGATTGTTGTAGTATCTGATGTGTACTGGTTTTAAATTAACTACTATGTATTAGAGTCTGTTATTAATACCTTAGTGGAATGCCATCTTCCTGATGGAGGAACATGAATAGGAATGAATTGTAAATTAATGCAAGGTATAAAGCTAGAAGTAATGCAGAGCGTAAGGCTAGGTTCTAACTTTTCTAATTTGAATTTCTTAAAATGTGACAATTGGCCAAGGTTCCAATCTTGACCTTGTAATAGTGGAGACATGGGGGTTGAGTTAATAACTTTCATTATTTGCCCTGGTTATTGGCAAGGTAATTTAAAAATTGTGTTGAGACCAATCTCGTAGGACAGTGGACACAAGAAGGAGGATCTTTACAAAAAGAGAGTCCACTGGACACTGTTTGAACAGCACGTGGACCAGAGGACATCGCCAGATGATGTCCAGAGTGTCGGACAGCTGTGTGAGAAGAAACTTCTGAAGCTTTAAATGGACAATTTATCGTTCCTTTTGGGTCTCTGTATCTGTACTTAATAAGGGGACTGCCCCCTTTTTATTTTGTCAACCCACCGGTCAGTTCCTCCCTTCCTTCTCCCATATTGTTTTAAGTCTCCAAAATCCCTTGATGAAATGTTGCCCTGCAGTACAGCCCCAGGTAGAACCATCATTAAGGCATTGCAAGGTTTAACCACTTTAGCTGAGGAGTTGGCAGAGAACTCTTGGATAGATAACTGATTAAAGGGACAGTTAGGATCCTGGTTTTGCAAATGGAAAGGAATGGCTGTATCCATTCAGGAGTATTAACTGCTGTAGGATGTTGTATGGCTCCATGCACATGTACAACAATTGATAGAGACATCCCTCACTAAAGATTATCCCAGTAGGACCCACAGTGGGAGTTCAGAGGGTAGAGTCTGGAAATATAAGGATGATGATACCTTATGTATCAATGAAACTTTTCCCCAGTGATGGAGAATGTGAAATCATGTTAAGGAGATTAGAGGATAAGGAAATTGGTAAGGTGTGGAAACCAAATCTTTACTAAAAAAAAAAAAAGTAGGAATTGTGAGAAATGAAAGAGTTAAGTTTCCACATAAGTACACAAGAAATCAGCACAGACAGGCTAACTTCTCCATCCAAGGGGGGGGAGTGATAACACAATTCTAGGTACATTACGTATGTTGGGGGTGGGTCATATAAGGAAGATTGTAACCCAGAAGGATTAGGACCAATCCTGATCCAGAAGGGAGGAGTTAGGCAATTGCTAACTATAAAGCTTGCCCTGGCTTCTTTTACTGCGTGCATTTTCTCTCCTCCCAAGGAAGTGCACCGCTTCTCACGAGAATCGAAATGGCGCACTTCAACCTCTTTAATAAAAAGTCTTTGAGACACCATTCTTCGGAACTGAGTCTGGGGTCATGTTTATAACAGCGACAGAGGCCATATTCAAACCCAGGTCCCTCCTGATTTTAATCTAGTGTTCTATCCATTACACAATACTGCCCCTCATATTTGAAAAGGGGTGCTACTGAGTATATCAAAGCACTGAAATTAAGGTATTTGCCCAAGGTATGTGCCTCTATGCTTTATAGAGGCCATATGGAAAGAGAACTGAACTTGGAGCTGAACCCAGGATCCGAGTTCAAATTCTGATTCACCTACTTATTACCCAATGCGTTCCATTGGGCAGGACCATTATCCCCTCTGGGCCTGTTTCCTCATATAGAAAACGAGATAGACTGGATGAAATCTGAGATCCTTTCCAGCCCTCGATTCTGTATGTGTGACTTTGGACAAATCACTCCTTCCCTGGGCCTCAGTTCCTCACTTCTAAAATGAGGAAGTTTCAGGATAACCTCTAAGGTCCCCTCCAGCTCAGATCTATGATATATTACAGTGAATACTCTTTATTTCCCACTTGGCTATATTTCTTGCTTGAACTTTTTCCATCATGCTAGTAATAAAGGCTATCATTATTATCAACACTATTACTATTCACATAGGAAAAATCAAGTGGAAGAAAAGTATGGTATTAAATGGAGAAAAAGCAAAAAAAACGATCCCATACATATTTGATTCAAGCAGGCCTAGTTTTCTCTTTCTTCATCACATAATATCCACCACTGTGAAAAACTTTAAGAACCACCAGCCCGAATGAAGAAACATTTCCTGCAGATCTTGCCAACCCAATTCTCTGAGGTACGAAACCTTCCAGCTCCCTGATGCTCTATTATTCCTAAGTGCCCATGCTCCCAGATCCTGTCTTAATACCTAATAAAGCTGCTGCCCTGGTATAAGAGGGATGCCAGGAATATAAAGACAAGAGATGGAAAAGAAATGTAATATTACCAAACAGATTTCCAGGCTGAGTAAGTCTGGAAGCACTTGCTACTACCAACAAACACTTCAGGCCCTTTATTAAGGTGGGCAGTCTCCAATCACTTTAATCACGTCTGGCTGACTGGTAGGCAAGTACACTCCTGCCAACCATCAGATTGAAAAAACAAAAAACAAAAAACCCAAACATGGTGCCCATTGTGAATTGCATTAAGATTCCCTGGTGAGCGCCCCGGCAAAACAGCAAAACGGCAAAACGATTCTCCTGGCTGATCTCACGAGGGTTTCCAAATGGATTTTTGACTATGGGCGCTGACTAGACTTATTAGGTATACAAAAGCTTAGAGGTCAGGGGAAGTTTCACTCAATCTCCACCAAGTGGCCTGGAGGTACGTTTAATTGGGAAGGCCTTTTTGATCTTTTGTCTCTGCTTTGCAAATAGGGAGCTTCTTTGCAAAGGGTTTTTTCTTTCAAGTCAGACTTGCCTCCAGATCTCCATTTTTTCTCAGCAGTCTAAGGCGGAAAAGTTCTTGCTTTGAACAAGCCGTTAAAAAGGGAGATTTTAAAATAAAAACCAAAGATGGAAATGGAATTGATTTTTTAAGGCCACCAAGGGAGGGAGTGGCAGCTATTTCTCTGAAAAATCATTCCCCAAATCAATCAGCAAACACTTATTAAGTGCCTACTGTGTGCCTGGGCTGAGGTGCTAGGGATACAAAAAGATGCAAAAGATGATCCCTGCCTTCAAAGAGCTCACAGTCTAATGGGGGTGGGGGGTGGGGGAGACGGCATTCAAACAAGTATATACAAATCAAGCTATATCTAGGATAAATAGTAATTAACAGAAGGAATTAAGAGGGGTTAGAGAAGGCTTCCTGGAGAAGGTGGGATTTTAGTTAGGATTTGAAGGAACCAGGGCAGTCAGTAATTGGAATGATGGATGGAGATCGCCCAGAGCCAAGAGATGGAGTGTCTTGTTGCTGGTCTAGGGGTTTTTCCAAAATGCAAGGGTACAGGATGGGAGTCTGCCCTGAAAGAATTCGACCACTCAAGCCTTCTTTCAGTCCAAGTATCGAGTTTATTGTACCAGCAACAAAAGTGGGCCAGTCTTCCAGTGAGTCTGCACCGTTTGTGACATCAATACAAGCCAGCCAGATTTTAAGAATCTGCACATTTGGTGAGAAGAAGAAGGATATTTTTATATGGAAAGACTGCGGGAAGATCTGGATGAGATCTTGGAGTGGCAAGTAACCTGGGAGGTAACAGAGAAAGGTGTCTAGATGGGATTAAGGAGTGTCAAGTTAGCTAATGAAGTAATCAAGGTGGGCTGGAGTGGGCCAGATGCCTCAGGCAAACACCAGGGACTTGGCTGTGTGGGAAAGTGCAGGGCCTTTTAGGGGTCCATCATTAGCGCCCCATCAATGGAAGAGGCTAGTGTCACTGAAAGAGTAAATAGATAGTGAGAAGGAAAGTATAAGAAGGCTTGAAAAGTAGGAGGAAGCTAGGTTAGGAAGGGCTTTGAATGCCAGAGCATTTTGTATTTATTCTTAGATGTGAGGAGCCATGTGAGTTTACTGAGTAGGGGGATGTTGTGTAGAATTTAGTCACTCTAGCCAAGTTAATTCGAGTGAACCCATAATCTCTCATCCCCCTCTTTGCCCCTTTTAAGGGCAGCTAGGTGGCATCATAGTGCCTAGAGCGCCTGGTCTGAAGTCGGACTCGTCTTCATGAGTTCAAATCCAGCCTCAGACATTTACTAGCTGTGTGACCCTGGACCAGTCACTTTACCCTGTTTGCCTCATTTTCCTCATCTGTAAAACGAACCGGAAAAGGAAATGGCAGACCGCTCCAATATTTTGCCAAGAAGACTCCATATGGGAGGAGTTGAACACAACCAAAAAATCCCCTTTTAGAAATGTGCACCTATCAGGATTGCCTTCTCTTATTACGAAACTAGTCTTTTAAAAACAGCACTCGGTTTGAGCCTGCTGCCTGGCCACGTTTAACGCTTTTGTCTTGGATGCTACGATAAACTTCAAGTTTTCTCTTTCTGGGTTTGCTTCATTACTATTTTTTTTTTTTTTTGGCTAGGCAATGGGGTTAAGTGACTTGCCCAAGGTCACACAGCTAGGAAGTGTTACGTGTCTGAGGCCGGATTTGAACTCAGGTCCTCCTGAATCCAGGGCCGGTGCTCTATCCACTGAGCCACCTAGCTGCCCCAGGTTTGCTTCATTCTTGAGAGCAAGGCCTGAACAAAGATTTTCTTTTAATAATTTTTGACAAGCTCAGCCAGGAGAATCACTTTGCCGGGGGCTGTCACTGGGGAATCTTACTCCAATTCACAGCAGGCACCATGTTTTGGGGGTTTTTTTTGGTTTTTTTACCCAATGGCTGGCAGGAGCGTACTTCCCCAGCAGTCAGCCAGACATGATGAAGCGATTGAAGAATTAAACTCCCCAAGCTCAGAAAGGTAAAGGAGAACTAAGTCCTGATAGAAAATTGTTAATATAATGACACGAATTGTTACTACCAAATGTAATATGTACTGCCACTCCCTTAAATGATGCTTGTAATGGCAGAATTTCCATAATATCCTTACAGCTGAATATATCCTTGAGCTGAACCACACTCTAGGTCCCCCCACTCCCGGCCCCAACCAGGGATGTTGCCTTGTGGGGGTGCCCAGCTCCAGCTGGATCTCAGCTTCTAGTGTCCTTGCGCCTTCCATTGGGATGCATGGCATGAAGGGCAGAATAGCCAGAATGAAGTGACTTCCCTTGCCCAGACTGCCAAGAGCCACTGGGGTCTCATGTCCAGATCTTGCTACCTCATACTGCCTCCTAAAGGTGGAAGAAGCCTTTTGCACAGGGGTACTGGGCCATCTCTAGTCATCCTGATCCATATCTGACCACTGGACCCAGATGGCTCTGGAGGAGAAAGTGAGGCTGGGGACTTTGCATAGCCCTCTCTCACTCAAGTCCCCACTGCATCCTGGGCCATCTCCAGTCATCCTGATCTATGTCTGGCCACTGGGCCCAGATGGCTCTGGAGGAGAAAGTGAGGCTGGTGACTTTGCACAGCCCTCTCTTCCTCACTGTAATCCAATTCAATGCAAGTCATTTCACCATCTCCCTGACGTCATGGTCCTCTTCAAGAAGGAAGGGCAAACCACAAACTGGATTTGGGAAATCCACCGGACATCTTCCAGGGTGGCAGGTTTGCTACCCTGTTATCTCAGTTAAAGATGCTTTACTTCTCAACTCTTGGCTTTGATTTATTTCAGGGCTTGACAGTCCCCAAACCCAAATTTTGTTTTTTTTTTTCTCATTTGTACATGAAGAAGGGAAGAGGCAGGTAAGACACAAAAGTGACCCTCACTGAAAATATTCCAAAGGGAGAAGGAGAGGCAAAGGCAAGTCCTGTAGACTCCTAGGTAGACAAGATGTGAAAAAAAAACTCAGGATAAGAAAAATTCTGCCAGTCACATCCCTGCTGGAGTGATGAGGTTCAGGAGAGACTGGGAAAATTAGGTAAGAAAAATTTGGCCAGATAGAAATTAGGACCTTGGATACTAAGAATAAGACTTCAATAGCCTAGGCAAAAATGGGATTTTTTTTGGTGCTGTTTTGGGGGACTTTGGTACAGAAATTGCCCTCGTTATCATACAACAAAGATCAGAATACTGGTGAGGGAAAAGGCTTCGGAGGAAAGATTAAAGAACAGAAAGGGAGATTTAGAAAACTGAAAAAGGGCTAGTGAGGAAAACCCCAGCGAAGTTCAAAGGGATAAACATTCACAATGACAGGAGGACAGAGATGGGTGGGAACTGGGGATGTCTTTTGAGAAGGCTGAAATAGAACATCCATAAAAGCTGCTGTGGGATGCTACAGCAAGGGAATTTAGAAGGTTGGGGAGTGGGAGAAGACTAATAAAATCTCAAAACAGATCTACTTACTCTAACTGACCACAGGTCACACTCACAGGGGGAGATAAAGAGGAAACTTGTGAGATTCTTTCTGCCTTGACAAACCCTGCCAGGTTGGAGAAAGCAAAAATAAAGACAGACAAGGAACAAGAAGGAAATGTTTCTTCTCTTTCTTTTTCTCCTGTTTTGTGGAAATCAGTTGGAAATGGTTCAGCAGAATTTAATTGGTTAGGTAAATTAGGAGGCTTTAATCTAAGTCCACTGGAGGAATATAACAAGAAAGGAAGAGAGAAAGTTTAAGCAAGTAGGGATAAGAGGAAATAGGTAGAAAGTTGTGACTGAAGGTTTGAGAATAAAGGAGTTTGAAGAGAAGTTAGGGAAGGTTTGGTTCCATTGAGATGAGAAGGCTTTGAGAAAACTTTTAAAGAAATGCCTGTTAGCAATTTCATATGGCCAATGGCCTATCAAGTTATAACATTTACTAACTGAAAGCCACGGGCTCTAAAATTTAAGGTGCAGGCAGCTTATGGCCCTTGGAGGAAAACTAAGGTTCTAAAAAAGTTTTTGTCCTGAAACTAAACTATGTGGTCTCTTTTACAGTGAGATATGTCAATGTGAAGGGAATTGGGATTTAATAATAATTGATGCTATGTGTAATGAATATACTAATAGATTAGATTTTTCAGAATTGCCTCTTCTAGCTTGAGTCAGAAGCTCACAATGCAGCTTGAAATGACCAATCAAACTTTGACAATGCTCACAGTCACTGCATTATTTTGTTTTCATACCTTAAGTGAAGCAAGTCAAAAATCGTAGAACCTGTTCCCATTACAGAACTCTGGTTCTGTGCTTTGGGGGGTGGTCATGACCCCCCCAAATTTGAAATAATCATAGAATTGTCGTATCGTGGGATTTGCAGTGGGAAACCACTCAAGCCCTAGGAAATGACTCTTTGTAATCCACCTTTCCTCCTCCTTTTCCACTTGTGATTTATGTATAAAATTTCTGTCTTCACTACAGCAAGGTGGAATTCTGATTAGCAGAATGCTTGATTTACAAATCTGTTCCTCATAATGAAACTAGTTAATTAAACGGCTACCTGATTAGTGGCACTCCTGTCTCTGGCCTACTGTTTAGTCATTCTCAGGTTAGAGACTGGCTCAGTAAAATTCTGTTAACATTATCCTACTGGGATAATTGTGGTTAATTAAACTTAAGGAAAATACATTTGATTTTTTGGCAGTAAGGCAACATGCTTGGAAACTACATGGATCAGAAAACCTGAGTTAAAAACTAGTCTCAGAAATTTATTAACTGTATAATCTTCAGCAAGTCATTTCAACTGTTTGCCTTCAGTTTCCTCACGTGTAAAATGAAATAATGATGGCCTCTACCTGCCAGGGTTGTTGTGAGGATCACATGATGTAACTGTGAAGTTCTTAACACAGTACCTGGCACATGGCAAAGCACTAAAATATAAATGTTAACTATTATTATTTCTAATTGAATGTAATTACTGCATATTGTATTCCTCTATGCCTACTTTTAGATGTGATTAGCATAGGATGCCCAAAGTGATAAGATGAATGATTTTCTATGTAAGATAATTTGGAAATGCATTCAACCGAATTGATGTCATCTGACTGGTAATAGGTTTTGTTTCATGTTTTAAATATATAATATTGTGTATGTTATTATTGTGTTTCTAAAATGTTTCTTCTATTGTGAAATTTGGGCAACCATTGTATCAGAAATGCTGTTAGAAAAATAAAATTTTTCCTGGATGCTGTTAGATTATGAATTGAACTGTTAAAAGAATGTGGTCAAAATGTTTGAAAATTGTTAAATATTTAATTGGATATATTTTGGTTTAAAAATGGATAATACTGATAACTTACTGTTGGGAAAAAAGTAGCAAAGGCTATTATCTTAAGTTATCCTTATCTGTGAGGTTCCTTGGGACATTCTGAGGTTATAAATCTCATCAGCCTTATAGACCACAGGTTGTAAAATCTCAAGTATCAAAGTTGGATCTTTGAGCCAACTTGGTAACAGCAGACCTTATAGTCAAAGACTTCATTTTGCTCTGGATTAACAGGTAGTACAAGATTGAAAACTTGCTGTAGTCAGCATTTTTCTGGGGTTTGTCCTCAGCTATCAGGTACTCACTGTGTGTGTGTGTGTGTGTGTGTGTGTGTGTGTGTGTAACTCCAGAATGTAGTTATTTTTATATTATAAATGAAGGGTAAATGAGATGTTGGTAGCTATTCTTGCAATGAGGGGGAAAAGTTATAATACTCTGGGCCCAAGCTATGATAATTATAAATTTGCTATTTGAGTCAAACTCTCATGGAACTGTAATTTGATATCAGGTATGACTGTCTGAATTACTCTTAAGCCAATAATCCACCATTCATGGGGAATAATGCAACGAGCTGCCCAAAGGGAATTTGGCCTGAGAACTACTACAGGTGGATGTCGGTCCCTGGGAAAAGTTGAGGGGATGATCTTGCATAGACAAAGGTAGGAGCCACTTAGCTCAATTTCCCATTGTGTTATTTCCTTTCCGAACAGGAAATTTTCCTGTGGTTAATTCTGAGCCTGGCTATGGTACCCTGTGAATAACGTGGAACTTGGGGGAACAATTAGGGCAGTCTGTGCCCTTGAAGGAACAGTATTGATATTGCCGTAACCATGTCCCCTCTTTTTTTTTGTCCTTTCATAGCAAATTTTTATTATCAGAGCAGATGAACAGTGACAGTTTTGTCATTGTAATACAAGAGCAATTAATTATCATATCAAGAGTTACTATTATAGGATGCAAGTATGAAAGATCTTACTGCTTTAATCTGAATTTGTGGTCAACTCCATATCCATATTCTTTTTTTTTTTGTTGTTGTTGTTTTGTTTTTTGTTTTTATTTATTTTTTTTTTTGCAAAGCAATTGGGGTTAAGTGACTTGCCCAGGGTCACACAGCTAGTGAGTATCATGTGTCTGAGGCCAGATTTGAACTCAGGTCTTCCTGACTCCAGGGCCAGTGCTCTATCCACTACACCATCTAGCTGCCCCCATATCCATATCCTTAAAAGAGGAATAGGATAAAGATGTAAAAGTGTTTTAAAAAAAACTTGCTGGACTAGCAAACTTTGAGAAAGCAACAAGATCAAGCTGTTTTTAATCTAAGGACTAGGATATATATATTTAAACAAACAGCTTTCAAAATGTTTTAAAATGGGACATATTGGTTTTGAGTATGTTTAGAAATAAGCTCTCAAAATATTTGGATTAAGGGTTTCACATGTAAAATTGCATTAATAATTATGATGAATTTTAAAATCACGTCTTTCCACCCCTATTTTGAAGTATCTGTGTGATAACATCAAGAGACAGAAGTGCTCATTTTCCAAGTCAGGACCTACCGGATCCCTTTCAAGGATAAGATTAGATCCATAAGGTCTGAACAGGTTTTACTATATGAACTAATTACTGAAAGGACAATCTGATTAGCTTTGGTCACAGTTTACTAAATAATGCAAAGTCTTATCACCAACAGGACTTAGCAGGATTATCTAGAGAATCTCAGCAAGTGACCCGGAACCTGGAGATGGTTAAGGAAATGCCTCCACAGGCCTGCCGGATTCCTGAAGATCATGGATGCTGCAAAAGGACTTGCCATTCCCAAAGCTACTGCTGTATTGAGTTTCTTTATTTGCCTATTGTAACTCTGCTTGTTATGTTAGTCACATGCATGTTAGGGACCTGTTACCTACTCTGTAAACTGCTTATTGTTTTTGCTTGGTTCCACTAGGAACCGAGGCCCTCATACCTCGTGTTTGCCGGCCATAGTTTGCCCAGGGTGTTTATGCAGAGGCCCTTTGTGCGGTCTCTTGCTGCCTTTCTTGTCAAGAGTCCACCTCTTCGTGGAAGGAAACTCTGATGATAAAAGGGGGGCGAAAGTGGGTGCTCTACCATTTGAACACCTGCAAAGTGACTATACTGAACTGCTAGAATCTATGAGCTACAGATATATTTTGTTGTGTAGAGACAAATTGAACCACTGGTAGAAGAAGCCTTTCCAGAGACACACGGCACAGCAGCATATTAATACTCCCACATGAAATCAGCTGTGACTGACCTCAGCCCAGCAGAGGAAACAACCCCTGATCGACCTTTAGAACCAGTTCCGCTGAGAATGGACCCTAACACCAATTGAGGGTTTTCAGTGGCTGGTTTATTTGACCCTGATAATTAGGACCTAATCCCTTACATGCTTTCTATCATGTATTTGCCATTTGTGCTTTATACCTTGTTCTGCACTTTTAGTGTTGGGGATATAAGGGAGCCCAACACTTATGTGTGCCTGATTCAATAAGCTAGTTGTGCCTTTAACTGGACGGACCACTGGGTCTGTGCACACACCCCTTTGTCACTGGGAGAAGAAATGGAGGGTTTCACATGTGGGCAAACTATGACCGGCATGGGGGCAGACATTTAGGACTTGCGTGATTATTCTTTTGCAATCAATAAGGTTAATTATGGCACGAAATTGTACTGTCATTGGCTGGAAGAATGAGTCTTCCCGCTCGTTCACTTTTAACTGGGAGAAGATCACTAACCCTTCACGATTCTTGCCTCCCTTAGCCTTACAACATGGTGTCAGGCCACCAGTTCTGGTGGGACACAAGGTCAGGTGACTGATGGGATGTCATTATACCCTATCCCTGAGACCGAATGTGACTATTTGGGAAGGAAAGGGCTTCTTGAGGATTGTGCTTAAGCCCGGCAGGCCAGGCACACACACGAGGGTTCTTTTTTATTTCCTGTGTAACAAAAAGGCATATTACTGGCTCCCCTCAAACTGGACAAGCAAACGTGGGTTAGGACAGGTGCTTTTGGGTCTCCAGCCCACACCCACCCAGCCTTCTACTACTCACTTGTGAAGTAAGCATACAGTCATCCAAGTTTCTGCTACACTTGACCTTTAGTGAGTGAAACTGAATGCCCATGTATGGGATGAGATGCAGTCTGGTGCTCCTGAATAAAATAAACAAATTTTTGCAAGTATTTGTTAATGAAACCATAGGTGCTGTGAAAGACCTGAATACTGAAGTCCAGGCTCTTAGGTTAGTTCTGGACTGCCTCCTGGCAGAGAGGGGAGGATCATGTGCTCTTATAGGTCAGCAATGCTGCACTTGGGTTCTGGATAACTTCGATGATGTATTTACCCATATAGCTTTGGTATGAAAGGCCAGGAATAAGTTTCAGGAGGAGGGAAGGGAACTATGGTCCCCTTAGGAATGGCTAACTGCTTGACTTGCTGATTTTTCATGGCTAAAGTATCTGTTTGGGGGTCCTCACAGGGACTGTGCTGTTTGTGCTTACAAAGTCTCCCTTGGTGCAAGAAATGATTCCCAAATTGCATGCTGCAGAGATTAGGATGATCCAATTGAGAAGGGAGTACTATAAGTCTGATTCTGGTGTTGCATCAAAAGCATAGTTTGCACCAAATGGGGGATTACTGTGTAGAATTTCATTACTGTTGCCAAGCTAATTCAAGTGAATTCATGATCTCTTATCCCCCTTCTTGCTAGTTGTACCTGCCAGCCCTCTTGTAAGGGGTGACCAAAGTATGTGCCAATCCAAAGGTAGGGCAGCTAAAGTGTGTGCCAACAAGAGTTTAGGAAAGGGCAGCCATACATCCTTTGATCTCCTCTTTAGAAATCTGTATCTAACTGGACCGTATACTAGTCTCCAAGATAAC
Source organism: Vombatus ursinus (assembly GCF_900497805.2). NCBI lineage: Eukaryota > Metazoa > Chordata > Mammalia > Diprotodontia > Vombatidae > Vombatus > Vombatus ursinus. The sequence goes on along the minus strand of NW_020954577.1, from coordinate 44,868,636 downwards.
ACCAGCCCATCCCCTTTTAGAAATGTGCATCTATCAAGGCTGTCTTCTCTTATTGTGAAATTAGTCTTTAAAAACGTGCTTGGTTTAAACTTGGTGCTAGGATGCATTCAATGAGCTTTTGCCTTAGATGCTATAATAAACTCCTTTAAATTTTCTCTATTTTTTTTTCATTATTTTCATTATTAAGGGCAAGGCCCACACAAAGATTTCCTTTTAACAGGAGATATGCCAATCAATCAATAAACATTTACTTAGTGCCTACCAGGTCTAGGAACTGTGCTAAATTCTAGGGTTACAAAAAGGGGCCAAAGATAGTCCCTGCCCTCAAGGGGTTTACAATTTAACAGAGGAGACAATATGCAAATGAATATATCCAAAGCAAAGGGTTAGAATTCAGAGGGACTGGGAAAGGGATTTTAGCTGGGACTCAAGGAAGCCAGGAAGTGGACGGGAGGGAGAGCCTTCCATACACAGGGATTCCCCTTCACACATTCTCCACTCCAGTCAAACTTGGTTGACTTGCTATTTCCTGACAGTTTATCTCCTGTCACCTTACCTGTGCACAGGCTATGACCTTTGCCTGGAATGCCCTTCCTCTTCACCTTTGCCTTGTGCAATCCTAGATCCCTTCAAGGCTTAGTTCAAACAGTCACATCCCACAAGACGCCTTTCCAGTCGAGAGGTCTCCCTTCTACTGTGGGAAAATTACTTTGTATTTTGTCCCAGTAAAGTAAGCTCCTTGAGGGCAGGGACTATTTGTGTTTGTATCTCTAGAGACTAGTACATTTAATAAATACTCTTTAATTCGGATTGTTTCTACTCTTCTCCCCTCTACAAATCATATTACATTTATCTGTTGAAACACTGTATCCCCCAAAAGACTATAAGCTTTATGATGGCAGTGTTGTGTCTAGAGACAGCATGCCCTAGAGTGGATATAGTGTTAGACTTGAAATAAGAAAGACCTGGGTTCCAATCCCACTAGCTATGCGACTTTAGGAAAGTCAATTGACCTCTTAAACTTCTACTTCTTCATTTGTAAAAAATCCAGTTGCCAGAGGCAACTGGATTGGATGATGTCTAATGTTCCTTCCTGTTTGAAATCTGTGGTCCTATGATCTCTGCACCCACAGTCTCAGTGCCCTGCACAGAGTGGGGTCTTAATAAAGCCAACTACATAGGGGAAATTATGCAGCTGTCCTCAGAAATAGGAGAGCCATGAAGGGACCCTGGGCTATTCAAATTCAAAACAGGTTGAATATTTTGTCCTTGGAGAGGGCCTGAGGATCAACTCTGCTAATGGTGCCTCTGGAGTAGAGAGTGGTCTTTATCATCCTTCTTTTACAGGGGATAACTCCTGCTCAGGGTGGTTTCTGCCAGAAGCACTTGGCAAGGGAGGGAGGCAAACCCAGGATCTAGAAACCAGGGCTGTCTTGAGTCCAAGTGGGGTGAGCCCAGCTGCTGGATGAGAGTCAAAGTTGCATAGGGCCTGAGGGAAGGTTGCCAAGGAGTGAGTGATGAGACAGCAGTCACTGAGCCAATATGGGGAGGGAGACAGAGACAGAGGGAGGGGGAGGGAGGAGTGAGAGAGACAGAGAGACAGACAGAGACAGAGATGGGGGGAGGGGGAAGAGAAACAGAGAGAGATGGAGGGAGAAGGAAGAGAGGGAAGAGAGAGTGATGGCACTTGGCAGGCAGTGGGTCAAGCAGAGCCTCCATCTCTCAGCTCTGAGCCAGAACAAGCCTAGCAGATGGCAGAGACAAGGGAAACAGATGGAAAGAGAGTTGGTAGGTGGCTGGGAAGATCTGTTACTGAGAGGTTGGGGGTGGGTGAGGAGGAACTTGAGTAGATTAGTTTAGATGAACACAGTGACCCACCAAAAGAAGCCTCATTGGGGATAGGAAGTCTGGTGGCTGCATCCTCGGAAAATGGACAAAGGCTCATGGTCTTTGGCTCAGCTAAGAGATCAACTCTAGTGGCCTCCTAGCAGGAAGACTTACTTCCCTGTTTTAGAAAAGCTCATGCAGGAAATTAACTTCTTACACTGGGTCAGTGCCTGATTGGGGGGAGGGGGAGTCACAGAAAGCAAAGAGCGGCCAGAAGGGTGGATAAGCCGATGTTGGCATTTGCAAATGGATTTCAGAGTTTCATGGATTTAGAGAAGAGGGAATTTTAGAGGTCTAACCCTTTTATTTTACGAAGGAGGAAATTAGAGTATAGGGAGGTTAACTGACAGGTCTTGACAACAAAGATGAATGAATGGGGAGAAAAGATTATTTAGTTCTCACTTTGTACCAGGTTGGGGGATTCAAAGACGAGAGAGGGATCCATTTCCCTCAAAGGGCTTCCATTCTGATAGGGAGAGTTGAACATATAGTAGAATGTTATCTACTGCTCAATGTCAAATTTCAGAGCTGGAAAAACCCCAAGTGATTGCCCAATCCAGGCCTCTAACACTTTCTCACGATTTTTTTAAAAAGTTTTTTTCCCCTAAAATTTTGTTGGACAAGCATTTACTGATCTTTGAGTGTGTATTAGTTGTTTACTATTAAATACGTACTACGTGCCCAACATTGTTATGGGCTGGTGATAAGAAAGATAAAAACATATGTTCCCTGCCCTCAAGGAGCTCACATTCTACTGGATTTAAGTTTGAGTCTGACAGACTTTGCAAAAGGTGAAGCATTTGGGCACCATTTTGTTACCCACTGGTAAATGTGTATTAAATGAGGGAGGAGGGGTAGGAGAGAGAATTCACAGGGAGCTCTCAATCTTGGGGCTTCCCCACCACTACAGCAGCACTAGTCTTAAAGGCAGCTTTTTCAGCCTTCTCTGACACTGTGAGAATTGCAAGGATATGGTTGGTTTGCTTCCTGTTCCTCACAGACCAGATTCTATTTCCCATTGGCATGCCTCTGAAAAGGCTGTCCCACTGGCCTGGAATGCACTGTCTCCTCAGATTCAACTCATAGTACTCTTAGCTCCTTTCAAGGTTCAGGTGAAGTAATACATCCTACACGACATCTATCCTGACCCTTCTAGTTGCTAGTGCCTTTCCCAGAAATTACTCGATAGATTTCATATTTAATTTCCGTGTACATATTGTTACCTACCTTGTCTTCCTTGAGGATGGGTGACTTATTTTTGTCTTTGTACCCCAGTGCCTAGCACATAGTAGGTGCTTAATAAGAGCTTGTTGCGAGAAGAGTAACATCGCTTTAACGGTGGGAAACTTGGCCCCCATCAGATTTGGTTTGAAGATCCCAGCAAATGATTGGGGTGGTGGTAGTAAAATGGACCCAAGTGGATTGTGTGAATGACTGCCATTGCTGAGGACTTCAGGGGAGCCATTCTTTTCTCCCCCCTCCCAAACCTTCTTGCCAAAGTCCTGAACAGTCAATCAATCAGCATTTATTAAGTACTTACTGGCTGAGTCTGTGCCCTGTACTATTTGAGGTGGAGGGGCTACAGATCCAAAGAATAAAGCAATCACTAGTCCCTAGCAACAAAGCTGACCTAGTTCTTACAATGTCTGGGCTAACCAGTCCCTAAATCATGAAAACTCGACTGTCAAAATCCTCGATATTCCCCTGAGTCAGGGAACTTCATTCATAGCTTCTGCCCAAACCTGCAGCTTTTTTGGGGGGGGGCAGAAATCCTGTGGGTCTACTCTGGGTGTTATGAAGAAGGAAACCCAGAGGAGAAGATCCCAAGTGAAAGCTACTCCACCAGTCTTAGGAAGTTCTATTCTCTGTCTTCTGAGCAACGAGGCCTTTCTTTGCCACCTGCAAACGGTCACAGAGAGCAATTGAGCATGAGATAGTCTGGATTTGGGTGGGGGGAAGAGGATGGATCATTTCCTACCAGTTCAACCAATCTCCACACTGTTCTTTAGAGCTCATTTGAGGAACGGTGCTTGCCTGATTCACTGAGGCCAATGTTTTCAGGGAGAAGGTGTTTCTCCACGTTCCACTAATTCATCCCAAAGCCTATACTCTATACTCTATAGCAGGTGTGGGGAACCTTCTGCCTCGAGGCCACATGTGGCCCTCTAGGTCCTCAAGTGAGACCCTCTGACTGAATCCAAACTTCACAGGACAAATCTCTTTAATAAAAGGATTGGTTCTGTAAAACTTGGACTCAGTCAAAGGGCTTCACTTGACCTGCTCTATACTCTGCTCTATACTCTAAAAGTTACACAGGCTTTGCCAAGAAAAACATATTCGTCTCCATCCCCAAATTTTTTTGAACACAGATTTAGGACTGGAAAGGATCTTAGAGTAGCTGATACAAACTCTTCACTTCACAGATGGGGGAAACTAAGACCCAGGGAGTCATTATTTGTCCAAGGTCATTTCTGGTACTCTTTCCCTTGCACCAGCTACCCACTGTGTTCAATATCAGTTTTTATTTTATTTTATTTCATTATTTTTTGGGGGGGGGGCTAGGCAAGGGAGTTAAGTAACTTGCCCAGAGTCACACAGCTAGTAAGTGTTATGCGTCTGAGGCTGGATTTGAACTCTGGTCCTCCTGAATCCAGGGCTGGTGCTCCATCCACTGAGCCACCTAGCTGCCCCTGAATATCAGTTTTGAAAGAAAGCTATGCTGCTTTGTATATGTCTCCTCCTATTAGGGTTGTCTTACTTCAAGAGTAAGTAATAATTTTTATATTTTTAACTTTTGACAATGTAGTTGTAGACATGATTTCTAGTTAGCTTTCTTTTAAAAATTTTTTTAAAGAATTTTATTGATATCGTTTGTTTTTGTCCTCACTTCCAGAACCTACTCTCCACCCTTCCCAGACCAGGGAGCCATCCTCTTGTAACAAGAAACAAAAAAAAAAGAAAGAAGGAAAAAACTCAGCTCATCAAAACAGATGATCAGCTGTGAGTGACAGTATTTGCAACAGGGACATGCGGCTTCTCTCTCTGTAATCCCTTTAAGATATTCTGACCCAAATGTCCCTTTAGCATCTTTAGCACATAGAGGGCTCAGAGTGACAGTGGAATAAACAGACAGCTGGCTCGCTCTACTCCAATACTTGAGTCTTAGTCACAAGTTGACTGAAGTTATTCAGTCTCTGCCTCTCACCACCTCCAATCCCTTCCCCTCTCATCCTACTCAGTCATTTGTTCCTACCACTCCAATAGCCAAAAAAAGGTCAAGGTGCACTTTCAAAAGGCAAGACTGAACCATCATCTCAAAAGAGAAGTGTCCTTGGAAGTTCTTATTTAAACCTCAAAAGTGAGCTCAAGTAGATGGACCTGAAAGGGGTGGGGGGGGGAAAAGGGGGGGAATGCAGAGGAACCAGACAGAAAGGGAGGTTTAGAAAGGCCAAGTGAAAGAGTAGCATAGGACAAATCATTCAATCAACAATTAACCAGCATTTATTAAGCACCTAACACTTGCCAAGCACTGTGCTGGTACTGGGGATACAAATACAAAAAAATGAAAGAGTCCTTCCTCTCACAGAGCTTGCATTTAATCAGGAAGAAGGCATGTGTGAGAGATGGCTCCTATAGGACAATTCACACTTGCTAAACAAGTATATTTAAAGAGGAGAAGAGAATGCTTGTTGAATGAATTTTGAATAAATAATAATATGAATAACTCACATTTATGTTGCATTTTAATCCTAGAAACCCTTCTGGCTTCTCCCTACCATGCCTGGGAGCTTCAGGCAGTCTCACCCTCTCTCCCTCTCTCCCTCTCTCTCCTAAGAAATAATGGGAAAAGTAGTCGGGTCAGAAGGCCTGGGTTCAGTGTCCAGCTCTGATACTAGCTGTGTGATCAAGGCAAGTCATTTAACTAATGGCTCCAAGCCTCAGTTTCCTCAGCAAAATGGGCATAATTCTTTTAGGTCAAAATCTACGAAATTTGCACTATTCAACCTGGAAAAGTTGTGCTGAGTAGGTAAGAGCTAAAAATGTAAGGTATTACACCTTTCAGGAGAGCAGTTAGGTGACACAGTGGATAGAGCACTAGGCCTGGAGTCAGGAAGACCCGAGTTCAAATCCAGCCTCAGAACTTAGCAATGGTGTGACCCTGGGCAAATCACTTAACCCTGTTCGAACCCTGTTCACCTCAGTTTCCTCATCTGTAAGACAAGGTGGAGAAGGAAACGGCAAACCACTCCAGTATCTCAGCCAAGAAAACCCCAAATGGGGTCATGGAGACTGAAATGACTGAACAACACCTTTCAGGAGTTTTGTCTCTCTGAACCTAACTCAGCTTTCCCTATTCAGTCCGTTTTTGTTTTAACAGCAGATTCGACGCATTAACATTGATTCTGAAACTTGAATCACCTCACACTTTCACAATTGCTTGCTCCTAATCAGTATCTCACACTTCTGTGAACACCTTCACAAGATGCTGTCGTGCTCTTAAGCTAGCACACTCCTTGGCTCCCAGGGCCAAAGAGGCACCCATTCAACTGTCACCTGACCTAGGCATTTGCTGAAGGTGCACCAGGAGCAGAGGCCACCAGAATAAGAATGCCCCAAAGCTGCTGCCTGAGGAAACGAGACGCTAAGGCTTGTGGCGCCCCGAGGCAGCAGATTTTTACCAAGACGGAATGACTGAGACACTTCTGCAAAGCTTCGAACAGGGCCCAGGGTGCGGGGAACAGTATGAAAACGTAGTACACTCTTTTTGGAAGGAATGGAGTAGACATCAGAGAGGAGGGAGAGGCCCTCTCCCTTCAAGTCCCTCCAGGTGAAATAATGCTTTCCCCCAGAGAGGGTGGAGACGCCATAACTCACATCAGGAGGAAATGGGGGTGGGGGAGGATCTAGAGTTTGGGCTGTCCACCCCCAGGCTGGCTGGTGAGCTGAGCAGGCTGAGGGGAGAGGTGGGAGGAGTGGGCGGCTGGCTGCACCAAGGATTCCAGGTGAAGACAAAAGAGTGGAGGCTGGGAACGAGAAAGGGGTTGGGATGGAGAAAGAGAGGGAAATCCGAGGGTGAAGAGTAACCCTCGCAGAAAGTCGCTCCCCCCGAGGACTCCGTGCGCAAAGGAGCCCCATTCCTCTTCGCTGGGTCGGTGTGCCAACCCAGCCGGGCTGGGGACGCTCCAAGGTGCTCCAGGAGTGGGTCCCCGGCACTCCGGGAGGCGGGAGAAGCTCCAATGGTGTCTGCCCCCTCTCGCCTCACCCAGGGTGGTGCCTTCCCCCTCCCCTCCTGCCCTCTCCTCTCTTACCATCTGCGCCACCTTGAGCAATGCGGGGTAGGTAGTGGGGTAACCGCGGGCCACCAGTCCCTCGGAGGGGCCCGGGACTGGGGCCGGGCCCGGTGGGGGTGCGCCCACTCCGAAGATACCACTGCTGCTGCATGTGGTGCGAATGACGCCGGGGCCGTGAGACATGGCGCCGGGTCTGTGGCTCCGTGGGTCCATCTGCCAGGCGCGGCTGCAGCCCCGGCCCCCGCCTGCTTGCCGGCCAGCCTGCCTGCCGCTTTAGGACTCCAGCACCAGACTAGACGCCCGAAGGAGGGGCAGGGGCCTGGGCGGCCCGCCCCAGGGAAGGGCGGGGTCGGGGCGGTCCCTCGGACAGGTTACCGGGGGGCCTGGCACTGTGTGGGGTGAGCCTGCCCCTGGCAGGGCCGGATTTGTTCTTGGCCCTGACCCTGGCTGGGCTGGAGGTTGCGGGGTGAGGCGGGGCAGGACCCCCAGTTCCTCAGACGGCCGCCCCTTCAACTTCAGAGCCTAGCAGGGGGCGGGGTTAGGGGAGGAAGAGCCGGGGCTGGCCAGGGCGGAACAGGATCCAGATGTGGACTTGGGGGGGGGAAGCAGCTGAGAGAGGAGTGGCTGCCGCCTGTCCTATCCCAAAATGAGCCCCGAAGTCCGAGCCCCTGGAATCCTTGGGAGAGTTGGACGGGACAGCAGAGGTCCCATAGTGCCAGCCTGCTGGTGCCGCTTCACGAGCATGGAGACTGTGGTTTTGGGGATTCCCCTACCCCCCCCACCCCCACCAGAGCTAGCCTGGGACCTAGCCTCGGGGAACAGGAAACTTGCACCCGTTCTGGCCATTGCTCTTAGGGGAGATGGAATGAACCAATGGGGTGCAGGCCCCAGTCGGTCTCCAAATTCTCCTGGAGGGCGCGAGTTTCCTGCCCAGACGGGACAAATTCGGGCCCCGCCTCCCCGCGACTTATAACATTCGGGGGCCTTACGCCAGATATTTGTACTAATGAGGCCCCAGATGAAGCCGCTTAGAAATGTCAGTAGTTGGGGAGTGGAGACGGGGAGAGGAGGCTTCCGTTTGGGGCTCCCAAATGGTCCCTCCCTTCCAG